>NC_069077.1:90377698-91026169 GCF_025698485.1 Gossypium arboreum
TCTGGTCCAACTCGAAAATCTGAGTCGTAACCCGATTCGCACTGAGTTCTCTTGGTTCACAACTCACTATCATTCTTTTGAGCATCACAAATTAGCTGGAGATATAATGGTTTAGCCCTCATCTTTGCCAAGATTGACCCATCATTAGACAATGCTAACCTCGTATTCATGGCTCTCAAAGTAAAAAGAGATTTCCTGCTCAAGGCATTAACAACTATATTCGCCTTCCCTGGATGATAATTAATCATTAGCTCATAATCTTTCAATAATTCAAGCCATCTCCGCTGTCGCAGATTCAAATCCTTTTGATTCATCAAGTACTTCAAACTTTTGTGATCAGTAAAAATTCAGCATTTTTCACCATACAAATAATGACGCCAGATCTTCAAGGCAAAGACAATAGCTGCCAATTCCAAATCATGTGTAGGATAGTTCTTCTCATGTGATTTTAACTGTCTCGAGGCATAAGCTACCACTTTACCCTCTTGCATCAGCACACATCCAAGGCCTGTCAATGATGCATCACTATAAATTACGAACTCCTTCCCTGGCTCTGCCAGACTAAAATCGATGCTTCACCAATCGTGTTTTTAGCTTTTCAAAACTCTACTGACATTTATCAGTCCATTCAAACTTAACATTCTTTTGCAGCAACTTAGTCATAGGAGAGGCAATCATCGAAAATCCCTCGACAAAACGTCTATAATACCTGGCCAAGCCTAAAAAGCTTCTAACCTTGGATACATTCTTTGGCGGTTTCCAATCAACAATTGCAAAAATTTTGCTCAGATCCACCCAAATACCATCACCTGAGACTATATGTCCCAAAAATCTAACTTCACGAAGCCAGAACTCACTTTTGCTAAACTTAGCAAACAGTTTCTTTTCTCTCAAGATCTGCAATATGGTTCTCAAGTGTCTGGCGTGCTCAGACTCGTCCCGAGAATAAATTGGGATGTCATCTATGAACACTACCACAAACTTATCCAAATATGGTCGAAAGATTCGGTTCATCAAGTCCATGAATATAGTTGGAGCATTAGTTAAGCCGAAAGGCATCACAAGGAACTCATAATGTCCATACCTTATCCTAAAGGTGTTTTTCGGCACATCTGACTCTTTAACTCTCAATTGGTAGTAACCGAATCTCAAATCGATCTTTGAAAATACTGTTGCTCCCTTCAACTGGTCGAATAAATAGTCAATCTTCGGTAACAGGTACTTGTTCTTTATAGTCACCTTATTGAGCTGACGTAATCAATGCAAAGCCTCATTGAGCCATCTTTCTTCTTTACGAACAATACAGGAGCACCCCAGGGAGAGAAACTCGGTGTCACAAATCCCTTGTCTGTTAACTCTTGCAACTGAGCCTTCAATTCTTTTAATTCAGTCGGAGCCATTCTATACGGAGCAATCGAGATCGGTGTAGTCCCCGACAACAAATCAATGGCAAACTCTATCTCTTTGTTTGGAGGCAACCCAGGAAATTCCTCTGGAAATACATTTGGAAATTCATAGACTATCGGTACTGATTCAAGCTTCATTTCAGACATCTCAGTATTCATTACATAGGCAAGATAAGCTTCACACCCTTTCCTTATGTATTTCTGTGCAGACATGTGCGAAATCACCATAGGCAATTTATTTGATTCATCTGTTTCAACCCACAGGATTTCACCATTTTCACATTTCAACTCTAGTGTTTTCTGTTTACAATTTACCTTGGCATTATACAATGTCAACCAATCCATTCCCAAGATAACGTCAAACTCATCAAATGGTAAAAGCATTAGATTAGCCGGAAAACAGTGACCTTGAATCATTAATGGGCAATTCTTGCAAACCTTATCAACTAGTACATATTGACCTAAGGTGTTCGACACTTTAATCGCAAACTCAGTAAACTCAACAGACAACTTCTTATTAGATACTAAATTCACACAAATATAGGAATGAGTAGACCTAGGATCAATCAATGCAATAACAATAGTATCATAGAGAAAAAATGTACCAGAAATCACATCGGGAGATGATGCATCCTCTCAGGCACGTATGGTATAAGCTCTAGCAGGTGCTTTAGCTTCTGATCTTGCCGCTGAATCTTTCATCACAGTTTTACTGCTAGCCCCACTCTAGTATTTCTCGATGGTCTACTTCTGCTGGCGGTAGTACTCTATCTAGCACTTTGAAATTTTTCTTCTTTAACTTTCTCTAAATAGTCTCTGATAAAATGCTCGCGAGAACCACACCTAAAACAAGCTCGCTCGTTTCCCCAAAACTCACCAAAATGTTGCCTGCCACATTGCTGACATTCGGGCTTTCTAGACCGCACATTACCCACACTTGCCACTGAAGTAGCTTGAGCTTTAGACCCTAAATATGCCTTACCACGATCTCTGTGTGAATCCCCAGCTGAAACTGTC
The DNA here is from genome assembly GCF_025698485.1 of Gossypium arboreum. Classification (NCBI taxonomy): domain Eukaryota; kingdom Viridiplantae; phylum Streptophyta; class Magnoliopsida; order Malvales; family Malvaceae; genus Gossypium; species Gossypium arboreum. Next base: position 90,380,122 of record NC_069077.1, read on the forward strand.
ATTCGAGGGTTTGTCTCTTTGGACCTCTTTGATTGAGATTGAAATGACTTTCTTATCGGCCTCTTCTTGGCATCTCGAGCCTCAATAGCAGCTTTTCTTCTTTCTTTGTTCAATTCTTCGGCTTTAAGAGCTCGGTCAACCAATACTACAAATTCTTTCAGCTCTAAAATTCCCACAAGCACTTTAATATCCTCATTAAGGCCATCCTCAAATCTTTTGCACATAATAGCCTCGGTGGACACACATTCCTGGGCATACTTGCTGAGTCTAACAAATTTGCGTTCATACTCTTCCACAGACATCTTGCCCTACTTTAATTCAAGGAACTTCTTCCGTTTTTGATCAATAAATCGCTGACTTATGTATTTCTTTCTAAATTCTTCCTAGAAGAAATCCCAAGTAACCCTTTCTTTTGGCACCACTGCTACCAAAGTCTTCCACCAATGGTAGGCCGAATCTCTCAAAAGTGATACAACACACTTTAAACACTCCTCGGGTGTACATGAGAGCTCATCAAATACAAGGGTAGAATTTTTAATCCAGAACTCCGCTTTCTCGGGATCATCATCGATCTTTGCTCTAAACTCTTCGGCCCCTTGTTTTCGAATCTTGTCGACCGGAGGCTTGTTCATTCTTACCAAATCTATACCTTGAGTAGCTACAGAAACTGTCTGAGGTATAGGAGGGGGTGGAGGAGGTTGAGCATTTGGGTTTGCTCGAATAAACTCAGTATACCAATTGTTCATCATTTGGAGAAAGGCATCTTGAGCCTCATCTCCCTGTCTCAATGTCTCAGGTCTCCTTTCAATAGGCGCGGTCCCTTGCGCAGGAGCCGGCGCATTACTAGCAACATCATCAGCCGCAATTCCATCGGGATCCATAACTATATTAAAACAAAACACAGTTTAGAATGATCAGGAGTCACCACACTATCACAGTATATTTATGGCATGTATAGCTAGACTTTTACACACACTATATTAGTCCGAGAACCGACTAAACCATAGCTCTGATACCACTAAATGTAACACCCCTTACCCATATCCGACGCCGAAACAGGGTACGAGGTATTACCAGATCATAATACATACCATTAAATAAAACCGAGACAAAAATATGGCATCCAATTAGATCATGAATCATTATAACATATGCCTTTAACAATATTAGCCAATTTCAATGGCTTTGTACAAAATAATCATCAAATCAGTAACTAATATTTTATACCTAGGCAATTATGACACGTAACAAAATAACTAAGCCTACTATACATGCCATAATTCAAAATGTTTAGTTCTAATACCAAAAGTACTGATAGTGCGGGCAGATCTTCAATGATCTCTAACTCCTGTGCTTGCTGGATAACACTATAAGACAGAAGAGAGAAAAGAAAGTAAGCTTATAGCTTAGTAAGTAAGTATATAAATAATAATTAAGGAATCTAATATGTCTACAAAATAACTCAAGTATATCTATTTTTAATTTCACTATTTACTCTAATTTGGTCAAGTTGTCTCTCCTGCGTCATGTTCACTGAATAAATCATAACTCGAGTTACGAAACTCAAAATTTAAATCCGTAAAATTTTCCTGAAACTAGACTCATATTAATTCTTAATAAACTTTTTCTAGAATTTTTGATCCATCCAATTAGTACAGTTTATTAGTTAAAGTTTCCCCTATTATACAGCTCGACTGATCTGACCTTTGTTCACTACAAATTGATTTGTTCCCAGTACAAAAGTCACATAGCCATAAAATTTATTTCCTTTAAATCTATACTCAATAAGGAATCCATACATATAAACTATATTTCTTAATTATTTTTTTACAATATTTAATTATTTTTCAAATTCAGAACAGGAGATCACGTAGTCATTCTGAACAAGTCTCACAAAAATATAAATATCTCAAAATATAAGATTCCTTTATTTTCTCTGGTCCTTTAGCATGAAAATAGACTCATTAAACTTTAATTTCATTTCTCATTCAGCTCCGAATTAATTTCCTACTATTTTTGGTGATTTTTCAAATTCACGTTATTGCAACTGTCTAAAACAGTTTTATTGCTAATTCACTCATTCACACTTTCTTTGTATTAACCTCATTTTAACATGCATATCACAATTCATTTTCACCACATTTCATACATCACAAGTATAGGTCCATGACTACAATGTCACCATAAAATCATCCCGTTGAACACTTCGGATCAATCCTCGATAGTTGGTGGTTTTAGCACATAGCTCCACCCATCATATTTCATATAGTTCGGCTTTCTTGTACACATGGTGAACACTTAGTACTACCCATGTGACCTAGCCAGTTTATCTCGTAGCTCTCTTGTCTACATGGTGTCCTTCACTTGGAACCACACATGCGACCTAGCTATATTTATCCTCTCCCATAGCTCTCTTGTCTACATGGTATACATCCCGTATCACACATGTGACCTAGCTACCACATAGTACTTCGTAGCTCTCTTGTACACATGATGTGCACTCAGCACCATACATGTGACCTAGCTACGTACCATCTTTATTATCCAATCTTTCCGAAGGTTCAATCGGGATTTTTCTCTCAATTACTTATTTCCATTCTTCCAATAGTCGATTATGGTTCAAAATCAGCTAAAATATATAAAATATGCTGAAATATAAAAACGTAAATAAAGATAATATATTATTTACATACAAACTTACCTCGGTGCAAAATATGAAAATTTTGCAATTTAGTCCAAAATCTTTTCCTTCCCCCGTTCGAGGTTGATTCCACGCCTTTCTTGATTATTGAGCTTGAAAGCTTGGAAAAAACCCTAGCTATGGTGGACATACAAGGTTCGGCCAAGGAAAAAGATGGATGGACAAAATTTTGGCTTATTTTTCCCATTTTATTTCTTTTAATTACCAAATGACAAAAATACCCTTAAGGCCTTTCTTTAAAATTTTGTCCTATTCATTCCCATTTTTGTCCATATAAAGTATAATGGTCTAATTCCATTTAAGGACCTCTACTTAAAACTCCCATTTCAATCAAGTACTTTATGAACTAGAACACACATCTTTCACCTATTTCAATTTAGTCCTAAACATCAAATTAAACACCTAGTCATAAAATTTTCAACCTCAGATTCATGGTTTCAAAACCACTGTTTTGTTTTGGCCCTAAATCGGGCTGTTACACTTGAAGGCTTATTTTGTTCCATAAAAACCCAGAAAACATTACAAACCCTTTCATGGAAAAACCCCACACTCTTAATCATTTTGCAAAATAGTACCCTCATTTGAAAGCTCATGCTTCAAGGGTTCTAAATGTACAAAAATGTTCAACAAAGGGTTGGAAAATTACTTACTTGTGAAGGCTTAAAGTTTTCTGAAATTTTTAAGCTTTCAAACCCTTAACAATGGTTGCAAAATTGGTGAGAATGAAGAGAGAATGAAAGAAAAAGATGGTAGCTAGGCTTAGGTATTATTTTATCACATAACATGACCTCACTTACCTAACATTTTGACCATTCATCCTTCCTTGTCTCATGGCCGGCCAAGCTCTTTTAAAAGGGTTTAATTTCCCTTTAAAGACCCCCAAAATTTATTCTCTAGCTATCTGACACTTTTAGCTATCAAGTTAGGACTTTTACACTTTATGCGATTTAGTCCTTTTACGCAATTGGACTCACAAACGTTAAAATTACTTCACCAAATTTTTCATGCACTATTAAAAACATGCTAAAATATCAAAATAATTATAAAATAATTTATTCGACTCTGGATTTGTGATCTCAAGACCACTATTCCGACTAGACCCTAAATCGGCCTATTACATTTCTCCCCCCTTAGGGATTTTCGTCTTAGAAAATCTTACCAGCGAATAAGTTCGGGTACTGATCTCTCATAGTCTCCTCCGGTTCCCATGTGGCTTCCTTGACTCCATGTCTATGCCACAAAACTTTCACGAGTACAAGACTCTTATTTCCTAACTGGTTGACTGCCCGAGCCAATATCTTGACTGGCTTTTCGCCATAAGTCATGTCTGGATGCATCTCAACCTCTGTTGGCGCAATCACGTGCGAAGGGTCTGATCTATATCGGCATAGCACGGACACATGAAATACGTCATAAATGTTTTCCAATTTTGGTGGCAAAGTCAATCGATAGGCAACTGGTCCTACTCTCTCGATAACCTCATATGGTCCTATGAAACGAGGACTTAACTTGCCTCTTCTACCAAATCTAAGGACTTTCCTCTATGGGGATACTTTCAAAAACACTCAATCACCCACTTGAAATTCGATCTCTTTATGTTTTAAATTCGCATAGGATTTCTATCTATCCGAAGTGGCCTTCAAGCAGTCACGAAACACTTTAACTTTCTCTTCAGTATCTTTGATTAAATCGACTTCGTGAACTGACTCGCTTTGAGTTCAGTCCCATATAAGGGCGTTCGACACTTTTGTCGTTACAAAGCCTCATAAGGCGCCATTTTCAGACTTGTCTAATAGCTGTTGTTGTAGGCGAATTCAATCAATGGTAAGTACCTTTCCCAACTATCTTGAAACTCGAGAACACAACACCGCAACATGTCTTCTAAAATCTGAATCACTCTTTCCGACTGGCCGTCGGTTTGCGGGTGAAATGCCGTGCTAAAACTCAACTTTGTCCCCAATGCCTCTTGTAATTTTTTCCAAAACCTCGAGATAAACCTCAGTTTTCTATCTGAAATAATTGACAAAGGCACTCTATGTAGCCTCATAATCTCAGAAACGTACAAGTTAGCCAATCTTTCAAGGGAGTAGTCGGTACGCACTGGTATAAAATGTGCCGACTTTGTTAACCTATCCACAATGACCCAAACGGCATCCTTTTTCTTCGGGGTAACCGACAAGCCCGTCATAAAATCCATGGTAATTCGATCCCACTTCCACTCTGAAATCGTTATAGGCTGAAGTACACCCGAAGGTACTTGGTGTTCAGCCTTCACCTGTTGACACACAAGACATTTGGAAATGAGCTCTAAAATATCTCTATTCATCCCCAACCATCAATACATTTTCTTCAGGTCATTATACATTTTTACACTGCCTGGGTGGATGGACAAACAACTATTATGTGCCTCTCGCAGAAGCTTCTGAATAAGCTCATTGCCCTTGGGTACACAAACTCTATTTTTGAACATTAAACATCCATCAACACCAATATGAAACTCAGATACATTTTCCGTCTCACACTGAGTCTTCTTAGCTTACAACTCCTTATCATCATTCTGAGCCTCACGGATCTCTTGTAGAAATGTTGGTCAAGCTCTCAACTCTGCTAGAACTGAACCATCATCTAATAAAGCTAGTTAGGCATCCATTGCTCTCAACGAAAATAACGGTTTTCTACTCAAGGCATTGGCGACCACATTCGCCTTGCTCGGGTGATAGTCAATCACCAACTCGTAATCCTTTATTAGCTCTAACCATCGTCGTTACCACAGATTCAACTCATTTTGAGTCATTAAATATTTGAGACTTTTGTGATTGGTAAATATTCGACATTTCTCGCCATACAAATGGTGTCTCCAAATCTTCAATGCAAACACGATGACGGCCAACTCTAAATCGTGTATCGGGTAATTTTTCTCATGGGCTTTAGTTGTCTTGAAGCATAGGCTATAACCTTTCCTTCTTACATAAGCACGCGCCCTAAACCATTCAAGGGGGCATCGCTATAAATCACAATCTCCTTGCCCAACTCTGGTTGCACTAACACTGGGGCCTCGGTCAGTAAAGTCTTTAATTGCTTGAAACTCTATTGATACTTTTCTGTCCATTCAAACTTGACATCTTTTTGCAGCAGTCGTGTCATCGGGGTAGCTATCATAGGGAATCCATTTACAAACCGCCTGTAGTATCCGGCCAAACCCAAAAAGCTTTGGACCTCTATCACATTCTTCGGTGGTTTCTATTCAACAATAGTCGAGATTTTTCTTTGGTCAACTCTAATCCCGTCACCCGACACAATGTGTCTTAAAAAACCAACCTTCTAAGCCAGAATTCGCTCTTACTGAACTTGACGTACAATTGTTTGTCTCTTAGGGTCTATAATATAGTCCTCAAATGCTTCGCATGCTCACTTTCATCACGCGAGTAAGTTAGTATGTCGTCAATAAAGACCACCACGAACTTATCCAAATACTACCCAAAAATGCGATTCATCAAATCCATAAACACTGCCGGGGCATTAGTTAAACCAAAGGGCATGACGAAGAACTCATAATGCCCGTATCTTGTCTAAAACGTAGTCTTCGGTACATCTTGGTCTTTCACTCTTAACTGGTAGTATCCTGACCTCAGGTCAATCTTGGAAAATACAGTAGCTCCCTTTAACTGATCAAACAAGTTATAGATCCTTGGCAAAGGATACTTGTTCTTCATTTTACCTTATTGATCTGTCTATAGTCGATACATAGCCTCATCGACCCATCTTTGTTTTTCACAAAGAGCACCGGAGCACCCCACAGTGAAAAGCTCAGTCTCGCAAAGCCCCTGCCAGTTAACTATTGTAGTTGAGCTTTCAACTCCTTTAACTCTATATGAGCCATCCTATACAGAGCAATCAAGATGGGTGTCGTACTAGAGACCAAATCGATGCCAAACTCAACTTCCCTTACTGGAGGTAATCTAGGTAATTCCTCCGAAAACACGTCTATAAACTCACAAACCACTGGTACTGATTCTATCTTCAATTCAGACACTTGAGTATTGAAAAATCGTAATTTATACATATTTTTACCCCATGATTAACACATTTTATGGATGATTTTTCCTTAGAATTGGTGAATTCGATGCTCCTGATGCTTTAATTTCATGTTTTATACTTAAGCGAGCATAAGAGAACGAAAGGAATGAGAAACGGGCCAAAAACATAAAAAATAGGCCAAAGTACGAAATCAACATGGCTTGGACTTCCTCACATAGGCAGACCACACGGCCGTGTCAATTTGGCAGAATCGAAGCATGACTCACACAGGTAGAACACACACCAGTTCCATTCTAATAGGTCTAGCACGGCCTGAAGTGATCGCACACGGGCGTGTCACACGGGCATGTCCTTGTCGAGCCCAAGTTGAGTCCAATTCAGAAAAGACTAATTTTGAGGGCTTTTAGGCATTCCAAAGCCTATAAATACACCCGAGAGGAGGAAGAAGGGGGACACGGAGAAAAGGAGGCAGGGAACTGGTCAAGGGAAGCCGATTAATCCATCTCAGAAGCCGGATTCACCATCAAGACTGAAGATCTCCCCTCAATTTACCTTCAGGAGTTTTGAGTTTTCTTTATGTTTTGTATTCATTATTCTTCTGAGATGTTTTTCTTTTTAGTTATGAACTAAATCCCCTAAATACTTAAGGGGAATGAAACCTAAGACGAATCTTGTTATTATTTTTTGAATTGTATGATAAATATTTAACTTGTTCTTAGTTATGTATTCTTAATTCTTGTTTTGATATCCCAGGATACTGATTCAAGATAAGCTTTTAAGCAGAGGAGGAATAGACCCTGTTTAAGAGTACTTTTTTCATAATTAAGTGGAGTTGATTGCGCGCCTAGAGATAGGGTGACAAGATTTTGTCGGATCAGGGTGAAACCTAATAAGGGGATCCATAGATCGAGTTAATGCAAACTTAGGGTGTTAATTAGAGAAAAGTCTCAATTATTCAATCTAGGGATTAGACATTATTAGTCTTGAATAAGGATAATAACATAACTTAGGGATCTCTACAGAACAAGTTAAATGAATAAATTGTCCGATTCAGAGTCAGAATAACAAGTGAAGTCTAGGTGGATTCTTCCTTAGATATTGTCTTAATTCAATCGTTTTTCCAAAAGTAATTCCCCAATTCTACTTTTTGTGAATTCTTAGTTTAGATAATTAGTTAGTTAAACCAAAACCCTCTTATTCTTAGGCTAGATAATAAAAAGACAGTCATTACTAGTACTTTTAGTTCCTTTGGGTTCGACAATCCGGTCTTGCTAAAGCTATACTACTGTTCGATAGGTAACTTGCGTACATTGTGATAATAGTTAGTTTCAAGAACGATTCTTTATAAATATTTAAAACCTGTCAACACGAAAATCACGATCAAGTTTTTGGCACCGTTGCCGGGGAACTAAGATATTAGGAACGCTCAATTTTTATTACTTTAGCCATTTATTTTTCTTTCAAGTTAATTTTACTTTATTTTTATTATTTATTAATTTACTTTTTCTTTCTCTTGGCAAGTTTTTATAGTTTATGACTAGAAGAAACCCGTCAGGACCACTACATTTTTACGAAGAAATTGATCGCACAGTTCACAGAAACCAAAGAGAAATAAGGCGAAACTTAAGTTATATAGAGAATGAGCAAGAGGATGATATTCAAACCCCAAACGAGGAGATGGCTGAAAACCAAGAAAATCCAATACCTCCTGCAATTGCTATTAATCAAAATCCTACTCCGCGTACTATGTATGATTATGCTAAACCTACTTTAATAGGAACTAAGTCAAGTATAGTTAGACCTACTATTGCTACAAATAATTTTGAACTGAAACCTAACACAATTCAAATGATACAGCAATTTGTTCAGTTTGATGGCTTGCAGGATGAGGATCCAAACACTCATTTGGCAAATTTCCTGGAATTCTGCGATACATTTAAAATTAATGGTGTTTCTGACGATGCCATTCGTCTTCGGTTATTCCCTTTTTCATTGAGGAATAAAGCTAAATAGAGGTTGAACTCGTTACCACGAGGGTCAATTACTACTTGGGAACAAATGACTGAAAATTTTCTATTAAAATATTTCCTGCCGGCTAAAATAGCCAAATTACGTAATGATATCTCTTCATTTGTACAGATGGACTTAGAAACTCTTTACGACCCATGGGAAAGATACAAGGACCTACTACGAAGGTGTCCTCACCATGGATTACCTCTATGGTTGCAAGTTCAAACATTCGACAATGGTGTGATCCCCTCGACAAGGCAAATGATTGATGCAGCAACTGGAGGAACCATCAACAACAAAACACCTGAAGAGGCTTACGAATTTATTGAAGAGATGTCACTGAATAACTATCAGTGGCAAGTCATGAGGACTAAGCCAAATAAAACAGCAGGCGTTTATAACGTCGATTCAGTTACAATGCTCTCAAACCAGGTAGAACTTCTAAATAAAAAGATTGATGGTTTACTTGCTCAGGTACATCCAGTAATAAGGTGTGAGAAGAATGGAGGAGGAGCATGCACAGAGTATCAACCCTTCAACCCTAGCATCAAGGAGGAACAAGTCCAATATATGGGTAACAATAACTCTAGATCCCAAAATAACCCATATAGTAACACGTTTAATGCAGGTTGGAGGAACCATCCCAATTTCTCGTGGGGTGGTCAAGGAAATCAAAGGCCACAACATCCTCCGGGTTTTTAACAACCACCTTACCAGCAAGGAAAGAAGCGGAACCTTGAGGAGATACTAACCAAATTCATCTCAGTGTCAGAAACTTCTTTCCAGAACACCGAGACAGCACTTAAAAATCAACAAGCATCGATCCAAGGGCTCAAAACTCAGATAAGTCAGCTGTCCAAACTAATCTCTGAATGACCACAAGGTAGCTTGCAAGTAATACTGAACCCAACCCAAGGGAAGAGCTCAACACAATCAATGTTCAAGATGAAGAAGGATTTGTTGAGCCTGAGCAAGAACCAAGGCAAGAAACTGAGATAAGCAAAGATAAAGGTGAGGTAGACCACAATGCGCAGAAACCGGTAAGTACAGAATACAAACCTCATGTGCCATACCCTAATGCGACAAGGAAAGACCGCTCAGATGAACAATTTGGTAAATTCCTTAAACTCTTAAAAAAATTACATATTAACTTACCATTTATTGAAGCTCTATCTCAGATTCCAAACGCAATGAAATTCTTAAAGAAGCTTTTAGCAAATAAACGGAAGTTGGACGAGGAGTCACATGTGGAGCTAAATGTAGTTTGCTCAGCTATTCTACAGAATAAACTACCCAACAAACTAAAAGATCCAGGGAGTTTTACAATTCCTCGCTTAATTGGTAGTTTAGATGTTAATAATGCATTAGCTGATTTAGGGGCTAGTATTAACGTCATGCCCTACAAAATGTTCGAACAATTAGGTCTTGGGAAACCCAAACAGACTAGGATGAGCATTCAATTAGCAGATAAAACTATAAGATTTCCTAGGGGTATTATTGAAGATGTGCTAGTTAAAATCGATAAATTTATATTTCCCGTTGACTTCATTATTCTAGACATAGAGGACGATAGCAACACTCCTTTGATTTTAGGACGACCTTTTTTAACAACTGCTGAAACGATTATTGATGTTGGCACAGGTGAGCTCACACTCCGTGTGGGAGACGGAACAATCACCCTTCAAGCTCGCAATTCTGGCAACACATCGAAAATTGAAGGTGATCATCTAAACCATTCTACTAAAACTGATAATATGGTGCAACCTACTTTGCAGGAAATGGGTCTGAAGGAAGTACAAGAGCCATTCTCAAGTAGTAATAGAGGACCTATTCATGAAGATCGAAAGGCTACAAATCGAGGAGCTAGATGAATGGCAGACGCATAAACTGAGAACACACGATAAACCAAAATTACGCCAGAATGAGCTCAATACCTTCCCAAATCAACTTAACGTTGGAGATAAAGTATTATTAGATGCTGCAGATCCTCACATTGTCACTACCAAACCGAATGAAGAAATCCCTCTTACGGTACTTAGCATTTTTCCATTCGGTACAGTCGAGGTAAGTCATCCCAAATTCGGCACTTTTAAGGTAAACAACACCCGTCTAAAACCTTATTTTGATGAGAATGATAGCAGGAATGAGGAGTATAAACTCCTCGAACCACCATGACCATTCAATGGAGAGGTAAGTCGAGCTTAGACTATAAATAAGCGCTTCTCGGAAGGCAACCCGAGCACAAACAATATTAACTTCTTTAAATTTTAGTGTTTAACACCTAACTTACTAACAGAGCTCTTGAATACAGGTTTCCCACACAAACACAGCTTAGCACACGGGCGTGCTTCAGGCCGCGTGACAACCACGGATGAAAACACGACCATGCGAAAATAGGGTAAGAGTTATCTTTCCCAACACGGGCGTGCGACCTGGCCTGTCAAATGGACATGGGCGTGCAACACGCCTGTGTCTAGCACCCATGGACAACACTGTCAAAAAACACGAGCGTGCGCAAAGCTACATGACTGTGGGATAAGCGAACCACATCACACACAGTCGTGTAACATGATCATGTAGCCACACGGCCAAGACACATGGGCGTGCCCGAAGGCAGTGTGACGATGTAATATCCCGAATTAGGGCCTAATCAGAATAGTGGTTTCGTGACCACAAATCCGAGATAGAAATAATTATTTTATAATTATTTTGATGATTATGATGTGATTGCATGATTGTGTGAAAATTTCGTGATGAAATTCTATGCCTAAAGTGCTTAAATTGAAAGTAGGGACTAAATCGAATAAGTTGCAAAATTTGCATTCTAGAAATTTTTAGTATGAAATTGTTTTGGAATATTAATGAGGAGGTCTTAAATAGAAATTTGACCAATTTTAAGTTCATGGACAAATTTAGGACATGGAAGGAATTTTTGGAAAGTTTAGTAGTAAGGGTATTTTGGTCATTTAGTTACTAAAATGAATTAAAAACAAAATTAAAAGCCAATTTTTGTCCATCTTCTTCATTAGGCTGAAATTTCAAGGGTTCTCCATAGCTAGGGTTTGTTTCAAGCTTCCAAGCTCCATAGTAAGTGATTCTAAGCCCCGTTTTTAATGATTTTTACGTTTTTGAGATCCAGGTAACTCGATAAAGCTTATGTTAGCAATAATTTAACCTAGGGTTTATATTTGGAAAAATACCCATAGGTGAAATTTGTGTATTTTGATGTTTTATGATAGAATATGAAGTTTTAAATAGAATATGAAGTTTTAAATTATGTTAGACAACTTGTACTACTCGATTTTAAGCAAAAACAAGAAAAAGGGCTTAATCGGTAAAAATACCTAATAGTCACAAGTACATGTTAGAGTGAGAATTTGATGTTGCCATAGAAGAGAAAAGTGATCAGCATGTTGTAAAACATAAGAATAAGGAATAAAGTTTAATCCTGAGCCTAGGGGCAAAAATGTAAATATGCAAAAGTTTAAGGGCAAAATTGTAATTTTGCCAAAATTTGAGTTAAGGATTAATTTGATAATGTGAGTATTAAATGAGCTAAATGTGTTATTTTAGATCAAGAAAGACGTGGAATCGACCTCAATCGAGGAAAAGAAAAGATTGTGGACTAAATTGCAAAATCTTTGTATTTTGGTACCAAGGTAAGTTCATGTGTAAATAAAGTAGCATAATTGTTATTTTTAAGTTATTGATGTTAATTATATGTTATGCTGAATTTTATTATGAAATGTATGCTTTGTGGTTAATTTCAAATAATATATAAATTATGTGAGCTACTTGTTAAATATAATTGTTACTGAGTATTGATTTGGCATTCTACTAAGATGGCAAGGATAAGTGTTCGAGGAAAAGCCCGTTTGAACCTTAGGAATAGATTAGGATACAAGTGACATGTCACTAGGATGGTTGAGCATCCGAACTCGTTGAGTTGAGTCCGAGTTCACTTATGGATGCGAATGTCCGAACTCGTTGAGTTGAGTCCGAGTTCGTGAGATGTAACTAGGCATCCAAACTCGTTGAGTTGAGTCTGAGTTCACTTATGGATGCGAACGCCCGAGCTCGTTGAGTTGAGTCCGAGTTCACTTAGGGGCGGGTTACATGATTTCTTGATTACATATGTGGCACTTATGTGCAAATTATCCATGTATCCGAATTATATTCCGATGTGTTCAACGGGTAAAGTTCTACTCAAATGGAGGAATATTCGAGATGTAAAGAGATGTATTGGTAAGTGATATGAAATGGATATTTTGGACAGGTATGTATTTAACCCTCGGGTTGAGTATTAATACAACCACTATAAGGTAATAAGATGATGAAAAATGATTAAAAATGTGATATGTGTTTTAGTGATGTATGCTAATGTTGATTGGTATAACTGTTTGTTATGTTACTTATTATTTGCATATGAACTTACTAAGCATTTATGCTTACTCCCTCCTTCTTACTCATTGTAGTTTTGGACAAGCTAGCTCAGAGTCGGGATAGGTCGAAGGCTCACCACACTATCCTAAGACTTTTGGTAATGGCTTGTAAATTTAAGTATGGCATGTATAGCAATATACCTTTTTGTGTAAATGATCTTATGGTATGGTGATGGAATGGTTGAGGAAATGCTTGATAATGATAAATTATGAAAATGGTTAGTTTAGATTATGTTTGATGTAAGGAAAATTAATAAGATACTTAGTGCATAAAACTCATAAAAGGGATGAAATTTGCCATAAATGAATCTGCAGCAACACTGACACGAGTTTGAAAATTTACTAAAAATCATAGAAATTGAATTTGGTGATGAACTACATATTAAATTGAATATTATTATGTCTAGTTTCACATGAAACAAATGAAACAAGTAAAGGAATTATATGTTAGAAGATATTTGAATTTTAGTGAAACAGATTCATAGCAGTTTCTGAATCCCCTGTTCCAACTTTATAAATTCACCATAAATTGTAAAGATATAATTAGGTGGTGTATTTTATATCCTCAGAATCCTTATTGAGTCTAGTTTTAGTAGAAACAAATCTCATAGTCATATGAATTTTTTACGGAGAGAAATGTGGTTCGTAGTAAACAGAGGTCAGACCAGTCGAGTCCTGAAACAGGGGTAACTTTAACTAATAAACTGTACTAATTGACCCAACAAAAAATTCTAGAAACAAATTAGTAGATAGGTATATCAGTCTAGATTCAGGAAAAATTTACGGATCTTGATTTCGAGTTTCGTAACTCGAGATATTATTTTTCTTGTGACTGTGATGCAAGTAGCTTAAAAGCTGTGAATGTAGAAATAAATAATCCAAAGTTCTAAATATGTTAAATTAAGCTTAGTAACACCTCATACTCGACTCCGGCGATGGTCTCGGGCGTGGGGGCGTTACAGACGACATCCCACATCGCGATAAACACGGGTGGCACACAATCCACACGGGCGTGTGAACCGGCCGTGCCACTTGAAAAATTAGATTATCTATCTTATTTTATTTTTCTTTTATTAATTTTTGAAGATTTTTTTTGTTTTTAAACACGACTTATCTCCATGATTACTATCAAATTAGTCCTCCAATTCTCCTCTTGTCCTTCAAAATCATGTTCGTCCCCCAGCTTTAATTCCAACAACTCGCTCTCGCTAATCCAGGTATTTCATCCATTCTTAACTGAGGAAGTTTCACTTCTCTCCCTATTTTATTTTCACATTCTTTTCTATATATCTATCTTTGTACATTGAGGACAACGTACATCTTAAGTGTGGGGGGGTATTCATTCCATTATCAGAAAAATCCCTGAATGACTGCCTTGTTCTCTTGAAAAACTCTCATATCATGTTTAGAATAAATTTTGATTAATTTATGATTTTGATTGATATATCTTGAATTAAAACATAGGCATTTATGCATTGATTGTTTAAACTTTAAGACATTAGAGAATCAAGCATGATAAGTTGATTTTTAAGAATTTAAAAATTTAGGTTGTTTCCCCAAAGTTTAGGTATTACTTTGAGTTGGAATTCACAAGTTTTAAACATCAAAAAGCCATAATTCTTGTGAGATTTTTGAGCCTTTTGAGCATCTATTAATTCTTTCATGCTCACTTTTATTATTGCTTTGAGTGCGTCAGTATTGAACTGTTATTCTAGAACTTGCTTGATTATTCATGTCAAGGCCACACTATTTGATTTGATATATCAAAATGACAAAGGCACTTATTATTAACCCACTCATGCCATGAAAAGCCTACCTCCACGATTAACTCTTAGTAAACCCTGTTGAGCTAACAAGCCATTTCTTGTATTACCTTTCATATTAACCCTTAACCCATTATTGTTGAAATCCCTTAAATTAATTTGATCCCTATTTTTGTCGAGATTTGAATTGAAATAGTTGCTTAACTATGTTTTATTCTATTTTTTAATTTAACTTGTTCTTAAAAAAAAAACTTGATCTTGATTTTCGTGATGACAGGTTTTAAATATTTATAAAGAATCGTTCTTGAAACTAACTATTATCACGATGTAGGCAAGTGTACCTATCGAACAGCAGTATAGTTTTAGCAAGACCAGATTGTCGAACCCAAAGGAACTAAAAGTACTAGTAATGACTGCTTTTTTATTATCTAGCCTAAGAATAAAGGGGGTTTTGGTTTAACTAACTAATTATCTAAACTAAGAATTCACAGAAAGGAGAATTGGGGAATTACTTTTGAAAAAACAATTGAATTAAGACAATACCTAAGGAAGAATCCACCTAGACTTCACTTTATCTGACTCCGAACCGGACGATTTATTCATTTAACTTGTTCCGTAGAGATCCCTAAGTTATGTTATTATCCCTATTCAAGACTAATAACGTCTAATCCCTAGATTGAATAATTGAGACTTTTCTCTAATTAACACCCTAGGGTTGCATTAACTCGATCTATGGATCCCCTTATTAGGTTTCACCCTAATTTGGAAAAATCTTATCATCCTATCTGTAGGCGCGCAATCATCTCCGCTTAATTATGACAAAAGTACTCTTAGACAGGGTCTATTCCTCCTCTGCCTAAGATCTTATCTTGAATTAAGAACACATAATTAAGAATAAGTTAAATATTTATCATACAATTCAGAAAATAATAACATGATTCGTCTTAGGTTTCATTCCCCTTAGGTATTTAGGGGATTTAGTTCATAACTAAAAAGGAAAACATCTCAGAAGAATAATGAATACAAAACATAAAGAAAACCCAAGACTCCTGAAGGGAAATTGAGGGGAGATCTTCAGTCTTGATGGTGAATCCGGCTTCTGAGATAGATCAATCGGCTTCCCTTGAGCAGTTCCCTGCCTCCTTTTCTTTGTGTCCCCCTTCTTCCTCCTCTCGGGTGTATTTATAGGATTTGGAATGCCTAAAAGCCCTCAAAATTAGCCTTTTCCGAATTGGACTCAACTTGGGCTCGGTAGGGACACGCTCGTGTGCGATCACTTCAGGTCGTGCACGAACCTGTTAGAATGGCACGGGCGTGTGTTCTACCCGTGTGAGTCGTGCTTCGATTCTGCCAAATTGACACGGTCGTGTGGTCTGCCCGTGTGAGGAAGTCCGGGCCATGTTGATTTCGTACTTTGGCCCATTTTCTCTGTTTTTGGCCCGTTTCTCATTCCTTTCGCTCTCCTATGCTCACCTAAGTATAAAACATAAAATTAAAGCATTAAGAGCAATGAATTCATCAATTCTAAGGAAAAATCATCCATAAAATGTGTTAAGCATGGGGTAAAAATATGTATAAATTACGGTTTATCAAGTATTAAGCACAAAAGCGAGATAAGCCTCATATCCTTTCCTCAAATATTTCTCAGTAGTCAAAGACGATATTATCACGGGTAAATTATCCGACTCATCTGGTCCAACCCGAAAATATTCCCGTATTCACATTTCAATTCAATAACTTTTCTCCCACAATCCACTACAACACCATGAGATGTCAACCAATCCATCCCAAGGATTACATCAAATTCATTAAACGACAATAATATCAAATTAGCCAGAAAACAATGACCCCTTATTATCAAAGGACAATTTCTACACACTTGGTCTACTAGCAAATGTCTGCCTAAAGGGTTGGATATTTTTACCACAAACTCAATGGACTCTACTATTATGCTCATACGAGGCAGTAATTCCATACAAATATAAGAGTAGGTATACCCCACGTCAATTAAAGCAACAACAGATATTTCATGGATAGAAAAGGTATCCGTGGTCACGTTGGAAGACTCTGCCTCTTCACGGGCACGAATAGCTTAAGTCCTTGCAGGCGCTCTGCCCTCAGACCTCATTGCAGCATCTCTTGGCGTGCCTCTACTACCAGTCCCACTTTTGGGGTTCTTCTGTGATCTACCCCTTAAAGAAGCACTACTTGCCTTCGCTTCTTGGTTTTTCTCTCTCTTCCATTTCAGGACAGTCTTGGATGAAATGTTCTAATGATCTACACTTAAAATAGCCCCTTTCATTTCCCCGGCACTCGCCGAAGTGACGCCTACCACATTGTGAACATTCTGGCCTATTTGGCTGAGCACTACCGACGCTCGCGACAGAAGTGATCTGGGCTCTAGAAGTTGTGTTCTGCTAGTTCTTGTTTCTATTTGAAAACCACACCAAAGCATTCGATCGGGTAGCCAATTCCTTCAATCTCTTAGATTAGAACTAATATGACTTCCCCATCTATCTCTTCTTTGAATCTCACGACTCAAAAGCCATTTTCCTCCTCTCTTTTACCAGCTCCTCTCCCTTACATGCTCTCTCAACGAGCACCATAAATTCCCTTAGCTCTAAAATGCCTAAAAATACTTAGATATCCCCATTTAGACCATCTTCAAACCTTTTACACATGGTGGCTTCTGTAGACACGCATTCTCAAGCATACTTATTGAGCCTCACAAATTCACATTTATATTCCGTTACTAACATTCAGCCTTACTTTAGCTCTAGGAATTCCTTCCTCTTTTGATCTAAGAACCTTTGGCTAATATACTTTTTTTAGAATTATTCCTGAAAGAATTCCCAAGTGATCCTCTCTCTCGGTACAATGGACACGAGAGTATTCCACCACTGATAAGTCGAATTCCGTAGGAGTGACACTGCACACTTTACGCACTCTTCAGGTGTGCACGATAGTTTATCGAATACCCTAATGGTATTCTCTAACCAAAACTCTGCCCTCTCTCGGTTATCATCTATAGTATACTGAAATTCCTTGGCCTCTTGCTTTCGAATCTTATCCACTGGAGGTTTCTCCCTCCTAAACATGTCTGCGCCTTGCGGAGCTACCCCGGCATACTGGGAATCGAAGGCGGTGAGGGAGGTGGAGTGTTCGGATTCACATGAATAAACTCCATGTACCAAGTATCCATCATTCCGAGGTAGCCTTCTCTAGCCCCTCTGCCCTGGCCCATAGTCACGGGCTCACTCTCAACTGGAGCGGTCCCTTCAGCAGGAGCCGGCGCGTTACTCTCTACGTCATCCGCTGTAGCTCTATCAAGATCCATTTACTATATGAAAATACAATTTTATAATCACCAGAAGTCGTCACACTATCAATAAACAGTTATGGCATGAATAGCTAGACCGGTACTCTCACTAGGTTAGTCCTAGAACTGACTAAATCATAGCTCTAATACCACTAAATGTAACTGCCCATATCTGTAACCCACGCTGGAGTAGAAAACGAGGTATTACCTAACTCGATCTCATGCACACAAACATTCACAAGTCACCCAAACTCGGTCCAATTTAAAATTTTTTCAATTTCTACTTTAAACGTCTTATGATGGGCCTCCGAGCCCTTAATCAACCTTTGGGAACTATTCAGGATCAATCTAGGCCCTTAAACCATGTATAGAAAATTTGATTTTGAAACAAGGCACACGCCCGTATGGAAGGACAACACGCTCGTGTGGCCATTTCAACATAGACGTGTTGATGGCCCATATGGCATACACGGCCTAAGCAATACAGGGACACACCTATGTCCTCCACCCGTGTGGAATTAATTCTAATTGTACACTTATAGGGGTTTTCACATGGCCATGACACGCCTATGTCCTAAATCATGTGTAAAAGCATGAACATTCTGTTTCTGATGTTAGCATCCCCAAAATGCCACATGGCCAAGGCATACGCCCATATGCTAGGCCGTGTCTATTACACGCTTGAGCCACACGGTTATGTCTCTGCCCGTGTGTTTACTATCATGCATATTGACTTGGAATTTTTACGTGCAAGGGACACATGGCCAGACCACAAGCCTGTAGGGCAGATCGTGTGTCACACACAACCTAGACACATGCCCATGTGTCTAATCGTATGGACAATATAAGGATATTTACCAAGCCTATTTGCCACCCTTACTTACACTACCTACACAAAGACAACCAAACCAATACAATGATAACTTATTTAAACCAATTAGCCATAATAGGCAACATTCCAATAATGCATTTTATTCATATATGAAAATACATCTTTACATATAGATCAACATGAATATTTGCCATCATTCAAGGCTTAATACAAAATGAAGGGTTTCCAACCCAAGCCAACACATTTGGCCAGTTCTCAATGACACAAAAATAGTAAAGTCTAAGCCCTATACATGCCATATTCAAAAATATAAATCTAACTATACCAAATGCTTCGATTGATAGTGTGATCGATATCTATGACTTCAATTGATCCTTAAGCTAGATAGGCGGCACTATAAGAAAATGGAAAAGGAGAGAGAGTAAGCATAAAGCTTAGTAAGCTGCATATAAATAATTATACAACAATACTTTACCATTCATCAACAAGTATCATAATACACAAGTGGGCATAAGCAAAACTTACTCATCAATATTCAATACACATCATATAGCATATAACGTGGCTCACATTTTATACATACCAAATAGGTACTTGTATCACTCACAACATGGTTATACTTTCCTTATTAACTAGGAATCAAAACTTTCACCATTGAACCATTCGGAATGCTATCGGATATTCCATAGCCTCAAACGTGGGGTAAGGTGCCGATGCCATGTCCCAGATATAGTCTTATACTGGCTCATATCTCAAGTTTATGCCATGTCCCAGACATGGTCTTACACTGACTATCATCTCATAGTCGATGCATGTCCCAGATATGTCTTACACTGGCTTACATCTCGAGGCCGATACATGTCCTAGACATGTCTTACACTAGCACTCGTCTCGATGCCAATGCCATGTCCCAAACATGGTCTTACACTGGCTCTCATAGTGTGGCCGATGCATGTCCCAGACATGTCTTACACTAGCTCACAATAACCCCATGTCATGGCATGAATATTCGATTTATTTCCTAGGTTCAAACAGGAACTCTGCTATCTCTATTATCATCATGCTTTCTCAATTCCACAATCAAGCAATTCATGCTATATTAAATTCAAGTACAATTCAACACATACATTAACAATGTAGTTGTATTATTTACATACAACTTACCTCAGATTATAAAATGTGGCGACTAGTCAATTTAGTCTGTTTACTTAGCTTTCCCTCGATCTAGGTTCGGATTCATTATTTCTTGATCTATAATAGCAAAATACACTTATTTAGTCACTAAATAAAATTAAGCCATTGAGAATTCATATCTTTGGTAAAATGACCATTTTGCCCCTAGGCCCAAAAATTGATTTTTATCGAATTTCTTCACATCTTAAGCCTAGCTGAACCCTTTTCACTCTTCTAGCAACTCCAAATTCTCAATATTTAACATATTTAACATCTATTTTACAACTTGTGCAAAATGGTCCCTTTAGGTGTTTTCATGCTAACACTTCTCACAAAAGTTGGTTATAAGACCCCCAAGACTTATTTTCTTCCATAAAAACCCAACAAACATTACAAAACCATTCATGGAAAAACTTTACGCTCTTAATCATTTTGTAAAATAGTACCATCATTTGAAAGCTCATGCTTCAAGGTTTTCAAAAGTACAAAAAAGTTCAACAAAGGGTTAGAAAATCACTTATTTGTGAAGGCTTAAAGTTTGCTGAAATTTTTAAGCTTTCAAACCATTAACAATGGTTAAAACATTGGTGAGAATGAAAGAAAAAGATGATAGCTAGGCTTAGGTAGTATTTTATCACATAACATGACCTCACTTACCTAATATTTTGACCATTCACCCTTCCTTATCTCATGGCCGGCCAAGCTATTTTAAATGGGTTTAATGGCCCTTTAAAGACCCCCAAAATTTATTCTCTAGCTATTTGACACTTTTAGCTATCAAGTTAGGACTTTTACAATTTATGCGATTTAGTCCTTTCACGCAATTGGACTCACAAACGTTAAAATTACTTGTCCAAATTTTTCATGCACTATTAAAAACATGCTAAAATATCAAAATAATTATAAAATAATTTAGTCAACTCTGGATTTGTGATCCCAAGACCACTATTCTGACTAGGCCCTAAATCGGGTTGTTACAGTCTACAAGTAAAGATAAGAGAAAAGCGAAGCTCGTTTAAGCTTTTAGCAAATTGGTGAGTGTTCAGGGATCACATCATGTATGTACGAACTATAATGTAAATAAAAAACTTAGGGCTTTATTCTAAATTTTGAGAGTAAGTCTTTTCTAAACTCTATTTTGTGATTATATGTGTGTTTTTATGAATAGAGATATGCGAGCCCTAGATGAACTATAATGTTACAGTCTACAAGCAAAGATAAGAGGAAAGCGAAGCTCGTTTAAGCTTTTAGCAAATTGGTGAGTGTTCAGGGATCGCATCATGTATGTACGAACTATAATGTAAATAAAAAACTTAGGGCTTTATTCTAAATTTTGAGAGTAAGTCTTTTCTAAACTCTGTTTTGTGATTATATGTGTGTTTTTATGAATAGAGATATGCGAGCCCTATATGAACAGTGCTTTGTGAGCTCCTCACTATTTGCAAGCTATAAGTTTTAAGTATATGTTTTGACACCATAATCTTCTAAAACTGTTGGATATAATGGCTTGCCATAAGATTGTGAGTACTCACCTTTGTGTTTTGTGTTTTGGGTGAGAGGCCGTGGGACAAGTTGGAGAGATAAGGGAATGTCAAGCTGAGCACCATTAAATGGGACATGTTGGTATGTTTGAAGAGTTTTTAGCTTTATGCTACACTTATGGGACATCTTAAGACTCATTGAGTCATTCTAAGGCATTATAAAGAGATCTGTTCGTCCAATAAGAAATAAAATGTAAATAAGATTATGTTTTCTAAAATATTATGTTTTATTGTTTATAAGCTAACTGACAGTAAGTGTTTGTAAACCAGACTTCACGTAAGTATGGCAAACCCGGATTGTAGTTTTATGACCTTGCTAAAACTTTTGTTTAACTTATGTTTTGTGTGTGTAATGTGGTTATTCTTTCCTATATATCCACAGAGTTCACAAGAGCTCACACACTCTTTTCTAAACACTGCAGATGGTTAGATTGCACGGTGAGTAACAGCGAGGTGAGTGATCCAGACAAAGCATAAACACTGGAAAGGTAGTACAAACGAACTCTAGACATAAAGACAACATGGGATTCTATTTGGGCTTAGAGATATCTTTCTGTTGACTTTTTTGACTATTCTAGGACTTATTTATATTTATGTTTTTTATGTCTTTATGGATCGATAGTACTCTATGAACACGTTGAATTTTAAGTATAAGAATATAGTCTAAGTCTGATTAATGTTTTCTTAATTTACAAGTTCTTATTTAAGTAAATAATTTGTAAACATAGTGTTCGCCATAAGCAATAACATGTAATCAATCAAACTGACTAACTTATATGGAGTTAGCTGAAGTTGCAGTAAAGTGATAGGGTTGTCGAACTATGCTAAGTGCGAACCTTAGCGATGGGCGAACTACTACTTACGAACCTTTAATAATTTATTATAAATTCTAATTTGCGTACTAGGAGAGATCTAATGAACGATGAGATAGTTCGGGAGACCTCCCCTATTTAAAAAAACTTACACCATGAAAGACTTCGAATGTGAAGCTATGCAGGGGTGCGAACTTCAATGTTAGATAGATGAACTGTTATGTTTTGTGAGGTATTTTTTTGCAAAAATTAGGGTTCACGTGTTCTTAATTATTTTTTTTCAAATATTTATGACTTCAGGAAAAGAGTAAGTTAAAGCAAAGTAGGTTCGTACGTTACTATTGTTGCATATCATGGATCTAGCGAAGTGAGTTCGTGAGCTTGTGTTTTCTTAAACATATATATGTTTCATGTTTTAACTTGTGGTATGTTGGAGGTTAGGTTGGGTGTTAATGGAGAGTCACTTAGGTGGCCGATGTGACTTTCCATAGCTTGGGTTTCGCGATCGAACCAGGTATGGGGTGTTACAACCTCCCTTGTGTACAATCCTCAGAATACTTCCTAGAGTGTTTCGTTATAATATTCTTCTATATTACAATTTGACCCGTATACTTGCGGACACCAATACTTAATTTTATATCTTTTTGTTGCAATGTTTTTAGTCTAGACATTAGAATGTCTGGCAGCGATCAAGTTATTAGCGCCATAGTTGGGGAGGTTTCAACATTAAATTTGAATTTAATTTTCATCATTTGAAAGGATAAATAGGAAAATTTAGAATTAAAGATACGAAATTTTATTTTTACTTTATTTCATATTAATATTTCTTTCAACTTCTCTTTGATTTTAGTGTATGACTTGAAGTGGAACCCTTCCAATTAAGCTAGATCCTAAACTTGAAATAATCTTAAGGTGATCCCAATAGCAAATGCAAAATAATTGACCTATAGTGGCTAACTTGTCGTAAACAAACACACTATTTGGGGAGAACATCAAATCGCCTGAACAGTTATGAAGGGAGCCACTGATAGCTCAACCGGAGAGGACATTGTGCAAATATGCGCTACCCACTTTAAACATTTTCTGAGGTGGTATCGAGAGGCCTACGATTATTACAAAAAATTTTGAAATTAAGATGACCACCATCCAAATGATACAAAATAGTTTGCAATTTTAGGGAAATATGATGGAAGACTCGAACCAACATTTAAAGAGATTCCTATAGTTGTGTGACACATGTACATACAACGAAGTGATGAGATTTGTTTGTTGTTGTTTCTGTTCTCGCTTTACGACAACGCCTACGAGTGGATTGATTCTTAAGACTCGGTTTCCATCACGACATAGGACAACTTAGCAGGGAAAGTTTTACACAAAATTTTCCCCATTAGTCGAACCATTCAATTGAGGCATGCCATTGCTGATTTCATGGAAATTCGAAAGCGATAATTTATACGAAGCATGGGAAATTTTTACACAAAATTTTCTCTATTAGTTGCAACTTAGGAAATACCCACATAACAGTTTGTAAGACTAGCTTCAATTGTAATTTCTTTTATAACAGAGTGGATGAGAGCTTAAGAGCCGACTTATATGGCATGTGAATCTGGGCCTTCATGAATTACACTTATGAGTTAGCTTGCCAATTGATCAAGGACATGGTGATGAACTCATATATGTGGTCGATTAAGCACTTTTCCTATAGTTAGAAGTCGTCGACTGCTAAGGTGGTCAAAGAAGATGATAAGTATCAACAAATCCTAGAAAAATTACATAGTTTAGAGACCACTATCAAGCCATCAATGAAAGATGCCCCACAAAGCTACACGTCATACCCGTAGGGTGAATTGAGGAAGTAAACTATTTGGAAAATAAGGGTGGAAATCCCTATTCGAACACATACAACCTTAGTTGGAAAGACCGTCCAAATCTAAAGTGATGAGGCAATCAAGGTAGTGGAAACCCAGCTCCAAATTGAAAAAAAAAACCCTCCATATCAACCCTTGTATTTGAATAGATCTCAAGAGAGATTCATGTGTAACGACCATGTTGGTTATAGTCAGAGCTTGGACCGAATTAAAAATTAGATGCATCTTTTGACGTCCTACATTAAACACATAAAGATCTAATTCACACAAACCCACACGGATTTTGCTGAATTAAAGGAGTCGATGCGCAATATCATAAGCGTGTTGAATGAGATAAGGAGGCAAATAGGCACGAGTATTCTGAGTAATACTGAAAATAATCCCTGAAAGGATGGAAAAGAGCATGTAAATGCTATTACACTCTGTTTAGGTAAAACACTAGTAAACTCAGAAAAGCTTGCTAATAAAGAGGACGATGAGGTTCAAATGGAGGACCAAAATTGTAACACCCCATACCCGAGACCGCTGCCGGTGTCGGACACGAGGGGTTAACGGGCTTAAACCACTCATTTTCACAGTCCATTTTAAAAATTTCCAGGCAGTTGGCTAACTGCGTCACTGTCACCTTAAAAATCATATCTTGAGTTAAAAAACTCGAAAATTAGTTTTGTAATTTTTCCCTGAAACTAGACTCATATTTCCATCTACAGATTTTTTTCTAGAATTTTTGGTTGGGTCAATTAGTACAGTTTATTATTTAAATTCTCCCCTGTTACAGGGTGCGACTACACTGACCTTCATGCATTACGACCTGGATATATCCCTGTACAGGGCTTTAATACTGATGCCGTTTATTTCTATAGAAACTAGACTCAAAAAGGAATCTATACATTTATGGAATGACTTCTAAATGTCTCTGGTTGATTTACAATGAATTTCCAAAGTCGGAACAGGGAATCCAGAAACCGTTCTGGCCCTGTCTCACGAAAACTTAAATATCTCTTAACATACTATTCATATGATCGTTTCATTACTTTCCTATGAAAATAGATTCATCAAGGTTCGATTACATAATTTATTCACTATTTAATTCCATTCCTACTATTTTTAGAGATTTTTCACATCCACATCACTGCTGCTGCCAGCATCTATTTTTAAGGTAAACTTTACCTATTTCATGATCCTCCATGGATCAATTAGAGTTTGTCATACATATACCAAAAGTGATCATGAATAACCATTCCCATGGCTAACCGTTGCCAACATTTCCATACCTCTCGACGGACAACATACAAAACAATTATAATGCTATGATCAAAGTATATTTAAGCCATTTTCGCATGGCTATCCAAATTTACACAAAACCGAAGGGTTCATGACCAACAACAAAAGGGTGGTCCTATACATGCCATTTCAAAGTTCAACCAAAAGTGTACCAAAAGGAGCTTTGATAGTGTGGGCGACTTCGACTTCAAAATCCCGAGTCCGATAGCTGAAGAACCAAAATCTATAAAACAGAGAATCAAGAAACGGAGTAAGTTTAAATGCTTAGTAAGTTTTGAGCAAAGAATTTAGACACAACCAAAGTATAGCATTCATGTAGCTAAACAGATAATTTCATATGCACGAATTCTCAATATCATACTTACTTCACATTACCAACCCTTATATACATACACAAAGATCAACTTAGCCAAAGGCCGGTAGCTCATTTATCAACTGAGCGAATACTCATTTGTAAGGGCTCAACTAATTCAAAGCACATACGGAACATACCTCATTGTTGGGATTTTACCCGCGTATTAACTGAAATTTTTACAGCAAGATCATTCATTCCCGAATCACGTACCTTCGGAATTTAACCGGATATAGCTACTCGTTCAAATGCCTTCGGGACATAGCCCGGTTATAGTAACTCGCACAAATGCCTTCGGGACTTAACCCGGATTTAGTAACTCGCACCAATGCCTTCGGGCTTAGCCCAGAATTAGTAACTCGCACAAATGCCTTCGGATCTTAGTCCGGATTTAGTAACTCGCACAAATGCCTTTGGATCTTAGTCCGGATATAGTCACTTAGCACAAAGCCTTCGGGACTTAGCCCGGACATCATTCGAATAACCATGCACATTTATCAATAAATCATGACACATTCGTATTTCATTTTCATTAGCAAAACTCAAACACAAGACACTTATCACACTTGCAATTTCGGCTCAATAGCCACACACAAAGAGCATGATTTTGATTTGCTTAAAACATGATCTAATCAAATCATAATCTAAGTTCCATTACTCGAAAACTTACCTCGAATGTTGTCGAACGGCTTCAACGGCTATTCAATCACTTTTTCCTTCCCTTTATCCAACTTTGTTCCTCTAGGCTCTTGAGCTAGTTCACACAAGTTTAACTTATTAAAGTCTCATTATGCTAGCTTATGGCTGAATATGACAAGGAGTTTGATAGGTCATATAGCCACCTTCTAGCTCAACTACACAATAGTCATATGCATTTTTAATCACATCAAGCAATTTAATACAATTCATTCGAACATCAAAAAGGAAACCTCAAGGCACTTAGCCCATATATACTTTAGGCATTAGAGTCCCATATGTACGAAATCACGAATCGAATTTAACATATTAGCTAATATTCCCCTTAGCCGAATTTTCTAAGTCAAGATAAAGCCATCAATATGCTTACCTATGGCCGAACATACACATTAACTCATGCACTCATTCATGTGGCCAAACATACACATCTATGCTAAGGCCGATTGCAACACTTAATACGTTCTACAAGTATGGTCACTTGTATTGACTAAACACCATTTTGTTTCAAGTTCAAAACTTGGCTAATACACATATATACACTATTAATCAAATACTAACATTTTGCATTTCATCTTACTACCATTTCACATCTACTTTCTACCATGGCGAATGCATCAAGACACCATTTCAAAATACTTCATGGGTTTGAGGTAAAACCAAGAAAGAAACTCATGAATATCGAGATATAAGCACTAACATTGTTCATCTAGATTTAGCATGACACAACGTCCATCACCCTTATATTTACCATAGCGAAAACCTTACTCATTCCAACATTCAAATCTCAACTTGGGTCACAAAAATAATTTGATATCTCACCAACACAACATCAACACCAAGCAAGAATGATGCATCCATGGCCGAGTGTCATTTCCATCACATAGCAAGATTTAGACCATGGGCTAGGTAGATCTCAAGCTAACAACTAAAACATGCATGCATCTCATGGAACATCATCAAACATACCTTAGCCTAGTTACATGCATGGCCGAACCTCTTCAACCTTTCTCCTTCCTTCCTCCTTAAAATTTTCGGCCAAGGATGAACCAAAGGATGAACACTTTTTTTTTGTTTTTCTTTCCTTCAACTCACGGCAATGGGGGGCATGGATGAGACCATTTCCTTTTTTTTTTCATCACTCCTCCCTTTCATTATTTAATTACCATGCTCATTATTTTATTTTTCCTTACATAATGCATTAAGCCAACATGTCTATGACATGTTTTTTTTAACCATAACATCTTGTCCACCCATGCTCATGGCCGGCCACTACATATTAGGGGGAAAATTGACATGCAAGTCCTCCCTTTTGATTACATGCACTATTAGATCCTTATAGATTAGCCTATCACATTTCAAAAGTGTCACACAAGTCCTATGTACTCCATTCACATGCAATTAACTAAATCGAAGCTTAAAAATTTTCGCACATTCATATTCACATATTTTAGACAATAAATATCACATTCAAATAATTTGGTGACTCGGTTTAGCGGTCCCAAAACCGCTTTCCGACTAGGGTCACTTTAGGGCTGTCACAAAAATCTTGAGGACTCAAAAATTGAAGTTTAAAAAGGGAAACGATATGAACTGGTGGTTGATTCGAAAAAGACTTCACACTTTGAACTCATATGAAAGAATGTACCATTTTCATCGAGGTTGGAGGACAAGCAAAGAAGGGATGAGGAATAATTCATAAGTTTTCTAAACCTTTTTAAATCATTTAATGTAAATGTGCCACTGCTTGAGCTAATTAATTAAATACTAAAGTATGCCAAATATTTAAAAGAGGTTATGTCTAGGCATAAAAAGCTAAAGAATGTTGAGCAAATAAAAATAGATGCTTCTTTTATTGCAATAATTTCTTGTAAAATACCCCCCGAAGCTAAAAGATCCAAGAAGTTTTACAATTTTTATGGAGATAGGAAAAAAAACATTTTAGTAAGGCCATTTGTGACTTAAGGGCCAACATAAGTTTGATGCCCTTATCTACATATTTAAAACTCGAATTGAAGGAGCTGAAAAATACATCAATTACACTATAATTAGCCAATAGGTCTCTAGTACACCCCAAAGGTGTACTTGAGGACATATTGGTTAAAGTTAGGGGTTTTATAATCTCGTCGATTTTGTCATCCTAAACTTTGACTAGGGCCAAGACATTCCTATTCTGTTGGGTTGACCATTTTTTACTATCTTTAGATCGACCATAGATCTCGAAAAGAACAAATTAATAATAAAGATCAATGACCAAATAAAGGTATTCAAATGTGGCCGTGATTCCCAAAATTGGGAATATAAGGATAATATATGAGAGGACTGTTACGTAATTTCATTTAGCACCCTTAGCAACCTTGGTCAAAGGTATGTTTCTAGTTCGATGTGTTTATGAATGAAAGGATTGAAGGAGTATAACAAGTGGAAAGCCCTTGGAAAAAAATTCGATTGTTGGAAGAACTAAGATGATTACCAAAGGAGAAAAATGGCAATGCATAAAACGCTAGAGCTACCGGATGAGTTCGGTAGCCATATTTAATTTTGTCATAAACTTTGAAAAGTGTTGTAAATTTTTGTACATTTGAATTTTGGATTTTTATTCGGTTAGGAAGTTTTAATTAGGATAGGATTTCAGACTTAGGTAGTTGGAGGGAACATTTTAAGGACTTAATTGAAATTAGAAGTAAAACATAAGGACTGACACACCCAATTACTCAAAAACAGAGAAATTTAGATCAGTGTCGCGACACCGCACTTCGAACCTAAATTAAATTTAAATTTTGTGCCCGTGTTACGACACCTGATAAGTGATAAAAGTAACATGTTTTAATCCCATTCTTAATGTGTTTTTGGATGATTAATCGATTCAAAATGGTGAATTGTATGCTTCTAATCCTTTAAATTCATGTTTCTATACTTAGGAGAGTATTTGGGAGCAAAATAAGCAAAAACAGAGTGAAAATTGGATAATTGGATCATATTTCAGGAGCCACATGGGATGGACACATGGCCGTGTGAGACACACGGGCTGCCATACGGCCATATGCTAGACTGTGTGGATTTTGTGATTCGCACTCCAAATACGTGAAAAAAATACAATTTTTAGCTTTTTAGGCATTCTAAGACTTATATATACCAAATACAAGAAGAGAAGAGGGACCGTTGGAGAATATTAAAGAAAACAACTTGGAAAACACCATTGAAGCTGACTCTAAAGCAAATTTCCATTAAGACTGAAGATCTCCTTTTGATTTCTTTGAAGTTTGTTATGAGTTTCTTTATTTCTTATGGTTATATTGACTTTGAGATGTTTTTATTTGCGATTATGAACTAATTTTCTAAATACATAGGGGAGATGAACCATACGGTGAATTTTGTCTTTTGATTTCTGTTTTATGCAACAAATACTTGAATCTTGTTCTCAATTATGTGTGCCTAATTCTTGATTTAATATTTCTGGATTATTAATTCATGTTTGATGCGCTTAATTCAGAGGAGGAATAACCCTATTTAAGAGTATATTTACCATAATTGAGTGGAGTTGCATGCAATCCTAGAAATAAGGTGACATAAATCTACTACATTAGAGTCGAATTAATAGGGGAATCCATAGTTCGATTTAATGCGATAATATGGGTTTTAATTAGAAAGAAATTTCAATTAATCAACCTAGAGTTAGTTGCTCTTAGTCTTGAAAAGAGATATTAGCATAAGTTAGGGATATCTACGGATCAAGATATTAAGTGAATAAATTGTTTAAATCAGATTGATAGTGATAGATGCAATCTAAGTGGATTCTTTCCTGGGTATTGTTTCACTCATTGGTTGTTAATAAATTATTTTCCTGAATTGTTCCTTGTTGTATTCTTAGTTAATTAATTTAGCTAATTTTAGTTTTAATCAATCATTCCAATTTGTTAGTTAAATAATAGAAAGACAGTAATTAGTAGTACTTTTAGTCTTCATGAGTACGATACCTTGCTCACCATAGCTATACTGTTTATTGATAGGTGCACTTGACTTTGTCGTATTTTTTAGTTGGTTATGATTGCATCAAGTTTTTGGCGTCGTTGTCGGGGACTAAAATATTAGGGCAACTTTAGTTCTATTAATTTAGCCATTTTTTATTTTAATTTTAATATTTTTTTAATTTAATTTTTATATTTTAATTTTTTATTTGTTTACTTCTAGTAGTCTCTTTTGGCTTTTGACTAGAGGAAACTCGTCGGATCCATTACTTTTTGATAGAGAGATTGAAAAGACTGGTCGCAGGAATCATAGACAGGTTAGAGAAGCAAGGAAAAATCAACAGAGTACAGTAAACAATCAAGAGTAAAAGGATATTATTGTGGAGATGAGTGACAATCAAAATAATCAGCTACCTCCTACAGGTCCTGCCCCTCGGACTATGTATGATTATGCTAAGCGCACTCTGATTGGGGTTAAATCGATTATTGTGAGACCAACCATTGCTGTAAACAATTTTGAACTGAAGCCGAACATAATTCAGATGGTACAGCAGTATGTTTAGTTTGATGGTTTGCAAGATGAAGATCCGAATACTCACTTGGCTAACTTTCTAGAGATTTGTGACACATTCAAGATCAATGGCATTTCTGATGATGCCATACGCTTACTATTATTCCCATTCTCTTTGATGAGTAAGGAAAAATAGTGGTTGAATTCACTTCCACAGGGTTCTATTACTACTTGGGTGCAAATGACTGAAAAATTTCTATTAAAGTACTTCCCACCTGCTAAACCAGCTAAGTTGAGGAACGACATATCTTCTTTTGCTTAAATTGACTGGAAGACATTATATGATGCATGGGAGAGATGTAAAGATCTATTGATAAGGTGCCCTTATCATGGGTTACCTTTTTGGTTATAAGTTTAAACCTTCTACAACAGTTTGAATCCCTCGACTAAGTAGTTAATTCATGTAGCAGTTGGTGGAACAATGGATACTAAAACACCTGAGGAAGCTTATAAGTTTATTGAGGAGATGGCACTGAATAGCTATTAGTGGCAAGTCATGAGAACAAAACTGATGAAAGTAGCTGGTGTTTTTAATCTAGATGAAGTTGCTATGTTGTCAAGCCAGATGGAAACATTGAATAAGAAATTTGATGGTCTGAATTTTTCTACGCAGGTGAATCCAGTGATGCAATGCGATGCGAATGGAATGAGGATTATTAATTCAGAATGTTTACCCTTTGGTTCTAGCACAGAGAATGAGAAAGTCAACTTTATGTGTAACAATTCTAGACCTCAAAATAACCTTTATAGCAATAACTATAATGCAAGTTGGAGGAACCATCCAAATTTTTCTAGGGGTGGTCAAAGAAATCAAAGGTCACAACCTCCTCCGGGTTTTTAGCAACCTTTTCAGTAAGAGAAGAAATCGAACCTTGAAGAGATGTTGGAAAATTTTATTTCAATGTTAGAAACTTGATTTCAAAACACTGAGATAGCTTTGAAAAATTAGCAAGACTCGATTCAATGGATTGAAAATCAAATTGGACAACTTGCAAAATTAGTTTCAGAAAGACCATGAGGTAGCCTACCTAGCAATATTGAAACTAACCCAATGGAGCAACTTCACGCAATCACTGTTCGAAGCGTGGAAGAATTAGTCGAACCTGAGCAGAAACCAAAAC
Organism: Gossypium arboreum; assembly: GCF_025698485.1. Classification (NCBI taxonomy): domain Eukaryota; kingdom Viridiplantae; phylum Streptophyta; class Magnoliopsida; order Malvales; family Malvaceae; genus Gossypium; species Gossypium arboreum. Next base: position 90,412,610 of record NC_069077.1, read on the forward strand.
TAGAAGCTATCGAGAAAAATGATGAGGTTGAGAAAAGTAAGAAAGAGAAAAAACCAGTGGTTAGACAATACAAACCTCAAATTCCATATCCAATAGCATTGAAGAGAGACCACAAAAACGAACAATATGATAAATTCTTCAACTTTTAAAAAATTGCACATTAGCTTACAAGTTGTTGAAGCCCTTTAATAGATGCCAAAGTATGTAAAATTTTTAAAGGAGTTTTTAACAAATAAGGAGAAGTTAGATGACTCATCGACTATGGAGCTAAATGTAGTTTGCTCGGCCATTCTCTACAACAAACTACCCAACAAACTTAAAGATCTAGGGAGTTTTACTATTGTTTGTCTCATTGGTAGTTTGAATGTTGAAAATGCTTGTTGATTTAAGGCTAGTATAAATGTCATGCTATAACACCCCCTTACTGAGACCGTCGCCGGAGTCGAGCATGAGGCGTTAACAGACTTAAATTATCACTTAAACAATTTCAAACAATTTATTTCACCTTTCATAATAAACTGCCTATCTACGTCGCGGTCGCTAAAAAAATCATATCTCGAGTTAAAAAACTCAAAATTAAAATCCGTAAATTTTTCCTGAAACTAGACTCAAATATCAATTTACTTATTTTTTTCCAAAATTTTTGGTCAGGCCAACTAGTACAGTTTATTAGTTAAAGTTTTCCCCTGTTTTAGTGTTTGACTGCTCTAACCTCTGTTCACTACGAATCACTTTTCTCTCATGAAATTGAGATGACTATCTTGTTTATTTCTATTAAAATTAAACTCAATAAGTAATCTATACATATAAAGTATGACTCCTAATTATTTTTTACAATTTTAGTGAATTTCTAAAACTCAAATTTTTCATAAAATACAACTTATTTACCTATTTTGTTTCTTCCATATGAAAATAGACTCAATAAGATTCAATTTCATATTTTATTAATCATCTAATTCTATCTCGACTATTTTTAGTGATTTTTCAAACTCACGTCATTCTTTGTTGTATAATCTTGTTTTATAGCAAATTTCACCTTTTATGAATTTCCATGGATTAGATAGCACATTAAGTATACATAACACCAAATATGATCTTGATTAGCCATTCAAATGGCTAATCATTACCAAACATTTCCTTACCACCCAATAGCCATTTCATAAGATCATATACACAAAATAATTATAATGCTATACATGCCATACTCAAAATATACAAGCCACTATACCAAAATGGTCCACGGATAGTGTGAGCGAGCCTCCGACCGTTCCCAATTTTCGAGCTGGCTTGTCAAAACTACAAAGAATGGAAAGGAGGGAGTAAGCAAAAATGCTTAGTAAGTTCACATGTAAATAGCAAGTAACATAATCATGCAATCCAACATAAAACATCATTTGTATAAATATCACCAAGACTTTCATGTTACATTTGCATTTACTATCTTACCGTAATTTAATCATACCAAGTTCTCAACCCAAGGGTTTAAGCGTATACCTGTCCAAATTTTCTCATTCACCACACTTACCAACATGTCACCTTTGTCTTAAGTATTCTCCTTATTCACTTCACTTAAGATTCATCCGTTGAACACATCGAAATATAATTTGGATACATGGATTGCATGCACATAAGTGCCATACCCGCAACCAGACAAACACAATAGCCTGCGGAAATTATGTAGCCAAGCTACCATGTAACCCGACCATAAGCAAACTTGGACTCAACTCAACGAGCTCGGGCGTTTGCATTCATAAGTGAACTCAGACTCAACTCAACGAGCTCGAATGCCTAGTTACATCTCACGAACTTGGACTCTACTCAACTAGCTCGGAACTCAAATATCCTAGTGACATGTCACATGTATCCTAATCTATTCCCAAGGTTCAAACGAGATTTTCTTCAATCACTCATCTTTACCGTCTTACACGGAATGTCGGAACCGATACTTGGTAGCATTTCATATTTATTAAGTAGCTCACGTAATTTTCATATTACTAAATAATAATCCACAAAGCATAATATTTCATGATAATAACATCATTTCATATAAATAACATTAAATTACTTAAAATGACAATTATGTTACTACATTTACACATGAACTTACCTCGGTACAAAATGTTAGAAATCGAGCCTATTCCTCCTAAACTTTATTTTTCCCTCGATCACAACTCGAATCTTGTTTCTCTTAAACTAAAATAACAAATTTAGCTTATTTAATACTAATATTTATTAAAATAGCCATTGACTCAAACTTTGGCAAAATTACATTTTTTCCCCTAAACTTTTACATATTTACAAGCTCGAAAATTAAACTTCATCCTATTTTCTTATGTTTTATGACATGATGATCATTTTTCCCTTCTATGGCAACATCAAATTCTAACTCTAACATGTACTTATGAACATTAGGTTTTTTACCGATTATGTTATTTTACTCGTTTTCACGTAAAATCGCTTAGCAAATGTTGTTTAACAAAATTTCAAGCTTCATATTCTACCATAAAACATCAAAATAAACACATTTCACTGGTATTTTTCCAAATATAAACCCTAGGTTAAATTATTGCTAGAATAAGCTTAATCAAGTTACCGGGACTCAAAAAACGTAAAGAACATTAAAAACGGGGATAAAATGGACTTATAATCGAGCTTGGAAGCTTGAAAAATGCTATCTATGTATTACTCATGTGAAATTCGGCCAAGGGGTTGAAGATGGACAAAAATTGGCTTTTAATTTTGTTTTTAATTCACTTTAATAACTAAATGACCAAAATGCCCTTAATTAAAAACTATGGTCTTTTATCTTCCTTTAGGTATTTTTGTCCAAACCAGTATAATGGTCTAATTACTATCCAAGGACCTCCACTTTAAAAATCCATTACTCACAAGTACTTAGTACCTTTGTGAACTAGAACACACATTTTACAACTTTTGCAATTTAGTCCTAAATATCAAATTGGACCCTCTATAGATAAAATTTCTAAACGAAATTTTCACACAATCATGAAATCATGCCATAGACCTTAAAATGATAATAAAATAATTATTTCTATCTCAGATTTGTGGTCCCAAAATCACTATTCCGATTAGGTCCTAATTCGGGATATTACAACTCTCCCCCTTTTAGGGATTTTCGTCCCTGAAAATTTTACCGGTAAACAAGTGTGGGTATTGATTCCTCATAGTTTCCTCGGGCTCTTATGTAGCCTCTTCTACCCCGTTCTTTTGCCACAATACTTTCACGAGAGCGATAGTTTTATTTCTTAGTTGCTTGACCTCCCGAGCTAAAATCTTAATCAGTTCTTCATTGTATGTCATATCCGGTTGTAGCTTAATTTTCGTCGGTGAAATTACATGTGAAGGATTCGAACGATACCAGTGTAACATAGATACCTGGAACACATCATGAATCTTCTCTAATTCAGGTGGTAATGGTAATCGATATGCTACCGGTCCAACTCTTTCAATTATCTCATACGGTCTGATAAAACGCGGACTCAACTTAAATTTCCGACCAAATCTAAGAACTTTCTTCCATGGAGACACTTCTAAAAAAACCTTATTGCTGACTTGAAACTCGATTTCTTTTCGTTTCAAATCCGCGTAGGATATCTGTCTATCTGAAGCAGCTTTCAAACAATCTAAAATCACTTTCACTTTTTCTTTGGTTTCTTTAATTAGATCAACTCCGTAAATCTGATTTTCTTAGATTTCAGTCCAATACAATGGCGTTCGACACTTACGACCGTACAATGCTTTATAAGGTGCCATCTTCAAACTCATCTGATAACTATTATTGTAGGAAAATTCTACCAATGGTAAGTATCTTTCCCAACTACCTTGGAATTCCAATACACAACATCTGAGCATGTCTTCAAGAATCTGAATTACTCTCTCTGCTTGTCCATCAGTTTGTGGATGGAAGGCAGTGCTAAAATTTAACTTCGTACCTAATGCCTCTTGCAACTTTTGCCAAAACCGCGATGTAAATCTCAGATCTCTATCCGAAATGATCAACAAAGGTACTCCATGAAGTCTAACAATCTCACTGATATACAATTCAGCCAACTTATTAAGAGAATAATCAGTACATACCAACTATTACCCAGATGACATCTTTCTTCCTCGGAGTTAACGGCAACCCTGATACAAAATCCATAGTAATTCGATCCCACTTCCACTCGAGAACCATGATAGGCTGAAGTAGTCTCGAAGGCACTTGGTGTTCAGATTTCACTTGTTGACAAATTAAGCATTTCGATACGAACTCGGAGATATCTCTTTTCATTCCGTTCCACCAATATATTTTCTTCAAGTCATTATACATTTTTGTACTGCCCGAGTGAATTGACAAACAACCACTATGTGCTTCATGCAAGATCTTTTAAATCAACTCATCATTTTTCGGTACACAAATCCGATCTTTAAACATCAAGCAACCATCAGAACCGATTCTAAAATCTGATCCTGTATCAGCCTCACATTGCTTCCTATTGGCTTGCAAATCTTTGTCACTTTTCTGAGCTTTACAAATCTCTTGTAAAATAATCGGTCTTGTTCTTAACTCTACTAGAATCTAACCATCGTTAGACACCGTCAACTGAGTATTCATAGCTCTCAAAGAAAACAACGACTTTCTACTCAAAGCATTGGCAACCACATTCACTTTCCCTGGATGGTAGTCAATCACAAGCTCGTAATCTTTCAATAATTCTAACCATCTCCGCTATCTCAAATTCAAGTCTTTTTGTGACATCAAGTACTTGAGACTTTTGTGGTCGGTATATACTCGGCACTTTTCACCATGCAAATAATGTCGCCAAATCTTCAAAGCAAACACTATAGCAGCCAGTTCCAAATCATGAGACGGATAATTCCTTTCGTGAGGTTTCAACTGCCTCGAAGCATAAGCCACCACTTTTCCTTCTTGCATAAGTACACATCCCAAGCCATTTAGAGAAGCATCACTATACACCACAAATTCTTTACCTGACTCGAGTTGTACTAACACTAGTGCCTCAATCAGTAACTTTTTCAATTTCTCAAAGCTTTGTTGACATTCTTCCATCCATTCAAATTTAACATCCTTTTGGAGTAGTTTGGTCATAGGAGTAGCAATTATAGAAAATCCATTTACAAACCGTCGATAATAACCAGCTAGACCCAAGAAACTTCTAACGTCAGTTACATTCTTCAGCAGTTTCCAATCAACAATAGCTGAAATTTTACTGGGATTAACCTGTATACCGTCACCTGAAACAATATGACCCAAAAATCCAACTTCTCGAAGCCAAAATTCACTCTTACTAAATTTGGCATACAACTACGTATCTCTCAAAGTTTGCAAAACTATCCTCAAGTGCTCAGCATACTCTATCTCATCTTTCGAATAAATTAAGATATCATCAATAAATACCACGACAAACTTGTCCAAGTATGGCCGAAATATGCGATTCATTAAATCCTTAAACACAGCAGGAGCATTTGTCAAACCGAATGGCATAACTAAAAATTCATAATGGTCGTACCTTGTTCTAAAAGTAGTTTTAGGCATATCTGACTCTTTTACTCGTAGCTAGTAATATCCAGACTTCAAATCAATCTTTGAAAACCATGTTACTCCTTTCAGCTGATAAAAAAAATCGTCAATTCTCGACAACTGATACTTGTTCTTGATTGTTACCTTATTTAACTGCCGATAGTCTACACACAATCTCATAGAACCATCCTTCATTTTCACAAATAATACGGGAGCGCCCCAAGGAAAACTCGGTCTCACAAAGCCTTTGTCAGTCAACTCTTGCAACTGCGACTTTAATTCTTTCAACTCTGTTGGTGCCATTCTATATGGAGCAATTGAGGTCGGAGTTGTTCCTGGTATCAACTCAATACCAAATTCTACTTCTCTAACAGGAGGCAAACCCGGCAACTCTTCTGGAAATACATCCGCGAATTCAAATACAATCAGAACTGATTCAATTTTCTTCTCAAATTCCTTTGTATTCAACACATACGCCAAATAAGCTTCATAACCCTTTCTCAAATATCTCTGAGCCGACATCGAAGAAATCACACTAGGCAATGCCTCTAACTCGTCTGAGTCAATTCGCAAAATTTTACCATTTTCACATTTTAATTCAATAACCTTTTGTTTACAATTTACTATAGCATCATGCAATGTCAACCAATCCATACCCAAAATAACATCAAATCCATCAAACAACAACAACATCAAGTCGACCGAAAAATAATGACCTCTAATCATCAAAGGACATTTCTTGCATACTTTATCAACTATAACACATTTGCCTAACGGGTTTGACACTTTAATCATAAATTCCGTAGACTCAACAGGTATACTCATATTAGACACCAATTTCATGCACACATATGAATGAGTAGAACCGGGGTCAATCATAGCAATAACGTTAACATCATAAAGAGAGAAAATACCAGTGATCACATCGGGAGATTAAGCATCTTCACGCACCCTTATGGCATAAGCTTTAGCCGGAGCTCTAGCTTCAGATTTAAACACTAAATCTTTGACTACATTCTTGCCGCTTGCCTCAGTCTCAGCATTTCTCGAAGATCTTCTTCTCGAAACTGCACCACTAGGTTTTGCACTCTGAAATTTTTCTTGCTCAATTCTCAGGACAGTCTCTAATAAAATGATCTGGAGAACCACACTGATAACATTCATTAGTTTTACATGGACCAGGTGACTTTTACCACATCGTTGGCACCCGGGTCTAACAAATCTTGAATTTCCCACACTAGCCACAGAAGTAGTCTGAGATTTAAAACTCGCATTTTGCTTCTTATGATTCCCATACGAATGTCCGGGTGAAACATGAGAATGAGAATACATATCTCTCGATTTTCTAGATTGCGGTGGGAATGCACTACTCATTGGTCTTTTCTTCAAATTTCTAGTCTCAGCCTCTGCCTTTCTCTTTTCTTTAATTAGTTCTTCAGCCTTGCAAGCCTGATCAACAAGTACTACGAACTCTTTCAACTCAAGATTTCCCACAAATACTTTGATGTCTTCATTGAGTCCATCTTCAAAACGTTTGCACATTTTAGCCTCTGAAGGAATACATTCTCTAGCATACTTACTCAACCGAACGAACTCCCTTTCATACTCAGTAACTATCATGTTGCCTTGTTTCAACTCGAGAAACTCTTTACGCTTCTATTCAACAAATCTTTCAATGATGTATTTCTTTTGAAATTCTTCTGTAAAGAACTCCCAAGTCACTTTCTTTTTCGGTACCACTGAAATCAATGTCTTCTACCAATAATAGGCCGAATCTTTCAAGAAGGATATAGCACATTTTAAACACTCTTCAGGTGTACAAGACAATTCATCAAATACCCGAATAGAATTTTCAAGCCAAAATTCTACTTTCTCGGCATCATCATCAATATTTGCCCTGAATTCTTCAGTCCCTTGCTTGCGAATTTTTTCAACTGGGGTTCTATGAAATTTCATCAGATCCATACCTTGAGGCATCGGGGGTATAGGTTGAGGAGTCGAGGGAGGTGGGAGAGGTTGTTGAGCATTCGGGTTCGTACAAACGAACTCGGTGTACCATGCATTCATCATCTAGAAAAAGGCTCCCCGAGCCCCTTTTCCTCCTCCTTGACTAATAGTAGGAGGTCGATTTTCAGTCGGCACCACCCCTTCAGCAGGAGCTGGTGCATTGCTCTCTACATCATCGGCCACAGTTGGATCGGGATCCATTTACTATAAAAAAATCATTTTAAAGGTCAACAGTCGTCACACTATCACAATATAAATATGGCATGTATAGCAAAACCCGTACATACGCAACGTTAGTCCGAGAATCGACTAAATCATAGCTCTTATACCACCAAATGTAACACCCTCTTACCTGAGACTGTCGCCGGAGTCGAGCACGAGGCATTAACACACTTAAATTATCACTTAAACAATTTCAAACAATTTATTTCACTTTTCGTAATAAACTGCCTATCTGCGTCACAGTTGCTAAAAAAAATCATATCTCGAGTTACGAAACTCGAAAATAAAATTCGTAAATTTTCCCTGAAACTAGACTCATATATTTATTTACTAATTGTTTTCTAGAATTTTTAATAGTACAGTTTATTAGTTAAAGTTTCCCCTGTTTCAGTGTTCGACTGCTCTGACATCTGTTCACTACGAATCACTTTTCTCTCTGTACAGAATTCAGATGACTATGCCATTTGTTTCTCTTAAAATTAGAATCAATAAGGAATCTATATATAAAGTATGACTCCTAATTATTTTTTTACAATTTTTAGTGAATTTCTAAAGTCAGAACAGGGGATTCAGAAATCGCTTTGACCCTGTTTTGCCAAAACTCAAATTTCTCATAAAATACAACTTATTTACCTATTTTGTTTCTTCCATATAAAAATAGACTCAATAAGCTTAAATTTCATATTTTATTCATCATCCAATTCTGTCCCTAGTATTTTTAGTGATTTTTCAAACTCACGTCATTGCTGCTGTATGATACTGTTTTATAGCAAATTTCACCTTTTCATGAATTTCCATGGATTAGATAGCACATTAAGTATACATAACACCAAATATGATATTGATTAGCCATTCCAATGGCTAATCATTACCAAACATTTCCTTACCACCAAATAGCCATATCATAAGATCATATACACAAAATGATTATAATGCTATACATGCCATACTTAAAATATACAAACCACTATACCAAAATGGTCCACGGATAGTGTGAGCGAGCCTCTGACCGTTCCCAATTTTCAAGCTGGCTTGTCAAAACTACAAGGAATGGAAAAGAGTGAGTAAGCATAAATCCTTAGTAAGTTCACATGTAAATAGCAAGTAACATAATCATGCAATCCAACATAAAACATCATTTGTATAAATATCACCAAGACTTTCATGTTACATTTGCATTTACTATCTTACCACAATTTCATCATACCAAGTTCTCAACCCAAAGGTTTAAGCGCATACCTGTCCAAATTTTCTCATTCACCACACTTACCAACATGTCACCTTTGTCTTAAGTATTCTCCTTATTCACTTAAGATTCACATGTTGAACACATCGAAATATAATTTGGATACACGGATTGCATGCACATAATGCCATACTCGCAACTAGACAAACTCACTAGCCTGTGAAAATTATGTAGCCAATCTACCATGTAACCCGCCCATAAGTGAACTCGGACTCAACTCAATGAGCTCAGGCATTCGCATCCATAAGTGAACTCGGACTCAACTCAACGAGCTCGGATGCCTAGTTACATCTCACGAACTCGGATTCAACTCAACTAGCTCGGAACTCAAATATCCTAGTGACATGTCACTTGTATCCTAATCTATTCCCAAAGTTCAAACGGGATTTTCCTCAATCACACATCTTTACCGTCCTCCACGGAATGTCGGAACCGATACTTGGTAGCATTTCATATTTATTAAGTAGCTCACATAATTTTCATATTACTAAATAATAATCCACAAAGCATAATATTTCATGATAATAATCATCATTTCATATAAATAACATTAAATTACTTAAAATGACAATTATGTTACTACATTTACACATGAACTTACCTCGGTACAAAATGTTAGAAATCGAGCCTATTCCTCTTAAACTTTATTTTTCCCTCGATCATGACTCGAATCTTGTTTCTCTTGATCTAAAATAACAAATTTAGCTTCTTTAATACTCACATTTATTAAAACAGTCCTTGACTCAAACTTTGGCAAAATTACATTTTTGCCCCTAAACTTTTACATATTTACACGCTTGGAAATTAAACTTCATCCTATTTTCTTATGTTTTATGACATGCTGATCATTTTTACCTTCTATGGCAACATTAAATTCTCACTCTAACATGTGCTAATGAACATTAGGTATTTTTACCGATTATGTCGTTTTACTCATTTTCACGTAAAATCACTTAGCAAAAGTTGTTTAACACAATTTCAAGCTTCATATTCTACCATAAAACATCAAAATAAACATATTTCACCTATGGGTATTTTTCCAAATATAAACCCTAGGTTAAATTATTGCTAGAATAAGCTTAATCAAGTTACCGGGACTCCAAAAAAGTAAAGAACATTAAAAACAGAGCTAAAATGGACTTACAATCGAGCTTGGAAGCTTGAAAAACCCTATCTATGTCTTCTTCATGTGAAATTCGGCCAAGGGGTTGAAGATGGACAAAAATTGGCTATTAATTTTGTTTTTAATTCATTTTAATAACTAAATGACCAAAATGCCCTTAATTAAAAACTATGGTGTTTTATCTTCCTTTAGGTATTTTTGTCCAAACTAGTATAATGGTCTAATTACTATCCAAGGACCTCCACTTTAAAAACCCATTACTCACAAGTACTTAGTACCTTTGTGAACTAGAGCACACATTTTACAACTTTTGCAGTTTAGTCCTAAATATCAAATTGGACCCTCTATCGATAAAATTCCTTAACGAAATTTTCACACAATCATGAAATCGTGCCATATACCTTAAAATGATAATAAAATAATTATTTCTATCTCGAATTTGTGGTCCCAAAACCACTATTCCGATTAGGCCCTAATTCAGGATATTACACATACTTTATAAGATGTTTAAACAACTTGGTCTTAGGGAATCCAAACCCACTAGGATGACTATTCAATTAGCAGATAGATCAATTAGATATCATAGGCGTATTATTAAGGATGTACTTGTAAAAATGGATAAATTTATATTCCCTATTAATAAATTTATATTTAGTGAGTATGTTAATTCTTGTTGATTTTGAATTTAAGGTGATTATTTTGATAAGGGAAGACACCTACGTTTTTTGTGCTTTAAAATTCTAGACTTGGACTGCTTGAATCTTTAGTATCCTTTTGGTTAAATTTCCAATGCATGATTGTTTGCAAATTATCTTAAAACATTATTGATGAAAATGAAAAATTGAGAATGTTAACTTTAATATGGGTTGAGGAACACCGTGCCTCAATGTCACGACACAAAACTTCAAATTCAAAAACCTAGAACATTCAAAGTACGAAATTGTGACACCGACATTGGGTTTGCAATTCCACATTAGAATGTTTGCGCTACCTGACTATTTAGTACATATACAAAAAAGTTTTTAAAACCTAATTTGCACCCCTAATCACTCTCTAAACACCTTTTAAGCGCTCCTAAAGGCAGTTGTACCCTTCTCCACTATCCGTTGCTTCAGATTTTCGCCGTTCACCGTTAGCATGATGCTCTTCTTCGCACAATTACCACCCCCTCGGTTGCTCTCCTCTTTTATAGTTGAATTCATTAACAATTTTTGGTGATAAAAATTCTCACCTTCATTTATTTATTTTTGTTTCATCAATTTATAAATTGTTAGATTAGTTTTTATATATATTGCATTATCCATGGTATCGAGAAAATTTTGTAAAACCGTACAACCAGCCAAATTGGGAGAATTTGATTCTACTCGATTCCAGAGTCAAGAAATTGAAAAATACTTCTTAAAACTCCAAGGTAAAACATTTATCCAGGAACACGGTTTCGACTCATCGTTCAATTTGAACGAAAAAAATATTTAATTCGAGCCAACCAATGGATCAACTTTTGTTTAACATCTAAAGAGTTGGAGATCGACTTTGTGGTGTATGAATTTCTTGCCTCATTAAAAGAACGAGAAAATACTAAATCCCAGCATGACGTGCACACTCACATGATAGTCCGAGGCGAGGAGGTCTAATCACCCCTCGGGAAATTTATAATATTTATAATGCACCGTACTATGTCTCCGATGCGTTAGATGCACAAGATATTGATTATTTTAGAAACACTGATATGGATGAGGTTTGTACATATTTAACTGAGGGCAGAGGCATTTGGAAACACCAATCGAGCACTAACATCTCTTTGACATTCAATCAGGAAATAATATTTTTGGTTGCCGAAATGTGGATTCAGTTTATCAGCAGACAAATTTCTTTGGCCCTTAGCATGTCTAAAATTAACAATTTTTGAGATATTATACTTTATTGTACTTTGCAGTGTAGACAAGTGTGCATTAACAAGTGGATTTATAAGGCAATGTTCATTTGCATTAGTGGTAAGAAGGTTAGAAACTTTTTCCACACCTAGTGACTGCTTTATGCAAGAAGGCCAAGGTTTCGATGTCCACAACCAAACAGTTCGTTAAGCCAACTAAGAGTATCCTTGGGAACTCCATCTACACCTATTACGTTGAGCTCAACTGCAAGCACATCCAAGATTGGAATGAGCGACGTGAGAAAAAGATGGATGTTCTACAATTCCTCAAGCGGAAGAGGAAGGAAAAGGGCCAAGGGAGCCAAGGATCCAATGATATGACCGATATGGAGTGGGTCATTAGGTGGATGCAGTGTATGACACCATTGGGCATGGACTACACCCAAAAATTTGAGATTCCTATCTCTGAGGCACCATCAAATCGATACCCATCCATACAACAAGCTGGTGAAGAATGGGAGGAGGAAGAAGAAGGAGATGACGAGGATGAAAAAGAAGAACCGACCCTCGACGAGGATTTTGATGAGATATTCCGATCAGAGTAGCCATCTGTTAGAGGAATTAAGACTTACACCCTGAGCTGCACAAGCCTTACTAGTTTTATAAGTGTGCGGGCCGCCACTCCAGACACGAGTTGAGGGAAGGACCTAATGATCAAGAAGAATCACCTGGTTCCCAATTCTAATTAAAAACTGATAGAGTATTAGAGTATTAGTGGTTATGATTTGTTATTCAAGTTGTTGTTAGTTAGTTAAGGTGTTAAGCAGAGCAGTTAATAGAGATTACTTCTATAAATATCAGTATTGTAAACAAAAAGGGTCAAGGATTGAATTCACAAAATACTCAATATATTCTTTAAAGTTCTTCTAAATCTGAGGATTATTAGTTTACGTTACCTTACTTTCTATCATGGTATCAGTCGCCTGAGATCTTGGTGGTTGCTTCCGCTCTACGGTTATGAATCTGGTGGTTGATCAGCAAACTGGTGGTTCTTTTTCTACGTCTGCTTCGCATTCTCGCTTGGTCTATAGCTTCCCTCGTCATGAGATTACTAAATTGGATGAGTCCAATTTTGTTCAGTGGCAACATCAAGTTCAGCTTGTTGTCGACGTTACGGTCTTCAGGGGTTCTTGGATGGTTCTGTCCCTGAACCGCCAAAGGTGGTGACCACGGGTGATGGTTGTCTTACTCCGAATCCGGATGCAATTTGGTTCACGCAACAGGACAAGCTTCTTGCCTCGTGGCTTCTTTCCATGGTGAGCTCCTCTCTTCTTTCATATTTCATATCCACTAAATCTGCTTGTGATATCTGGAGTACAGCAAGTCATCTTTTCGCTGCAACATCTGTTGAAAGAGTCTCTTAGATCCGTCATGATCTGCATGCAGTTCGAAAGGGTGGATCTACCATCAAGAAATATGTGTCCAAAATCAATTCTCTTTGCGCCTTGCTTGCATTGTCGGGCTCGGATGTTCTAGAGGCCGAGAAGGTCGAGGTTATTCTCGGAGGTCTCACATCTGATTTTGACCCTGTGTTTATGGTGGTTACGGCTTCGTCGGAGCCTTTGACGTTTTCAAAAGTGGTGGATATGTCTTTTGAGAGTCGACAGTTGCGGGCTGTGCGTGATGTGCCGCTGGTGGCGCATGTGGTTCAGGCTTCTGATACGGCACCTGGGTATGATACTCGTAATGCTTGTGGTGGTCGGGCAGCGTTAGGGTCGCGTGGTGGTCGTTCTTTTCATTCCCGGGTGTAATGCCAAATCTGTAATCGGTTGGCCATGTTGCCCAACGGTGCTATTACCGATTTGAAAGAGAGTATGGTGGTTCGTCGGCAGCCATGGCTACTGGTGGTGATGAGGTTTTTCATGCGTGCCCTTCGGTGCCCAAATCTGAAGGAGGACAATAGGTTTGGTAATAGAACCCTTCTGCTACCGTTGCTTTTGCATAGCCCAATTGGGCCACTGGTTCTATTGGACCGCTTATTGGTCCTCATGCGTCTGGGCCTTATGTGCCCCATGCTTATGATTTTTTTAGTAGGCCGCCTATTGCTAAAAGGCTCCATCCGGATTTGGGCCCGCAGCAAAGGCATTGTTTTGTGGCTGCTAATAGACCTTCTTTAGTAGGTCGAATGTTTCGCTCATCTGGACCTAGTGGTTTGCCTTCAGTTCCTAGGGCTCCCTATGTGTCTCAGCAGTCCCTTAGGTCTCCGGTTGCAAATTGTGTTGGTCTCGACTGCTCTGGTCTGATTGTTCCTCCTGAGGCTCCGTGGCATACCAAACCTCGTGCTCGGGTGTTTAATGTTGACAATTCTTAGGGTATTGGGTTTCCTCGAATTCCAAATTTTCGTGCTTCTGATTTTTCAAATACATCTAGATATGATTCTAGTTATGGCAGTGCTGATCCGTATGTTCCTACACCAACTGGGACTGCCTCGTAGTACCCGGATTTTGGATCTTCTAATCATGGGTGTCAGAATATTGCCGATTTAAATGTCTCCACACCGTATTCAGGTACATCTGAACTCTTAATGGGTAATGGGGCTCCTACTCGAATTTTATCTATTGGGGACATGGTTATTCCTACTAGTTCAGAATTATTATGGTTGTCTAATGTGTTGTGTGTTCCAATCATTCGCAAGAATCTCTTATCTGTGTCTCAGTTTGCTCAAGATAACAATGTGTTATTTGAGTTTCATCCTTCCTATTGTGTCATTAAGGACATCCAGACGGGGGAAACTTTGTTGCGGGGATGAGTTCGTGACGGGCTCTATCAGTTCTCAGTTGATTCTCCACTTTCATTGCCTTTTGTGTCTGCAGTTGACAATGTTGATCTTCAAGCCAGTTTGTCATGTTCTAATCAGTTTACTTTGTGGCATAATAGGCTTGGTCACCCATCATCTTCAGCTATTGCTACTGTTTTGAATAATTGTGGTATTGTTACTAATAAGAAATCTCTTTCTAATGTGTGCATTGCTTGTCAAAAGGACAAATCTCATAAACTTCTGTTTTCTCTGTCTACTACTGAGTATATAGAATTGTTTCAGTTAGCTATTTTTGATTTGTGGGGCCCAGCCTCAGTTGGTTGTGAAGGACATTTGTACTATGTTTCGTTTGTAGACATGTACAATCGGTTCACCTGGGTGTATTTGGTTAAACATAAATCTAAAGAATTGAGTGTTTTTCTCAGTTTCAAAAAATGGTAGCTACTCCGTTCGGGTAGACTATTAAGAAATTTCAAAGTGATTAGGGTGGCGAGTTTCGGGCTTTTGCCTCCATCCTTGCTGACCAGGGTATTCTTCATCGCATATCTTGCCCTCACACTTCTGAACAAAATGGTGTTGTGGAGCGTAAGCATCAGCATATAGTGGAAACTGGTCTCACCTTGTTAGCTCAGGCTAATCTGCCTATGCAGTACTGGGGTTATACTTTTCGCATGCAGTTCATCTCATTAATTGGCTTCCTACTCCAGTTCTTCACGGACAATCTCCGTATCAGAAACTTTATGGGTGTGCACCAAAGTATGATTATCTTAAAGTTTCTGGCTGTTGCTGTTTTCCTTATCTTCGTCCTTTTCAGCGCCATAAGTTGGATTTTCGATCTTAACCCTGACATTTTTGGGGTACAGTTCTCAACATAAAGGCTATTATTGTCTTACTCTTGAAGGGTCAGTGATAATCTCTCGTCATGTGGTCTTTGATGAGCATCGATTCTTGTTTTCACTTCTACCAGTGTCTGATGCTGCTCCTTCCCCGTCCAGTGCTACGTATGTTCCTCTTGTTCGTCATGCCACTTCTTCCGTTCTAGTGGCTCCCATAATGCCTTCTTGTACTTTGCCTGGCTCTCCTAGTGAGGTGTTTCGACGAGAGGTGATTCATCCTGAGTCTACTACTCCGTCTGCCACTTGTTGTTCCCCAGCTGACGTTCCTGATGCTTCACAGTCTAGTTCCCGAGAGTCTTCATCTACTTCCTCGACACCTG
The DNA here is from genome assembly GCF_025698485.1 of Gossypium arboreum. NCBI lineage: Eukaryota > Viridiplantae > Streptophyta > Magnoliopsida > Malvales > Malvaceae > Gossypium > Gossypium arboreum. Next base: position 90,428,657 of record NC_069077.1, read on the forward strand.
AAGTTTCGTTCCCAGTTCCTTGTGGGAATACACATGCAATGGTTACACGGTCAAAGGCTGGCATTTTTAAGCCCAAGGTTCTATCTGCAAAGATTGTTGAGTTTGAACCATGTTCTGTTGATGAGGCGATTGCTCATTCGGAGTGGAGATTAGCTGTTCAGGCAGAATTTGATGCCCTTCTGGCTAATAATACTTGGGAGCTTGTGTCGCTACCTTCTGGACGAAAAGCGATAGGTTGCAAATGGTTATTCAAAATAAAGAGGAAGCCCGATGGATCTGTTGATCGTCGGAAGGCTCGGTTGGTTACTAAGGGTTGTGCTCAGGTACCAGAAAGTGATTTTAAAGAAACCTTTAGTCCATTGGTTCAGCCGGCCACTATTCGAGTCATTTTTTCCATTGTAGTGTCGCGGGGCTAGTCACTTCGACAAGTCAATGTCAATAATGTGTTTTTCAACGATGACCTGGATACTGAGGTTTTCATGCAGCAACCCCCGGGGTTTGTACGGTTTGGGTCGGATGGAAAGCCACTTGTCTGTCAGTTGCAGAAGGCTTTGTATGGACTTCGCCAAGCACCTAGAGCTTGGTTTGATAAATTAAAGCAGTTTCTCTCTTCTATTGGATTTACTGTTTCTCGGTCTGATACGTCTTTATTTGTTCAGATCGCGTCAGGTCCTACGCTATATGTTCTGGTTTATGTAGATGATATAATCATTACTGGTAATGATTTGACAGCTATTTCTAGTTTCATTGAACGGTTGCATACCATGTTCTCACTCAAAGACATGGGGGATCTGCATTACTTTCTTGGGATTGAGGTAACACGGTCTTCCTCAGGTAGTATTCATTTTTGTCAGAAAAAATATGTTTGAGACTTACTTGCTCAAAGCTCGCTTCTCAATGTGAAGCCTGTTCATACTCCTATGATTAGCTCGACACAATTATCTAAGGATGATGGTGACCGATTGTGTGATCTTACTGAGTACAAGAGTTTGGCTGGTGCTTTATAATATGTGGTGTTACACGTCCTGATATTTCGTATGCGGTGAATCGCATCTGTCAATTTATGCATAGTCCCACCACTACACATATGGTTGCTTTAAAACGTATCTTGCGATACCTCTATGGAACACTTAACTATGGTCTTGTTATTCAACCGTCCTCGTGTTTGTCTCTTATAGGGTACACCGATGCAAATTGGGGTCTTGATTTTGATGATTGTCGATCAACGTCTAGCTTCTGTGTTTATTTTGGTGATGCTCTCATTTCTTGGTGTTCCAAGAAACAGCAGGTGGTGTCTCACTCTATAGCTGAAGCAGAATATCGCGGTCTTGCTTTGCCACTAGTGATGTCACCTAGTTAGTGTCACTTCTTCGTGAGCTCCAGGTTCAGTCATCTGACACGCCCACTATCTGGTGTGATAGCTCCAGTGCCGTTGTGGTTGCCGCTAATCCTGTTCTTCATTCCAAGTTCAAGCATGTAGAGCTTGACTTATTTTTTGTTCGTGAGAAAGTTACCGGTGGTGCCCTCCTTATTGGTGAAGTTCCCGCTTGTGATCAGGTTGCCGATATTTTTACCAAACCACTCTTTGTCACCAATTTTACTCGGTTTCGAACTTCTCTTCGGGTTTTGCTAGCTGAGAAGATGGATGCATGATAGAGTATTAGAGTATTAGTGGTTATGATTTGTTATTCAAGTTGTTGTTAGTTAGTTAAGGTGTTAAGCAGAGCAATTAATAGAGATTACTTCTATAAATATCATTATTGTAAACAGAAAGGGTCAAGGATTGAATTCACAAAATACTCAATATATTCTTTAAAGTTCTTTTGAATCTGAGGATTATTAGTTTACGTTATCTTACTTTCTATCAAAAACTTTCGTACTTTTAAATTTATTTTTGAGACTTATAGTTTTTATTTTTGGGATGATTTTATTTTGTTGGGAATTATTTAGTTATTTTTCTATTAGTTTTATTTTAGTTAATTTCTATGTAAGAACCTCGTAGATATGTGACACTACAAACCGACATGAGGAGGACCACCCGACCACATCCGAGGACCTTTAACACTAAAATCGGGTAGTCTCTTTTCCTATATTTGATATGCACATTAGAGATGATGTGCCAAATAAAGTGTGGGGGGTAACATAGAAATTTTTCAAATTTTTATGCTTTTATTAGTTGTTTTTTTTATTTATTTCTATTATTTTTCGTTTTCACTTTTGTGTGTGTTTGCTTGTGTGCGAGCTTGTAGCATTACAAGTGATTGGTTATGAGCATATAAATAGGAATTTGTGTTTGAATTGTAAATTTAATTCTATAACAATTGATTTTAAATTGTTCAATGTTACACTATTTAGTTCATTGTATTACAATTTGAATATGTGATGGTTATTAGGTGCACCAAAGGAATAATAGGTACATGGAAAGCATATATGTTTATTTCAATAGCAAGTTGTTATTGTGTTAATATTTAGTTAATTGTAATCCATGAATTGAGATAATTAGGGATGACCTAAGGCATTTTTTTTTGTAGATATTTTTAAGCCGACCTTAATGTAAAATCCCTAGTACCTTAATTTTTGAGCCTAAATACCTATTTCTTGATGAACCACAATAGAAGCCTTAAGCCTTAAAAGATAATCTCTTGATCCGATTTCTTGGTCCTTGCACGAACTTAAACTTTAGGCCATTGATATTGAGCGTTAGGTAGATACTACACGATGGTTTCCAGGTAAAAGAAAAATAAGAGTGAACCTAAAGGATAGTATAGCATGGTGAGTATAAAAGTATTACAAACTTGTGCTTAAATAGAAAAATTTTTAAAATTAATCAAAAGGAAAATTTTGGAAAAGGCTAAAATAGCCAAGTGAGAAGTTCTTGAGAATATAGAAAAAAAAACTGAGTGAAAAAGAAAAGGAAGAAGAAAAATTCCTCATTTTTTGCACCATTAGTCACGCTAGGTCAATTGTATTCACTAATACTTTAGAATACCTTAGGAATTAGATATAAAAGGTCGGTGAGAGAAGGGGATATAAAGTGGTGAGCTAAAGGGTCTAATTGGGGAAGTATTGGGGTCAATATAATGTGCCAACTATTTTTGTGCTTTAACTATTTTGTGTGTCTATTCGTTGATTCCAAACAAACCTAAGTCGTAGAACGTTACAAGCCGAAAAGACCTATGTGACCTAAGTGATACGATTTATGGATGAAAATTGACTTACTTTTTACATTTATAATTACTTGTGTTCTTCGAGCATAAATGTATATTTTGTGTACCTATTCCGATGGATCAATTTACTTACCACTCTTGAATTTGTTTCTTTTTTTTTTTTGTAATTGTATGAACTAATATGTGTGATATTAAAGGTCGCCAGTTCTATATCGTGTTAGAGTTACATATTCATTCATATTGTTCTATGTATATAGCTCTAATCTAGTCCTTGTATATGACATGCTCAAGCACTAGTTGATTTTATTTTATTGTGTGAAATTTTTATTTTGTTTCCTTTTATCTTGTTGCTTGAGGACAAGCAACAACTTAACTGTGGGGGAGTTTGATCTGCTCCAATTCGTTGTGGCAAATTAAGATCTTTCTGGCACTTAACGAGCTTATTTTATATCATTTTTATATGTTTTTATTTCATTTTCAATTTTTATTACTTAGTGTTTAATTTATGTAAAATAAATATCTTTACACAATTTTAATTTATGTTATGACCTATTGGGCCACTAAGGGATGATCTAATGGCTCTATCTAGTGTGTAAGACACTATTTTTCGTGCTTAGAAGATGAGAGACTACTGCAACGTCATGACACCAAGAAGCGGTGTTGCAACACCGAACTTTGAAGCCAAAATACCCAGGAAATGGACCGATGTCGCAACATCGAGTGACGAATGAGAATTCTTAATTAAAGGTATTTTTGTTCTCACAATGTATCGTAATCAAAATTTTGAGCTATTTAGCAACCCTAATTAGGTCTGAGCATAAACTCTATAAATAGACATGTTAAGTCTCATTTAAGGAGGCTTGGCCAAGTGAGCCGTTTTAGTATTTCAGGGTTTTTAGTTTAGTTTTATTTTCTTTTCAGTTTAGTCCTTTTCATTCTTTTGTTACTATTTTAACTTGAATTTGATTTCGATCCAAGATTTCAATATATTAGTGGTGTTGATTCCAATTGCAATCGAGGTGATCTTCACGACTGTTAAGGGAGATTTTGCTTCTGAGCTTCAATCGATATAAAAAACAGATTTATTTCTATACTCCTTACTTTTATTTAATTTTTTTTTGCATGTTAAATCTGAGTTTAAGAATTATTGTATTTAGATCCATGAGTAGCTAATTTCCTTAAGGAGTTTAACAAATGGATGTGTGAATAATTAATGAATGAGGGTTGAAATCTGGGTTAGTGGGTTTAAATTATGTGTGAATAAACCTAAGAAAGTGATGCCCTTAGGAAGTAATTTAGGATAAACGAGATCGAGAGATAAGTTTACCGAGTGCCTTATAATTTATCTCAGTCAAGAAAGTGAGGCCGAGAGGTAAGTGTGTATTGGTCGATTAGTTAATTAGCTAGAGACCGAGAGGTAATAACTAGTTAACTCAATAAAACACAAGTTCTAAAGTTAATTAGGATCATTGAAGTGAGTTAAGCTCCTAGTTGTTTTATTGGATTATTTTCGATTGTTAAATTGGTTGATTTTTAGTTTAAATAATTTTAGGTTAATTAGATTAATTGATGTTAATTTGATTTTTTTGTATTATAATTTTAAATCTGTACTATTTAGACTTATTAGTGTAGATAATTGATTTCAGTTTAATTCAACCTCCCTCAGGTACTATCCTCAGAATACTTTCCAGAGTGTTTCATTGTAACATTATTCTATATTACAATTTGACCCGTATACTTGCAAACACTACTACTTAATTTTATATCTTTTTGTTGTTGTATTTCCAATCCAAACGTTCACACGTCTGGCTGTGGTCAAATGAATAGAAAAAGAAATGAGAAACATTCAAGAATGATTATGGTTTTTTCGAAATGGAATAATAGAATAATTTGGAAATGAATATAGGTTTCCGAAATGGAAATGGAAATGGAAATGGAAATGGAAATGGAAATGGAAATGGAAATGAAAATGATTCATTTGCAATTCTATATGGATTACTTAAAAAATGATCGAAAGAATGAGTTTATGTTTTTGAGATATTTTGAAGCCTGAAAATGAAAATAAATCATTCGGTCATAGTGAAGATATTGAGTTGTGAAATATTAAACATATTTTCTCTAAATTTTACTAGGGGTAAAATCGCCAAAACTTTTTCGGGGGTAAAATCGTCAAAATTTTACTAGGGATAAAATAGTGATGAGAAAATTGTTTAATATAAAATATTAAAGTTTATTTTGAGAAATATAAAAACTGAATCGGGTTGGATTACAATACAAAATACTAGGTCAAAATGCCCAAGAAGTACTCGTAATTGGACCCGATGTAAGAAAGACCCAAAACCCCTCATATAATATGAAGGGGGCGGCAATCCTATTAGGAATACTAAGGTATGTCATCCACCACACTCCTACTCTAAGTAGGAAGTGCTTTTTATATTTGAAATAAACCACTACAACTCAACAATGTTTCTACTTTCTTTTCTTATAAGTAGATGACACCGGTAAGGTATAAAACAAATATTTGAAAGATTGTTACTTTGTCGAAAAGTAGAGAGACTTTATTCCTAACTATTAAATATATTTTTTCAGAATAACAATTTTACTAGTTTCTATTAAAGAAGAGAGAATTTTCGTTTTCACTCTAAATAAAAGAGATAGAACTTTTTCTAGTTCTTTGTTTCAATTCAATTCACTCGAGCCCACACTCGAAATAGTTCGTGGTATGAAAATAGCGGAGAAGACCGTTTGGCTAAAAGTCAAGAACAATGAAAGTCCGCTAAGCCCAAAACACAAGTTCAGTTAGGGTTTATTACATTAAATATTACAAACCGAATCAGTTTTCAAATTTTTTATTTTCCGCTATTCAAGAAAACTATTTTCAAATCAAATTTTTTTCAACACAAACTCTCCCAATCTTCATAAAAATTTCATTTTCATCATAAACTAAATATTCATGACAAACGATTGGGTTTCGGTCAAATGGTTTTAGATATTTTGGATTTCCAAAAATTCTATAACCAAAATTTGAAACCTTAACTTATGTTTTCTCCAAAACATATGGTTTTCAAGTTTAAATCCAAAATCAAACAACTTTAAAAAACAGAAAAAAAAATAGATAAAAACATACCTGGCAAAATTTGCGTTTGATCCCTGGATAGGTGTGAGGTCTCCACTTTAATTTTCATTACAAGATTTCTAGTCAGTTTCTAGTTCATAAGGTTTTCTGAAAAATACTAAACAAAAAAAGTTTAATCAATGGTATAATTATATACAAAATGTAACCTAATTACAACCAATCTAATTCTAAGAACTACGCCATCAAAAAAAGATATATAATAAACAATTATATATCAATATATATTCACATATATATTCACAACATACATAAGAATTGAGAATGCCACATTCTATCATTTTAATCAATACACAAAAGAGGAAGAAACATTTAACCATCAATTTATGCAATTAGACATAGCATGACTCAAGCTCTAATTATAGTTATTAGAAAATAATTTGGAAAATATGCCAGAGTTAGTGCAACAAAATTTAAAATTTTTTGAAATGGATTTTTCGTTATACATCCAACTCTCTCTATAACAACTTCATTTATCTGTAAAAAATTAGATGTTATAAAGAGATGATTTTTATACACCTCTAACAATATTTGAGACAATTATAACAACATTTAAAATTTAAATCATATTTGGAATTTTAAAATTTTCAAATTAAAAATATAATATTATTACCTAGTGAGATTTAGATAGGATGTTCAATAAAATTTACAAATGTAGTTTGATTTGTTCAATATTATTTTATTTAATAATATATGATTAATATATATTTTTATATAAAATTTAAATATTTTATTGAAATAATATCTTAACTAAATTTATTATTTTTAATTTAGGTAATTGAACTAATTTTACTAAAATTTGAGAGAATAAATTGCTATAAAGAGCTAATTTGTAGAAAGTGTGCATCATACTTTATGCTAATTGTTGTTATAGATGATAAAAATAAAAAAATAAAAAGATTAGTTTTGCAATTATTTTTATTGTTATAATGAAATATTGTTATAAAGTGTTGTATATATAATGATTATAAATATTTTTATTAATTTTGGTTTAATGATTAAATTAGATAATTAAATGCTTTCGAAGTAACCCATAGATAAAATTTGGAAAAAATAAAAAATTGATCGGGAGTGAATTAATTTTATCAACAACGAGTTAGACAGTAATTCAGTTACACAAATTATTTAGATTTTATTCTCTTTTGTTACATAGCCCGAAGGTTTTAATTGATTTGTTATCCCAATAAAAAAAAAAAAGCAATTTATACTACTAACTAATCTTTGCTGAAGTTAATTCTTCTAACATTGAAAAAAAAAAAACAGTTTAATTCTTTTAAAATTCAGCTCTCAACTTGATTTCAGAATTTCGTTACGCAAAGTATAATTAAGAAAAAAAACCGGTAGCTTTGTACAAGGAAACGATGACCACTACATTAATATTATTTTGATCTAAGCAGCTAGGAATCAAAACGAAATTTAACCACATAAAATCCTAACGATGAAAGGGAAAAAAAATATACTAAAAAATGAAAACGAATCAGCCTCTCAGCTTTGATCTAAGATATATGGAGCTCCCACATTGTTACCAGAAATAGGGACAAATGAGAACTGATTAGTAGCAGAGCCATGCAAACCAGAAATACCCCAAGTTTCAACCATTTGCTTCGCAATGCTTTCATATAACCTTGTCGACAGGTTAGGCAATCGTAGCATAATGCGTCTCTATCGTTCTTCCATAAATCACAGTCGGGATTGTAAGTATCAGAATCAGTTTGCATTTGATCATTCTTTTCCCAGAAGGTGGCGTTTACATACTGCAACGGGCAGTCTGCAGGTGGTCTGCAACATCCCGACTTTACAATGGAACATAATTAGTATGTATCACCAAAACAAAAGATTTAGAATTATGATTGTTTGTGATATGTAAAATGATAATACATACCTCCACCGACGATAATTTCTTCATGCTGAAATCATATGATTTGAGCTTCGTTGATGTCAAGGCTAAATCACGGCAGACGCCAGTGTCGTAGATGCATTCTTTGATGTTGCTCCAAAGCTCGTTGTCATGAATTTTCATCTCGAACCACAATGGTGTAGCTGGAATCCTTCTGTTTTCCATGCTGTTAGCGCCAAGGAATGCAAGACCGATGGTGAACATCACGGTCAACGGCACCATAACCACAACGATTCCCACCATCTGCATTCGAGCTCTCAAGAAGAGAGCTGCATTGCAGATGAAGAAAACACAGATCAAGCCGATGTTGATCCCAATCTGCAACCTAGGCAACTTGAATAGCCATTCGCAGTCATAGCTTTTCATGTATAGCAACCAGATAACGGAGGAAAGAACCGGAAGTGAGAAAACAAATGAAACAACGGATAATAAACCTGAAACGCGTTTCACTTGAAAGAATTTCCCTGGAATAATGTTTTTCTTTGTGGGTACTTCAGCCTGTTTATGTTCGTTCTCTTCAATAATTGGCACTTGTACCTCTTCTGCTGGATTACCATCAGCTTTATCATCTGCCATTGTATTAACGAAGAACAAGACCTTTGCAAGAAATGATTGTCAAAAAAAAAAAAATCTGATTAAATGTTACACCTACTTTTTAGTGCATGCCCAACTGTATAAGCATCAAGACAAACAAGACAACCCAACTGCTACGTTTTTTTTGTAACACACTAACATCTTGTAAGGGATATACCGATATATAGTTTCGTGTTTTTTACCGAGTCCTAATCTCTAATCCACTTATCGCACGGATATAGTTGGAGAGATATTAGGGAAAAGTTAAAAGAGTCTGTTCCCTTGATATTTTACCATATTTATTTATGGAGTACGTGTAACAATATGTATTTTGATGTTCAAGATTTCTAATAACAACAATTCATGTGATCAAAAATTTATATATAGTTCAACTGATAAAGTTGGTAATTTGTTTTTCCATTTTTGTTGACTAATTTATTTTTAACTGAAGTGGAATATTTTATAGTAATTAGTTTAATAGGTAAGTTTGTACATGTCTTAGTCTTAACTATAAGTATGTTCACATCAGTCTCAAACCTTGGTACGAGCACTTGATGGGTCCCTTGATTTTACTCATTCTAGGGTCTATTCGTATTTGATAACATGTTAATTTTCATGATATTTTTTGTTTAATTCGGTTTATTTCTGAATTGATTCTTTTTAAATTAGTGTTTTTATATTTTAATCTTGTCACAGATGCAATTGAGACACTAAGAGACAAAAATAAGCAGAAAAGGACTAAATTGAAACACAATCAATAAAAACGAGGCCGAATAAAAAATATAGAGAAAACCAATGACTTATCAGATTTTTTTGACTTTGTAAAAGCCAATAAAAAATTTTTTATTTTATTATTTTTATTTAATTTTATGTTAAATTAATTATGGCTAAAATTAATAAATTCTATGTGTATAAATAGGGCCTTAATATTCTTTGGAAAGACACACACCTAATTTTACATTTGATTTCAATTTGAAATTGAATAGATATTATTCTTTTTCATTCAAATTGGCGTGAGCATTCTGTTTCCATTTTCTTTATTCTTTCAAATTATTCTAATTGCTTTCCAAGTACTTTTCTTACCCATTCTTCACCACTATCACTAAATTACCTTCCAATTCTACAAAGCATGAATAATTTTATGCTAAATTCCCTCTTAGCTTTAGGCCGGTGCTCTTTCCGGTCGGGAATCGTGAGATACGTATTCGTGCTAAAAATCCTTCTAATCGATATTCACTTTTTTTTCCTAAGTATAGGGATAGACAACTCATCCCTTAAAGTTAAATTCGATTTCAAGTCAAAATGCATGTTGGGTTGGAGTCATTTTTGTTGACAGTTGGAGAAACGAGTCAGTCGTGTTGTATTCGGATCACCGAGAACAAGTCAAGGAAGAAGTGATCATGTTTAAACGACCTTCACGATTGAGGCCGTTGATTCGAGTTGGGTTCTTCAGAATGCAAGGCTACCGGAATCTTGAATTGGGAACACTTGTATCTCAGTTAGATAATCAGTAAGGGTTGGTTTGCAGGTCGTATCGGGGCTAGCTACGAGAGGAAGAATTGGTGGTTAGGATGTTCTTAACTAATATAACTAGCTTATTGTTTGGAGAAGAAAATTAATTTTCAGGGATCAATTCAGAAATTCAGAATCCAACAAGTCTAGGCTAAGGCTTATCATCTTTGATTACAAAATCTGAATTTAATTTCCAATTTAATTTCTAATTTATTTAATTATTTTTTATGTTGTTTCAATTGTTTACTTTTAAAACATTTCAAAACTCTCCTGATTTATTTGTTTATTTTTTAGCAGGTCCGTTTGGAGTTGTGGGCATGACTTTTGTCACGACTTCCGACACAACAAAAATTTTGACAACAAGTTAAACACAGAAGTCGATTATAACATCCAATCCCTGTAAACTCGACCCTACTACCACTCTTTACTATTATTTAGAGTTATTTTGTAAGAATTATTTTTGGTGGTTTTGACGCCCATCAGTATTGTAATTAGCATAAATTAGAGACAAAATTATGAATTTTATACCCATAAATAATACAAATACTCGAAATACTTCTGTATGTGATCTTGGTTTCATTTCTTTCATAGATAAGACCAAATATCTTCATTTACATGTTTCGATGATCTCGTTCCGAACTCAAGTTGACCGCTTCCCCATCAAAGGTGAGATGTTTGCCATCTTAAAAATACCCTTGATTACTTCAATTTAATTACCAGAGGTAGAAGTGCTACAAAATTCTTTATAATAAGAGGTGTGTTGAATTTTTTCTCCACTTAAAAAAAAAGATAAATTAGTCATTATACATTAGATCAACAAATAAATTAATCATTATGTTAAAAATTTTATTAACTTCTACGGTTCAGAACTTGTCATTGTACTTTGGTATAATGTACATGTGGCATGTTATATGTAATTATCTGGTTATTCCATTACTCATGTCAGTTTTTAACAATAGAAATGGGTAAAATTTTTAACATAAATGATCGCTTTGCTCTTTAATCTAACATACAAAAACTAATTTGCACATTTTACATTAAAAGGACAAAATATAATTTGACTTTTAGTACAGAGCCGTCCAAAATTGCCATAGTAACATATTAACACACTTTGCCATAATAATGTCATATTTATAAATTTTACAAATATCAAAATTATTATTTTTAATCATTTTATGGAAACAAAATTTCCATAATAGAATATTAGTTAATATGACATCTCATAACCAAACATTTTAGTACAAATTGCCAACTACTTATTACAACATATTTAAGTCATGGAACATTACATATAATCATTAAATAATCATTTCCATATTTATATAACAAAAATTATTTATTTCCTTAGCACGTTAGCATAGTAAAAGAAAGGGTGTTGACAATAGTAGGATAAAGTCATGATTGTTATTCATCAACATAAGAAAATATATAAATAGAAAAATTACTTTTATTCTCCCTCAACTTCCTAAAATAGATTATCTCATAATATTGCATATAAATCTAATACTTATCTACTTCCCAAAATATTTCATACAAATCTTCCGTAATACCCTCTCAAGTTGGAGCATGCAAATTGTAAATGCCCAACTTGCTAAAAAAAATGATCAAATTGTTTCTTTCCTGAAGCCTTTGTAAATATGTCTGCTAGTTGATCTGTAGTAGAGACATAGGAAGGAGAAATAAGTCATTCTTGAATTACATCCCAAATAAAATGACTATCCACCTTAATATGCTTCGTACGTTCGTGATAAATAGTATTACGAGCAATATGCAGGGCAGACTGACTATCGCAAAACAAAGGAATAGCTTTAGTTGATACACCCCGAGATTGAGCAGTAAAGATTTTAACCATTTCAATTCACAAGTAATAGAGACCATAGAATGATACTCTACTTCATTTGAAAAAGAGAGGCACTGAATTGCTTCTTATTTTTCCAAGAGATAGTTGTTTGCCTGAGAAACAAAGGCCAGACAAATAGAGATCGTCGAGTGATGGGACATGCAGCCCAATTTGAGTCACACTAGGCTTGCAAAGGCAACTCACTATCTGAATGTAGAAAGATACCCCGGCCTGGAGCACCTTTTAAATAACGAGCTACTTAGATTGCCGTATTTAAATGCTCTTGCTTAGGATACTACATAAATCGAGATAAAACATGCATAGAGTATGCCAAATTTGGACGCGTGATAGCCAAATATAAAAGGTGACCCATCAATCGTCGATAGGACTCAGGATCTACAATCAATTTTGCTGAAGCATGTGCAAATCTGTGGTTTTGTTCAATCGGAGAGCCAGTTGATTTGGCTCCCAATAATCCTATCTTGGAAATAATATCAAGTGCATACCTACGTTGACACAAGAACAAACCTTGAGGACTACAAGAAACCTCAATACCTAAAAAGTACTTTAGTACTCCGAGTAAAGCCCCTAACCCTTCTTTGTTGCCAAGTTAAGATTACGAAACATTACTAAACAAAACAAAACCTAACTTTAAAATAGAACAATAATACAATTTAATACTTATTAATAATAACTCAATGCAATCATAGGAAAAATACACATTGGGGCCTTAAATTGAGCCTTCGAGGCCCTAAAAACAATTTAGAAACAAATCGGGATCAATTCGAAACAATTCAGAAATTTGGGAAAAGTTTGATAAAAAATTAGGAAACATGGGTCACACAGCTGTATGACATAGCCCAGACTGTGTTTGCATTCAAAGTCTAGACATACGGCCGTGTCCCAACCTGTGTATCCACTCGTGTGAATATTCCAAATAGGGCCACATAGTCGTGTCTCAGGCTATGTGCCAGACCGTGTGTGCTTTCGATGTTGGGTCACATGGCCGTGTAACTCTCTAAACTCGCTTGCAAACTTGCAATTTAAAATCAAACTACACACAGTCATGTAAATAGATTGTGTACGACACACGACCGTGTGACAGCCCATGTCCCAGGTCATGTGTTCCAAAATGTACCTTGAAAATCAAGTTTACCAAATATGCTTACTTGAGACACAAACCTACCATTTACCAACCAATTTACTTACTCATAACACACCTAAACAAGACCAAAACATGCCAAAATCACACATAAATCATACAATTCAAAAGCTTATCCAATGTACCCTTATTGGTACCATAATTAAACATCTAAACAATTCAACCTCAATGTCATGGTTTCAAATCCCAAACATACATCACATAACATATCTACCATTCAACCATTTCATTCACACTTCAATAAACCAAAAAGTTACCTAATCACAAGACATTCACAAATAATCAAAACACATATTTACATCTTCATGTACCAATTATCATCATAGGATATTAAAACACAATAAAAGCTTGGCACAATTTCAAAACATCCTAAGTTACCAAAATAACATACATACATGCCATTTATAACCATTTCCATATATTTAAAAACTACCAAAATGGATCAATGGATAGTGTAATCGTGCTCCGACGTTGATTCCAACCATTTGAGCTTTCCGATGATCTACAAAACATAGAAAAATAACTACGTAAGCAACTAGTCCATAGTAAACTCGAAAAAAGAAACTTAGACTTATCGAACATAAACGATTAAACTGTTAAAACATTGCTCATCTAAAATTATGCACACTTTTCCTTCCTAATCACAACACACCACAAGGTTAGTAGGTGTGTTAATAAACATATCCAATCAATTGAACATGAAACATATCAATATGAAGTTCAATACAGAATTCCTTAATCTATTGCTCAATTGGTTCCCTTTTCATTTCATATTCATATACCAACATTTTCCATTTCATGTTTCCATAACATAGTTCATTTCATATACACATCCATTTGTTAAAACTTTAACTGCCCGTTGAATCAAATGAAATAACGTCGAATACTCGAAAAATACTCATATAACCACTTAAGTCCCTAAACACACCACAACATCATAATTTAACATATTAATAGACATATGAAACATATAATCATACCAAGATATTAGTATTCACTATCAAACCATACTAATAAAAACATTCATCTCATGTTCATACTCGTGATACAAATCTTACTCGAAACATGTTACCTGAATAACAATGATTGAAGGATGCCATGGTGTCTTTCAACCATGGTCTTATTCACTTTCCGATATGATGCCATTAGGTCTTTCAACCATGGTCTTATTCACTTTCCGATATGATGCCATAGTGTCTTCAACCACGGTCTTATTTACTATCTGATATAACGCCATAGTGTCTTTAAACTATGGTCTTATTCACTTTCTAATATGATGCCATAGTGTCTTTCAACTATGGTCTTATTCATTTTCAATAGGATGTCATAGTGTCTTTCAACTATGGTCTTATTCATTTGAATCATAATGCCATAGCGTCTTTCAACTAAGGTCTTACTCATCTGAATAATAATTCCATAGCTTCTTTCAGCTATGGTCTTACTTGTCTTCATCCTAATGAACCTGCTCATATATATATTAGAAGATATACCATTCAGTTCACACATACTTATTTATTATGCTTCACAAATCAATTCTTTTTTTTTTCAATTTCATGTCTTACCTCAATTAATCAAGTTAACTATAATATATATAAATAAAAACCTTTATAATTGAATTCAAATAATTATAAACACATTATTTCATCAGAAAAATTCATCTATGTAGTTTTCCATTTTCAAGCATAATCTTTAACTCAATTAACATTTCAACTTAATCCATTTCATTGCTTAAAATTTATTAAGAAAATGAACTCAATCACAACATAAATATATGGATATTAAAACACAAAAAAAATTTAAATTAAAATTAATTAATTTACGAACTTACCTAATCGGAAAACGACAATGAACCCAACACCGATGATTACACCACTAACTTTCCTTTCCTGCGATTATTGTCTGATTGACTCGCTTCTTGATCTAAATATAATAATTTAATTCAATTATCCAATTTAAATACTTTAACAATTCATGTAATTTACCATTTATGAACATTTTACACTTTTACCTTGAACTTTCTCCCTTTATTCAATTTAGCCCCTAAACCCGAAACTTTCACATTTATCACAATTAAATCAAATTCAAGCTAGCAAAATTATCTATCATACATATACAACCCATAATTACTAAAATTTTACAAGAATTTCATGCTAAATTTACTGTTTTATCAATTTAGTCCTTAAACTTTAAAATAAACTAAAACCACTTTACAAAATAGTTCTATTTAACTATCAAACTTATAAATCTATCATCAAACTTAAAAATCATCACAAATTCATTAATAGAAAGATTCAAAATATTTTAAAATTTCAGAAATTAGTCCCTAGGTTAGCTAGATTAAGCAACAACTCAAAAATATAAAAATTAGTAAAAACTGACTAAGAAAATGCTTACATCAAGAGAAAAGAGATGGCCGAATGTTTTTTCTTCTTCTCCCCTTAGCATTCTGTTGATGATGAAAGAAAATGGTTCAATGTTTTTCTTTTCTTTTTCTTTAAAAAAATTTAAAACATGTTTTTATTATATTATTAAATAACATCAAAACTTCTATATTATTAAGCATTATGGAAAAAAAACCGTTCCACTACACTACACTAGACTCTAATTTCCATTTAGATCTCTAAACCAACATTAATTATGCAATTTAGCTAATAAACATCAATAGTGATTAACTTTTATATCTTTTACGATTTAGTCCTTTTCTTTAATTAACTAATAAAACATT
The DNA here is from genome assembly GCF_025698485.1 of Gossypium arboreum. Taxonomy (NCBI): domain Eukaryota; kingdom Viridiplantae; phylum Streptophyta; class Magnoliopsida; order Malvales; family Malvaceae; genus Gossypium; species Gossypium arboreum. Next base: position 90,444,666 of record NC_069077.1, read on the forward strand.
AAAATTTACGGACTAAACTTCAATACACCTATATAATAACTTCATAAATATTTAATAAAAATATTTATTGGCTCGATTTACAAAAAGGGGTCCCAAAACGTCATTTTCCAAAACCACTTCACTTTAAGGACAACCCACTTGTACTTTACTATTCATTCAATTAGCAAAAATTATAAAATCAAAACTCAATATAATATTATATTTGACTCAAAAATATTAAATAATAAAATTTACAAACTCATTCATTGGATTTTATGATCCCGAAACCATTATTTTTGACATCACTGAAAAATGGGTTGTTACACTCCGAGATCCTACAGATGAAACAATTACTTAGATAGGCTATAAAAAACTTCAATGCAGCAGAACAATTACTAGAAATGATCAAATGATCGACATACACAAGCACATTAATCTACATAGCACCTTTAGTATAAGTAAAAAGAGAATAGTCAAAGTAAGATTGTAGGAAGCCATACCCCTTTAGAGCCATAACAAGCTTGGCAAACCAACAACAAGGTGTCTGCTTCAAACAATACAAATATTTTTGAAGCCTACATATCGTACCCGGCTCTAAAGTGTCAAATTCAAGTGGAAGTTTCATACATACTTTTTCATCAAGATCACCACGCAGAAAGGAATTGTGAACATCCATTTGATGAAGCTCTGAATTCTCTGATACAACATTGACCAAGAAGGTTCGAACAATCACCATTTTTTCCACTAGAGAAAAAGTCTCATTATAATAGATTCCTTCAATTTGATGATTGTCAAGGACAACTAAACAGTCCTTCAATCTCTTAATGGTACCATTAGAGTTGTACTTTTTCTTGTACACCTATTTGCTACCCAAACCTTTCTTTCTAGGTGGAAGAGACTCCATAGCCCGTGTGGCATTAGCCTCAAAAGTCCAAACCTCCTCTTGCATAGCATTACTCCCCCTACATCTTTCATAGCATTCTTAAAAGACCATGGCTCCACCTCTATAGTTATTGTTGTAAGAAAATTTTAGTGTTTTGTGGTAAATTTGTCACAATTAACATAATATGCTATAGGAAAAGGTGTACTCGAGGAAGGAGAGGAAGCGAGTGATACGAGAGATGAAATTTTCTTAATCATTGTATGTGTCACAAAATCTTTCAATCAAGATGAGAGGATTTTTGTTCTCATACCTCGACCCTTAAGAGAATGAAGAGAAATAGTCAAACCAGACGTTGAGCCTTGTGAACCATTACTTGGCTGGGCACTCAGCCTTTTTGTTGGCACATCCTCCGCCAAGACAAGATACCACTGCATTTTTTGGTAATAAAGAGAGACAATGTAACATCCCAGTTCCGACAGATTCCAGGTTATGACGCATAGTATCAGAATAGTCTATGAGGCAAAATAGTATCCGCCTAAGTATTTCTTTTAGCATATAGGATGTGTGTATGTAACAGCTCGTTTTTAGTAAAATCAGAACAGTGGTTTTGGGACCACAAATCCAATGAGTAAATTATTATTTTTTTATTATTTTATTGTTTATGGGATGTTAGTATGGTCATATAAAAACAATTTTAAGAAATTTTGACGTTTGCATGCTTAATTTAATGAAAATGTCTAAATCACAAAAAGTACAAAAGTAGAGTTTCATTAGTTAAAGGTGTCAATAGCTATGAAACTTTAAAATGAGAGGACTTAGATGGTAACTAGACCATTACTATAGTTAATGGACAAAGATGGGTAATAATTTGGTGTTTTAAGTAGTTAAAAACAAAAGTTAATATGGTAATTAATAAATTAAACTAAAAACAAATAAAAGAAAAAAATGCATTCATCTTCCCTAAATTTTGTTTCCACCGAAATTAGAAGAAGAAAAATCCATATCTAGGGTTTATTCATTCGACTACAACAAGTCCTTGCATGTAAGTGATTTTGAGCTCGTTTTTAATGATTTTTATGTTTTTGGGATCGTTGTAGCTTAACCTAGCTAGACCAGGGATCAATTTGTAAAACTATCAAAGTTTAAGGGTTTGAATGGTTTTGATGTTTAATGATAGATTATGAGTCCTTGTTGATAAATAAACAAGTTTTGTAAAGTGATTTTTTATGAAAATTGTATTTAAGGACTTATTTGTAAAAATTATAAAATTTCATGGTAAATTTGTGAAATGATGATTTGTATGGATCGATTTAGGTCTCTAGAGAATCCAGCTAGCATGAGAAGAGGATTAAAATGTTTAAATTTCAATTTATGAGCATAAGGACTAAAATGTAAAAAGTTAAAATGTTAAGGGAAAAATAATAATTTTGCAAAAATATGAAATATGGACTGAATTGAATAATAGAATTATTAAATGGACTGAATTTGTGTATTTAGATCAAGATAGACCAGGTACGAATTTAGATAGAGGAAAAGCTAAAGCATCGGTTAGTCGATCTTGTTTCTACGCCTTAATCATCGAGATAAGTTTGTATGTACAAATTAATATGTTTATGTTATTTAATTGTATGTTATTATGTATTTACAATGTTAATAATCAATGTATATCTAAAGAAATGCCATGACGACTATCGAGTCCCGGTTGAACCTTAGGAATTCGTAGGATACAAATGACATGTCCATAGGGATTTCATGTTTCAGGTGCTGGTCTCTAATGTCCTACCAATGGTTGAGGTCTTGCATTTGTTATGGATACTCCACAGCTCTTGTGAGCAACGTTGTGTAGCTTACATTCTGATCCATAGCTCGTCTAAGCAGGCCCATTTCATAGCTCGTGTGTGCAACGATGTAAAGGAAAGGTTACAGTTATATGTTTAAGCACACTTGGTGTGAGCTTTCTCGAGTATCTGAAGATATTCTAAATGGTTCAACAAAAGAATGGTAAGTGTTCAAATGAACTATGACATATATTCATGGAAAGGAAATGATAAATTCAAATGAAGTATGTTCATATACAAATGGCTTACCTTATGTTTAATTCAAGTGAATTATGTTTGAATGCACTAATTAGTGTTGGTGATGGTGCTTAGGCTTGTGCCAATCCTATGGTTGGATTACATTATGCTTATACTTATGTTATTTAGATGAAATGGTAAGTTATGTTTCATGTTTTATGAACTTACTAAGCACTGTGTGCTTACGTAGTTTTCTTTCCTAGGTTTTATAGATAATCGGAAGCTTGATCAGTTTGGAAGCTCATCGAAGATCTATCACACTATCCAGTATAAATATCAGTAGTTTTTTATGTTTTGGCCAATGTTATAATGGCATGTATAGGTGGAAATAAGATGATGTTTAGTTAAAGCTTAGATGTTGAATTGGTATTTATAAGTTGGTTAATTTGGTACATTTGATGCCTTGTTAGTTTATGTCAATTTGGTTAAGTTGTTACATGTCAGAAATGACTCAATAGTATGTGTTAGGTTGGTTTAGTTGTGGTTAAAAAATGGCATGTTTTGGAAATGTATTGAACTAAATTTGAATGATGGAAATGTGACCAAATATGTATGTTTAAGTAAGTTTTGATGTTTTCTATTGAGGTGCCTTATATGGCATATTGGTTGAATGATATTGGACTATTGAATTGGTCATTTCATATAGGTTTTGGTCATGTTTTGATACTTTTTTTATATGCACAAAATACTTTTAGGTGGTTGCATGAATTGGTGATGGAAATGGCTTGATCTTGACCAATTTCATGTCCACACAGCCTAAGACACGGGCATGTGACTCAACCGTGTGTGACACATGGCTAGCCAACACGACTGTGTGTCCTCTATAGGTTGTAATTCATGCAAGTCAAGCTATTACATGGTCTAGCACACGGCCTGGCACACGGGCGTTTGGCTTGGTCGTGTGACCCAACTCAGAAAGTTACATGGGTGAGGACACAGGCTAGGACACAGTCGTGTGTCCCTATTTCAATTGTTACATGGCTTGAGACATAGGCGTGTGTCAGATGGCCTAGCCACACGATTGTGTGACCCTACAGTCCAATTTTTTCTAACTTTTTCTTATACTTTGCTATTGTGTCCTATTTGATCTCAAATTGTTTCTAAGGTATTTCTAGGGCCTCGAGGGCTCGAATAAGGGATGTTATGTATGTAATTGAATGTATCTAAATTATGTTTGCAATGATGTTTAAAATGAATGTTTTAATGTTCTGTTTGTACAAGAATGTTTCGTAACCCTCTTTCAGTGACGAATACGGGTTAGGGATGTTACATTTATTGGTATCAGTGCTACGATTTAGCTATTTCTCAGACTGAACGTAGTATGTATGAGTCTAGAAATACATGCCATTATATAATCTGCGATATTATGATAACTTCTAACTCAAATTGAAATATATTTTCATATAGATATAATGTCATCCAATCGAGCTGGTTCTGATTAAGTTGAAAGTAACACGTGAGCCTCTATTCACAGAGCAGCGTCTAGTGGAAGTAGGCCCATATCTAAGGGTCGGGGAGGTGAGGCTAAGGAAGCCTTCTTCTAGATGATGTCTGAATGGTTTTTTGAGTTTGTGCGAACGAACCCAATGGCTCAACGACCTCCACCCCCACCTGTACCCCAACCGGTTCTCGTAGTTCCTCAAGGTTTACAACCAGTATGAGTGACAAGCCTCCAGTTGATAAAATCTGAAAGTATGGAGATGAAGAGTTTCGAGGTATAGCTGAAGATGACCTAGAGAGAGTCGAGTTCTGGTTAGAAAACACGATGAGAGTTTTCAATGAATTATCATGTACTTATGTGGAATGCTTAAATATGTTGTTTCATTGTTGAAAGATTCGGCTTATCAGTGGTGGAACACCTTAGTTGCTATTGTACTGAAAGATCGAGTAAACTGGGAGTTCTTTCAGATTGAATTCTGAAAGAAATATGTGGGTCAGAGGTTTCTAGATAATAAACGTAAAGAGTTTCTTGAATTGAAGAAAAGTCGTATGCCAATAGCTGAATAGGAGAAGAAATTTGTACAACTAAGTAAGTATGCCTAAGAATCTGTGCCTACGGAGGTTGCTATGTGTACTCAATTTGAAGATGGACTAAATGAAGACATTAAGTTCCTAGTCGGGATTCTTGAATTGAAAGAATTTGATATTTTGGTTGATAGAGCACATAAAGCCGAGGAAATTAGCAAAGAAAAGAGAAAAGTCAATTCCAAGTCACGTAATTCAGGAAAGTAACATTTGGGAAAATTATACTCATCGCCATCGAAGAAGTCAAAAGAATTTCATAGCTATTTATTAGCTTCGGTGGGTTATTCTGGAAAATATAGTGGAAAACATCATTCGAGCTCAAAACCTCTGGCTACATCTTTAGCAAATGTGGGTAGTGTCAGAAACAACAAGCCTGAATGTCAACAATGTAATAAATGACACGTCGATTAATGCAGATTGAAAGATGGGTCATGTTTTAAATGTGGTTCGTATGAGCATTATTTTAGAGATTGCAAGAAAGGTCAGATAAAGAAAAGGCTCAGACTACTCGATTGAGTAAAATAGCTACTAGAGGGAGACCAACCTAGAACATTGAAAACGTGGGTAATAACCGTAGTAGGATAAAAGACTCTACTGTGAGATCTGAGGCACGAGCACCAATAAGAGCTTATGTGATCCATGCTTGATAAGAAGCTTCAACTCCTGATGTGATCACTAATACATTTTCTATCTTTGATACTAATTTTAATGCTTTGATTGACTTGAGGTCAGCACATTCATATGTATGCATGAATTTAGTGTCAGATAAGAAAATACCTTTTGAGTCTACTAAGTTTGTGGTTAAGATAACGAACCCTTTAGGTCAGTATGTCTTAGTTGATGAAGTCTGTAAAAACTGTCCTTTGATGATTCGGGGTAGTAACTTTTCGATTGATTTGATTTTGCTACCTTTTGATGAGTTTGATGTGATTCTGGGTATGGACTAGTTAACTCTGCATGATGCTATTGTGAACTATAGATGAAAGCATATTGTGTTGAAATGATAGAAAGGTGAAAAGCTTCGAATTGAATCAGATAGACTAGATAGTACATCAAATGTTATTTCAACTATGATGGCATAGAAATATGTTAGAAAAGGCTACAAAGTGTATCTCGCTTATATATTTGATTCTAGAGTTTCAGAATTGAAGATAGAATCGGTTCCAATCATATGTAATTTTACAGATGTGTTTCCAGAAGAGTTACCAGGGTTACCGCCGATCAGAGAAGTTGAGTTTGCTATTGAATTAATGTTGGGAACATCTCTGATATCGATAGCTCCATATAGAATGGCACCTACAGAATTGAAATAGTTGCAAGCACAGTTGTAAAAGTTGACAAATAGGGGTTTTGTTCAGCCCAGCTTTTCTTCTTGGGATGCTCCTATTTTATTTGTCAAGAAAAAAGACGGATCCATGAGGTTATGTGTCGACTATTGACAGCTCAAAAAAGTCACGATCAAGAATAAATAGCCTTTTCCACGAATTGATGATTTGTTTGATCAGTTGAAAGGAGCAACGGTATTTTCAAAGATTGATCTTCATTTGGGTTATTATCAGTTATAGGTTAAAGACTTGGATGTGCCAAAAACTGCGTTTAGAACCAGATACAGACATTATGAGTTCCTTGTGATGCCATTTGGCTTGACTAATGCACCTGCTGTGTTTATGGACTTGATGAATAGAATATTCAGACCATATTCAGATAGATTTGTTGTTGTGTTCATTGATGACATTTTGATCTATTCACAAGATCAGACAGAGCATGTTCAGCATTTGAGAGTTGTTTTGTAAACATTATGCGAATAAAAATTGTTCGCTAAGTTTAATAAATGTGAGTTCTGGCTCCAATAAGTCAAATATTTGGGACATGTGGTATTGGCGGATGGTATTAGAGTTGATCAAAGCAAAATTTTAGCTGTGGTAGATTAGAAACCTCCGAGAAATGTATCTAAAGTCAGAAGTTTTCTGGGTTTAGCCAGATATTTTTGATGATTTGTCAAGAAATTCTCGATGATTGCTACGCCTTTGATGAGACTGTTGCAAAAAGATGTTAAGTTTGAGTAGTCAAAGAAATGTCAGTAAAGTTTTAATTACTTGAAAGATTTGTTAACTGAGGCACCTGTGTTGTTTCAGCCTGATTTTGGTAATGAATTTGTGATTTAAAGTGATGTTTCATTGAACGGTTTAGGCTGTGTTTCGATGCAAGAAGGCAAAGTGATAGTGTATGCTTCTAGACAGTTGAAACCACACAAAAAGAATTATCCGACTCACAATTTAAAGCTTGCAGCTATTATATTTGCTTTAAAGATTTGGCGACACCATTTGTATGGAGAAAAATTTCACATCTTCACAGATCATAAAAGGCTAAAGTATTTGATGTCACAGAAAGATTTGAATTTGAGACAGTGCAGATGTCTCGAGTTATTTAAAGATTTGATTATAGACTATCATCCGAGAAAGACTAATGTTGTTGCTGATGCATTAAGTAGAAAATTTTTATTTGCTTTGCGAGTTTTGAACACACGGTTAACATTGATTGATGATGGTTTGATTTTAGCTGAATTAAAAGCTAGAGCTTCGTTTTTGTAACAGATTTGTGAAGCTCGAAAATGTGATGATATTATAATCCCTAAACAAAAACAGATTGAGACGACATCTGATTCAGATTTTCATTAGGTTCAGATGACAGTTGGTACTTTAAAGGCAGAATTTGTGTTCCGAGAAATTCTGGTCTCATTCAGAAGATCTTACAGGAAGCTCACAGTAGTAGCTTGTCGATTCATCCTGGTAGTAACAAAATGTACGATGATTTGAAACAGATGTACTGGTGGCCAAGTATGAAACATGAGATTTCATAGTTCGCATCGAAATGTTTAGTTTGTCAGTAGGTTAAAGTCGAACATCAGTTACCTTCTAGTTTGTTACAACCTGTGATGATTCCAGAGTGGAAATGGGAACGTGTTATGATGGATTTCATATCGGGATTGCCTTTATCTTCGAGAAGAAAGATTTGTGTGGGTCATTGTAGATTGTTTAACAAAATCCATGCATTTCGTTCTGGTGCGTAAAATTTTTTCATTCGAGAGATTGACAGAGTTGTATGTTTCTGAGATTGTTAGATTGCACGGTGTGCCAGTTTCTATTATTTCTGACAAAGATTTACGGTTTACGTCTCGATTCTAGAGTAAACTACATAAAGCTTTAGGTACTTGACTACATTTTAGTACATCATTTCATCCTCAGATCGATGGTTAGTTCAAGTAAGTATTTCAAATACTCGAAGATATGCTTCAATGTTGTGTTTAAAGTTCGAAGGTAGTTGGGAGAGATTTTTTACGTTAGTTGAATTTGCATATAACAAAAGTTATCAAACGAGTATTAAAATGGCATCGTACAAATCTTTGTATGGTTAAAAGTGTTAAACTCCATTATAATGGACTAAGCTCAGTGAGAAAAAATTATTCAACGTTGATTTAACTTGAGAAACCAAAGAAAAAGTTAAAGTGATACGTGACAATTTGAAAGTAGCTTCAGATCAACAAAAATCTTACGAGAATTTGAAAAAAAAAGGCATTGAATTTCAAATTGGTGATAAAGTGTTTTTGAAAGTGTCACCTTGGAAGAAAGTTCTTCGATTTTGCTAGAAGGGAAAGCTTAGTCTGCGGTTTGTTGGACCATACAAAATCATTGAAAAAGTTGGGCTAGTAGCATACAGATTAGCTTTACCATCAGAGTTAGAAAAGATTCACAATGTATTCCATGTATCAAAGTTATGACGATATCGATCAGATCCTTCACACATGATTTCACTTGTTGATGTTGAGATTCAATTAGAGATGACGTATAGTGAAGAACCGATCATAATTCTAGCTCGGGAAGTTAAAGAATTGAGAAATAAAAGCATAGCTTTAGTAAAATTTCTATGGCAATGTCATGGTATAGAAGAGGCCACCTGGAAACTGGAAAAATCTATGTAAGGGCAATACCCGAACTTATTTTTGTTAAGATTTTCGAGGGCAAAAATCCTATTAAGGGGAGAGTTGTAACAACCCATTTTTAGTAAAATAAAAAAAGTGGTTTTAGGACCACAAATCGAACGAGTAAATTATTATTTTATTATTATTTTAATGTCTATGGTATGTTAGTACGGTCATATAAAAATTTCGTTGATAAATTTTTACGTTTGCATGCTTAATTTAATGAAAAGGACTAAATCGTAAAAAGTACAAAAGTAGAGTTTCATTAGTTAAAGGTGTCAAATAGCCATGAAACTTTAAAATGAGAGGACTTAGATGGTAATTAGACCATTATTATATTTAGTGGACAATGATGGGCAAGAATTTGGTGTTTTAAGTAGTTAAAAACAAAAGGTTAATATGGTAATTAATAAATTAAACTAAAAACAAATAAATAAAAAAATAATGAATTCATCTTCCCCAAATTTTGTTTCTAACGAAATTAGAAGAAGAAAAATCCATAGCTAGTGTCCATTCATTCAGCTACAATAAGTGCTTTCATGTAAGTGATTTTGAGCTCGTTTTTAATGATTTTTATGTTTTCGGGATCGTTGTAGCTTAACCTAGCTAAAGCTTAGGGATCAATTTGTAAAACTGTCAAAGGTTGAGGGTTATGCCATGAATTAGTTTTTAATGGTTTTGATGTTTGATGATAGATTAGAGTCATTGTTGACAAATAAACAGTTTTATAAGTGATTTTTTATAAAAATTGTATTTAAGGACTTATTTGTAAAAATGATAAAAGTTCATGGTAAATTTGTGAAATGATAATTTGTATGGATTGATTTAGGTCCCTAGATAATTTAGCTAACATGAGAAAATGATTAAAATGTTTAAATTTCAATTTATGAGCTTAAGGACTAAAATGAAAAAAGTTAAAATGTTAGGGGCAAAATAGTAATTTTACAAAATATGAAATATGGACTAAATTGAATAATAGAATTATTAAATGGACTGAATTTTTCTATTTAGATCTAGATAGACCACATACAGATTTAGATCGAGGAAAAGCTAAAGCCTCAGATTAGTCGATCTCGTTTCTACACCTTAATCGTCAAGGTAAGTTTGTATGTACGACTTACTATGTTTATATTATTTAATTGTATGTTATTATGTATTTACGATGTTAATAATCAATGTATATCTAAAGAAATGCCATGACGGCTATCGAGTCTCGGTTGAACCTTAGAAATTTGTAGGATACAAATGGCTTGTCATTAAGGATTTCATGTTTTGGGTGTTAGTCTTGAATGTCCTACCAATGGCTGAGGTCTTGCATTTGTTGCGGATACTCCACATCTTATGTGAGCAGTATCATGTAGCTTATGTTCTGACCCACAGCTCGTGTAAGCAGGCCTATCTCGCAACTCGTGTGAGCAACGATGTAAAGGAAAGGTTACGATTATATGTTTAAGCACACTTCGTGTAAGCTTTCTCGAGCATTCGAAGATATTTTAAATGGTTCAATAGGTATGAAAAGGAAAGGAATGGTAAGTGTTCAAATTAACTATGCCATGTATTCATGAAAAGGAAATAATGAATTCAAATGAAGTATGTTCATATACAAATGGCTTACCTTATGTTTAATTCAAGTGAATTATGTTTGAATGCACTAACTTCTGTTGGTGGTGGTGCTTAGGCTTGTGCCAATCTTGTGGTAAGATTACATTATGCTTATACCTATGTTATTTAGGTGAAATGGTAAGTTATGTTTCATGTTTTATGAACTTACTAGGCATTATGTGCTTACATTGTTTTCTTTCTTATGTTTTATAGATAATCAGAAGCTCGATCGGTTTGGAAGCTCGTCGGAGATGTAACAGCCCGTTTTTGAGTCAAATCGGAACAGTGGTTTCGGGACCACAAATTCAAAGTCAAAATATTTATTTTATTATTTTATTATTTTATTAAAGTTTACAGCATGATATAATTATTGTGTGAAGTTTCATAAATAAATTTTACTATTTGAATGCTTAATTCGATAAAAAGGACTAAATCGTGTAAAGTGTAAAACTTGTGTTCTATTAGCTAAAAGTGTCAAATAGCTATAGAACATTAAAGTAAAGGTCCTTAAGTGGTAAATAGACCATTTATGGGTTAGTGGATGATGATAGCATGGCAATTGGTGTAAATTGTAATATTTTTAAAGGTTATAAAGGTAAATTAGTAATTAATGTTAATATTAATAAAACAAAACCAAAATTTCTTTCTTCATTCATCTTATAACTGAAAATTAGAGGAAGAAGAAGCCTAAATAGGGTTTTTCATTTGGAAATCATAAATTCTTCAATTACGTATGTATTTTGACTCAATTTTTAATGATTTTTACGTTTTTGAGATCGTTGCTTTGTATACTAGCTAGCCCATACCTTAGATTTCAAAATGGTTAAAGATTTAACATGGTACCATTGTTGAATGTTTGAGTAACTTGATGGTTGATGATGGATTTTGAATATTTGTTGATAGTTAAACTAGTTTTGTAAAGTGACTTTTGACAAAAATGTCAAAAAGGGATTAATTTGTGAAATGTAAAATTATGTGGGTGAAAGTATGAATAAATAAAAGATATACGCTACTAGAGACTCTATTAAAATTTGGATAAGCTTGGGTGGTACTAAATTGCATGAATTTGCAATATTATATGATAAGGACTAAATTGTAAAAATGTGAATGTTTAGGGAAAAATATGTAAAATAGCCCTAATATGTATTTTGGACTAAATTGAATAAATTTTTGATTAAATAAGCCAATTTTGATAATATATAGATCAAGATAAGCCGAGATCGAGTTTAGATCGGGGAAAAGGAAAAGTTGATAATTAGTCGATATTTCCTATTCAAGCGATATGAGGTAAGTTTGTATAATTAGAATCAAACTTTTAAATACTTGTAATTATTTGAAATGTATGTATAAAATTGACTAATTGATATACTTGGAATAAGAATGCCTTATTTATATAGACTGATAGTTACCGAGCCCCGTTTGAACCGTATGAATTCGTTGGATACGAATGACATGTCACTAGGGTTACCATTTTGGTCGAGATCCTGCATGTGTTGCGGCTCACCGCAGCTCGAATGAGCTTGCTGATATATCAGCTCATAAGAGCTTACTATTTTCAGCTCGTTGGAGCTTACTATTTTAGCTCATAAAAGCTTACTGTTTTCAGCTCGTCAAAGCTTACCATTTTAGCTCAATAGAGCTTACTGTCCATCAGCTCAGGAGGAACTTACTGTTCATAGCTCAAAAAAGTGGAAAATGATAATGAATTGACGAATTACTAATTTATACGTAATGTATATTACCCGAGTATCCCTCGATATTCTAATAGGTTCAACGAGCATAAATATTGTTTATATGGATGAAATACAGTTTATATGGATGAGCTACTGTTTGCAAATGGATTATTGTTTATATGATTGAGAATGAAATGTTACTAATGTTGTACATGATATATGAATTTGGTATAATGCAATGTATTAAGTATTGAATTGAAATAATGGATGGTTACATGTACTTGTATGGCTAACCTGTTGATGAATGTTTGTGTTTAGGCATTTGGAAATTGAGTTGAGTATACCTTATTTACTTGTCTTGATTATGTATAAATGGTAAGTTTAATTCTAAATTTTTCGGGCTTACTAAGCTTTAAAGCTTACTCTGTTTCCTTTTCTATGTTTTATAGAGGTTCGATAGCTCACTCATTTCGGACAAGTCAGAGTTACGCATCACACTATCCAGTTGCCGATTGGTACTTTTGAACTTATGGATATATATAAATATGGCATGTATAGGCTAGATATAAAGATAATAGTTATGTTCACTTGAGATGGTGATTTTGGTTCATGTTGTGATAAGTCTAAGCCATGTGATTTGGCTAAACTTTATATTATGTTTTGGTATGTTTTGGTAAGTATTATATGGTATGAAATTTTGCAAATGTGTCTTGTTATGTGGTAAGCTTAGGAATAGAAAGTGTATGGTATTAGTTGATTATTTGAATACTATGATGAATTGGTATAATTTGTGTATGGAATATTGTGGAATGGCTGCCTATTGGGTTATAAAATGTTGCAATGTATACTTGTGCATGCAAGTGGAAATAGGGTGGAAAAATAGCTTTCCAAATAGCCTATTTTTATCCACATGGGCAGAGACATGGGCGTGTGTCTCGACCATGTGAGACACACGGTAATGTTACATGGTCGTGTGTCCCTTATTGTTAAATTAAAATGAAGTTAGTATGCTCCACACGGTCTCACACATGGGCGTGTGACCAGCCGTGTGGTACAAGTCAGTATGTCCCCTAATTGGCACACGGCCTAGCACACGGGCATGTGACTTGGCTGTGTTGCATAGGTCAGTATATCCTACAGGATTAGCATAGCTAGCATACGGGTGTGTGTGGCCACTTTGAATGGCACACGAGCTAGAACACGAGCATGTGGTTGGCCGTGTGACCCAAGTCAGTATACTTTCCAGTTTTCACATGGGCGTGTCTTTAGCCATCTGATGCAAGTTAGTATGTATACCCTGTTTCAACACGGCCGTGTCTACTAGCCGCGTGAAACACACGACCTGTTCACATGGGCGTGTGACCCTTGAAATGTTGAAATTTTTCTAAGTTTCCAAAATTTTTGATGTTATCAGTTTAGTCCTGAACCACTTCTAAAGCATGTTTAAGGCATCGTAGGTTATTATAAGGGACAAATTGATTGGAATTGAATGTTGATTGTATGAAAATAGTATAGTTATATGTGTTTCTAGTTCGATAATGCTTCATAACCCTATTCCGGCATTGAATATGGGTGAGGGGTGTTACAGGAGATCTACCACACTATCCAGCAAAAAATCAGTAGTTTTTGTTGTTTTAGTCAAGGTTATAATGGATTGTATAGGTGGAAATATGATGATGTTTAGTTGAATGCTTAGATATTGAATTGGTATTAATAAGTTGGTTAATTTGGTACATTTAATGCCTTGTTAGTTTGTGCCAATGTGGTTAACTTGTTGCATGTTAGAAATGGCTCAAATGGTATATGTTAGGTTGGTTTGATTGTGGTTAAACTATGGCATGTTTTGGAAATGTATTAAGCTAAATGTGAATGATGGAAATGTGACCAAATATGTATGTTTAGGTAAGTTTTGGTATTTGCTATTGAGGTGCCTTATATGGCATATTGGTTGAATGATATTGGACTATTGAATTGGTCATTTCATGTAGGTTTTGGTCATGTTTTGATGCTTTGTTTATATGCACAAAATGCTTTTAGGTGGTTGCATGAGTTTGTGATGGAAATGGCTTGATTTTGGCCACTTTCATTTCCACACGGCCAGGCGATACGGCCGTGTGTCCCCTGTGACAGCCCTAAAGTGACCCTAGTCGGAAAGCGGTTCCGGGACCGCTAAACCGAGTCACCAAATTATTTGAATATGATATTTATTGTCTAAAATATGTGAATATGAATGTGTGAAAGTTTTAAGCTTCGATTTAGTAAATTGCATGTGAATTTAGTCAATAGGACTTATGTGTGACACTTTTGAAATGTGATAGGTTAATCTATAAGGATCAATTATTGCATGAAATCAAAAGGGTGGACTTGCATGTCAATTTCCCCCCCTAATTAGTAGTGGCCGGCCATGAGCATGAGGGTGGACAAAATGTTATGGCTAAAACATGTCATAAACATGTTGGGTTAATGCTTTATGTTAGGAATAATAAAATAAAGAACATGGGCAATAAAATATTAGTGTTAGTAGTAGGAGAAACAAAAAAAAAAGAAGAAAAAATGTGTGTGGTTGTTCCCCCATTGTGCCGTACCTAGAAGAAAAAAAAAAGAAGGTTTCATCCTCCTTGTTCTTCTTGACCGAAAAATCAAAGGAAGAAGAAAGGAGTCTTCTTGCTTCATGTTCGGTTGGTTGGTGTTTTAGGAGGAGGTATGTTTGATGTTGTTCGATGAGATTCATGCATGTTGTTAGTTGTTAGCTTGAGTTCTACCTAGCCCATGGTTTAAATCTTTGCTATGTGATGAAGATGAACTAAGTTTCGGCTAAGGTGGATTTGTGTTGATGTCACTTGCATGCTAAATGTGAAGCTTTGTAATAATACATGTGATGGTGGATTGATGACTCTTGGATTTTCTTTTTAGCATTCTTGAGTTAGGCCTTAAGTTCTTTGTTTAACCCATGACCAAAATTTAAGTGGTATGGTGTCTTGATGCATTCGGCCATGTTAGGAAGTAGAAGAGAAGCATGGTTGTTGATCATGTTATTTGGATGAAAATGGTAGTAAGGTGAAGTGCAAATGTTAGTATTTGATCTCTAGAGTATATATGTGTATTAGCGAGTTTTGAACTTAAAACGAATTGGTATTTAGTCAATACAAGTAACCATAATTGTAGAATGTATTAAGTGTTGCAATCGGCCTCAACATAGACATGCATATTCGGCCATAGAAAGAAGATTGGTGTTGCATGTATTCGGTTAGAGGCAAGCACATTGATGCTTTTATTTTGGCTTAGACAATCGGCTAAAAGGGAGTGTGGGTTAATATGTTGAGTTGATTCATGATTTCATATGTATGTGACTTTAATGTCTAATGTATATATATGGGCTAAGTACTTTGAGTTCCTCTTTTCGATGCTCAAATGATTAAATCAATTTATTTGTTAAATTAAGCTCAAGAGCAAAGGGGAACTAAATCCGATAAAGGGAAGGAAAAAGTGATCGAATAGCCGCCGAAATCGTTCGACCACATCCGAGGTAAGTTTTAAGTGATTAAACGTTGAGTAAATTCAATCATAATAGGACATAATGAGTTAATTTAATAAGATATGATGTGGCCATGATATGTCTTAAACTCAAATGGTAAGTTCATAAGTGTTTGGACTTAGAAATTTAAGAGCAAATTGTAATAATTTGCTTTGGACAGCAGCAGTAACGTGATTTTAGAAAATCACTATAAATTGTTGGTATGGAATTATAGGCTGAATAAAATATGTAATCAAAGCTTAGTTAGTCTAGTTTCTTATAAAAGAGACCGTGTAAGCAAAGAAATTTCCTATAAAGAGATATTTAAAGTTGTGTGGGACAGTGTCAGAATGACTCCGAAATCCCCTGTTCTGTTTTTAGAAAATCATTATAATTTGTACAAAAATGGTTATAAGATAAAATTTATATGTTTAGACTCCTTAATGAGTCTAGTTTCAAATTAAATCAAATATAACACATTTTGAATTCTGTACAATGAAAAATTTGATTCGTAGTGAAGAGTAGTCAGATTAGTCAAACAGTGAAACAGGGGAAACTTTAAGAAAAATCTGGTATTGATTGGCCAAACCTAAAATTCTGGAAATTTTATGGATGGAAGATATATGAGTTTATATTCAGGGAAAATTAACGGCAAGTGATTTGGAGTTTTGTAGCTCCAGTTATAACTAATTTAGTGACTATTTCTCAGGAAAACAGCTCGTAGTGGATATGTGATTTTGTTGTGAACATGGATAAAACTTGTTTTAGTTGCTCATAAGCTATTGATTAAACCCATACGTGAATTCTAAATCGTGATATTGTAAAACGATATATGAGTGTTAGATGGATCTTTGATATTAAAATTTGTGAAATTGTAAGTTTATGAGTATTCGAATATGAAATGATAGTACGGCGTGAAATTGAATTATTCATTGGAAAATGATTGATGTAGATTCGGCCAAGACAAAGTGTATACATGATAGTATATGTGGTATGTGAAGTATATTTGGATAATTGTGATGTGGATACATGAAAATTTATATTTTGATTTAGGATTTTATGTGATGAATGTGAATGTGTATATATGAGATAAGGCCGAATGGCCAATGTGGTGAATATGAACATGCATATATGTGGTAAAGCCGAATGGCTAATGTGAAATATGTATGAGAAATGTATATGTGGTAAAGCCGAATGGCTAATGTGAAATATGTATGAGATATGCATATGTGGTAAAGCTGAATGGTCAATTTGAAATATATATATATGAGATATGTATATGTGGTAAAGCCGAATGGCTAGTGTGAAATATGTAGGCGATGTGCGTATATTGTGCCCGAACGACCAATGTGAAAGGTGTGTATTATTAGATATTTGATGAGGCAAATGAATTACAAATATGACAGTCGATGTGAATGTTGTAACATGTGATTAAATGTACATGAAACTTGGAAATATATTCTGGGTAAGACCCGATGACTACGTGTGGAGATTATGTCCGGGTAAGACCCGATGACTACGTGTGGAGATTATGTCCGGGTAAGACCCGATGACTACGTGTGGAGATTTTGTCCGGGTAAGACCCGATAACTTCGTGTGGAGATTTCGTCTGAGCTAAAGGTCTCGCCGATAATCCGAGTAGAGGTTAAAGCTATAAGACTTCGTAATAAGAATTGCTTATAAATATATTCAATGCGAAAGGTTAAGCAGTATGTACTCCAAGTTTATATGTGAGCTTGATTTGAACTAAATCATAAGGTAGTTACGTGATGCATACGAGAGCAATCTATGAGACTATTCCTATGATTATGTGACATCGGATCGATGTGAGAGGTTATGTGAAATCATACAATATATTTATGTCACATGAGCTCACTTTTATGTGAAAGTTTAACTGCCTATTGTATATGATGAGTTGTGCATATTCGGTAAAGGGATGGCATGCCCGAAGGAAGAGTGAAATAAAATATACGAACAACTATGTTATAATTTGATTGTTATCTGTTGACACTGCTTAAAACTTACTAAGCATTGTAATGCTTACTCCGTCTCTGCTGTTTCCTCTGTTTTATAGATCTCATTGCAAAGCTACGGGCTCGGGGATCATCGACAACTAGTCACACTATCACTATCCACCGCTTATTCTTGTTATGTTTAGAATTATTTTATGGCATGTATAGAATAGACTAGTGGCGGAAGAATATTTTTGGTTAATGTATATAAGCCATGCGAAAATGGCATCTTTTGAATGTTTACTTAGTGAAGTTTAAATTTTACCTCTAGTTGTGCTTAGTACTTATTTAAATGAACGATCTTTATTTCAAGAAAAAGTTCAAAATTTTACTGTTCTGACATGAGTTACAAGTCCGGTAATGCCCCTTACCTATTCTGGCGACGGTTACGGGATAGGGGTGTTACATCCCCTGTAGGTTTTAATGCATGCAAGTTAGGCTATTACACGACCAAGCACATGGCCTGGCACGAGCGTGTATGGCTACTTCGAGAGTTACATGGCCTGGCACACGGACGTGTGGCTTTGCCGTGTAACCCAACGTAGACAGTTACATGGGTAAGGACACAGGCTTCGACACAGTCGTGTGTCCTTATTTCGAGTGTTACACAACTCACATGGCCTGGCCACACGGCCGTGTTACCTCTACAGTCTAAGTTTTTCTAAGTTTTTCTTATACTTTCCAATTGTTTCCAATTCAGTCCCAATTGTTTCTAAGGTATTTCTAGGGAATCGGGGGCTCAAATAAGAGATGTTATGTTTGTGATTGAATGTATTTAAATTATATTTACAATGATGTATGAAATGAATGTTTCAATGTTCCATTGTACGGTAATGCTTTGTAACCCTATTTCGGGGGTGGATCCGGGTTATGGGTGTTACAATGTATCCCAATAACTGTGTAAGTTAATGATAATTCTTTACTAGATTACTAAGTTAATTGGAAAATGGTAATATCAAAGTAAAAAGGTAGTCATGGTATGAGTTCACGCTAGAGGTATAGTGTGCTTGTATGTTTGATGCACTGTTCAAGTTTCGATACAAGGTAATGTAGTTAGGAATCAACCAGATTGAGTAATCGAGTATTTAAAATATTGTATTTTTATTTATTTCATCCTCAGATTCTGTAGGCCATTATATAAGACAAACTTTGAATTCAGGTGACACATGTTGAGCTCTGGTAAGTGAAATTTGACTATTTATATATGTGTGTGAGTTTAGAAATATAGGGTTGTTGTTCTTCCTTCTTCTAAAATGTTGTTATCTAATTCTTTTTGGAACCAAAAGCATTCCTCTCTCCTTTAAGCTGGATATTGTAATTCTGGATCTCCTTAGTATTTGTTGCATGTCTGAGTAAGTAATTTGACTCTACATATTAAACTCAAAAAGAGTAGACTATACATAATATATAAGTAGCAGAGTGAAAGTATGAGGCTCTACATGGGGGTTGTTAATGTTTGAGATATAAAAAAATGTTTTTGAGTAAGTCTTTAACGATGTTCCTATGTTCTATTAGCAATGGTTGCTATAGTTTCATGTTGGATATTTGGTCTAGAGTTCAAGTTGTTGTTCATGAGTGTTAGGTGAGTTCTATGCTGACTCTTGCATTTATATTGTTCATATCGAGAAAACACCAGTAGGAAATTGATTGAATTATGAATCCAAAACTATGAAAAGTATAGTATGTATATTGGTAGTGAATCTGATAAATTCAAGTATATGATGATTGGTGTCTAAGTAGTGAATCTGATAAATTCAAGTATGTGATGATTGGTGTATGAGTATTGAAACGATGAAGTATGGTTGTATATGTATGTATAGAATGTATGCTATGAGATGTATGTTCGTGGGTGTATGTTAGTGAATTAAGATGCTGGGCTTAGATTGTGTCAGCGCATAAAGAGTCTGTAAAGTAATTCTGTGTTTAGTCATAGCGGTGGTGTTTAATAGAGTCCGTTGGGATATAAAACATGAACTCTGGTATGAAACTCTGAAGGAAAAGTCCATGTCCATGGCACCCTGTAACACCCCAAATCTGGCCTAAACGAATCGCCGAATCTGGAGAAGTTACATGAGAATTTATTTAAAACCGTGTTTACCTAAAAACTGTTCCAGTTACCACCATTTTACTTAGCTCAGAGAACATATATTGATTGATTTGCTTGAAAACATTTCTTAGTTCGCGGAAGCTTAAGAACAAATAAAGTTGTAGTTCCAAAATCCATAAACAGTATTTCAAATTCTGAACTTAATCCAAACAGTCTGAAACCAGAAATTACATAATTACTTCCAACTATAGCAATTAAAATAATAAAAGCATTAAAAACCTTTAAAACCAGAGTGTATGAAGCAGTGGTCACCGTCGAGCCCTCTGCTGTACCGATCCACCTACTGCTGGGGACTACCTGATAGACAAATAAAATAAAGGGTGAGTTTTAGCAAACTCAGTGTGTATATCCCCACAGTAAAACATGTATGTAAATGGATAGCAGTCAACCAGTCATAATCGAGCCTGAGCTCTTAACAGAATCAGTGTAGGCCTTAGCCCACTCAGAACAGTATCAGATATATTCAGGCCTTAGCCCATACAGACATACATGTATATCAATCAGAACAGTAATTCCCACCAATCCTGCACACCATCTCCGTCTAACCCAACACACCATGTGGGGATAAAATCAACCCACCCAGCCCTGCACACCAAGTATGGGGATAGAATCAACCCATTCAACCCTACACACCGAGTGGTACCGTACACGACACGTATCAGATATATACAGCATAACTGCCAGATGACAGGCTAGAAGCCTTTCAGTCTTCCTTCTCTTCAACTGCAAACTCAACCCAATGCAATGCAACATAGATAATATTGCATGCTTATGTGCAGATATCAAATCATAACATCATCATCAAATCAGAACAGATACACATGCTTTAATGATCATGCATTTACATACATCTTAGTATCAGATCATAGTATAGGGGTCTGAGTAACGTTTACCGACCCTAGAATCAGGTCACAGTCGACTTGGGCGACCCGTGCAACCTTGTAGAACATTTCAAACAAATCGGGCCCACACGCCCGTGTGACCGCCCACATACCCATGTGACTCACACGGCCCAGATTGGCCTTACCCATGTGGATCACACGACCTGGCCCAAGATCCTACACGCCTGTGTGGTTCATCCGTGTGACCCACACGCCCGTGTGGCCCATACAGCCCAAATGGTCAAGTTTGTGTCTCGCACACAACCTCGTCAGCCCAACACGCTCGTGTCTGTCGTGCCCGTGTGGCACGCGCATGGCCTACTTTGTCGACCACACGCCATGTCTCGTCACACAGCCTCCACACTGGCAGTCCACACGCCCGTGTAGCGTTGACTGTAGCATTTTCTGTTTCCGCTGAAACGCGTTTTAAGATCGATTGGAGTACCCACCTGGTTTCGATTGAAACCTAACGCAATCTTAAGCACTTCAGAACCTATATTTGACAATGTCAAGACCCATTTTACTCACTCAAACAATTTTAGATTGAAACTACACGAGGTATTCCGCCCCGGAATCGTTAAATTTCTTACCTCGAGCGAAAACCAATGAATACTATGTGCTTAATTCGCTATTCAGGAACGAAGAACAGCCTCTTGATCAGTACCTAAACACTCAAAGAAAGTTCCCCCTTAATCTCTTAACCAAAATGATGTTTACGAACGACAAGCAGAACTTACCAATGAAGAGAACGTCAATGAATCACAAAAGCCCGTTAATACTAAATCAAAATGAATAGGAGGAAGGCAAGGGAAATTTCAGCAAAAATAAAAGAAAAAAAACCTGTAGAGGGGAAAAATAGAAGAGAATTTTGGCAGGGAGGGTTCTTTCGGGGAAACTACTCAGAAAAATCTAATAAACCCTACCACTTCAGTGTTTTAGTTCACCTCCAATTCTATCACGAACTTCGTGACAAAAATAATGGCCAAGCCAGGATTTGAACACAAGACCTCTAGAATAAACCCTTACCACTTCTCCACTAGACCAGAAGGCCCACTCTGTTAAGTTTTTACCAATAAATTCTTATAAGCCCATTCCAAAAGCTAAGCTTTACTTAAAAAAAAACCTAAAATTTTACCCAAGTTGATACTTGAACTTGAGACTTCCCTAACACACCCCCAAAACACCTAAACACAAAAGCAGATAGATATTATGAAAATTCATGCAAAAACATATTAAGATATTTTCTTATGCTACAATTCCACAAAAGCCGAAATTACAGAAATTTGGGGTGTTACAACTCTATCCCCTTAAAGAAAATTCGTCTTTGAATTTTATACCTGATCAGAAAAGGTGAGGATACTGCTGTTGCATCGCATCCTCTGGCTCCCAAGTAGCCTCCTCAATGCTATGATTTTGTCACAAGACCTTCACTAAAGGAATGGACTTTCTATGCAGAACCTTAACATCGTGGTCTACAATCTAAACTGGCTCCTCCTTGAACGTCAGATCTGGTCTAACATGAATCTCCTCCACAGGCACAATGTGTTGGGAACAGAGTGGTAACGTCTCAACATCGAGACATGAAATATGTCATGCATGCGATCTAACTCCGGTGGCTTCTCCAACTGATACGCGACTGGCCCAACTCGCTTCAGAATCTGGTACGACCCAATAAACCGAGGACTCAGCTTACCCTTGCGTCCGAACCTCAGGACCTTCTTCCATGGCGAAACTTTAAGAAAGACCAAGTCCCCCACAGAATACTCAATGTCCTTCCTCTTCAAATCAGCATAAGACTTCTATCTATCAGAAGCTACTTTCAGACGCTCTCAAATCAACCAGACCTTATCCTCAGTCTCTGAAATCAACTTCGGACCCAGAACATGTCGCTCACCCAACTCAGTCCAGTACAAAGGAGTGCGACACTTACGACTATAAAGTTCCTCATACGGTGCCATCTGAATACAAGACTGATAGCTGTTACTGTAAGTAAACGCTGCCAAAGGCAAGTACTCCTCCCAACTACCTCAGAAATCCATAACATAGCCCCTCAACATATCCTCCAGTATCTGAATCACCCTCTCCGACTGACCATCTATCTGAGGATGAAATGCAGTATTGAAGTCAAGTCATGAACCCAAAGTCTTATGAAGCTTCTGCCAAAATTGATAAGTAAACCGAGGATCCCTATCAGAGATAACGACACAGGAACCCCATGCAGTCTTACTATCTCTAAGATGTAAAGTTTAGCCAACTTCTATAAGGAGAAGTCTATCCTAACAAGAATGAAGTGTGCAGACTTGGTCAATCGATCCATGATGACTCAAACAGAATCCTTCTTAGTGGGTGTTAGAGGCAACCCACTAACGAAATCCATCGTCACTCGCTCTCACTTTCACGTTGGTATTCTTAACCGACTGTAGGAACCCCGAAGACAACTGATGCTCAACCTTAACCTACTGACAAGTCAGACAGCGAGCAACAAAATTGGTCACCTCACGCTTCAACCCTGGCCACCAGTACAACTCTCGGAGATCTTTATATATCTTATTTCCACTAGGATGCATAGCATACAGACTACTATGCGCTTCCCTCAAAATTAATAGCCTCAAATCCTCATCATTAGGTACACAGATCCTACCTCGAAAGCACAATACCTCATCATTATTCAGCCCAAAATATATAGTAGTCCCAGTCTCAACATGACGAAATCGCATCTCGAGAGTCTTATCCTCTAACTGTTTAGTCTTAATCTGCTCAATCCATGTTGGCTTCACTTGTAACTCTGCCAGAAGACTCCCATCGTCATAAAGACTCAATCGGGCAAACAACGCTCTCAAATCAGCCACAGCCTTACGGCTTAATGCATCGACCACCATATTGGTCTTTCCAAAGTGATTCTCTATATTGCAGTCATAATCCTTAAGTAACTCATCCCATCGCTGCTGCCTAAAATTTAACTCCTTCTGAGTGAGGAGATACTTGAGACTCTTGTGATTAATGTAGATGGTACAGTTCTCACCGTACAAATAGTCCCTCTAAATCTTTAATGCAAAGACAACTGCAGCCAACTCTAAATCATGCGTCGGATAATTAGCCTCGTGAGTCTTAAGCTGTCGGGACACATAGGCAACTACCTTACCATCTTGTATCAAGACGTAACCAAAACCCACATGTGACGCATCACTATAAACCACGAGGTCCCTACTAGGCTTAGGCTGTATCAGAACTGCAGCCTGAGTCAAAACTGTCTTGAGCTTCTCAAAGCGCTCCTGCTGTGCGTCAGTCCAAACAAAATGAACTCTTTTACGCAGTAACTTAGTCAACAGTACTGCGATCAACGAGAACCCTTCTACGAAATGTCGGTAATATCCTGCCAGTCTCAGAAAACTACGAATCTCTGACACATTCTTCGACTGTTTCCAGTCCAACGTAGCCTCAATCTTACAAGGATCAACATGAATCCCCCAACAGACACCACATGTAACACCCCTATCCCGTAACCGTCGCCGGAATAGGTAAGGGGCATTACCGGACTTGTAACTCATGTCAAAACAGTAAAATTTTAAAATTTTTCATGAAATAAAGATCATTCATTTAAATAAGTACTAAGCACAGCCAGGGATAAAATTTAAACTTCTCTAAGCAAACATTCAAAAGATGCCATTTTCGCATGGCTTATATACATTAACCAAAAATATTCTTCCGCCACTAGTCTATTCTATACATGCCATAAAATAATTCTAAACATAACAGTAACAAGCGTTGGATAGTGATAGTGTGACTAGTTCTTGACGATCCCCGAGCACAGTAACCCATAATGAGATCTATAAAAAGTGAAAACAAAGTAAATGGAGTAAGCATTACAATGCTTAGTAAGTTTTAAGCAGTGTCAACAGATAACAATCAAATTATAACATAGTTGTTCGTATTTTTATTTCACTCTTCCTTCGGGCATACCATCCCTTTACCGAATATGTACATCTCATCATATACAATAGGCAGATAAACTTCCACATAAAAGTGAGCTCATGTGACATAGATATATTGTATGATTTCACATAACCTCTCACACCGATCCGATGTCACATAATCATAGGAATAGTCTCATAGATTGCTCTCGTATGCATCACATAACTACCTTATGATTTAGTTCAAATCAAGCTCACATATAAACTTGGAGTACATACTGCTTAACCTTTCGCATTGAGTAAATTTATAAGTAATTCTTATTACGAAGTCTTATAGCTTTAAACTCTCCTCGGATTATCGGCGGGACCTTTAGCTCGATGAAATCTCCACATGAAGTCAGTGGGTCTTAACTCGGACATAGTCACCACATATAGTCATCGGCCTTAAATCCCATTTACATCACGAGTTTCATGCATATTTATTCACATGTTACAAAGATTCACATCGAC
Source organism: Gossypium arboreum (assembly GCF_025698485.1). Classification (NCBI taxonomy): domain Eukaryota; kingdom Viridiplantae; phylum Streptophyta; class Magnoliopsida; order Malvales; family Malvaceae; genus Gossypium; species Gossypium arboreum. Next base: position 90,469,817 of record NC_069077.1, read on the forward strand.
TATCATATTTGTAATTTATTTACCTCATCAAATATCTAATAAAACACACCTTCCGCGTTTGTCATTTGGCCACAATATATATATATATACACATCTCATACATATCTCACATTAGCCATTTGGCTTTACCACATATCCATCTCATACACGTTTCGCATTAGCCATTTGGCTTTATCTCATATCTATCTCATACACATTTCGCATTAGCCATTCGGCCTTACCACATATATACATGTTCACATTCATCACATCGGCCATTCGGCCTTATCTCATATATGCATTTTCACATTCATCACATTGGCCATTCGGCCTTATCACACATACGCATGTTCACATTCATCACATTGGCCATTCGGCCTTATCACACATACGCATGTTCACATTCATCACATTAAAATCCTAAATCAAAATATAAATTTTCATATATTCACATCACAATTATCCAAATATATTTCACATACCACATATACTTTCACGTATACACTTTGTCTTGGCTGAATCTACATCTATCATTTTCCAATGAATAATTCAATTTCATGCCATACTATCATTTCATATTCAAATACTTATGAACTTACAATTTCACAAATTTTAATATCAAAGATCCATCTATCACTCATATATCATTTTACAATATCACAATTTAGAATTCATGTATGGGTTTAATCAATAGCTTATGAGCAACTAAAACAAGTTTTGTCAAGGTTTACAACATAATCTCAAATTTAGCACAAACTGTTTTTCCTGAGCAATAGTCACTGAATTATTTATAACTGGAGCTACAAAACTCCAAATCAATTGCCGTTAATTTTCTCTATATATAGACTCATATATCTTCCATCCATAAATTTTCAGAATTTTTGGTTTGGCCATTCAATCCCAGATTTTTCTTAAAGTTTCCCCTGTTTCACTGTTTGACTAATCTGACCACTCTTCACTACGAATCAAATTTCTCATTTTACAGAATTCAAAATGTGTTTTATTTGATTTCATTTGAAACTAGACTCATTAAGGAGTCTAAGCATATAAATTTTATCTTATAACCATTTTTGTACAAATTATAATGATTTTCTAAAAAGCGAACAGGGATTTGAGTCATTCGAGACCGTCTCACACAACTTTAAATATCTCTTTATAGGAAATTTCTTTGCTCACACGGTCTCTTTTATAAGAAACTAGACTAATTAAGCTTTGATTACATATTTTATTCAGCCTATAATTCCACACCAACTATTTATGGTGATTTTCTAAAATCACGTTACTGCTGCTGCCTAAGCAAATTATTACAATTTGCTCTTAAATTTCCAAGTCCAAACACTTATGAACTTACCATTTGAGCTTAAAACATATCATGGCCCCATCATATCTTATTAAATCAACTCATTATGTCCTATTATGATTGAATTTACTCAACGTTTAATCACTTAAAACTTACCTCAGAAGTGGTCGACGACTAGATATCCACGGCTATTCGTTTACTTTCTCTTTTCCCTTATCCGACTTTGATCCTCTAAGCTCTTGAGCTAAATCAAACAATTTACTTCCCAATCAAACACAATCACACGGCATCCATATACATTTTAGAACCATTCTTAACATATTTACTACTTATCTACAAACAAAATACTCATATCACATTTATAAAACTACCTTTCATAAACACTATGTATAAATATGCATTTCTTCACTATTTACTAAGTCAAGCCAAACCACATGATTTATTAATTGTTAATATATATATATATATATATATACAGCATTAACAACTTCACTTAAGCTTAAGTATAAAATTTGGTCTTACCAAATTTTGCACATTTTACCAAAATAATAACTACCAATTTTACACATAAGTGCCGAATCAAATCATACCATAGTTACAATATCACTTGACTAATGAAATATCCAAAATATCAATCTATCATTTACCAAATTCATAAACCACATATAAGGCACATTTTAAACTCAAGCATGTAACTTAACAACTTAACCATATATTCGGTCATAAAATTTATTCCTTAATAATTCAACCAATTTCACAATTTAAATCAAAACTAATTGCATCATTTATAACCGTACCTAAATGAACATCAAATAGTATACAAAACATATTCATACGTTAACATCTCAAACCTTACTTTAACAACCAATATGCAAGATATCACATATACATAACTTAGCTTATGAAAGCATATGTATTATATCATAAACACATCTTTTACCAATTACCTCACTTAAGCCAAATTTTATAATCAACCACAAAAAATATACCACAAATCATACTTCCAAAATGAGCTACTTCCATGGCCGATTATATTTCATCATTAACATATCTCATTTTGAATCATATAATCAATATCACATACACATCACCCAAACACAAATCATACCTATCATATAACAAGCATAACAAAATAAACCAACCATGTCAAATATAACCATAATTTGATCAAACCTTGAAACCGAACTTAACAAAATAAACAAGCCATTGAATGATTAGAACTTGAACTAACCACCTTCTTTATACATAATTTTCCAAGAATTTCAAGGTACTTACCTCTTCCAAACCTCAAAATTCTAAGTTTAATCTATGGGATAAGTAGAGTTTGAACTAATCATCTCAAACATGCATAGATTTTCAAGAATCATTCAATACATACCTCATTCTAGCCATCTTCTAAGCCAAAAATCAAGGCAACCCAACTTTCTTCTCCTCCCTTTAGGCTACGGCAATGGAGGACAAGGATCAACCAACTTTTGATTCAATTTTCTCTATGACCGAATGCACATACCTCAAATTTTAGCTTGCTATCTTGCCAAATCCTCAAAACATATTTCTTCTTTCTTTCATTTTTTTTTGGTCAAGAATAACAAAGAGGATGAAGCCTTTTTTTTTTCATCATTTTCCTTCCATTATTTTATTACCATGCTCCTTATTTTATCATTCCTCCCATGAAACACCAACATAACATGTTATGACATGTTTTGCCCATCACACTTTGTCCACCCTATTTGTCATGGCCGGCCACTACTAATTAGGGGGGAAATTGACAAGCAAGTCCACCCTTTTTATTACATGCACTAATAGATCCTTATGTTTTGACCTATCACATTTCAAAAGTGTCACACATAAGTCCTATTGACTAAATTCACATGCAATTTACTAAATCAAATCTTAAAACTTTCACACATTCATATTCACATATAATAAACATAAAATATGACGGCTAATTATTTTTATGACTCGATTTTTGTGGTCCCGAAACCACTTTTCGACTAGGGTCAAATTAGGGGTGTCACACCACATGTCCCAAAAAGATTACTTCTCAAAGCCAAAAACTCACACTTAGAGAACTTCGCATAAAGCTGTTTCTCATGAAGGATCTGCAGAATAACCCTGAGATGCTCATCGTACTCGTTCTCAGACTTAGAGTAAATCAATATGTCATCGATAAACACCACCATGAACTGGTCTAAGTCGGGTTGAAACACATAGTTCATTAAGTCCATGAATGCCGCTGGTGCACTAGTCAACCCAAAAGAGATAGCCAAGTAATGTCCATAACGAGTCCTAAATGCCGTCTTATGCACATCGGCCTCCTTAACCCTTAACTGATGATAACCTGACTGCAAATCGATCTTAGAGAACACAAAAGCCCTTCTGAACTGATCAAAATAAATCGTCTATCCTCGAAAGTAGTTATTTATTCTTAATCGTCAACTTATTCTACTGATGGTAATCGATACACATTCTCATCGTACCGTCCTTCTTCTTTACAAATAGAACAGGTGCTCCCCATGGAGACACACTGGGATGAATAAACCCATGATCCAACAGCTCTTAAATTTGAGCCTTTAGTTCTGCCAGCTCTTTTGGTGCCATTCGATAAGGGCCAATAAACACTGAAGCTGTACCAGGAATCAACTCTATCCTAAATTTTACCTCACGACTCAGAGGCAGTCCTGGTAATTCCTCTGGAAAAACATCTGAAAAGTCCCTCACAATACGGATGTCCTTAACCAAAGTGTCCACAGAATAAGAAACACTGATGTAGGCCAAAAACACCTCACATCCTTTCCTCACCAACTTCTCTACCACTAGCGCAGATATCACATTAGACAAATAATTTCATCGTTCCCTAATCACAACTATCTTGCTATCCTCCTCGATCCTCAAAACAACCCTCTTATTAGCACAATCCAAACTTACACGATGTTTCATCAACCAGACCATGCCCAGGATTAAGTCAAACTCCCTAAACGGAAGTTCCATCAGATCAGCCAAAAATATCACCCATTGGACTTTCAACAGAATGTCTCTAAACAATTTACTAACCTTAACAGACTGCCCCAACAGACTCACCACTGAAATCTCACTAGAAGTGCTCTTATGCGGAATTCCCAAAGTCTCAGACACAGAACATGCAACATAGGAATGTGTAAAGCCTATGTCTATCAATGCAACATAAGGTACATCAAGAATTAAAAACGTACCCGTGATGAAATCTGGAGCATCTACATCCTCATGACGACGTGCAACATAGACAAGTGTAGGTGCCTCGCCTCAGTCGACCCAGCACCTCTGTCTGGCGCTCTCTGATCTCGACCCCTACCATTACCACCCCTAGCCTATCCTCGGCCCCCAGGTGGCTGCTGTACCCCTCTCAGGAGCTGTGCAGTCTTAACAACCGGAGCTTGCATTTGATTACTCCTTAGTGGATAATCCTTAACACGGTGCTCAGTCGAACCACACCTCAAACAAGCTCTAGTAGCCCTCCAACACTAGCCTGGATGATGTCTATTACAGAGCTGACACATCGCGACCTTAACAGGAACAGTAACAATAGGCACAGCTCTCAAAGGCCCATCAGTCCTGGCCATTTTCTTAGGCCTCATTTCAGTATTCGAAGGCTCAAAATTCCTCTTAGCCTACCCCTTCTCACGATTTTGACGCTCAGAGTGCTTCACCTCCTCGGTAATCTTGGCCTTCTAGACCAAGGCGAAAAAATCCCGCTCCTTTTGTAAAGCTATCAGAACCCACAGACTATCACGGAGACCATCTTCAAATCAGACACAGCGCTAATACTCGACCGCCACCATGCCCCTCGCATAACGGCTCAATCTTAGAAATTTGGCCTCATACTCGGCCACCAAATAGTCACCCTAAGTGAGATTTAGGAATTCACATTGCCTAGCATCAGTGTAGCTGGCTCCCACGTACTTACTCTGATAAGTGGTCTTAAACAGATCCCAAGCCAGTCGATCGAGCTGAGTGCCTTCCTTCATGGTTAGCCACCACTGATACGCCTCATCTCACAGTAATGACACAACCCCTTTGAGCTTCTGCTCATCAGAAAAGTTCAGATCATCCATGATACACTCCGTGGCCTCCATCTAGTACTCGGCCACCCTCGGAGCAACTCCATCGATGCTCTTGAATATCTCAGCCCTATTTGAATAGAGTTGTTCCCTAACTGACCCACGGCCTCCAAATCCAGTGTTGGCACCAACGACCCTCTCTAGAATTCACAGTATAGCCTGGGACAGTGCGTCGTCCCCAGCTACACGATCATGAAACTCAACACCAGCCTCAGTAACAGGTGACACCAGTGTCTCGCTAGTGTCCAGATTAGGAATCGTATGAGATGCGAAGGGCTTAGCTCGAACCCTCTACGGCCTCTAGTACCCCAACCATGAGTACCACGTGTGCTCATCATAACTAACGAACTAATCTGCATTAAGAGTTTTATGCAAATCAGTTTACAGTTTCGATAATTATTAATAGATATTTTATGCGGATGCGATGATCGAGTTTGAGTCGATTATCGTGAGAAGCGGTCTCACTACGCCATGATCTGCACTATCTATAGTGTTTCAGTAAAGTACTACTTACAGTAGTCTCATCACACCTACACAGTGTTTCTGACAGATACTGACAAAATTTCAGTATAGGCATGCTTTCAAACAGTACATATCAGAGTTTTTGAGAACTTACAGGATCAGTGTTGGAGGCTCGGTGTACCACATACTTATTATCCAAATTATTTCAAATTATTTTACAAATCATTTTATAAAAACCAATTTTTTTAAAACCCAAATCCACAGCCGAGTTTTGAAACTTGGTTTTGATACCACTAAATGTAACACCCTAAATTCGGCCTAGATGTTATGGCCAAATCTGGCAAAGTCACATCAGAACGTATTTAAAATTGTGTTTACTCAAAAACCGTTCCAGTTACCACTTTTTACTTAACTCAGAAAACATATATCGATTGATTTGCTTGAAAATATTTCTTAGTTCGCGAAAGCTTAAGAACAAATAAAGTTGCAGTTCCAAAATCCATAAATAGTATTTCAAATTCCAAACTTAAACCAAACAGTCTGAAACCAGAAATTACATAATTATTCCCAACTATAGCAATTAAAATAATAAAAGTATTAAAAACCTTTAAAACTAGAGTGTATGAAATAGTGGTCACCGTCGACCCCTCCACTGCATCGATCCACCTACTGCTGGGGATTACCTGATAGACGAATAAAATAAGGGATGAGTTTTGTAATATCCCGAATTAGGGCCTAATCGGAATAGTGGTTTCGTGACCATAAATCCGAGATAGAAATAATTATTTTATAATTATTTTGAGGTTTATGATATGATTGCATGATTGTGTGAAAATTTCGTGATGAAATTCTATGCCTAAAGTGCTTAAATTGAAAGTAGGGACTAAATCGAATAAGTTGCAAAACTTGCATTCTAGAAGTTTTTAGTATGAAATTGTTTTGGAATATTAATGAGGAGGTCTTAAATAGCAATTTGACCAATTTTAAGTTCATGGACAAAATTAGGACATGGAAGGAATTTTTGGAAAGTTTAGTAGTAAGGGTATTTTGGTCATTTAGTTATTAAAATGAATTAAAAACAAAATTAAAAGCCAATTTTGTCCATCTTCTTCATTAGGCCGAAATTTCAAGGGTTCTCCATAGCTAGGGTTTGTTTCAAGCTTCCAAGCTCCATAGTAAGTGATTCCAAGCCGGTTTTAATGATTTTTACGTTTTGAGATCCCTAACTCGATAAAGCTTATGTTAGCAATAATTTAACCTAGGGTTTATATTTGGAAAAATACCCATAGGTGAAATTTGTGTATTTTGATGTTTTATGATAGAATATGAAGTTTTAAATTATGTTAGACAACTTTTACTACTCGATTTTAAGCAAAAACGAGTAAAAGGGCTTAATCGTTAAAAATACCTAATAGTCACAAGTACATGTTAGAGTGAGAATTTGATGTTGCCATAGAAGAGAAAAGTGGTCAGCATGTTGTAAAACATAAGAATAAGGAATAAAGTTTAATCCCGAGCCTAGGGGTAAAAATGTAAATATGCAAAAGTTTAGGGGTAAAATTGTAATTTTTCCAAAATTTGAGTTAAGGATTAATTTGATAATGTGAGTATTAAATAAGCTAAATGTGTTATTTTAGATCAAGAAAGACGTGGAATCGACCTCAATCGAGGAAAAGAAAAGATTGTGGACTAAATTGCAAAATCTTTGTATTTTGGTACCAAGGTAAGTTCATGTGTAAATAATGTAGCATAATTGTTATTTTTAAGTTATTGATATTAATTATGTGTTATGCTGAATTTCATTATGAAATGTATGCTTTGTGGTTAATTTCAAATAATATGTAAATTATGTGAACTACTTGTTAAATATAATTGTTCTGAGTATTGATTTGGCATTCTACGTAAGACGGCAAGGATAAGTGTTCGAGGAAAAAGCCCGTTTGAACCTTAGGAATAGATTAGGATACAAGTGACATGTCACTAGGATGGTTGAGCATCCGAACTCGTTGAGTTGAGTCCGAGTTCACTTATGGATGCGAATGTTCGAACTCGTTGAGTTGAGTCCGAGTTCGTGAGATGTAACTAGGCATCCGAACTCGTTGAGTTGAGTCCGAGTTCGCTTATGGGCGGGTTACATGATTGCTTGATTGCATATATGGCACTTATGTGCAAGTTATCCATGTATCCAAATTATATTCGATGTGTTCAACGGGTAAAGTTCTACTCAATGGAGGAATATTCGAGATGTAAAGAGAAGTATTGGTGAGTGATGTGAAATGGTTATTTTGGACGGTATGTATTTAACCCTCGGGTTGAGTATTGATACAACCACTATAAGGTAATAAGATGATGAAAATGATCGAAATGTGATATGTGTTTTAGTGATGTATGCTAATGTTGATTGGTATAACTGCTTGTTATGTTACTTATTATTTGCATATGAACTTACTAAGCATTTATGCTTACTCCTCCTTCTTACTCATTGTAGTTTTGGACAAGCCATTTCGTGAGTCGGGATAGGTCGAAGGCTCGATCACACTATCCTAAGACTTTTGGTAAATGGCTTGTAAATTTAAGTATGGCATGTATAGCAATATATCTATTTTGTGTAAATGATCTTATGGTATGGTAATAGAATGGTTGAGGAAATGTTTGATAATGATAAATTATGAAAATGGTTAGTTTAGATTATGTTTGATGATAAGGAAAATTAATAAGATACTTAGTGTATAAAAACTCATCAAAAGGGATGAAATTTGCCATAAACAGGATACTGCAGCAACACTAATGCGAGTTTGAAAATTTACTAAAAATCATAGAAATTGAATTTGGTGATGGAATACATATAAAATTGAATCTTATTATGTCTAGTTTCACATGAGATAAATGAAACAAGAAAAGGAATTATATGTTAGAAGATATTAGAATTTCAGTGAAACAGGGTCATAGCAGTTTCTGAATACCCTGTTCCAACTTTAGAAATTCACCATAAATTGTAAAGATATAATTAGGTAGTTTATTTTATATTTTCAGAATCCTTATTGAGTCTAGTTTCAGGATAAATAAACCTCATATTCATATGAATTTTTTACAGAGAGAAATATGGTTCGTAGTAAACAGAGGTCAGACCAGTTAAGTCCTGAAACAGGGGTAACTTTAACTAATAAACTGTACTAAATGGCCCAACCAAAAATTCTAGAAAACAATTAGTAGATAGGTATATGAGTCTAGATTCAGGGAAAATTTACGGATCTTGATTTCGAGTTTCTTAACTCAAGATATGATTTTTCTTGTGACTGTGATGCAAGTAGCTTAAAAGCTATGAATGTAGAAATAAATAATCCAAAGTTCTAAATATGTTAAATTAAGCTTAGTAACACCTCATACTCGACTCCGACGACGGTCTCGGGCGTGGGGCGTTACAAGTTTTCACAAACTCAATGTGTACATCCCTACAGTAAAGCATGCATCTAAACGGATAGCATTCAACCAGTCATAATTGAGCCTGAGCTCTTAACAGAATCAGTGTAGGTCTTAGCCCACTCAGAACAGTATCAGATACATCCAGGCCTTAGCCCATACAGGCATACATGCATATCAATCAGAACAGTAATGCCCACCAACCCTGCACACCATCTCCGTCCAATCGAACACACCATGTGGGGATAAAATGACCCACCCAGCTCTGCACACGAAGTATGAGGATAGAATCAACCCATCCAACCCTACACACCGAGTGGTACTGTACACAGTACGTATTAGATATATGCAGTATAGCTGCCAGATGACAGGCTAGAAGCCTTTCAGTCTTCCTTCTCTTCAACAACAAACCCAACCCAATGCAATGCAACATAGATAATATGACATGCTCATGTGCAGATATCAAATCAGAACATTATCATCAAATCAGAACAGATACACATGCTTTAATTATCATGCTTTTACATACATCTTAGTATCAAATCAGAGTATAGGGGTCTAAGTAACGCTTACTGACCCTACAATCAGGTCACAGTCGACTTGGGCGATCTGTGCAACCTTGCAGAACATTTCAAACAAATCGGGGTCACACACCCGTGTGCCCTGCCTGTATGGGCCCACATGCCCATGTGGCTCACACAGCCCAGATTGGCCTTGCCCGTATGGATCACACGGCCTGGCCCAAGATCCCACACGCTCGTGTGGTTCATCTGTGTGACCCACATGCCTGTGTGGCCCACATGGCTTAAATGGTCAAGTCCGTGCCTCGCACAAAGCCTCACCAACCCTACACGCCCGTGTCCGTCATACCCGTGTAGCACGCGCACGGCCTACTTCCCCGACCACAGGGCCGTGTCTTCCCACACGGCCTCCACACAGGCACTCCACATACCCATGTAGCGTCGACAGTAGCATTTTTGGTTTCTACCAAAACACGTTTTCAGATCGATTGGAGTAACCATCTAGTTTCGATTGAAGCCTAACGCAATCCCGAGCACTCCAGAACCTATATTCGACAATGTCAAGACCGATTTTAGTCACTTAAACAATTTTTGATTAAAACTACACAAGGTATTCCGCCCCAAAATCATTAAATTTCTTACCTAGAGCGAAAACCAGCAAATACTACGTGCTTAATTCGCTGTTCAGGAACGAAGAACAACCCCTTGATCAATACCTAAACACCCAAAAAAAGTTCCCCCTTAATCTCTTAATCAAAACGATGTTTATGAACGACAAGCAGAACTTACCAATAAAGAGAACGTTAATGAATCGTAGAAGCCTGTTAATACGAAATCAAAACGAATGAGAGGAAGGCAAGGGATATTTCAACCAAAAGAAAAGAAAAAAAACGTGGAGAGGGGAAAAATAAAAGAGAATTTCGGCAGCGAGAGTTCTTTCGGGGAAACTACTCAGAAAAATCTAATAAACCCTACCACTTCAGTGTTTTAGTTCACCGCCAATTCTATCACGGCCTTAGTGGTAAAAATAATGCCCAAGCCAGGATTCGAACATAAGACCTCTAGCATAAACCCTTGCCACTTATCCACTAGACCAGCAGGCCTATTCTGTTAAGTTTTTACCAATAAATTCTTATAGGCCCATTAACCAAAAGACAAGCTTTACTTAAAAAAAAACTCAAAATTTTTCCCAAGTTGAGACTTGAACTTGGGACTTCCATAACACACCCCCAAAACACCTAAACACAAAAGCAGACAGATATTATGCAAATTCATGCAAAAACATATTCAAATATTTTCCTATGCTACAATTCCACAAAAGCCGAAATTACAGAAATTTGGGGCGTTACACACCCTCTAAAAATGAACTAATAAAGGGTGATTTCCCAATGGGGATCTTTAACGCCCTCAACCCAACCCGATTTACCAAGTCTGGATCTTGGGTGTTATTATGTAATGTAAAACATTTAGTAAAATAATTTATTATTTCTTTTTTAAGTTTGTTATTTGAAGTATAAAAGAAATTCTCAACATTTGAAATATTCGAAATAGAGTACATGTTAAACATCTTATTACAACTTATCTAATTCAAATATTAGAAAATTATTTAAGATATACTTAAAAGACAAATTTCAAAATTGTGCCACCAGTCCTCTATATGCATAATAGCCCAATCCACCACTAGCTTGGTGTACTCTTAGCGTTGTCTTTCCAGGAAATGCCACTTTTCAGAAAACCTGAAAAGAAGTAATAACCTCGTAAGCACAGAAGTACTTAGTGAGCTCATTGACAGTACCTTGGTGGAGTCTTATAATACTTTAGGACTTTCCATGGATCGACTTCTACTTTATGCCATTTTCTATGGCTGATACCTTACGATCTTATCACTTTCATATGCGTCAATTATCATACCTCTATCATGCTTAATCTTCCATATCTTGTTATTAAGGAAGTCCTTCTATTCAATTTATGAATCTCTTATTTTAAATAAACAACCCACTAACATTATATTAGGCAGATATATACATGGAAAATACTTACGCAACGTTTCATACCTGTGGTTCAATCTTAAACCTACCATGATCTAATTCAGTGCACATATTCATATTGACAATTCACCACGTATAACATCTAGATGAACTCCATATCATGCTATACAGAATCTCATAATTCAAATAGCTTTAACTCAGATTAAAAATAAATTAGGAAGAAGATGCGATACCCCTTACTTTTCATACTCATAGATCATCATAACAGACACCCTTCTTGACATATAGTTTTACATTACTTTTTCATGAAAATCCCTTAAGGCTTCATTCAACTCTTATTCGAAAGTATACCAATACCTTATCATGAATATATATGTTACAGATATACTAGAACTTACTCACATCTTGTCATAGAGACAGACATTCAGATTCATAACTTACCAGGTTTTTCAAGCTAGTTTGATGCTCCATTTAAGGAAATCCAGTAACCTCCTATCCTTTCTTTTGAACACATTGGGGACAATGTGTAGTCTGAGTGTGGGGGAGTGCACATAATTTTTATGTGTGTTTACTTTTTCTTGTTTTTATGTTCATTTTGTGTGTTTGTTTTAGTTGTTTTTTGTTTTTTTTTTAAACCCTATGGTGCTTGAACTGTAATTAGGTAATACGTTAGTTGTTGTAGATATCAAATTAGTATATAAAATTGTCAAACTTGTAAATTTTGAATGATAGTAGATAGATTAATTAGTTCAATTAGTTAATATGTATAATAGACTAGAAGTAAAAATAAAAATCAAAATGTATAAAATGTACCATAGGATGAATTAAATAGATGAATCCTTGTAGATAAATAATTCTAATTGCTAATTGTTCGTTTAAGTAGTTGTATGCTTAAAAGAATTGTTGCTAGGTGATTAATCCAGGAAAGACATTAGGCATTGTTTGATATATCCTAGAGCCAAAAAGCTTACTTGTTGCTATGTTTCTGTAGCTTTCAAATTTTTTATCCTTGAGTATCGTTTTCTTGTTTAGACTTAATATCAAGCCCCGTACCTAAATGGGTCTAGGATTCGGTCCTTATTGTCCTATACTGTAAATGCACTATGTAATGAACGTTGAGCCATAAACATTGAGGGATAGGTAGAAACATCATGGTGGTGTTGTGTGTGCAAAAAGAAAATGAAGGGATTGCGTAAATTAGTACTATATTGCTAAAAAAGTGAATGAAAGAATGCAAATGAAAGAAAAAGAGAGGTAAATTGAAATTAAGCTCAAAATTGAGAATCTTTCAATTCACATTTATAAATTTTTCACATACTAATTTCATGTAACACCTTCTAATGCTTCGAAGAAATAAGGTAGGCGAGAGAAGGAGAAATAAGGAGGTGAGATTGTAAATAAATTGGTGACGAATAGGGAACAATTTCATGTGCTTAACTATTCCTAGTGCTTAAACCCATTTTGAGTATCCATTGTTTGAACGTCGAACTATCCTAAGCCTCAGAATGCTACAAGCCTAGAAGACCTTTGGAACCCGAATAAGTCACCAATGCATTAATTTGTATATATCTTGCATTTGTTAGAACAAACATGACCAATTCTTTTTAAGTATCTATAAGCGATCCATATAATTTATTTTGATGAATAACATTTGTACATTTGTTCATTTACATTTCTTTTATATCTATTGACACTTTAACCTCTTGAACTAATAATGTTTGTATTAGGAATAAATATATTATCTAGTTATCATTCTTAAGTTGCATGTGAAGTAATTCTTGTACGATTTTGATGTTTTACTGTTATATAACTTAATTGTCTAATTAAGTCCAAGAGTCATCTTTTTGCATGTCTTGTGTGTTTGCTTGAGGATAAGCAAAGACTTAAGTGTGGGGGAGTTGATTTACCACAAATAAATGTGGCAAATTAGTCTTTTCTGACATACTTGAGTAGTTTTTTCTCAAGCATAATAGCGTCGTTAGCATAGCATTTTAGTAATTTTTTTATTTTCAGTTGCTAAGTGGAAATGTCTCATTTTTACTCATTTTGTGACCCAAAATGCTCAATAGAGCCATTGGGAGGCCTAATGTGTCATTGAATGATGTAGGGACATCGAAAATGAGAGAGAACGACACCTATACAAAGGGTATCACGATATCCACACCTTGGAATCATGATACCTCTAACAATATAAAAGAGTGAAGACTCTCTTCAGTGGTATCGCGATATCCTTTTTGGGCATCGCAATATCCACCTACCAAGGAAGACCCCAAGGCTCAACACTACCTAAGGTGTCAAAATATCCTCTTCTAGGTATCACAATATCACCTTTGTCAAGGGGATAAACTTGGAAAAAAAGGGTAGCCTTTGTCTACTAGGTCAACCAATCACTCAAGGCTCATGTAAGGTTATTTTTGGCAACGAAAAGTCACTAGAAGACACCTTATAACAACCAAACATTGTTGAGCAGGAGAGACACACACATTAACTTAGTTTTAGGTCTAGTTTTCTCTAGGTTTCTCTTAGTTTTCTTTGCATTTTTCTAAGGTTTTTATTTTCTCTTCTTCTACCTTAGTTTAGAGTTTATTTTTCTACATTTACTACTTGCTCTTGATGTGTTTAGTGTTAGTTAAGTTAGTCATTACTGTAACTAAGGTTTATTTACATTTGCAGCCCCTATACCCTGTTTGTAAGACTTTCCTAGTTTAAGTTTAATGCATTTTAGTTTCTTTTGCTTTAAATCTGTCAAAGTTAGTTGATTTTATGTTTATTGCTTTTGATTTTCTTGTTAAATTCTTTTGATTTCATGTTATTTACATTTTCTTGAATAAAGATCCCAACTTTGATATTTTTCTTAACCTTTACTTTCATGGCTACCTTGTTTTTCATTTCCATGTTTTTTCTTTTTACTTTAAGCATGAGTAGTTAAGCCTCAAAAAAGGTTGGCTGATGGAAATGTGGGTGAACTAGAATCTTCGGATAAAGGATCAAATCACAATAAATTGTACTAAATCGAATAGACTTATTAACTTAGGAAGTGACACCTCTAAGGGAATATCAAGGCAAGTGAGATCAGAAGGTATTCTTATTGTGCACTCATTCATTAGTCCCAGATTAACCGGTGAGATCGGAAGATAAATATGACCTAATTTGTCTAAGTCGATTAAATTGAGATCGGGAGATAAAATGGAGTCACTTAGTAATTTATGTGATTTAAGTCCCTTGTCTGAAATTTAGTGAACCACATCAAAATCAACCAACCCCCATTAGTTATATCTTGATTAGTCCATTAATTTTATGTTCTTTGCAATTTAGTCCATAAAGTAAAACATTTAATTTCCTTGCAACCATATTTTTTTATGAATTGTTGTCTATAAAATCGTGTGAGAAGCCACTTAGACTCTATTGTGTATGTTAGATGTCGTTTAATCGCCATCTCTTTTGGGTTCAACCCCTTGGAATACTTTGTGTTCCATCGAAACTATAAATATTACAACTAACTTGTACGTTTGCAGTAAAATCGAGATTTAAATTTTATTTATAAATTAGTTATTTTAATGTGCACATGCAAAGTCGGTTAGACTTCTAATGTCATAATAAAACCAAATTATCTTAATAATAGATCACAAAATACTAATAAATACTAATAAAAAATCCTAATAGAAAAATACTAATATAATTAAATGAATAATAATAACACATAACACACATTAATTCAAATTTTAATTCATTTTTACTCCAATTCTAATTCATCTCCTAATTTCATGAAAATAGGTTAATTACAAATTAGTCCTTCATTAAATTTTGAAAGTTCATTTTAATCCTATAAACAAAATCAAATTTTAATTTAATCTCGAAAGTAATTTAAATTTTCAAATGTCCCTAAAAGTACAAAAATTCTAAATTTTATCCCTTTATCCAAAATTTGTGAGGTAATTTTTTTATATATTATATAAATAATACTATATAAATTATTTGAAAATTTTTACTAAAATAATCTCGATCCAACACAAAATTCGATATCAAAATTTTTTAGGCGTTACGGAATAATTTGTGATTTGGCAACATTATACCTCTAACCTTTAGCATCTTCACAATTTCCTCATTCTTTATTTTACAAATCCACTCATTCCTAATCACAACAATAGATAGTTTCCTATATTTGCTGGGGTTTTTTGCCACCCCATCGAAACCTTTTTTTTTTCCTTCTCTTTTCCTTTCCTCCTACGTCTCCCTTTATTTTCTACATCTACTTTCACCAACCATTAAACCCAAATACTACAAACTACAATTAAATTCAAATATTGATGAAAAAAAATTAAATACCAAACTAAATCGTAATTCAACAAGCCTACACCATAATTCTAATAATAAAAAATAAAAAAAATAAGAGGAAAATCCTTAAACTAAAGAATGAATGGAAGGTGAAAGCCTGGGAGTTATTTTCACCAAAGTAGTTTCAAGAGTTTTGAAGCGACAAAATTTGACTATGAAGTTCAAAAGCTTTGTCTATGACCTTACGTAAACATGCTTTATACAACTTAATGGGGCATAAAACCCAAATTGAATCAAATTATGACATGTGTCCTAGCAATTATAAGGCATCGATTCAAACATGTTGCCCACTCATTAATGACAACAATTCAAAGCTTGCGCCTCTACATCAAAATCAAGGAAAGCACAAATACAAAACACACGCAAAGCAGATACCACTTTTTCACCATACTTACAATTGATGCATATCATGGCACGTTCACCTTACACCTTATTGAGAGAATATAAATCGTCAAACTTTTTCCCAGGGGAAGATCAATTATAACCTCACCCTTAAATAGGAGGGAGGGCAATTATTTTACATACATTGCCAACAAGGCCTTGCCCACAATGCCTAATGTCTCCTTGTCCACTATGGTACCTCGTTGGATCATGAACCTCGTTGATATATGATGTGCTTAATATGTGGAACATCTTCTATTGACCTCACTAAGATAGGTTTTGAGTCTCCTTTATGCATGAATAGCACATAGGATTTCTATCATATCCTCTCAAATATAATCAAAGACTAGTAACTAAACCCATCAATCCATCACCACCTTGTTATAGTACTATCTTTCTATGATGCGAGAATCAATTCCCAATTACGAGATGCCTTATAGGATAATGGATGACTAATCTTACTTATGATTATCCCTTCTTTCCTTGGCAAGGCTATCTCTTTATGTAAAAGCTCTACCTAATTGTCTCCTACATTTGCATGGTCACTTTCTCTCCATCGTGTGAATTGTCATTCTCTCCTCCCTCTCCTCTGCCTCTTCAAAATGCTTAAACGATGATGATAGCTTGCGAGAAAAAAATTCATGGTTATAGAGAAAACAACAAGAGCATGATTATTGATTTTTTATATTGAATCAAAAATAAAATTTATGTTTGTATTTTCCTTTTCAGATATCGCCATCACATCTCACAATGTAACATAAACACTGCCCGCACCAATAGAAGCTCGATCCACTATGGGTAATGGGTCGGCAACTTTTAGACAGTTGTCTTGAACCCAGTTTAAGAACATAAGGTCCCTTGAAATTAGGCATCTTTTTTATCCGTAAGGTTCTTTCCGACAAAATCTCGAAGAAGTCTCATCATGATTTCCAAAACTATTTCATTAAACAAATAATTGGTCCAAAATTTGCAGTGCTTTAACAAGTTCCATATTCACACAATTATATTATAATGCTTAACCGCTATAAATAGCATTAACTCTTTTACTCCTGAAGCCCCGTACTCATCCCTGAAGCTCATACTGAGAATTCAACAACACTAAGATTGACATCCAAATTACCTTTTCGTTCTTTTTTTTTTTCCTACAAGACTTATTCAATTTGTGTCTTGTTCTTTGTTCTGCTTTATCGAAAATGTCTTCTTTCAGGATAACAGCTCTTATGCTTGCTTTACTTGTTACTATGTCTGTGATTGTATCTGAAAGCCGGATAGAGAGAAAAGATGTTGGACTGGATCTTGGGGGCATGGGACCTAGGGCTGGAGCAGGGATAGGCGTTGGCTTGGGAGGTGGTGGATCAGGAGCTGGAGCTGGGGCTGGTTCCGGTTCAGGATTTGGGGGTTCAAGTTCAAGCTCTTCATCTAGTTCATCATCATCATCCAGTTCATCTGGTGGTTCTGGTGCAGGTTCTGAAGCTGGTTCATCTGTAGGTTCTTATGTTAGATCAGGAGGAGGCAATGGAAGAGGCCACGATAACTAATTAAGCATAAAGCATTCCTTACTAACAAGATGTATGCGGGGAATCAAATATTCAATACAAGAAAACAGACTTTTAGCGGCATTTTTAGCGGCATTTGGATAAAAAGCGCCGCCAAAGTTATATGTTAGTGGCGCTTTAAAGAAAACGCCGCTAAAAGTCAGAGATATAGTGGTGCTTGTTAAAAAAACAGCGTAAAAGATAACTTTTAACGGCGCTTATGAAAAAATGCCGCAAATAATCAAGCATTAGCGGCGTTTTTAAGAAAACGCCGCAACAGTGTTCAGAGAAATGACGACGTATATTAATGAGCTATACAGGCATTAGTGGCGTTTTACTTAAAACGCCGCCAAATATCAGAATTAGCAGCGTTTTTATAAAAACGCCGCAAAAGCAATCAGAGAGACGACGACGTATCTATAGAGCCATTAGTGGTGTTCTACTAAAAATGCCACAATATATAAGAATTAGCGGCGTTTGTTTCAAAGCGCCGTAAAATTGTTGAGGAAAACGACATCGTCTTTTGTTGAGCTATATATAGGTATTACTGGCGTTTTACGTAAACGCCGCTGTGACAGCCCTAAATTGACCCTAGTCGGAAAGTGGTTTCGGGACCACTAAACCGAGTCATAAAAAAATAATTAACCGTCCTAGTTGATGCTCATTATATGTACTTATGCATGTGTGAAAATTTCATGTTTGAATTTTGTTAATTGTAAGTGAATTTTAGTAAATAGGACTTATGTGAGAAAATTTAGAAATGTGCTAGGCAAATGTAAAGTGGCCTATTAATGCATGTTATAGAAATGGTGGGTTTGCATGTCAAATTGCCCAATATTTGAGCTAGTGGCCGGCCATGCTATGAGTGGAAACATGTCACAAACATGTTATGTTAGTGATGTATGTTAGGAACAATAAAATAAGGAGTATGGGTAATAAAGAAATGGAAAAAGGAAAGAATGTGTGTGATTGTTTCTCCCCCTCCCCATTGCCGTGAATGTAAGAAAGAAAACAAAAAAAAGAAAGTGTCCATCTTTTTCTCATTTCTCTTGGCCGAATGTTCTAAGGAAGAAAGAAAAACAAGTTGTGTTCTTTGGTTCTTCTTGGCCGAATTGAAAGGAAGAAGAAGGGAGTGAAGCAATCGGTCATCTTAGGTCACTATTAAAGTAAGAAAGTTTGTACTAGCTCTTGAAATTTTAGTTGATATTGAGTGAGATATCAAGTGATTTTTGTAACCCATGACGAAATTTTGATTTTTGGATTGAGTAAGGTTTTTGACTATGGTAGTTAATATGGTGAGTTTTGTTGTTTCATGTTAAAGTTAGGTGAATGATGATGATGGATGAGTGTTTGAACCATAAAAAGAATTCGGCTACCTTGTTATGAACTAGGGCTGAATGTGAGTTGGTTGTGGTTGAATATTGCATGCTTGGTAGAATGGTGGATGAAAGTGCCGAATGTGGTCTTTGGTTTGGCATGAAGTGATAAATAAAGGTTTAAAAGATAGCTTAAGTTAATTGATACTCACTAATGAGTTCGAATGGAAGCTTGGTTAAGTGTGAAATGAGTGGTAGAGAGAGAATTATGGACTATTGCCGAATGTATGTTGGATTGATAGAGTCTCCAAATTGATTTTATGTGTATGCATGACCGAATATAATCGACCACATGAATAGTACATAGGTTGATGTGTATGTTCGCCATAGGTAAACATATTGATGGCTTTATCTTGACTTAGAAAATTCGCTAAGGTGAATATTGGCTAATGTGTTGAGTTGATTCATGATTTCATATGTATGTGACTTTAGTGTCTAATGTATATATATGGGCTTAAGTACCTTGAGTTCCTCTTTTGATGCTCAAATGATTAAATCAATTTATTTGTTAAATTAAGCTCAAGAGCAAAGGGAACTAAATCCGATAAAGGGAAGGAAAAAGTGGTCGAATAGCAATCAAATCGCTCGACAACATCCGAGGTAAGTTTTCGAGCAATCGACTTAGTCTATGATTTGATTAAGTCATAATGTATGAGCATAACAAATATACAAAGGATATGATGATTTTACTTGAATTATATGTTGAGTTAATTAGTCTATACGTATGACGGGTAGCCGTATGTGCATAGAGATCGTGTTATAAAGCAAACTAAACCATGCTGTTTGTATGTGGCTAATTCCGGGCTAAGTCCCGAAGGCATTCATGCGAGCTACTATATCCGGCTAAGTCCCAAGGCATTCGTGGGAGCTACTATATCCGGCTAAGTCTCAAGGCATTTGTGCGAAGTTATTATACCGGCTAAGTCCCAAGGCATTTGTGCAAGTTACTATAACCGCTAAGTCCCAAGGCATTTGAGCTAGTGGCTATATCCGCTAAACTCAAAGGTACTTGGTTTGAGAACGAGTGATCTTGCTGTAATAATTTAGATTGATACGCTCAGTAAAACCCAACGATGAGGTACGTTTCAGATATGCATTGGGGTAGTGATTCCGTTTAAATAATATTCGCCAAGAAATTAATGAGCTTCCTACTTGGCTAAGTTGATCTTTTGTGTATGAATATAAGGGTCGGTAATGTGAAGTATGATATTGAGAATTTGTGCGTATGAGTCTAGTTTCAGGGAAAAATCACGAACCGATTTTTGAGTTTTGGAACTCAAGATATGATTTTTAAGGTGACAAGGACGCAGATAGCCAACTACCGGAAATTTTTAAAATGGACCGTGAAAGCAAGTGATTTAAGTCTCAAACCCCTCGTGTCCGACTCCCAAGAACGGTCTCTGCATGTGGTGTTACAATTTTATTGGTATCGAGCTACGGTTTAGTCGATTCTAGGACTACCGTAAATGCGTTGGGTTTAGCTATACATGCCATTTTATGTGATTATTTGATAGTGTGGTGATTTACATTTGCAAATGTGTTTATTTATAGTAATGGATCCCGATCCCGACCGAAGCGGTAGTGATGATCTTGAGAGTGTAGCGCCTACTCCCAAGACAAGGGACAAATACCATGACTCTCAACCTAATGCTAGTAATCCGAATGATGAAGCTAGACAAGCTTTCTATAGCGTGATGAATGATTGGTTCAACCAATACATTCGAACTAATACTACTGCTCCAAAACTCCATTCCCGACAAACACAACCCTCGCACCTACGATACCTCGTAGTGACCAAATAAGGTCAAATAAGCCCCAGCTGATGTAATCCGAAAGCATGGGGCTATGAATTTAAAGCTACGGACGGTGATGATGCCGAGAAAGCGGAATTTTGGTTGGACAACACTATCCGGCTACTCGATGAGCTATCTTGCACACCCAATGAGCGCCTAAAGTGTGCCATCTCCTTGCTACGTGATTCTGCCTACTATTGGTGGAATACGTTGACTTCACAGTGCCTAGAGAGCAAGTAACTTAGAGTTTTTCCAAACCGAGTTTCGGAAAAAGTATATCGATCGAGATTTATGAATCAAAACGGAAGGAATTTCTTAAACTTAAACAAGGTTCCATGTCGGTTCATCGACTATGAACGAAAGTTTGTAAGGCTTAGCCAGACACGACGAGAATGCATTTCCTCGTAAGCCGTAATGTAAACGCTTCGAGGATGGATTGAATGATGATATAAAGTCAGTATGTCGGCATTTTGGAAATCCGAGAATTTGTGGCACTTGTCGAGCGAGCTTGCAAAGCCGAGGAGCTCAAGATGGAGAAAAGAAAAGTGAGGCGGAGCAAGGAATCTCGAAGAGGTCTTCGGGAAGCCCTTCCCATAGTCATCGAAGAAATTTAGAGATAGCTTAGGCCCGTCTAGAGACACTTCGGCTTTTCTAGACAAGATCGCGATCGACCCTCGCGAGTGCACGAGTCACTTTGGCCGCCAAGCAGGGAAATGATCGTCGAGATAGAACAGAGTGTCAAGATTGTGGTAAATGGCATTCGGGAGTTGTAGATTCCATGACCACTCTCATTATAAGTGCGGTCATTGACCACTTCATTAAAGATTGCCCAAGGTTGTCTCGAATGAATGCAAATCGAATGGGAAACCGGTGCTACCACCGCCGAGGTAGACCATCTAGAAATACGGCAATGCTAGTGGTGATCGAGAGGATCTAAGGATGCTACGACCAGATCCGAGGCTCGTGCTCTGCTAGGGCTTATGCTATACGCCAAGACGCGAGGATACTTCCTCACCGGATGTTATTATCGGTACTTTTACTCTCTTTGATACTAATGTGATTGCTTTGATTGACCCCGGTTCTACCCATTCATATATATGTGAAACCTTAGCATCCAAAGAAGACTTTACCTATTGAGTCTCATCGAGTTCGTAATTCGGTGTCAAATCCCTTGGGTCGTTACGTGCTTGTCGACAAAGTGTGTAAGAAATGTCCCCTAGTAATCCGAGGTTCTTATTTTTCGGCCGATTTGATGCTGTTACCGTTTGACGAATTTGATGTTATCCTCTGTTTATATTGGTTGACCGTGCATGATGCGGTTGTGAATTGCAAAAGCAAGACTATTATTTGAGGTGCGCAAATAATGAGATAATCCGAATCAAGTCTACTGACTTGAATAGGTTGCCAGCTATAATATCGTCGATGTTGGCTCAGAAGTATGTAAGAAAAGGGTGTGAAGCATACCTTGCGTATGTACTTGATGACAAAGAGTTAGAAAAGAAATCCGAATCGGTGCCGGTGGTTTGTGAATACCCGGATGTCTTTCCCGAAGAATTACCGGGTTTACCACCTGTTCGAGAGGTAGAGTTTGGTATTGAGCTTGTACCTGGGACTACGCCGATTTCGATAGCTCCGTATCGTATGGCACCAACCGAGATAAAAGAGTTGAAAGCTTAGTTGCAAGAATTGACGGATAGAGGTTTCGCCGACCAAGTTTCTCACCTTGGGGTGCACCAAGATTGTTTGTGAAAAGAAGGACGGAACCATGAGGTTGTGCATCGACTATCGTCACCGAATAAGGTGACAATAAAGAATAAATATCCGATGCCACGTATTGACGATTTGTTTGATCAACTAAAGGGAGCCTCAGTGTTTTCGAAGATAGATTTGAGATCGGGTTATTACCAGTTGCGAATTTGAGATTCGGATATACCCAAAACTGCTTTCAGAACGAGATACGGTCACTACAAATTCTTAGTGATGCCGTTTGGGCTCACTAATGCCCTTGCGGTATTTATGGATTTGATGAATCAAATCTTTAGACCGTATTTGGATCGGTTTGTAGTTGTATTTATTGATAATATTTTGGTCTATTCGAGAAATGAAACTGAACATGCTGAGCACCTGAGATTAGTGTTGCAAATTTTACGGGATAAGCAGTTATATGTTAAGTTCAGTAAGTGTGAGTTCTGGTTAAGAGAGGTTAACTTCTTGGGCCATGTGGTATCCGCATCGGGTATTCGAGTTGACCCGAGCAAAATTTCAGCCATACTTAACTGGAAGCCTCCGAGAAATATTACTGAGGTTCGGAGCTTTTTGGGAATCGCCGGTTACTACCGACGGTTTGTGAAAGGTTTCTCGATGATAGCCACACCCATGACGGCTACTTCAAAAGATGTTAAGTTCGAATGGACGGAAAATGTCGAAAAGTTTTGATCAACTAAAACTTATTTGACTAAAGCTCCAATTTTAGTGCAACCGAATCGTGCAAAGAGTTTGTCATCTATAGTGACGCCTCCCTACTTGGGTTAGGTTGCGATTGGTGCAAGAAGGTCGAGTTGTGGCCTATGCGTCGAGACAATTAAAGCCACATGAGAAAAATTATCCGACCCATGATCTCGAATTAGTCGCCATCGTATTCGCCTTTGAAAATATGGCGACATTACTTATTTGGTGAGAAGTGCCATGTAATTTCGGATCACAAAAGTCTCAAATATTTGATGACTCAAAGATACTTGAATCTGCGACAAAGGCATTGGCTTGAGTTGTTGAAAGATTATGAGTTGGTCATTGATTATCACCCGGGAAAGGCTAATGTGGTTGTGGACGCCTTAAGCCGGAAATCACTGTTTGCTTTACGAGCAATGAATGTACACTTGTCCGTTTCTACCCGACAATGTGTTAGTAGTGAATTAAAGGCCAAACCATTATTGATTCATCAAATTCGTGAAGCTCGTAAAGTCGACGATGAATTGGTTGCAAACGGGCTGAATGTGTTCAATATGGAATCCAAATTTCAAATTGATGATGACGATTGTTTGAGGTTCGAAGTCGGTTGTGTGTTCCAAGAAATTCGAACTCATTTCAACGATTCGAACGAAGCTCATTGTAGCCGAATGTCAATTCACCCGGGAGTAGAAAATGTACAACGATCCGAGACGCCGCTTTTGGTGGCATGGTATGAAATGAGACATTTCGATTTTGTTTCAAGTGTTTAATATGTCGCAAGTAAAGGCGAACATCAAGTGCCTACGGGTTTACTCCACCAATCATGATACCGAATGGAAATGGGATCGAGTCACGATGGATTTCAGATCCGGGTTGCCGTGATCGCAAGTAAGCAAGATGCGATTTGGGTTGTTGTGGATAGATCGACTAAGTCGGCTCACTTTATCCCCGTACGTACGGATTTTTCATTGGATAAACTAGCTGAATTGTATATTTCTCAGATTGTGAGATTACACGGGGTACCTATTTCTATTGTGTTGGATAGAGATCCGAGATTCACCTCGCGATTTTGGAAGAAATTTTAAGAAGCTTTAGGTACCAAGCTGCATTTTAGCACCGCTTTTCATCCACAAACCGATGGTCAATCCGAGCGGATAATTCAGATACTTGAGGACATGTTGAGATGTTGCATCCTCGAGTTTAGTGGTTCATGGGAACGGTATTTACCTTTGATTGAATTCGCTTACAACAATAGTTTTCAATCAAGTATTAAGATGGCACCTTACGAGGCTTTGTACGGGCGTAAATGTCGTATGCCATTGTTTTGGACCGAGCTCGGTGAGAGTAAAATTTTCGGAGTGGATTTGATTAAAGATGCTGAACAGAAAGTAAGAATAATTCGTGAAAGTCTGAAGGTAGCATCAGATCGTCAGAAGTCGTATGCGGATTTAAAACGAAGAGATATTGAGTATCAGGTGGGAGACAAAGTGTTTCTTAAGATCTCACCTTGGAAAAAGATACTCAGATTTGGCTGTAAGGGCAAACTGAGTCCGAGGTTCATCGGGCCATATGAGATATCCGAACGAGTCGGTCCAGTTGCATATAGATTGATTTTTCCCCCTGAACTTGAAAAGATTCACGACGTCTTTCATGTTTCGATGCTTCGACGTTATAGATCTGATCCATCACACGTAATTAATCCATCAGAGGTTGAAATTCAACCCGATATGAGTTATGAAGAAGAACCGATTCGCATCCTAGCTCGTGAAGTGAAAGAGTTGCGAAACAAAAGGGTTCTGTAACACCCCGTACCCGAGTCCGTTACCGGAGTCGAACACAAGGTGCACACAGACTTAACTTAATTATTTTCACAGTCCATTTAAAAATTTCCAGACAAGCTGGTTATCGTCCACTGCCGCCTTTAAAAGTCATATCTTGAGTTTCAAAGCTCAAAAATCAGTTTCGTAATTTTTCCCTGAAACTAGACTCATATGTCCATCTACATATTTTTTCCTAGAATTTTTGGTCGGGCCAATTAGTACAGTTTATTAGTTAAATTCTCCCATGTTATAGGGATCGACTACACTGACCTTCACTCATTACAACTTGGATATCTCCCTGTACAGGGCTTCAATACTGATGCAGTTTGTTTCTATAGAAACTAGACTCAAAGAGGAATCTATACATATATGTCATGACTCCTAATTATCTCTTTTTAATTTACAATGAATTTCCAAAGTTGGAACAGGGAATCCAGAAACCGTTCTGGCCCTGTCTCGCGAAAACTTCAATATCTCTTAACATACTGTTCATATGATCGTTTCATTACTTTCCTATGAAAATAGATTCATCAAGGTTCATTTACACAATTTATTCACTATTTAATTCCATTCCTACTATTTTTAGTGATTTTTCACATCCACATCACTGCAGCTGTCAACCTCTGTCTTTAAGGTAGATTTTACCTACTTCATACTTTCCTTGATTCAACTAGCCCTTTTAGCATACATGGCACAAAAGATGATCACGGTTAACCATTCCAAGGGCTAATCGATTCCAACATTTCCACATCTCTTAATGAACAACATACAAAATGATTATGATACCATGCCAAAGTGTATATAAGCCATTTTCGCATGGCTATCCAAATTTATACAAAATCAAAGGGTCTAGGACCAACAAACGAAAGAGTAGTCCTATACATGCCATTTCAAGGTTCAACCAAAATTTGTACCAAAAGGGGCTTTGATAGTGTGGGAGACTTCGACTTCCAAAAATCCCGAGTCCGATAGCTGACGAGCCAAAATCTATAAAACAGAGAACAAAGAAACGGAGTAAGCAATTTATGCTTAGTAAGTTTTGAGCAAGGGATTCCAAGACAACAAAAGCATAGCATTCATATAGCTAAACGGATAATTTCATATGCACACATTCTCAATATCATACTTACTTCACATTACCAACCCTTATGTTCATACACAAAGATCAACTTAGCTAAAGGCCGTAGCTCGCTTATCAACCGAGCGAATACTTATTTGTAAGGGCTCAACTAATTCAAAGCACATACGAACATACCTCATTGCTGGAATTTTTGCAAGTGTATTAACTGAAATTTTACAGCAAGATTGCTCATTCCCGAATCACGCACCTTCGAATTTAACCGGATATAGCGACTCGCCGATTGTCTTCGAGACATAGCCCGTTATAGTAATTCGCACAATTGCCTTCGAATTAGCCCGGATTTAGTAACTCGCACAAATGCCTTCGGGACTTAACCCGGTTTTGGTAACTCGCACAAATGCCTTCAGGACTTAACCCGGTTTTGGTAACTCGCACAAATGCCTTCTTGAATTGACCCGGATTTAGTCACTTAGCACAAAAGCCTTCGGACTTAGCCCGACATCATTCAATAAACATGCACATTTAACACTAAATTATGACACATTCAGTATTTCATTTTCATTAGCAAAACTCAAACACAATACACTTATCACTCTTGCACATTTCGGCTCAATATCCACACACAAAGAGCATGATTTCGACTTACTTAAGACATGATCTAATCAAATCATAATTTAAGCTCTATTACTCAAGAACTTACCTCGGATGTTGTCGAACGATTTCGATGGCTATTCGACCACTTTTTCCTTCCCTTTATCGGATTTAGATCCCCTTTGCTCTTGAGCTTAATTAAATAAATAAATCGATTTAATCATTTGAGCATCGAAAAGAGGAACACAAGGCACTTAGCCCACATTTATACATTAGACATTAAAGTCACATACATGTGAAATCATGCATCAACTCAAGATATTAACCCACACTCCCTTTTTAGCCGATTGTCCTAACCAAGATAAAGGCATCAATATGCTTGCCTCTAACCGAATGCATGCACACCAATCCATCTCATGTGGCCGAATATGCATGTTGATGTTGAGGCTAATTACATATTTAATACCACACATAAATGGCATACATTTTACTAACTAATGCATTACATATTGTAGCTCAATACGCATCTATCATTTACTTCATAACCGAAACATCATCATAAGAAAATATATACCTTGAGATAGTATGCATGTCATACCAATACATCATGTGCAAACATATATACATATAGGTGCAAGGGCCGAATCTCAAGTTGATTATAACCAAATATAAACATATATCCAAAACACAAATCTTACCTACCATGCAATAAGCATAAATCATACTTATGGATATACCATGGCCGAATACATCACAACACCATACCATTTCAATTTTGATCATGGTTAAACAAAGAACTTAATGTCTCCCTAAAAAATGCTAAAAAGAAAATTCCAAGAGTCCTCAATCCACCATCACATGTATCATTATCAAGCTTCATATTTAGCATGCAATGGCATTAACACAAAATCCACCTTGGCCGAATATCATCCCCATGACATAGCAAGGATTTGAACCATGGGCTAATTAGAACTCAAGCTAGCAACTAAAAACATGCATGAATCTCATGGCACAACCTCAAACATACCTTAATCTAGACACAAGTATGGCCAAACCTCCTCCTAATCCTCTTCCAAACCAAGCATGAAGCAAGAACTCCTTCCTTCTTCCTTAGAATTTTCGGCTCAAAGAAATGCAAAAGGATGAACAACAATTTCTTTTTCTTTTTCTTCAACTCACTAAGAATGGGGTAACACTCACACATTCTTTCTTTTTTTTTTTTTCCATTTCTTTATTACCCATACTCATTAATTTTTTTCCTCCCATGATGCACCAACATAACATGTCTATGACATGTTTTGCCCATAATTCTTTGTCATGGCCGCCACTATCAATTAGGGGAAATTTGACATGCAAGTCCTCCTTTTGATTACATGCACTATTAGGTCCTTATGGATTAGCCTATCACATTTCAAAAGTGTCACACAAGTCCTACTAACTCAATTCACATGCAATCGACTAAATCAAGCTTGAAATTTTCACACATTCATAATTACATATTCTAGACAATAAATATTACGCTCAAATATTTGGTGACTCGGTTTAGCGGTCTCGAAACCACTTCTCGACTAGGGTCAATTTTGGGCTGTCACAGGTTCCGTTAGTAAAAGTGTTATGGCTCAAACATGGAATCGAAGAAGCTACTTGGGAACCCGAGAACTCTATGAAAGAGCGATACCCAAACCTATTTACCAGTAAGATTTTCGGGGACAAAAATTTCTTAAGTGGGGGAGAGTTGTGACAGCCCTAAATTGACCCTAGTCGGAAAGTGGCTTCGGGACCACTAAACCGAGTCATAAAAAAATAATTAACCGTCCTAGTTGATGCTCATTATATGTACTTATGCATGTGTGAAAATTTCATGTTTGAATTTTGTTAATTGTAAGTGAATTTTAGTAAATAGGACTTATGTGAGAAAATTTAGAAATGTGCTAGGCAAATGTAAAGTGGCCTATTAATGCATGTTATAGAAATGGTGGGTTTGCATGTCAAATTGCCCAATATTTGAGCTAGTGGTCGGCCATGCTATGAGTGGAAACATGTCACAAACATGTTATGTTAGTGATGTATGTTAGGAACAATAAAATAAGGAGTATGGGTAATAAAGAAATGGAAAAAGGAAAGAATGTGTGTGATTGTTTCTCCCCTTCCCCATTGCCGTGAATGTAAGAAAGAAAACAAAAAAAAAAGTGTCCATATTTTTCTCATTTCTCTTGGCCGAATGTTCTAAGGAAGAAAGAAAAACAAGTTGTGTTCTTTGGTTCTTCTTGGCCGAATTGAAAGGAAGAAGAAAGGAGTGAAGCAATCAGTCATCTTAGGTCACTATTAAGGTAAGGAAGTTTGTACTAGCTCTTGAAATTTTAGTTGATATTGAGTGAGATATCAAGTGATTTTTGTAACCCATGACGAAATTTTGATTTTTGGATTGAGTAAGGTTTTTGACTATGGTAGTTAATAATGGTGAGTTTTGTTGTTTCATGTTAAAGTTAGGTGAATGATGATGATGGATGAGTGTTTGAACTATAAAAGAATTCGCTACCTTGTTATGAACTAGGGCCGAATGTGAGTTGGTTGTGGTTGAATATTGCATGCTTGGTAGAATGGTGGATGAAAGTGCCGAATGTGGTCTTTGGTTTGGCATGAAGTGATAAATAAAGGTTTAAAAGATAGCTTGTTAATTGATACTCACTAATGAGTTCGAATGGAAGCTTTGTTAAGTGTGAAATGAGTGGTAGAGAGAGAATTATGGACTATTGCCGAATGTATGTTGGATTGATAGAGTCTCCAAATTGATTTTATGTGTATGCATGACCGAATATAATCGACCACATGAATAGTACATAGGTTGATGTGTATGTTCGCCATAGGTAAACATATTGATGGCTTTATCTTGACTTAGAAAATTCGCTAAGGTGAATATTGGCTAATGTGTTGAGTTGATTCATGATTTCATATGTATGTGACTTTAGTGTCTAATGTATATATATGGGCTAAGTACCTTGAGTTCCTCTTTGATGCTCAAATGATTAAATCAATTTATTTGTTAAATTAAGCTCAAGAGCAAAGGGAACTAAATCCGATAAAGGGAAGGAAAAAGTGGTCGAATAGCCATTGAAATCGCTTGACAACATCCGAGGTAAGTTTTCGAGCAATCGACTTAGTCTATGATTTGATTAAGTCATAATGTATGAGCATAACAAATATACAAAGGATATGATGATTTTTACTTGAATTATATGTTGAGTTAATTAGTCTATACGTATGACTGTAGCCGTATGTGCATAGAGATCGTGTTATAAAGCAAACTAAACCATGCTGTTTGTATGTGGCTAATTCCTGCTAAGTCTCAAGGCATTCGTATGAAGCTACTATATCCGGCTAAGTCCCAAGGCATTCGTATGAAGCTACTATATCCGGCTAAGTCCCAAGGCGTTTGTGCGAAGTTATTATACCGGCTAAGTCCCAAAGGCATTTTTGCAAGTTACTATAATCGGGCTAAGTCTCAAGGCATTTGAGCTAGTGGCTATATCCGCTAAACTCAAGGTACTTGGTTTGAGAATGAGTGATCTTGCTGTAATAATTTAGATTGATACGCCGTAAAACCCAAATGATGAGGTACGTTTCAGATATGCATTGGGGTAGTGATTCCGTTTAAAAATATTCGCCAAGAAATTAATGAGCTTCCTACTTGGCTAAGTTGATCTTTTGTGTATGAATATAAGGGTCGGTAATGTGAAGTAAGTATGATATTGAGAATTTGTGCATATGAGTCTAGTTTCAGGGAAAAATCATGAAACTGATTTTCAAGTTTTGGAAATCAATATATGATTTTTAAGGTGACAGTGACGCAGATAGCCAACTGCCTGGAAATTTTTAAAATGGACTGTGAAAGCAAGTGATTTAAGTCTGCAAACCCTCGTGTCCGACTCGCAACGGTCTCGCATGCAAAGGTTACAAATTAGCTATATATCATAATTAGCGGCGTTTTTAAAAATTATGTTTTTTTAAAGTTTAGGGTTATGAATTTTAGGTTTAATGTCTACTGTTAATTTAGAGTTTTAGGGTTTATGATATATATTTTGGGGTTTGGGTTTATGTTTTAGAGTTTGAATTTTGGGGTTTATTATTTTAGGTTTTAGGGTTTTAATATTAATGTTCATGGTTTTAGGGTTTGGCTATTAGGGATTAGGGGTTATGATTAATGATAAGAAATTAATTTATTTTAGGATTTTGGTAAGCATTAAGATTCTATTTTAATTACTTTTGTCCCTATATATTAGAACTTGTAATATATATTAAGATTCTATTTAGGCAAAGGTAAGTCTAGATGTAGGGTTCAAGGAAAGGATACTATTAGAATCAAGAACATTTGGATTTTACTGAGATTCATGCTATTTTGTACTATTCCCATATTATTTAATATAAGAATATAAAATATATGTTTTGTATTACACTTACATTGGCCACACGAATTCCCAAAAATATGTTTAGGATTATGGTTAGGGTTAACAATTTTTAGAGTTTATAGTTTGGGCTTTATGGTGGTCTAGGATTTATGGTTGGTTTAGGGGTTACAGTGTTTATATGATTTTGGGGTTTCAAGTTTGAGATTTAGGGTTTTGGGTTTAGGCTATAATTTTAGATTTAATTTAAAAGATAACTATAAATTAGATAAATATATATAAATTATTATTTTAAAAGAATATAAATAAAATGGGTTAAATCTCAAAAGCATACATGAAAAGTAGTTTAGTGTGAAATTGTGTACATGAACTGTATTTTGATCTAAATCTTGTAAAATATTAATGCAATTATTGATATAATTAATATCATTTTTTATTTAATTAATTTATATATATAAACTAATGCTTTTATATTTAAAAATATTTAATATAAACCATTTTATATATTAAAATATTAGATTTTTAAAAAAATTGATAAACAAAGAAATGCACTAAAATGTATTAAAATTTGGAGAAACGGCACTGTTTGAGTAAAAAAAACTAGTGGCTCTTAGCCTAAAAACGCCGCTAATTTGTTCTAATTCGACCAAAACGATGTAGTTTCAGTTTATACTATTAAACATTTAGTGGCGCTTGCAAAACACGCCGCAAAAACACATTACCATTAGGCTTAAATGACAGCATTTCAAAACAAGGTATAAATTTTTTTGTGGCGCTTTCAGAAACGCAGCAAATTTTCAATACCAATTTGCCCAGGGCGATGCCATTTCGCGTCGGTGAATTAAGTTTTAGTGGCGTTTTTATAAAACGCCGCAAAAGTTCAATAGCCGTTAGCCTTCTATGATTGCGTTTCAATAAAAGTTTTATGGCTTTTGTAATATAAACACCGTAAATTTGCCCCAAATCGATTTTAACGACATCGTTTCATTACAAACAAATTAAACTTACACCTTTTCCTCTTGTTTGCCCCGATTCTGAAATCCCAATTTCCCTAAATTCAGAAATCCCCAAATTCCCCAAATCTGTAAGTTTTCCCCCAAATCTCCCTGTGCATTGCAACACATCTCCTCCATCGCCTTCTCCCCGTGCATCGCAAACCATCCCCTCCATCGCCTTCGCACCGTTCATCGCAACCCATCTTGGCCTCCATCGCCTTCGCCTGCAGCATCTATCGTGATAGCCATCGAGTCTCCCCTCATCACACACCGCCGTCTCACCGCAACCAATCGGTAAGTATTTTCCATCGTAACTCCTCTGCTGCATATTTTTGGGCTGAGAAGATTATTTTGACAATGACCTTTTAAGGCTTTAGTGTCAAATAGCAGACGAACTCCTTTTACATGACTCTTCTTATAACTATTAATAACTATGTAATGTATTTTCTTTTTCAGAGAGAGAGAAAGACATGGGAAAATGAGTATATATTGATTTATTTAAGTGAGTGTTGATTTGAACTAAAGACAAGGCGCCTTTAAAGGCTATCCTTTCGTCATTTTGGTAATATTTTTAAAGCAAAGGTCGCTTTCGGGGAGAAATAAGAATTGTAGAAAACCGTAAAGAAGATAGAATTATAGAAGTTGCTAAAAAAGAACTCCATAGAAAGGAAGGGAGAGAAAGAGGAACAATAATGATGGGCATGGAAGAATTTGAGGCCTTGGATTGTTTCTTTTGATTTTTTTTCTTCGGTTTTCTTCATCTTCTGGAGCCTGTTAGATTTGGTGGGTATCTTAGATCTTTGCTCAACAAAGTTGTGTGTGTTTTTTCTTTATTGTTTTTATTTGATGGGGTTTCTTTGTAATGGTTAGTTCTGGTAAAAACGATGTTTTTTCCGACATTGGTTTTCAAGGAAATGTGTTTATGAGTTTTTAAAATGACAGGATACTAAGTTCCGGTTCATGTTTTTGTCTTACAACTGTGTTTAACTTTGTTTTTCTGCTTTTTGAAACATCACATACAAAAGCTACTTGAACGTGTAATGTAAAAACATTTGCAACAACTGCTGCATATTTTTGGGCTGAGAAGTTTATTTTGACTGAATTATATCGCAAAACTGACATGAAGTTTTATAAAGGAAATGTCATTGTCTTTCAATTCCCCATCACTTGATCTTGTACACTGCAGGTTGGTTATATAATTCCTTCTTGTTTGGGTTATTCTGTCAAGATTTACTTAGAAACTGTTCTATTTTACAATATTAACTAATGTACTAAACTTCATGATACCGAGTACCAGTTACCAAATTAATATATCATAGTATTTGAATTAATTTTGTGCAAAAATATTTTCTTGACTGCTTTTAACCAAAACCTAATTTTTTCTACCCTATTTTTGTACTATGACGATTTTTAATAAATTTAATTATTACTATAATAATTATATGAAGTAATATATATGAAGTAAAATTATATTGTATACTAAATATGGTACATATACTTTAATTCCTTGTGCTTTGACTTTTAGGATATAGTTCCATGTGTCTGTATTAGTGAATTAATGTTGTATGTTTTTCGCCATCGCTTCGCTCCTCCTGCAACTATTGGTTCAATCAAGATGCCATTTAATCTTCAATTAATATTTGGTATCGATATAGATAAAGTTTTTATATTTGCTTAAACTGAAATATATTTGGTGCTACTCTTATAATCTTACATGTGTCTCAGATAGTGAATTAATGTTGTATGTATTTCGCCATCGCTTCTCGCCTCCTCCTGCAACTATTGGTTCAACTGGTCGCCATTTAATCTTCAATTAATATTTGGTACTGATATAGATAAAGTTTTTATATTTGCTTAAACTGAAATATATTTGGTGCTACTCTTATAATCTTACATCTGTTCTAGGTACTATCGAGCACCTGAATTAATATTTGGTGCAACTAAATACACCATAGCCATTGACATCTGTTCTAGGTACAGTGTTTCTATTGCTAAATTTTTCTCCTTATTTCTATGCATTTTCACTTTAAATTACTTAACAAATATTACTTTTTTGACTCCACCTGCTTGTCTTTGCTGGTGAGAGTGGAGTATGAATAAGTATGAATAAGTATGAATTAATTTTATTACCATGTAGCTTGCTTGTCCATAAAAATTACAACAATAGCTGACCTTCTCTCCAACCTTATTTTAAATATTTTAAAGATTCAAAGTATATAGGCTAGAAACCTGACGGGTTGCCTTATATCGAGCTGTAAAATATAATGGATCCTCTCTAGGTGTAACAACGCCACGTATGATGAATCTTAAAAAATTCAAAAAGACTTGAAAAAAGTTCTATCGAGCTCATTTACTATTGAATATTTATATAACCTTAATTTATTTCCAATTTACTTATAAAAATTAAACTACGATTCTTTTTTGATATTATTATATTCAAATTACTATTATTTTATATTAATAATGTTTGATTTTAATATTTAATAATTTTAAATGTCTTTAAAAGTTATAACTAATTTTTATCAAAATAGTATTAATTATTATTTGAAGTATGAATAAGAATGAATAAGTTTTTATATTTGGTTAAACTTAATTATTATTTGATTCAACTTAAGTATGAATAAGTATGAATTAATTTTATTACCATGTAGCTTGCTTGTCCATTAAAATTACAACAATAGTGACCTTCTCTCCAACCTTATTTTAAATATTTTAAAGATTCAAAGTATATAGGTTGGAAACTCGACGGGTTGCCTTATATCGAAATATATTTATATAATGGATCCTCCCTAGGTGTAACAACGCCATGTATGATGAATCTTAAAAATTCAAAAGACTAGAAAAAGTTCTATCGAGCTCATTTACTATTGAATATTTATATAACCTTAATTTATTTCCAATTTACTTATAAAAATTAAACTACAATTCTTTTTTGATATTATTATATTCAAATTACTATTTTTATATTAATAATGTTTGATTTTAATATTTAATAATTTTAAAGGTATTTGTATAAAAAAAGATTTCAAAAAAGTTCTATTGAGCTTATAAATAATTCTATCGACCTTAAAAAGATTTAAAATTACTTAAAAAATTACATAACTTACATAACTCATATAACTTACATAATTTACATAACAACTTACATAACTCACATAACTTACATAATTTACATAACTCACATAACATACATAACAACTTACATAACTTAACTAATACATGTAGTTTAATCTAATAATTTCCTTAAAAGCATATAGTTTAAAGTTCAAATTTCATAACTTACATAATCTACATAACTTACATAAAACATAAATATATATCATATCAAGACTTACATAATAAACAACTTACCCGTGTAACTTATTGCCAACTTTAGACTTCAACAACTACGAAATGGATAGGACTTGGATGAATTTCTCAAGGGCAAGCAATGAGTATCAAAATGGAGTGCAATCTTTTTTAGATTTTTCATTTCACAATTCAAGCCAAGAGAATATGATTATTTGCCCTTATAAGAAGTGTGGCAATATCTATTGGCATTATCGTGAAGTTGTCTACGAACATCTAATTGTTGATGGCTTCATTCGAGGGTATAAAAAATGGATTTTCCATGGAGAGTGTACACCTAGTGGAGCCTCTTCGACGATAATCCGGGTTATCCTTATAGTGGTTACGGTCAGTATGTTAGTGAAGATGACATGGAAGGTATGATGCGGGATGCATTTAATATGTGGAGTGAAGGTTTCCAATCATTTCCACCAAACTATGTTGCATCCGATGATTATAATATCGGTAGGAATACTTTTATGGAAACGAGAAGAAGTGTACCGGATGAACAACCGAATGAAGAAGTGGCGAAGTTCTACACGTTACTTGGTGAAATGAATGAAGAACTTTATGAGGGATCAAAATTTTCAAAAATGCCATTCTGTATTCGTCTTTTCCACTTAAAATGTTTGGGAGGGTGGACCGGAAACTCTTTGACAATGCTGTTAGAGCTTTTGAGAGAAATGTTCCCGTTTACAAAAATCCTTCAATCATGTAAAGACATGAAGAAAGTGATAAAAAATTTGGGCCTTGGGTACAACAAAATTCATAGTTGCCCAAATGATTGCATGTTGTATTAGGGTGATCAGAGAAATCAACAGTCTTGTCATGTTTGCGGTAAATCTCGTTGGATGAATAGAGATGCAGAAGATGTTAATGAGGATGAATATGGGCCACAGTCAATAAGCTAGCCGAACAAGATTTTGCGATATTTCCCGCTAATCCCAAGGCTTCAAAGGCTATTTATGTCGTCAAAGACAGCCGAGTTTATGACGTGGCATCATGATCAACGAACGGATGATGGATTATTAAGGCATCCTGCAGATTCTTTAGTATGGAAATCACTTAACAATAAATTTCCAAGCTTTGCAAGTGATCCTCGGAGTGTAAGGCTCGGGTTAGCATCTGACGGATTTAATCCTTTTAAAATCATGAGCACCTCGTACAGTACTTGGCCTGTGGTCCTTGTTCCTTATAATTTGCCTCCATGGCTCTGCATGAAGCAATTTTATTTGATATTATCTATGATTATCCCCAGAGAGAAAGGCCCCGAAGTAATCCTATCGAGGGAAATGTGGAGTAATACGGACTTCTAACCGACATTATTGAGTTGGATTACTATGGAAAATAGAAAGTTGTCTTATTTCGATGTGATTGAGCTGATGCTAATACTGCTCGCGGAATTAAAAATGATTAGTTTGGTTTTACAATGGTGAATTTCTCTCGATTAATTCACACTGGAGAACATTTGATAGACGAGCCGTATGTATTTTCTTCTCAAGTTAAACAAGTTTTTTACTCGAAAGATCCAATTGATGAGGGTTGGTACGTTGTACTTCGAAACACCCCTAGAGACTTGTTTGACATGGGGAATGGAAATAGAGATGATATCGTTGAAAGATTAGAAACTTTGCCTTTTCCAGAACAAAACTTAAATGAAAATATCCCTAGTACTAGTACACAATTTCAATGGGTTCGTCAGGATGTGGACGAAGATATTTACGATATATGATGTAGTAAGATTTTATGATTTTTTTATATGTAATGTTATAATTTTAACATTGGTCATGTTATATAATTTAACTATTTTATATTTACTATTGTTGTTATTTCTTACTAAAATTTTAACTATTTATGTGTTGCAGGAAAATGCCTAGAAGAAGATTAAGAGATCTTAGTATTGTACAAAATACTACAAATTCGAAAGAAGTAAGTCTTGAATAATGCATGCTTGTTGGATCTTTAAGCGTTTTGAGACACTTGACGAGTCTCAGAGAATTTCAAAGTAATGTTAAGTTTATTTTACAAATTGTATTAAATTTTATTACTGATTTATTTTTTAATTTCAATATAGTAATAATATATTATTTTTCAACTGAAAATGGTGGGACGCACAGAGGTCGAGGACGTACGCTCCTAACAGATTTATATAACTTAAATTCAGTCGAGCGTGTCAAAGTAACTAGAAATGACCATGGTCACTGTTGGACAAAAAGCTCGACTTTTAGCAGGCTATTTGGGCATTATAGCACAAAATGCCAATATGTTGCCCATCAACTACTTAATCATGGCATAACATGCCCGATAGCAATAAAATCAAGCTCTCTAATATTAAGGTAACAAAACGTTAATGTAATTTATAATACTTTGGTTTAAGTTTCATTTATATTCACTTCCTAAACTTGTGTTTTTTAGGAGAGGTTTGCTTTAGAGGTCTCTGATGCCTATATCAAGAAGACATTGGGTAAAAAATGGAGAGACCATAAAAGCATTTTGAAAAAAGAATATTTTAAAAAACCCATAAGCCTCGAAGAAAAATTGCAAAATGTCCCACCGGGAATGCTGAGGTACCAATGGGAAAATGCGGTTTGATTTTGGAATTCGAAGAAAGGAGAGGTATTATGTACTTGCAAACTCTTATAAATTTTTCGGTTTATAGTATTTACTATATACGTAATAATAATTCCATTATGTAGGACTGTGAACGAGTTGGAACAAGCAGCAGGCA
Organism: Gossypium arboreum; assembly: GCF_025698485.1. Classification (NCBI taxonomy): domain Eukaryota; kingdom Viridiplantae; phylum Streptophyta; class Magnoliopsida; order Malvales; family Malvaceae; genus Gossypium; species Gossypium arboreum. The sequence goes on from NC_069077.1 coordinate 90,508,397, forward strand.
AAAACAAAAATTTACGCACACGGCAGAGTCGAGAAGTTTTACTTGTGTAGCTCAGGCCGCGGTACTATGGATTTATTAATTCTATCAAGTATTAATGACTTTTTACTATTAAATAATATTTTTACTACTATATTGTAGGAAGCCTCGTCTGGTCAAAAAGTTGGACGCCTTCAGCTTTTTGACATTACGTACAGGAAAAAAGATGGAACTCCGATGACATTTGAAGCTGCAGAAATTATGGTATATTTACTTAATAAAATTTGATTCATTATAAATATTTATAATATTTAATTATAATGTTTTAATTCATCATTTTTATTAGTTTAATTTAAATAATGTTATGTTGTATTCCTTTTTATTTGTATATTTCGTTTCTAACTCTTTGACTGATTTATTAGGAGAAACTAAAAGATAAGAAGGCAGAGTATGAAGCGACTGCTTCGACTGATAGTTTTGTTAATTTTGAGGATATTGATAACAGAATTATTAATGAAGTTTTGGGTCTTGAAAGGTATGGTCAGGTTAGATTTCAAGGATCTGGTGTTAACCCGACCCAATATTTTGGATCCACATCGCACCAATACATGCCTTCCGGGAGTCAAAGTCAAGCTGAAGTTCAGAGGCTAAAAGATCAGATAGTTCAGAAACAAGCTGCCACAGATGAGCAAATTTCTCAACTTAGAGCGGAGGCAGCAGCGCGGGAGGCGGAGGCAAGAATGAGGAGGCAAAGCGAGTAATGAAAATACAATGAACTCCAAATACATGACTTCATCTATGATGACTATGTTCCAAGAATTTCAAAATCGCCATCTTAGACATTTGTTTTCTTATAACTTTTAACATTATTGTAAGAATATTTTGAATATTCATTTACAATTTATATAATATATTTTTCAGATAATTTTGTATTATTTAAATTTATGGGTTTTGGTTGGATTTCACGGTATATTTGCTGTTTTTGGTTGAATTTCTTGCAGGAGGGTTGGATATAAGTGCAAAAATACATATTGCAAAACTGGGTAAATTAGTGGCGTTTTTTTCAAACAAACGCCGCTAATTTTAGCGGCCTTATATATAGCGACGTTTTTTGAGTATTAGCGGCGCTTAAAAATACCGCTAAAGACAAAAAAAAAACGCCGCTAAAAGTCTGTTTTCAGATTTAAAAATGAAACTGGTCTGCACTTTATGTGCATGAATAAACGTGGAGTAATATTTTCTGTTAATGGTAGCCACTTAAGTATAACTCAAGTGGCGGTAAGAATGATGTCCCAATAGATATTGTTATCTTGTTATGCAGTTTAGCAGTTTTAATTACTATAATTAAGTCAAAATTATAAATGTCACTTCATATGTAATATATATTTATATTAATAAAGTAGCATTATTGCTGGAATAACTTTTTTCTGGTCTTGCTATGGTAGTTTCTATCATCAATGATCTTAATATTAATGAACTCATTATATAAAGTGATCTCAAGTCAAGCTGATATATAGCAAGAATAGAATGACCACAAAAAAGGATAATTATCTAATTATTGTAGCTAAAATAGCCGAGGCTTAAAACAAATCGCTGCATAGTAACTATATTTACAGAAGAGGTGTTTTAAGGTAACATAAATTAATAATAATAATCCTTGTGTTTTAAAAATCGAAATTCCAAGTTTCCTTTTTCTCCTAAGGCTTCTCAGGGCATAGAATTAAAGTTGTAGGATGTGAATGTTAAGAAGGGAGACTACGTTGAGCAAACTGTTGTTAGTTTCTTGATACATAATGCAAATATTAGTGAACAGGATTAATTCAGGATGCATGTCTCTCCCAAATAAATTTTATGTAATTCATGACGTGTACGAGTACAAGATTCATGTTAACAAGACAGGCAACATTGAATCCATTATAGCAGTAAAATTTATTTTAAGATAATTTTCATACATATATAGTACGTGCATGGTAGAGAAATTTACTATTTATTACAGATTTAAAAAGTTGAATTAATATTATACCGTCAAACCTCTTTATAGCAATTTAATTTGATTATTAAAATTCTTGATGTTATAGAAAGATTTTTCTTTAAGAAAAAGAAAATTAAACTATAAGAATATTCGAGACATCTATAATAATATTTGATAGATTTTTTTTCAAATTAAAAAGCTATAATATTTTAGTAATATTAATTTTAAGATTTAGATTGTATGTTTAATAAAATTTCCAAATGTAGTTTTATTTATTAAATATTCTTTTTTAATAAAATATGATTTATATATTCTTATATAAAATTTAAATTTTTATTAAAGTAATATATTAACAAAAATTTATTATTTCTATTCTTTTAGGAATAAAATTAATTTTACTAAAAGTCAAGACAAGAGACTAGTGTAGAGAATTGATTTAATTAAGAATGTACTTCATACTTTTTATTATTGTTTATAGATTAAAAGTTATTATAGACGGTTTAAATAAATCATAAAAATAATTTTACAACATAATAAAATGTTATTATAGAAAAACTAACTATAATAAAAATAAATCATAATTTATAGGACTTATTAGAAATATGGATGTAATTAAACATGGTAAAAAGTCAATAGACATGCTAAATTAAGTGGTCAATAAATCATGCATCACTATCTAAATATATACATGGGAGTTGGAAAGCAGGGAGAAAAATTGCATAGCATGTTTTGTTATGTCAAATTATCAACCGGCGTGCAATACTTGATATGATATCTCATACGTAACCATGTGGCATCATGGAGCCGGATGCGCATGCTCTTATGTATCTTCCGCTACAAGCCTAACCAACCTTTTTTTAGTAACTAAAAGCAAGCCGTAACAATGAGCAATATCGCCCTACCTTTTCTTCTATCAACCTAATTGCCTAAACAAAAGCATGGTGAGCTACTCTTTTTTTATTTTTATTTTTATCGGTCCAAGAAATATTTCAAGAAATTCGTTGGAATCAACTCTTTCAGAAACAACAGGATTACAACAATATTACTACTATACATTTAAATACAAAAGCCACCGCACAACAAGTATAAAAGAAAATCTATCCAATTCACCATGAGGCATATAAAAAAAAAAAATCTTAATATACCTACTTCCCCCATGCATTCGCCATACCAGAAATGAAGAAGGTACCAGAAACCTTTCTTTTCTATACCATCAGCGATTATTGATAAAAAAATAAAAAATAAAGCAAATAACACATATAGAATCGACCATCAGGTCTTACAATAAGACAAAACAAGGAAACCAAAATAATCGACCTCACAATCCAAAACCCAACACCATAGCAAAAGGAATTAAAACAGAAGACCATAACATTTCGAAACCATACCATCGTTGGAATTTTTGAAATATTTCAAAACAATCAAATATCACATTTTTAATAAAAACTTTGAAACCTTTGTTTATATGTTAATATGATTTATTATGATAAAAGAAATTAAGTTAAGAAGGTGGACTCGTGTATTGGGCTTAAAAGGCTAATGTAATGTATACCTGAGCCCATTTTCTTTTGGAACTTCTTTTTTATTGGATTTTTTTAGAGTCCAAGAAAAGTAAATTTCTTAACTAGTAACATATATTTAGCTAAGCTATGTCTAGATTCATATAACCATTTTCAAACTATTTTTAACTAATTCAATAAATTACTTTTGTTATTTTTAGCCATGAAAACTCTTATAAATATAATGCATAATTACACTTCGGAATCACTCAATCTATGATTTGTTTTACCTTCTCTTTCAAACGCTTTCTACTTTCTCAAATCTTTCTTTTCTAGTTTTAGTTGGGTGCTTAATTGGTTTGTTCTTCGTTGTTCCTTGTTATCCTTTGGTTAATACAAGAGTTTGTTGAATCATGGGATACATTATAGGCACAACATCCATAAATATAGAGCCCAACACGCCTCAAGCTATTCAACTTGTATTCTTGGTTCCTTAAATTGATGAATATTTGCCAATAATCTTAAGGTATTTTGTATTTGGATGTTGTCTACATTGTCGATGCTCATGTTCGTTGTTGTCATTATTGTTGTGATGTTGCCTGTGTCATGTTTCCATTAAGGTACCATGTGTTTGCTTTTATTTTCGTCTTACTGCTCGTATCTCAATGATATTGATTTTCCTATTGTTCGAGATTCCTACACATCAATAACATGTATAAAAAGGGTAAAATCTAAATATTTTTGAAAGACTAGAATTGATTTAAATTTTGAAAAAATAAAATATTGATCGCATGTAAAGTAGGTTATTACTATGATTAATTGTTTGAATGAAGTATGGATCCATGATTTTATGTTGTATGAATTTATTTATTATTGTCAAAATATTAGCGTGCTTTAGATTGAAGTTTAATAAAGTGAAATTTTAATATAGTAATAATATGAATCTACTCTAGACTTGATTAATTTTAATTTTACCTTTAATATGAGTTGAACCAAACCTTGAGGTTTATTAAAAGAATTAAGGTTTTAATAATAAGATATTAATTTGCAAATCGCAATAAGAATTTCTTGTTTACTATGTTATCGTGATTCGATTGAGTATGCAAGTTTAATTTATTTATTTTGAATGTATGATTATATGTGTGTGTATATATATATATATATATATATATATATATATATATATATATATATGTGAGTGAAATTTATTTTAAACATGATTTATGATGAATATATGGTTACAAGCCCAAAATAAAAAAAAGAAAAAAAAAGGAAACTATTTTGAGTGATAAATCCATAGTTGGTTTGTAACATCCCGCCTGGCGTTCTTTGTTAGTGATATTTATGGGCAAATTGTTGGCTAAGTATAAGCTAGGGAAAGTTGATTTACACCTTATTAGCCGATGTTATGTTAAGTGTTGGTTGCTGCGCCATGATTGGTGAACTATTTGGCTAATTAAGTAGGTCTGTAATGACTTGGTTGAAGGATCGTCTTTTGGCAAAGTATAGGTTACATGTCTATATGTCTTGGCATGGTCGTTGTGGGGAACTCGCTAATCAATGGATTCTCTTGGTAAGTTTTGTGTGACGGATCCTTCTACTAGTATCTGTCAGAGGAGGATTGTTAGGTTTTGGGCCTAATAGTTTTTTGTATGAGCATGTAGGTATACTATAAAGTTTTAGTTGGTTTCTTATAAAGATCTAATTAGAAATTAGAGTGTAATGGATATTTAAGGTGGAATTTGCCTAGAGTTATTATGTTGGCCACAATAGAGTGAGTCAACTTTGCATGGATAGCCACATGTAAGTTATTGTGAGATCTATGCAAGCTATAAATATCGGTGAAGCTATTATAGTAGGGCTTCTTCCTTTCTTTTCTTTTACCTTATTTTCACTATGGTAACTTGTCAAAGAAGGAGTTCTCCGTTGAAGAAGAACCAGCAAGTGTTCGAATATTAAGAAAAAGGTTGTGGAGTGTAATGAAATTCTTGTTGTAACCAACTTCGTTAAAGTTTTTATGAGCATCCAGTCTGTATTAACCCTCTTTGAGTTTCCTCCTAGTTGGTATCTTGCTAAATTATGGTTGTCATAGTTAAGAATTCAGATGAAATTGTCATTTTGAAATATTGTAAGTTGTTGCATGTAATCATCTGCATGTGCATGTTAATGACAGGAAACATACATGACTTCCTTGGCATGTAAACTCAATATATAGATACAATGGACCACTGGTAGGGACTGTTTGTTGCTAACTAGAATGGCGGATGTAATGGACCACTAGTAGGGCATGCTAGCTGTAACAGGCCCAATTTGCCCCGACCCATACAGAAACAAAAAAAAACCAAAAATAAAACAAAATAATTAAATCAGTCTAGATTACAACCCAAATTTCTAATGCCCAAATATGGCCCAAAACAAAATTAGCCTTAACCCAAACTAAACCCTAAAACAAAAATAAACAAAAACAAAACCTTAGCTGTTGGCTAGCCACCGCCACTCCCATGCGTTGCCCTCACCACGTACACCCTTCGTACCCCCCGTACACCTCCACGTCACCATCCGTACCTGCAGGAAGGGACAATAGAAAAACAACAATAAAAAACGAGCAAAAAATATTGTATTTTTCTTTTCTTTATTTTCTTTCGGCTGTAAAAGCCAAAGAGGATTGATGTAAATTTTTTACACGTACACACGAATATGCAAATATCAATCCAAAAATAGATTAGATATTTTCATTTTTCATAGTCTATTTATTTTGAATATTGTGTACATATAGATATAGATATAAAACCAATTTTTTTTTACCTTTTTTTCGATGATCGGGGAAGACGAAACCGAAAGGTTTCTTCGATTTCTTTCTCTTTTTTGTGATGTTTTTTAGTGTTTTGATCCCAGATCTGGGCTCGATGCGTCGAAGCACCCAAAGGGGTGGTTTTTGGTGAACTTCGGTCATCATGGACGGTGCCGCCGTTGCCGACGACCAACGGCCTCCACGGTGGTCCGATGATCGGGATTCGGTCGAGCCCTCAGGTTTTGGGAAAAAGGGAGAGAGAGTTTTTTATTATTATTATTTTTTTTTTGGTTTTGAATGTTAAAATGATTTTTTTGTAAAATTTTTACTTTTATAAACGTACAAAACGGCGTCGTTTCGGTGCCACTGCACGTTGGCCAAAACAGCGTCGTTTCATCCCTTAAACCTGTGCCTTGACCCAAACCGCCCAAGGGATCTGCGCGTTTTCAAACTTTTGGATTATTTACTCTTCAACCCTTCTGCTTTTTTAGATCTTTCAATTCGGTCCCATTTTGTTTTGTTTTTATTTTTAAATTTACCCTATAATTTTATTTTTGTGCCATTTTAGTCCTAGGATAAAAAGCTGCGCATAGGAGAGCCAGAGATATTTTCCCTTTTCCCCCTCAATACTTTCGGCGCGTTGCAATTTGGCCCATTTTGTTTTTTTCTTTTAATTTTGCCAGATGATTTCATATTTATTTTATTTTTCGTCCCTTAAGAAATGAAGCGCATAAGAACTTCGTGAATAATTTCCCATTCGATCCCTTGTTGTTTTTCACCTGTTCATTTTGATCCTTATTTGTGTTTTATCAATTTTTACATTTTATAATTTGTACCCCATATTTGATTCTGATTGCAATTTACTCCTCAACCCTTTATAACTTCAATTTCTTTTTTTTGTGTTTTAAAAATTGCTTTATTAAATATTTAATTTATTTATTTATTTTTAACCCTTTTATGATTAAAATCCATTTATTTATCTTCTTTTTACTTATATATATTATTTATTATTACTATCATTATTATTTTATCCATTATTATTTACTTACACATGTTTTATTACAAATTGTGACTCTAATTTTAGTTATATTTTACTTTGATGATTTATTTTCAATATTTTTACAAACCATTTCCTTATATTTATTTATGTACTTATTTGTTTGTTTCGTTGTTTTATTTATATTTATTAGCATCTTCCTTTTAGTGTACTGCTTTTGTCGTTATTGTTGTTATTGTTATTATTTATTTTGTTTATTTCGTTCGCTTTTGTGTTTATTTATTTTAATTGTTTATTATTTTAATGTATTACAAACTTTAGATTTTATTATTATTATTATTATTATTATTATTATTATTATTATTATTATTATTCTATGTTAGTTATCCTTTTATTAGATTGTACATACTAGCATTTAAGTAGCATACATATTATGTGATTATCGAGAATCGCTTTTTATTAGCATATTCATATTGTCGTTATTCATCAACGTAACCTTTTTTATTCATACATTGTTTTAATATTGCATTAATTTTCCCCAAATTCAAAAAAGGAAAACTTTTAAAAATAGGCAATATTTCTCATTTTGGAGATTCGAGAATCGTACCCTACCTTACGGGGTTTCGATTTTCTCGTTAAACCTAAATAGCTAAATATCCTTTTAAATTTCAAAATACATGAATTTTGAATAAAAATAAAGGCAATATTCTGCATTTAGAAACTCGAGAAGATCGTGCCCTAACTTACGGGGTTTCGATCTTTCTCGTTGGATCTGAACAACTGAATATCCTTTTAAAAAACCAAAGTACAAATTTTAAGATAAAACAATTAAAAGGCAAGCTTATTTTTGAGGGTTCAAATGTCATGTCCTAACTTACGGGATGTGACATTTTGACATCTCGAGACAAGAGGGCCTTTAATGCTCATTTCAATTTATTCAAGCATTTCTTTTTAATCAACATTAATAAAAAAATGGATCGTATTTTTAATTCTTTTCGAGTTTTCAACTTTCGACATTTAGACATTAATTAATCAATTAGGTACCAATTTTGGGTGTCACGAGGGTTCTAATCCTTCCTCGTACGTAACCGACTCCCAAACCCATTTTCTCGAATTTCGTAGACCAAAATTGTTGTTTTAGTAAATCAAAATATTTTATTAAAACGATCAAATTACGAGGTGATCCGATCCCACATCATAAAAAAGGATTGGTGGCGACTCCCATTTTTCTTTTTCTTTTTAATAAAAAGTCGGTCATTTTTTTTAAAAAAAAAAGAGATGGTTTCGACACTAGTTGCTAACCAAATGGGAGAATAAGATGAGACATTGGTAGGGCCTTTTAATTTCTAACCAGATTGGTGTGAGTGTTGGGTTCTTGGTAGGGCATGTTAGTAGCTAACTAGCTTGGCGATATGGGTGTTGCCCTTGGTAGGATATGTCAAGTTTAGCAATTGTGAATTTGAGAATTATGTCAGTTGAAGGTATCTGCATCAATCTGAGTAAGATTACTGCTATTTTAGATTCGAAGTCACCTAAGAATGTTAGTAAAATAAATAGTTTCCTAGGTCTGGCCAATTACTATAGTAGATTTGTGAAGGGATTTTTGATAGTTGCTTTCCCGTTGACAAAACTGTTAGTGATGGGACTAAACAAAATTTCTCGGAAATTTTGAATTAATTGCAAACATATGTAGTAGCATTTTTCAACAATCACCAAAGCTTCAAAGAATGGACACTCCCTCTTTGAGTGAAGGAACTAAACTAAATTACTAGTTCCATAGTTTTCAACAGTCACCATTGCGTCAGAGAATTAATAAGTCATTTGCAATTGCTCTGTAACAGCCCGATTTTGGGTCTAATCAGAATAGTGGTTTCGGGACCACAAATTCAACGTAGAAAGATTTATTTTTATTATATTCTTATGGTCTACGGTTTTATAGAATTGTTTTGTGAAAATTTCGTTTGAAAATTTTATCGATTGGGCACTCAATTTAGTTAAAAGGACTAAATTGCAATAGGTGCAAAATGTGTGTTCTAGAAGCTAGAGGTGTCTAATTGCTATGAAACTTTAAATTGAATGTCCTTAGATGGTAATTAGACCATTTTTTAAGTTAGTGGACAAAAATGGACATGAAGTAAGAGAATTTTTAAGTTTTAAGTGAAGGGCAGTTTGGTCATTTAGTAAATAAAGACAAAAATAACTAATAAAAAGATGTCATCTTCTTCAATTTCATCCTTTTATGCCAAATTTGAAGAGTCACCATAGCTAGAGTTTTGGCCAAAGCTTCCAAGCTCGATTGTAAGTCCGTTCTAGCCCCGTTTTTAATGATTTTCATGTTTTTGAGATCCTTATAACCTAATCTAGCTTTTCCAATGACTATTTTGAAGTATTGTCAAAGCTTAAAATTTTACCCATGTTAGATATGTGTGTATGTTGATGCCTAATGATAGAAAATGTATGTTAGTTGTTTGATAAACAACTTTTGCTAAGTGATTTTCGGTAAAAATGTAAAAAAATGACTTATTTGTAAAAGTTATAAAATAAGTAATAAAAGTGTGATTAAGTGGAAAATGTGGGCTAGTATGAATATGGAAATGGTTCGTCTAGGCTTGAGTTTTGAAGAAATTGAATACATTTTATTTTACGAGCCTTTGTAAAAATGTGAAACATTAGGGGCAAAAATGTAATTTTTCCATAATATGATTTTTGTTCTAAATTGAATAATGTGAGTATTAAATGAGTTGAATTTGTTATTATAGATCAAGAAAAATGAGGTTCAGACCTAGATTGAGGGAAAAATAAAGTGTTTGACGATTAGGTCCAATTCTACTATTTTGTATCGAGGTAAGTTCGAATGTAAATAATGCATTGTTATAATTATATTTTAAATGCTTTAATATTATATGAATTGTGATTGACTCTTTGGACGTACTCGACAAAGTTTCGACAAGCAAGAATTCCTGATTGAGCCTTAGGAATAGAATAGGATACGAGTGACATGTCACTAAGAACCTATGTGTTTATGTGATCCAGGTGTTGGTCTCGTACGTCCTACCAGTGGCTGGGTAGTCTGACATGAGTTGCAGATACCTGACAACTTGTGTGAGTAGCACTGTGTAGCTACGTCCTAACTAACCCCTTGTGTGAGCAGGCCCGAGAATAGCTCGAAATCGAGCCCATATGTATTATGAGATATGAGGTAGCTTCAGCTACATATATGGCACTTGTGTGCAAAATTTTCAAGTATCTGTTAATATTCCGAGTGTTCAACGGGAATGTCAAAGTTGTGAAAGACTATGGTTATGTTGCGAGTTGGTACAGGTATGTACATAAAACTCATACGTAATGAGCTCAATATGTGATGAACCCTTGGTAAGGTTGTGATTGAGTAAGTTATGACTATAAGATTTTAATAACATTTATGCAAATTTTCATCATGTTATTTGTATGTTAAATGTGTGGCTATGATGCTTATTATTTGCATAGGAACTTATTAAGCTATATAGCTTACTTCCCTTCCTTTCCCTTGTCTTATAGTGTCACCAAGCTAGTTCAAGAATCAGAAACCGTCGGAGATCCACTCACACTATCAACAATTATTTTGGTACCCATGATTTCAACATTTTGAATTATGGCATGTATAGGTGACTTGGTCATTTTGTTACGTGTCATAATTGAATTGGCCAAATGTGTTGGCTTATATTGGTTGAAAGCTCATTTTGTATAAAGCCATTTAAAACTGGCTACTATTGGTATAAGCAATTTATATGATGATGCCTTTCATGGATGTGGGAATTTACAAGATTTGAGTTGATAAGTATGTGATGTTTGTGTATGATAAATGGTAGCATGTGAATAATATGTTGATGTCTTGGTTGTGGTTGATTTGATTGTATGTAAATGCTTGAATTGGTGTTATGTTATGTTATGTAGGTGTGCGCATTAAAGGGTGGCAAAAAGGCTTGGTAAATAACCTCATTTTTATCCACACGGGTAGATACACGAGCGTGTGTCTAGGCCGCATGTGGCACACGGCTTGCCCCATTGGCATGTGTTTAGGTTGTGTGTCCCCTGCACCTTAATTTTGAGAAACAAAATGCTCAGAATTGAGCACACAGACAGAGACAAGGCATGTGTCTTAGCCATGTGGATAACACGGTCTCAAACACGGGCGTATGCCGTGGCCGTGTGAAGTCTGCACCTATTTAATAAAAAATCATAAATTTTAAATCGACCACACGGCCTAGCACACGAGCGTGTGACTTGGTCGTGTGGCTTCAATTTGTTCTTAGGTGACAAACAGAGAGTTACACAGGTTTGGGATACAGGCGTGTGTGTAACACCCCCTAACCCTTATCCGTCCCCGGAACAGGAATACGGAGCATTACCAGTCAATACAGTTCAATCACTTTAAATCACATTCAAACCTACTCAAAACATGTCAAGTTAGACATTTTTCATGCCTATATGATGAATCTTTTTAAGTATTTCACATATATTATCAAATAGATCAAATTTCTTACCAAATAAGCCAATTCCTACCATATACTATTATCAAATCTAAATTTATTTATTTCATCCTTACTTTGACAATCTAAAATGACACACATAGACATTTTAGGTACATGCCATTACCAATAATTAATATACTTCATTACAATGAGTTGGGGATCGACCTGAGATGCTAATTCAACGGTCTGACTTTAACCTATCCTACGCACGAAAACAAACTGTACGCTGAGTATGAACTCAGTGGTATTTCTATAATCTGAACACTTAATAATATAAAATACACTTAAAAATCATATGACAATCACAATTATATATTTGTTCACTATAAAGATAAATCCTTTATAACTCACTCAATTTTTCTCATCTACTAACCCGATTAGCTTTCCAAAATAAATTCACAAATCATTTGAACAATAATATTTTCCATTCATACATAAGTTCAAAGATACATAATTCATATGGCTCACTCATACTTCAGTTCACTGTTCAATATCAATAAATAATATTTAACTATTCACTTCTCAATCAGTATTCTGTACTTATCCATTTCAATAATAGTCAGTATTTTTTAGTAACAATCAATTGATCTTTATTATTCAGTAACAATCAATCATTAGAGAAATCAGTCATTCAGTACCTTTATTTACCCCTATTAACATGACTCGGACATTAACGGATGCATAGATCCAACCTACACACCAGTACGGCACTCAGTGCCTCATCGGCTTTGCCGAAGTAAATAGTAACAGTACGGTACTCAGTACCTCATCGGATTAAACCAATGTAACAGAAGTAGTACGACACACATAGTGCCTCATTGACTCGAAGTTGAAATAACAGTACGACACTTATAGTGCCTCATCGACTCAAAGTCGAAGTATCCCTAAACACTTCCAATCCTATGGCATGCCAACTATATCCGACTTAGCTCGATACAGTTAATAGGGTATTCAATTCAATTTCAATTTTTCTAATCAATACACATTTTAATTAATCACATAAATTCATAATTCAATACAATTCAATTCATTTTTCAATAACAAATATTCCAAATTCCACATTAATCACATATTCATATTTATTTCATCACATTCCCAATCAATTTAATTTTCAATATAACATACATTTAATATTCAATTTCCACATCAATCACATATATCCATATAAATTCAATAAATTTATCACATACCAAATCAATCCATTTCAATTGTAAAACACAATACAAATAATTCTCACATTAATTACTTACCATAACATTTAATCAAAATACAACAATTAATAATTAAATTCACTTTTCAATTTCAACCAATGTTCAATCCAATTCAAATAATCATTTCAATGTACTTGCCATACATATTAAATAATAATTTCAACAATTAAATATTAAGTTCGGATTATAGAAATATAAACCGTAATTTCCGAGCTAACCCTCGTTGATTTGGCCTTTTCCTTCCTTAGCCAAGGTTTTCCGAAACAACGTTAGCTACGAAAATTAAAACAATTTTATAATCATTAATACAATTAATTTATATTGAATAATTGAATTTCTATTCAATTTCTATCTTATTTTCAATTTGATCCTAACTAAGTTCACTTACTTTTCTAACTCAATTCATATTTTATTTCTACTCAATTTCTTATCATATTCAACATAAATATCCAATGTTAATGATAAAACCCTAATTTCAAATTTCTTTCAATTTAGTCCTTCAAACACAAAACTTATAGCTTACTTTACAATTTAATCCTTTAATCAATTCTAAATAAGAATTCTATCAATTTAATCTCTAATTCAATCATTTGTTCAACATGAACTATACTAAAAACCAAAGAACTTCCAAAATCTCAACTTAATCTCTACAAAACTTTGTTCTAAAACTTCTAAAACATCAAAATTAAAAGAAAATAACTTAATTGACTTACCAAATTAAACTCCAAGCTTTAAAATCTTAGTTTTTCTTTTTCTTTTCTTTACTTCTTTCCTTTCTCCCTATTTCGAAAGCTTCTGTTTCTTTTCTTCTTTTGTTTCTTTTGTTATCTTACTTTATTTCATATATATATATATATATATATATATTAGTTAATAATATTAATAATAATAATACATTATAATAATATAATATACTAATATTTAATTCATAAATATCTTTTACTTAAATTATAAGAAAATATTTTATTTTATTACAAATGTATTTATATATATTATACACATGGATCATTAATCATTATACAATTGTCTTCATTTTAATAATTTAATATAAAACTATAATAATTGTAATAAATATCTATTTAATAACAAATACATTTATCACAAATGTACATATAAATATTTTTACATTTGTATATTATCATTACCATCCATTTGTCTTTCTTTTATTTATTTATCATAAAAATCTTATAATATAATTATTTAATTAATAAATATCTTTTAACTTAAATTTTAAGTAAATAAATAATTATAATACAAGTGTATATATATACATTATTACACTTGTACCATCTTATCACCATACACTTGTCTTAATTTATTTTATTTCATAATGTAATAATATTAATAATAATATTTAAATAGAAAACCATAATAATAATTATTAATAATAATTATAATTGTTGCAGCCAATTTTGGCCTACCACAAATTAAACCCATTTACAACAAAAACCAAAACCCACCTAACTTACCCAAACCCCAATCAGCTCACATCCATCTAAATTAACCCATACTTAGGCCCACATTTAACCCTAGCCCTAACCCAAAAACAAAAAAAAAAAAAAAACAAATCAAGAAACCCTGGCCACCTAGCCACCTTCCCACTTGCGCCGCAACCACCCTCTGACACCACGCCACCGACGTCAGCCCATTTGCACCGGCCACCAACTCTGCAGCACCGCTCAATTGCTCCTACAAGAGAAACACGCGAAAAGAAAGAAATAATAAACTAATACTTGTAAATGGTTATAAAAGCCAAATCGAAATTCTTTGTAAGGGGTTCGGCAAGTTTTAATACATACACTATATTTTCAAACACAAAAACAGTGAATCGAACAACACCCAAAAAAAAAAATCAAGCATCTAAGGTGATTACATTTCTTTTACATATTTCATTTTTATATTTTAGAATATGTTTTCTTTATTTTCAAAAATATTTTCATAATAAATATTTAAATAAAAAGGGAAATATATTTTTAAAAGAAAAAAAGAAAAAAATTACCCTTTTTTGGATTTTCGGCCACCGTACAGTGGAGAATGGCGGTGGCACGTCGTTGGAAGTCTGGCCGGAGCCTGGCTGGAGCATGGCCTGAAATCGCCCAGGCCATAGAAAGAGGAGAGCTGTCCCTCCCTTTTTTAAAAGAAGCAGCAAAAAGAAAAAAAAAGAGTCAAATTTTTACTTTTATAATGGGTCAAAACGACGCTGTTTTGAGCCTTAACCCCCATGGCCAAAACGACGTCGTTTCACCCTTTAACCTTTATACCCGATCCGTCTGTCCCGAACCCGCCTCAGGATCCGCGTGTTTTTTTATCAAATGGGTTATTTACCATGTTGGTCCTTCCGCCTTTTTCTATTTTTTCAATCATGTTTATTTTGATTTTTAATTCGACCTTGAAATTTGTTACACTTTTCAATTGAGTCACCCACCCTGCTGCGCGTTTTAGCTGAAGGAGTTTATTGCACTTTTGGTCCCTCTAGGTCATGCGCGCGTTGCAATTTGGCACTGTTTCCTATTTTATTGCTAATTTCACCCCAAGAATTCTGTTTTGGTCTCAATTTCGTCCTTTTTTTGTCGTTTTTGTTCTTAAATATTATTTGTAATATTAATTTTTCTATAATTATTATATTATTATTATTTTTTATTTTAGTTTTTATATATATTATTCATAGTATCATTATTACATTATTTTTACCACTATTACATTTATTATATTAGTATTATTATTACTATCATTATCATTATTAGTATTATTGTGTGTTTTCATTATATATATGTTTTTATATTTATAGTATTATTTTAATATTGTGTTTACTATATATATTTACCATTTTACTATTATTACCTATTATTTTATTTTTAATATTATTAAGTTATTTTTGTTTTTTATATTCTTTTATTATTATTATCATCATTATTAACTTATATATATACATATATATATTTTTATGTACATATCATTATTTTATATTATTGTTGTAAATATATTTTTATATATATTTTTATGTACGTTTCTTAATATTTTCTTTTATTGTAAATATTATTATTATTATTACATACTTTTATCATATGCATATATATATATATATATATTTTATGTACATATTATTATTTTATATTATTATTACCAAATATATCATTTTTCTCATTTTATTATTAGTACATGATTTGTTTTATTTTCTTTTTGTAAATATCATTGTTATTGTTATTCTAATATTCTAGTATTCCATGTTAATATTTTTCATTAATGATATCATTGTTTATGCTGCTTATTTATTTTAAATTCTTACTTTAGAAATATTTTTTCTCATGTTTTAATTAATTTCAAAAGTAAGGCAATGTACCGATTTCAACATTAAGTCCATGATTTCATCGCTATGTTGGGTGAATCACGTTGGCTCGTGTTAAAAAAAGGGGACATCATTCAAAAAAAAACCAAAAACTTGAAATTCTCGTGTTTGGATCGGTTCACGATTAAATGTTACATTGAACTCGTATTTTTGAAATTTAAGACAACGTGTGTTTAATGAGATACCAATTTTGGGCGTCACGAGGGTGCTAATACCTTCCTTGTGCGTAACCGACTCCCGAACCCTATTTTTCTCTTAATTTTAACGTAGACCTAAACCCGGCCTTCTTTTTACCCAAAAAATAATTTTTTTGTTAAAAAGAGGTTTTATTAGGTGTCCAATCACACCTAGAAAAAAACCGGTGGCGACTCCCCTTTTCATTAAAATCGAAGTTTGGTTTTCAAATAATCACCTCAATTAGTGGCCGGAGCAAAAATTTTACGTCGCTACAGCTGAAGACTCCGCTGAGGACCCTCCTTTGAGAGTCGAGTCTAGAATTAAACGCGAGTTGTCAAAATTTTCAAAATTTCTTGTTCAAATTAATATTTAGTCATGATCCCAAAATTGTGTTTTTAAAAAGTCATACATTTGCATCGTGTTGTATATATTCTTCTAACTTGTTCTATCTGGTTGTTTTTCAGCTTTAAATTTTTATGGTTTTAGATTTGGTTTAGTTTTTAAATAAAACGTAAAGGTTTGTGAGTTTCTCCCCATACACCGTGCACTTGGATTTTTGCATAACATGAGCTTTCTACCCGGGCTCCGTCCGTTTAAGTGAAAGTAAACGCTATGCCTTCGTGAATTAACTCGTCCCTCCGCACAAGCTAGTGAATACTTTCGGGTTACATATGACTTATGCTTTCGTGAGTTAACTTGTCCCTCCGCATAGGCATAAGTAAATGTAATCCCTCGAATTGAACTCGTAAGCCTGTGATGGGCAATGATCGAGGTCCCGTACTAGTTTTAGTAGACGATAGTACGAACAATTCGAGTACCTGTCTAGAACCTAAACCGCATATAGTAAACCATACGAGCCACCTAACTAGAGCCATGTCGAACCTCCGTCCGTTAGTAGTCACCAAAATAAGTATACGGGAGAAATGACTCTTACCTTTCATTTATACTTTGCAAAGGAATCGGATTGGACTGGGTAACTTAATTTGTTAGATTTTCCATAGTTTTTCTTCAATTCATATTTGTTGTGATTACTAACCAAGGTTGTTTGTCTTTATCTTTATTTTTCATTATGCATTATAGGCATCATATCAGGAGAGTGTTGATTAAAGATCGGTTGCCAAAAATGGGTTTCTAATGGAAGAGTCGATTATACAAACAACCGAGAAAAATGCTGTGGCCCGCGATTGGTCTCTAAGAACCCAGAAAGAAAAAGGGGACAGTTTAATGGAAGGATGTATTCCCAACCTACCTGAGCACATAACTGTGAACGTTCGTCAGAATAACCTTAATGACTTGACTCGGATTTGGAGATAGTGGGATTCGGACACTAGAGGCATCTTCACTGAAAGGTACGGGGATATAGCCAGCCTGATCGCCGTCAACATAGATGAAAGATTGATTCAGGCCATGATCAGATTCTGGGATCCGACTTACCAGTGTTTCATTTTCAATCAAGAAGATATGACCCCAACCGTGGAAGAGTATGCTGTTTTACTTCAGATTGATAATGTGCAATTCTACAAGATTTATGTGAAGGAGCCCAAGCTGATGACTTTCAAGAAAAAGCTTGTAAAATTGACTGGCTTGACCGACACATCGGCTGAGAAACAAATAAAGAAAAAGAATGAAATCAGCTGTATTCCGTGGTTTTCCCTGCGGGATTTAGTCCTAAATCATCCCAATATTTTGAAGAGAGTGAATATGTTCGCTTTGGCCATTTACTGATTGGTCGTCTTCCCAAAAGTTCTGGGACATATAGAGGTTGTAGTAGTGGACTTCTTTCAAAAGTTAAAACAAGGAATCAACCCTATCCCAACTATTTTGGCCGAGACCTTCAGATCCCTAAGCAGTTGTAGGAGGAAAGAGGAAAGACGCTTTATCGGATGTGCGCAATTGCTTAATGTTTGGATTTTGAGCCATTTCTGGAAAGTAAAGTGCACACCGTACCACATGTTTTCAAAAACCTTCGCCCCGTTGGAAGCCTATCTTGAGAGAGAATAGCCAAAACATGTCACTGAAAAGCATTGGGTTTCAGTTTTTCAGAACCTTCGAGCTGAAGATGTAACCTGGAGAGCACCGTGGATCCGTCCTTCGGTTCGTTATACAAGGTTGGAAACCAAGATTGGGTGCCACTGCTCGGATTATAGGGAAAAGTAGGTTATGCTCTGTTATTGGCCCAGAGGCAGTTTTCTTTGCGACAATTCATACCCACCATTGGAGGATTAGCACAGTCCGAATTTGCTTTCGCTGGCGAGGGTTATATGAAAAGGGTCCGAGATATGGCGAAGTCTTGGAAGAAAATTCATCTGATGGAATTGGCTCTATACACTGATACTTTCACCCAGGATTATGATGTATGGAGAAAACAATGAGTGAATAGTTAGCAAGTCTTGTTAACGAATTATATCTTCCAGAATCTTTTCTCGAAAGAAATGCCATCCGAGCTAGAAATGGCAAGACTGGAATTTGAACGAGAAAAAGCCAAGATGTCACAGGACCTTAGTGCTCCTCAAGAGGAAAATTACCAGCTGAAGATTGATGTTCAAATTGAAAGATCGAGAGCCGAGAAAGTTCAAAGTGAAGCTGAGATCGTAAGAAATGACTTAAGAGATCTTCATCTGGAAAATAAGAAATTAAGAGGCACTATAAAGAATAGTGGGCTGGGCAAGTCATCAGCAGAATGGAAAGAAGAATTAAGCAACATTAAAGGCGGGATGGAATTCTGGAAAGGGAAAGCGAAGAAAGAAGAGGGAAAAGTTGTGCGGGCTATGTTAGAGCTAAGAAAGAAGAATGAAGAATATGAAACTGTGTCTACCGAATTAATAGCTAGTCGATCTGAACATCGCGAGCTGAGAGAGAAAATGCGGGAATTAGAAGAGACGCTACAAGCTTGTCAACAATAGCTAGATACTCTCCTAGAAGCCTTGCAAGAAAAGAATAGTCAGTATGATAGAGATACTCGCGCCTACGGAAGAACCTAGGCGGAAGAACCCTCTATGAAAAGGACGAGAAATTGAGCTATTTGATCAATGAAATTCGTAAAGCAGCCATGCACGTGGTACAACTATCAGATGAAGCCGAAGTTCTCAGTTACCAGTTCCCCTCGAGCCGAAGATCAAACATATCGGAATTCTTAGAACGAGTGAAGAAATATAGCGATATAGCCAAAACTTTTGTATGATGACGACAAAATGTTTTGTAAAAAACTCTTTTGATAAATGAAATGCCTAAATAAGGGCCATCTTGAAATCAACACCAAATTCTTGCATATACATTCATGTGACAGCCCAAAATTGACCCTAGTCGGGAAGTGGTTTCGAGACCGCTAAACCGAGTCACCGAAATGTTTGAACGTAATATTTATTGCCTAGAATATGTAATTATGAATGTGTGAAAATTTCAAGCTTCGATTTAGTCGATTGCATGTGAATTCAGTTAGTGTGACACTTTTGAAATGTGATAGGCTAATCCATAAGGACCTAATAGTGCATGTAATCAAAAGGGAGGACTTGCATGTCAAATTTCCCCCCCTAATTGATAGTGGCCGGCCATGACAAAGAATTATGGGCAAAACATGTCATAGACATGTTATGTTGGTGCATCATGGGAGGAAAAAAAAAATTAATGAGTATGGGTAATAAAGAAATGGAAAAGAAAAAAAAAAAGAAAGAATGTGTGAGTGTTACCCCCATTGCCGTGAGTTGAAGAAAAAGAAAAAAAAAATTGTTGTTCATCCTTTTGCATTTCTTTGAGCCGAAAATTCTAAGGAAGAAGGAAGGAGTTCTTGCTTCATGCTTGGTTTGGAAGAGGATTAGGAGGAGGTTTGGCCATACTTGTGTTTAGATTAAGGTATGTTTGAGGTTGTGCCATGAGATTCATGCATGTTTTTAGTTGCTAGCTTGAGTTCTAATTAGCCCATGGTTCAAATCCTTGCTATGTCATGGGGATGATATTCGGCCAAGGTGGATTTTGTGTTAATGCCATTGCATGCTAAATATGAAGCTTGATAATGATACATGTGATGGTGGATTGAGGACTCTTGGAATTTTCTTTTTAGCATTTTTGAGGGAGACATTAAGTTCTTTGTTTAACCATGACCAAAATTGAAATGGTATGGTGTTGTGATGTATTCGGCCATGGTATATCCATAAGTATGATTTATGCTTATTGCATGGTAGGTAAGATTTGTGTTTTGGATATATGTTTATATTTGGTTATAATCAACTTGAGATTCAGCCCTTGCACCTATATGTATATATGTTTGCACATGATGTATTGGTATGACATATATACTATCTCAAGGTATATATTTTCTTATGATGATGTTTCGGTTATGAAGTAAATGATAGTGCGTATTGAGCTACAATATGTAATGCATTAGTTAGTAAAATGTATGCCATTGATGTGTGGTATTAAATATGTAATGGCCTCAACATCAACATGCATATTCGGCCACATGAGATGGATTGGTGTGCATGCATTCGGTTAGAGGCAAGCATATTGATGCCTTTATCTTGGTTAGGACAATCGGCTAAAAAGGGAGTGTGGGTTAATATCTTGAGTTGATGCATGATTTCACATGTATGTGACTTTAATGTCTAATGTATAAATGTGGGCTAAGTGCCTTGTGTTCCTCTTTTCGATGCTCAAATGATTAAATCGATTTATTTATTTAATTAAACTCAAGAGCAAAGGGGATCTAAATCCGATAAAGGGAAGGAAAAAGTGGTCGAATAGCCATCGAAATCGTTCGACAACATCCGAGGTAAGTTCTTGAGTAATAGAGCTTAAATTATGATTTGATTAGATCATGTCTTAAGTAAGTCAAAATCATGCTCTTTGTGTGTGGATATTGAGCCGAAATGTGCAAGAGTGATAAGTGTATTGTGTTTGAGTTTTGCTAATGAAAATGAAATACGAATGTGTCATGATTTAGTGTTAAATGTGCATGTTTATTCAATGATGTCCGGCTAAGTCCCAAGGCTTTTGTGCTAAGTGACTAAATCCGGTCAATTCTCAAGGCATTTGTGCGAGTTACCAAAACCGGTTAAGTCCTCAAGGCATTTGTGCGAGTTACCAAAACCGGTTAAGTCCCAAAGGCATTTGTGCGAGTTACTAAATCCGGGCTAATTCTCAAGGCAATTGTGCGAATTACTATAACCGGCTATGTCCCAAGACAATCAAGCGAGTCGCTATATCCGTTAAATTCAAGGTACGTGATTCGAATGAGCAATCTTGCTGTAAAAATTTCAGTTAATACACTTGCAAAAATTCCAGCAATGAGGTATGTTCGTATGTGCTTTGAATTAGTTGAGCCCTTACAAATAAGTATTCGCCGGTTGATAAACGAGCTACCGCCTTTGGCTAAGTTGATCTTTTGTGTATGAACATAAGGGTTGGTAATGTGAAGTAAGTATGATATTGAGAATGTGTGCATATGAAATTATCCGCTTAGCTATATGAATGCTATGCTTTTGTTGTGCTGAATCCCTTGCTCAAAACTTACTAAGCATAAATTGCTTACTCCGCTTTTTTTTCTCTGCTTTATAGATTTTGGCTCGTCACCATCGGACTCGGGATTTTTGAAGTCGAAGTCTCCCACACTATCAAAGCCCCTTTTGGTACAAATTTTGGTTGAACCTTGAAATGGCATGTATAGGACTATCTGTTTCGCTTTGTTGGTCCTAGACCCTTTGATTTTGTATAAATTTGATAGCCATGCGAAAATGGCTTATATACACTTTGGCATGGTATCATAATCATTTTGTATGTTGTTCATTAAGAGATGTGGAAATGTTGGAATCGATTAGCCCTTGGAATGGTTAATCGTGATCATCTTTTGTGCCATGTATGCTAAAAGGGCTAGTTGAATCAAGGAAAGTATGAAGCAGGTAAAATCTACCTTAAAGACAGAGGTTGACAGCTGCAGTGATGTGGATGTGAAAAATCACTAAAAATAGTAGGAATGGAATTAAATAGTGAATAAATTTTTTAAATAAACCTTGATGAATCTATTTTCATAGGAAAGTAATGAAACGATCATATGAACAGTATGTTAAGAGATATTGAATTTTTCGCGAGACAGGGCCAGAACAGTTTCTGGATTCCCTGTTCCGAATTTGTAAATTCATTGTAAATTAACCAGAGATAATTAGGAGTCATGCCATATATTTATAGATTCCTCTTTGAGTCTAGTTTCTATAGAAACAAACGGAATCAGTATTGAAGCCCTGTACAGGGAGATATCCAAGTTTACTGAGCGAAGGTCAGCGTAGTCGATCCCTGTAACATGAGAGACTTTAACTAATAAACTGTACTAATTGGCCTGACCAAAAATTGTAGAAAAAAATATGTAGATGGAAATATGAGTCTAGTTTCAGGGAAAAATTACAAAACTGATTTTCGAGCTTTGAAACTCAAGATATGATTTTTAAGGCGACAGTGACGCAGTAACTAGCTTGTCTGGAAATTTTTAAATGGACTGTGAAAATAATTAAGTTAAGTCTGTGTGCACCTTGTGTTCGACTCGAACGGACTCGGCATGTGGTGTTACAATTTTATTGGTATCGAGCTACGGTTTAGTCGATTCTAGGACTACCGTAATACGCTTGGGTCTAGCTATACATGCCATTATGTGATTAATTGATAGTGTGGTGATTTCTGACATTTGAATTTGTGTTTATTTATAGTAATGGATCCCGATCCCAACCGAAAGCGATAGCTGATGATGTGGAGAGTGTGGCACCTGCTCCCGCAGACAAGGGACAATACACGGGGACTCTCAACCTATTGCTAGCAATCCGAATAATGAGGCTAGGCAAGCTTTTTATAGCGTGATGAATGATTGGTTCAACCAATACATTCGAACTAATACTACTGTTCCACAACCTCCATTCCCAACTAATAAAACCCCAAGACCTACAATACCTCCCAGAATCGACCAAATAAGGTCAAATAAGCCTCCAGCTTGATGTAATCCGAAAACATGGGGCTACTGAATTTAAAGCTACGGATAGCGACGATGCCGAGCAAGCTGAATTTTGGTTGGACAACACTATCCGCACTCGATGAGCTATCTTGTACACCGATGAATGCCTAAAGTGTACTATCTCCTTGCTACGCGATTCGCTTACTATTGGTGGAGTACTCGACTTGCTTTTGCCCCGAGAGCAAGTAACTTGGGAGTTTTTCCAAACTGAGTTTCGGAAAAAGTATATCAGTCAGAGATTTGTTGATCAAAAATGGAAGGAATTTCTTGAGCTTAAGCAAGGTTCTATGTCAGTTACTGATTACGAGCGAAAATTTGTTAGACTTAGTAGATACGCCGGAATGTATTTCGTCTCGAGGCTATCATGTGTAAACGCTTGAGGATGGGCTGAATGAAGATATAAAATGTTCGTTGGCATTCTTGAAATACGAGAGTTCGTAGTACTTGTCGAGCGAGCTTGTAAAGCCGAAGAGCTTAGAAAAGAAAAACAAAAAGTTGATGTGGGAACTGGAGAGTTTCGTAAAAGATCCTCGGGAAAGTCTCTTCAACAGGCATCGAAGAAATTTCGTGATGATGTGGGCCGGTCTAGAGGCACTTCGGGCCTTTTTAGACGAGATCGCGATCAACCTCCTGTGAGCACACGAGTCACTTCGATCGCCAGTGTTGGAAATGATCGTCGACATAGAACGAAATGCCAGTATTGTGGCAAATGGCATTCTGGAAGCTGTAGGTTCCGTGACCGCTCCTGTTACAAGTGCGGATCAGTCGACCACTTCATTAAAGATTTCCCGAGGTTGCCTGAACAGAATATAAATCAGAGTGGGAAATCGGGTGCTACCACTACTCGAGGTAGACCATCTGGAAATACGGGCAATGCTAGTGGTGGTCAAAGAGGATCTAGAGATGCTACGACTAGATCCGAGGCTCGCGCCCTGCTAGGGCTTATGCTATACGACACGCGAGGATGCTTCCTCGCCGATGATGTTATTACCGTACTTTCACTCTCTTTGATACTAATGTGATTGCTTTGATTGACCCCGGTTCTACTCACTCTTATATATGCAAAACCTTAGCATCCAAAGAAGACTTTACCTATTGAGTCTCATCGAGTTCGTAATTCGGTGTCAAATCCCTTGGGTCGTTACGTCGCTGGTCGACAAAGTGTGTAAGAAATGTCCCTAGTAATTCGAGGTTCCTATTTTCCGGCAGACTTGATGCTTTTGCCGTTCGATGAATTTGATGTTATTCTTGGTTTGGATTGGTTGACCGTGCATGATGCGGTTGTGAATTGTAAAAGCAAGACTATTGATTTGAGGTGCGCAAATAACGAGATGATCCGAGTTGAGTCTACGGACTTAAAGGGTTGCCAAATGTAATATCATCAATGTTGGCCCGTAAATATGTAAGAAAGGTGCGAAGCATACCTTGCGTATGTACTTGATGATAAGGAGTTAGAAATAAAACCCGAATCTGCGCTTGTGGTTTGTGAATACCGGATGTTTTTCCCAAGAATTACCGGTTTGCCACCTGCTCGGGAGATAGAGTTTGGTATTGAGCTTGTACCGGACTACGCCGATTTCGATAGCTCCAGTGATCGTATGGCACCAACCGAAAGTTAAAAGAGTTGAAAGCTCAGTTGCAAGAATTGACGGATAGAGGTTTCGCCGACCAAGTTTCTCACCTTGGGGTGCACCAAGATTGTTTGTGAAAAGAAGGACGGAACCATGAGGTTGTGCATTGACTATCGTCACCGAATAAAGTGACGATAAAGAATAAATATCTCATTACGCATATTGATGATTTGTTTGATCAACTAAAGGGAGCCTCGGTGTTTTCAAAGATAGATTTGAGATCGGGTTATTATCGCCAGGATTCGAGATTCAATGTATCCAAAACCGCTTTAACGAGGTACGGTCACTACGAAGTTCTTAGTAATGCCGTTCGGGCTCACTAATGCCCTCGCGGTATTTATGGATTTGATGAATCGGATCTTCGAGAAGATTTGGACCGGTTCGTAGTTGTGTTCATTGATGACATCTTGGTCTATTCAAGAGATGAGACCGAACATGCCGAACACCGAGACTAGTGTTGCAAATTTTACGGGATAAGCGTTATATGCTAAGTTCAAGAAGTGTGAGTTCGGTTAAGAGAGGTTAGCTTCTTGGGTCATGTGGTATCTCAGATCGGTATTCGAGTCGACCGAGTAAAATTTCAGCCATACTTAACTGAAGCCTCCAGAAATATTACCGAGGTTCGAGCTTTTGGGACTTGCTTACTACCGATGGTTTGTAAAAGGATTCTCGATGATAGCCACACCCATGACGGCTACTTCAAGAAGATGTTAAGTTTGAATGGACGGAAAAATGTCGAAAAGTTTTGATCAACTGAAAACTTATTTGACTAAGCTCAATTTTAGTGCAAATTAATCGTGCAAAGAGTTTGTCATCTATAGTGACGCCTCCTTACTTGGGTTAGGTTGCGTATTGATGCAAGAAGGTCGAGTTGTGGCCTATGCGTCGAGACAATTAAAGCCACATGAGAAGAATTATCCGACCCATGATCTCGAATTAGTCGCCATCGATTCGCCTTTGAAAATATGGCGACATTACTTATTTGGTGAGAAGTGCCATGTATTTTCGGATCACAAAAGTCTCAAATATTTGATGACTCAAAGAGACTTGAATCTACGACAAAGGCGTTGGCTTGAGTTGTTGAAAGATTATGAGCTGGTCATTGATTATCACCCGGGAAAGGCTAATGTGGTTGCGGATGCCTTAAGTCGAAAATCACTGTTTGCTTTACGGGCGATGAATGTACACTTGTCTATTCTACCCGACAATGTGTTAATAGCCAATTAAAGGCCAAACCATTATTGATTCATCAAATTCGTGAAGCTCGAAAAATCGACGATGAGTTGGTTGCAAACGGGCTGAATGTGTTTCGAATGTGGAATCGGAGTTTCAAATTGATGATGACGATTGTTTGAGGTATAGAAATCGGTTGTGTGTTCCAAGAAATTCAGAACTCATTTCGATGATTCTGAACGAAGCTCATGGTAGCCGAATGTCAATTCACCCGGGGAGTACGAAAATGTACAACGATCTGAGACGCCAGTTTTGGTGGCATGGTATGAAACGAAACATTTCCGATTTTGTTTCGAAGTGCTTAGTATGTCAGCAAGTGAAGGCGGAACATCAAGTGCCTACGGGTTTGCTTCAGCCGATCATGATACCTGAATGGAAATGGGAACGAGTCACGATGGATTTTGTATCTGGGTTGCCAGTGTCGGCAAGTAAGAAAGATGCGATTTGGGTCGTTGTTGATAGATTGACTAAGTCGGCTCACTTTATCCCCGTACGCACGGATTTTTCAATGGATAAATTAGCTGAATTGTATGTTTCTCAGATTGTGAGATTACACGGGGTACCTATTTCTATCGTGTCGGATAGAGATCCGAGATTCACCTCACGATTTTGGAAGAAATTGCAAGAAGCTTTGGGTACCAAGTCGCATTTTAGCACCGCTTTTCATCCACAAACCGATGGTCAATCCGAGCGGATAATTCAGATACTTGAGGATATGTTGAGATGTTGCATCCTCGAGTTCGATGGTTCATGGAACGGTATTTACCTTTGATTGAATTCGCACAACAATAGTTTTCAATCAAGTATTAAGATGGCACCTTACGAGGCTTTGTACGGTCGTAAATGCCGTACACCATTGTTTTGGACTGAGCTCGGTGAAAGTAAAATTTTCGGAGTTGATTTGATTAAAGATGCTGAACAGAAAGTAAAGGTAATCCATGAAAGTCTGAAGGCGGCCGCAGATCGTCAGAAATCGTACGCAGATTTGAAACGAAAAGACATTGAATATCAGGTGGGAGATAAAGTATTTCTTAAAGTTTCGCCTTGGAAAAAGATACTCAGATTTGGCCGTAAGGGCAAGTTGAGCCCGAGATTCATTGGGCCGTACGAAATCTCCGAATGAGTTGGTCCTGTTGCGTATTGTTTGATTTTGCCCCCTGAACTCGAAAAGATTCACGACGTCTTCCATGTTTCGATGCTTCGATGTTATAGATCTGATCCGTCACACGTAATTAGTCCATCAGAGGTTGAAATTCAAGCCAATATGAGTTATGAAGAAGAACCGATTCGTATCCTAGCACGTGAAGTGAAAGAGTTGCGAAACAAAAGGGTTCCGCTAGTGAAAGTGTTATGGCTCAAACACGGGATAGAAGAAGCTACTTGGGAACCCGAGAACTCTATGAAAGAGCGATACCCAAACCTATTTACCGGTAAGATTTTCGAGGACGAAAATTTCTTAAGTGGGGGAGAGTTGTGACAGCCCAAAATTGACCCTTGTCGGGAAGTGGTTTCGAGACCGCTAAACCGAGTCACCGAAATGTTTGAACGTAATATTTATTGTCTAGAATATGTAATTATGAATGTGTGAAAATTTCAAGCTTCGATTTAGTCTATTGCATGTGAATTCAGTTAGTGTGACACTTTTGAAATGTGATAGGCTAATCCATAAGGACCTAATAGTGCATGTAATCAAAAGGGAGGACTTGCATGTCAAATTTCCCCCCCTAATTGATAGTGGCCGGCCATGACAAAGAATTATGGGCAAAACATGTCATAGACATGTTATGTTGGTGCATCATGGGGGGAAAAGAAAATAAATTAATGAGTATGGGTAATAAAGAAATGGAAAAGAAAAAAAAAAAAGAAAGAATGTGTGAGTGTTACCCCCATTGCTGTGAGTTGAAGAAAAAAAAATTGTTGTTCATCCTTTTGCATTTCTTTGAGACGAAAATTCTAAGGAAGAAGGAAGGAGTTCTTGCTTCATGCTTGGTTTGGAGGAGGATTAGGAGGAGGTTTGGCCATACTTGTGTCTAGATTAAGGTATGTTTGAGGTTGTGCCATGAGATTCATGCATGTTTTTAGTTGCTAGCTTGAGTTCTAATTAGCCCATGGTTCAAATCCTTGCTATGTCATGGGGATGATATTCGGCCAAGGTGGATTTTGTGTTAATGCCATTGCATGCTAAATATGAAGCTTGATAATGATACATGTGATGGTGGATTGAGGACTCTTGGAATTTTCTTTTTAGCATTTTTGAGGGAGACATTAAGTTCTTTGTTTAACCATGACCAAAATTGAAATGGTATGGTGTTGTGATGTATTCGGCCATGGTATATCCATAAGTATGATTTATGCTTATTGCATGGTAGATAAGATTTGTGTTTTGGATATATGTTTATATTTGGTTATAATCAACTTGAGATTCGGCCCTTGCACCTATATGTATATATGTTTGCACATGATGTATTGGTATGACATATATACTATCTCAAGGTATATATTTTCTTATGATGATGTTTCAGTTATGAAGTAAATGATAGATGCGTATTGAGCTACAATATGTAAGACATTAGTTAGTAAAATGTATGCCATTTATGTGTGGTATTAAATATGTAATTGGCCTCAACATCAACATGTATATTCGGCCACATGAGATGGATTGGTGTGCATGCATTCGGTTAGAGGCAAGCATATTGATGCCTTTATCTTGGTTAGGACAATCGGCTAAAAAGGGAGTGTGGGTTAATATCTTGAGTTGATGCATGATTTCACATGTATGTGACTTTAATATCTAATGTATAAATGTGGGCTAAGTGCCTTGTGTTCCTCTTTTCGATGCTCAAATGATTAAATCGATTTATTTATTTAATTAAGCTCAAGAGAAAAGGGGATCTAAATCCGATAAAGGGAAGGAAAAGTGGTCGAATAGCCATCGAAATCGCTCGACAACATCCGAGGTAAGTTCTTGAGTAATAGAGCTTAAATTATGATTTGATTAGATCATGTCTTAAGTAAGTCGAAATCATGCTCTTTGTGTGTGGATATTGAGCGAAATGTGCAAGAGTGATAAGTGTATTGTGTTTGAGTTTTGCTAATGAAAATGAAATACGAATGTGTCATGATTTAGTGTTAAATGTGCATGTTTATTCGAATGATGTCCGGCTAAGTCCCAAGGCTTTTGTGCTAAGTGACTAAATCCGGTCAATTCAAAGGCATTTGTGCGAGTTACCAAAACCGGTTAAGTCCTGAAGGCATTTGTGCGAGTTACCAAAATCGGGTTAAGTCCCAAGGCATTTGTGCGAGTTATTAAATCCGGGCTAATTCTCAAGGCAATTGTGCGAATTACTATAACCGGGCTATGTCCCAAGACAATCGAGCGAGTCGCTATATCCGGTTAAATTCTCAAGGTACGTGATTCGGGAATGAGCAATCTTGCTGTAAAATTTCAGTTAATACACTTGCAAAAATTCCAGAATGAGGTATGTTCGTATGTGCTTTGAATTAGTTGAGCCCTTACAAATAAGTATTCGCCGCTTGATAAACGAGCTACCGCCTTTGGCTAAGTTGATCTTTTGTGTATGAACATAAGGGTTGGTAATGTGAAGTAAGTATGATATTGAGAATGTGTGCATATGAAATTATCCGCTTAGCTATATGAATGCTATGCTTTTGTTGTGCTGGAATCCTTGCTCAAAACTTACTAAGCATAAATTGCTTACTCGTTTCTTTGTTCTCTGTTTTATAGATTTTGGCTTGTCACCATCGGACTCGTGATTTTGGAAGTCGAAGTCTCCCACACTATCAAAGCCCCTTTTGGTACAAATTTTGGTTGAACCTTGAAATGGCATGTATAGGACTCTGCTTCGTTTGTTGGTCCTAAACCCTTTGATTTTGTATAAATTTGGATAGCCATGCGAAAATGGCTTATATACACTTTGGCATGGTATCATAATCATTTTGTATGTTGTTCATTAAGAGATGTGGAAATGTTGGAATCGATTAGCCCTTGGAATGGTTAATCGTGATCATCTTTTGTGCCATGTATGCTAAAAGGGCTAGTTGAATCAAGGAAAGTATGAAGTAGGTAAAATCTACCTTAAAGACAGAGGTTGACAGCTGCAGTGATGTGGATGTGAAAAATCACTAAAAATAGTAGGAATGGAATTAAATAGTGAATAAATTTTTTAAATGAACCTTGATGAATCTATTTTCATAGGAAAGTAATGAAACGATCATATGAACAGTATGTTAAGAGATATTGAATTTTTCGCGAGGTAGGGCCAGAACGGTTTCTGGATTCCCTGTTCCGACTTTGGAAATTCATTGTAAATTAACCAGAGATAATTAGGAGTCATTCCATATATTTATAGATTCCTCTTTGAGTCTAGTTTCTATAGAAACAAACGGCATCAGTATTGAAGCCCTATACAGGGAGATATCCAAGTTTTAATGAGCGAAGGTTAGTGTAGTCGATCCCTGTAACATGGGAGACTTTAACTAATAAAATGTACTAATTGGCCGGACTAAAAATTCTAGGAAAAAATATGTAGATGGACATATGAGTCTAGTTTCAGGGAAAAATTACAAAACTGATTTTCGAGCTTTGAAACTCAAGATATGATTTTTAAGGCGACAGTGATGCAGTAACCAGCTTGTCTGGAAATTTTTAAATGGACTGTGAAAATAATTAAGTTAAGTCTGTGTGCACCTTGTGTTCGACTCCGGTAACGGACTCGGGTACGGGGTGTTACAATTCATGACTAACATTCACTTGACATTTATTCATTCATTCATTCATTGCATGTACATATCACCCTAATCATTCACTAAGGCTAAAACCGTATAATCCGCAGCTGCGACACTACAAGCCTGGAATCACATCACTCATATAGGACGCATCGACAAGTTAGAGTGATGGAGGTTGAATTTAACAAAAGGATTGAGAGGATGGAAAGAATACAAAGGGAATTACAGGAACAGTTGGCAAAGTCACAACAAGAAACCAGAGATCTGATGGTGAGATCTTGAGAAGAATCGCTCAAACAAAGGGACCAAATGGCCAGGATGATGGAAATGATGTCGGCTCTGGTAAAAGGAAAGGGACCTATGAACCCTGACGTTGTGGAACCACAGCCAAGGTTTAACCTCGATCATGATCCGCCCCATCCTCCAGGATTTACTCCAGTGCATGCCCACGCAACACAAAGAGGGTACGCTCAATGGGAACCTACAGGCCTTGAGCAACGGCCTGCGCCACCTGCTAATCTGGGGCAAGGAATGTTCGTATCAAACCCGGGGGCTAGTCCTACTGATCCACCCGTTCCATATTTGGACGATCCAACAGAGATAGCCAGGTTGAAATTGGATGATCACGATACAAAGGAGAAATATAGGAGCTTAGAGGAAAGGCTCAAAGCGATAGAAAGCACTGAAGTCTTCTCTGCACTGAGTGCTAAAGAGCTCAGTTTGGTACCCAATTTAGTTTTGCCTCCAAAGTTTAAGGTACTGGATTTTGAAAAGTACGATGGGACAAGATGCCCAAAAGCGCATCTCATCATGTTTTGCCGGAAGATGACTGGCTATGTGAACGAAGATAAGCTGCTCATACACTGCTTTCAGGATAGCTTAGTCGGACCAGCTCTTCGATGGTATAATCAGCTTAATAGAGAAAGGATCTGATCATGGAAGGATTTAGCGTCAGCGTTCTATGAACAGTACAAACACGTATCCGATATGGTGCTTGACCGAATGACTCTGCAAATGATGGAGAAGAAACCAACGGAGACCTTCAGGCAATACGCTCAAAGGTGGAGAGATATCTCGGCCCAAGTGGAGCCTCCACTGACTAAGACTGAGATAACGGTCCTTTTCATCAACATGTTGAAAGCTCCATTCTATGACAAGTTGGTAGGAAGTGCCACAAAGGACTTTGCGGATATTGTGATATCCAGGGAACTTATTGAGAATGCCATCAAAAGTGGAAGGATAGAAGGTTCTGACAGTTCAAGAAGGGCAGCACCCGTAAAGAAAAGAGAGCCAGAAACCCATATGGTGGGAGCTGGAAGCCACTATACTCCAAACCCATACTCAAACCAACCACGACCGTGATATCACTCATCCCCAAACATCTATTTTCCTCCCCAAAACCCTTACTACCAAGCACCACCTCCTTCCTACCTCGTATACGCCACGAACAACCAAAGACCCATCGCCACATTCCCACAAAGCACTGTACCCGCTCAAAGCCAACCCAGAAATGAACCAAGACCAGCAAGGCCCAATCCCGAGAGACCGCAATTTACTTCTATCCCTGTTTCGTATGGGGAATTGTACCCAAAAATTTTGGAGAAACAATTGATCTCCCCATTATATGGCACCCCTGAAACACCCATACCCGAAATGGTACGATCTTAATGCTAGTTGTGTATACCATGCTGAAAACCAGGGGCATTCTACGGAGAATTGCCTTGCCTATAAAATGAGAGTTCAAGGACTTATTGATGCGGGCATCCTGCGATTTGATAGTGCTAGTAATGCAATTGGGAACCCGTTCCCTGACCATGCTGAAGGGAATGTGAACTTGATAACGGAAAAGGGTAAGTGGCAAACAAAAAGCTATGTTTCTGAAGTAAAGACGCCTCTGCAGAAAATCTGGAAGGTATTGGTTGAGAAGGTATTACTCTGTCGCATCGACAAAATTCTCGGAAAAGGAGGTCAAGGTTTTTGTAATTTCCATGGTCTTGAAAGGCATAACATTCAATCCTGTGAAGAATTTGGAAAATTATTACAAGACATGATGGATAATGAGGAGATTAGGATCTTTAATAAAAGGGAAGAGGCCGATGAAGGAAAAGTATGTGCCTCTGACAATCAATCGTTAGGTCTCCTGTATAGCGCCAATCGACCATTCGTAATTTATTACGATGCAAGGAAGGAACCGGTGAAACCAAAGATGATCATTGAAGTGCCATCTCCTTTCCCTTACAAGGACGACAAGGTGATACCGTGGAAATACGACATCAACATTGTCACACCTGAAGGTGAAAAATCCGAAGCCACAACTGGAAATGTTGGGGAGGTAGGCCATTTTACCCGCAGTGGGCAGTGTTATTCTAAAGAGATTGAGCCGATAAAGAAGAACAATGACTAGAAGCAAAAAGGAAAGGCAGTGATGTACAAAGCCGAAGTCGAGCAGGAAACTCCACCCGTGCAAGAAACTAAAAAGCCTGTGGATGAGGAGGAAGCACAGGAGTTCTTGAAATTTATCAAGCACAGTGAATACAATGTGGTGGAACAATTGAATAAGCAACCAGCACGAATCTTGGTTTTATCTCTACTGTTAAATTCAGAGCCACATCGGAACGCTTTGCTGAAGGTGTTAAATCAAGCTTACATAGCAAACAACATATCTGTTGAGAAGCTTGATAGGTGGGTGAATAATCTGAACGCTGACAATTTCATCTCTTTTAGTGATGAAGAGATACCGCCAAACGGTAGAGGCTCAGTGAAAGTACTGCATATTACGACTCGCTGCAAGGGCTACATAATATCGAAGGTGCTCATCGATAATGGGTCGGCACTCAACGTCATGCCTTTGGCCACGCTTTCAAGAATTCCGATGGATCTGTCCTATTTAAGGCCCTGTCATTCCATAGTAAGGGCATTCGATGGGACAAGGCGTGAAGTCATGGGAAAGATTGAGATCCCTCTAGAAGTGGGTCCCTACATTTATAATGCCGAGTTCCAAGTCATGGACATCACACCTTCGTATAATTCATTTTGGGAAGGCCCTGGATCCATTCTGCTGGAGCAGTTCCGTCCTCTCTCCATCAAAAAGTGAAGTTTATCATGGATGGTTGTTTGGTCACTGTCGAGGGAGAAGAAGACATTGTCGCATCTATCTCTGCTGATGCACCGTACCTGGAAGTAAGCAAAGATGCAATAGAATGTTCCTTCCGATCCTTTGAATTTGTCAATGCCACTTTTTTCGTTGAGGGAAATAGAATTCTGGTGCCAAAACTGTCAAGGAATACCAGATTGGGCATTAAGATGACTGTGGGAAAAGGAGCCCGAGCAAGGAAGGGTTTGGGAAGGTATCTGCAAGGAATAGTCAGGGCTCTAAAGTCAGTGCACCACAAGGCCCGATACTATTTGGGGTTCCAGCCAGACATACAACAGAGAAGGAAACAGTTGCAGAAAGATCGAGAAAGGCGGATTGCAAGAGTCTTAGGCTAAGAATTAGAATGGGAGCCCATAATGTACCCTCCTTTGTCAAAAACATTTACATCTGCAGGAATGATATACCCCGAGTAAGATAATCCACGAAGCACGCTGTTATGAATTGAAAGGGGTCTTCAGAATGTCAGTATAAATGTCATTGACAAAGGAAATGACACAATTAAAAATGTTTCAATGATACGCCCTTGTCCTCCTGGATTTGCTTTGAACAATTGGACTGCTGTGGATCTCCTTGTAGTTTCTAAGTCTTCTCCAGAATAATGCTCAATGTTAACACTCTTCTTTTTGTGTACCCCTAAGTAATAGTAGGGATTCTTTTGTAAGAGCTTATGTTTTTCTCATTATCATTTAAATGAACATTAATGAAGATGCATTTTGTCATGGTCTTTACATTCTCATTAACTTCATAATTTTTCCCTCTTCTCACAGCCTGTCATTGCATATATCTCACGTCATACCATGCTTGTTGGTCCCAATACTTTGATGCTCCTCAATAGTTTTCTTTTCCATTCAATTTTTAGGTGTTCAGATATCAACGATATGAACAAACCCATTACAAATCTTGAAATCAATTTCGAGAAGGCTATTTGTTTAGGAGAGCTCGAAGCTGAGGAAAATGTTGAAGACTATGTCTCGTCTCCTGACTTACTAAGAATGGTAGAACAAGAAGATAAACAGATTTTACCTCATCAAGAATCTGTTGAGATAGTAAACTTGGGAAATGAAGAAAAGAGGCAAGAAGTGAAGATTGGGACCTCCATTTCAGATAACACCAAACATGATTTGATCACTTTTCTTCATGAGTACAAAGATGTGTTTGCATGGTCATATCAGGACATGCCAGGATTGGATGAGGATGTAGTGGTCCATAGACTCCTACTGAAACTAGAATGCAAATCCATTCAACAGAAGCTAAGATGAATGAGACCTGAACTGCTGTTAAAGATAAAAGAAGAAGTCAAGAAACAATTTGATGCTAGCTTCCTACAAGTCTCCAAGTATCCACAACGGGTACCTAACATAGTCCCAGTACCGAAGAAAGACGGAAAAGTACGAATGTGTGTGGATTATTGCGATTTGAATCTAGCAAGTCCTAAAGATAATTTTCCTTTGCCACACATCGACACATTGGTGGATAACACAGCCAAACATTCATTGTTTTTGTTCATGGATGGATTCTCGGGTTATAATCAGATAAAGATGGCTCCTAAGGACATGGAAAAAACTACTTTCGTAACAATGTGGGGAACATTCTGCTATAAGGTGATGCTGTTTGGATTAAAGAACGCTGGGGCAACATATCAGAGGGCCATGGTGATGTTGTTTCATGACATGATGCACAAAGAAATAGAAGTCTACGTCGATGATATGATCGCCAAATCCAAGGGGGAAAGAGAGCATGTAGGAAACCTCAGGAAGTTTTTCGAAAGATTAAGAAAGTTCCAACTAAAGCTTAATCCAGCCAAGTGTCGTTTGGGGCTACCTCGGGAAAATTGCTAGGCTTCATCGTCAATGAGAGAGGCATTGAAGTTGATCCAGATAAGATAAAATCCATACAAGAACTACCACCTCCGCGCACGCAAAAGGAAGTCAGAGGATTTTTAGGGAGGTTGAACTACATCGCTCGGTTCATTGCTCAACTTACCAACTAGTGTGACCCAATTTTTCGACTCATTCGAAAACATAATCCAGGAGAATGGAATGAGGAATGCCAGATGGCTTTTGACAAAATAAAATAGTATTTGTCTAGTCCCTCGGTGCTAGTACCACCAACTCCAGGAAGACCATTAATTTTGTACCTGACCATGTTCGAAAATTCGATGGGTTGCGTACTGGGGCAACATGACAAGTCAGAAAAGAAAGAAAAGGCAATTTACTACCTCAGCAAAAAGTTCACAAAATATGAAGCAAGAATTCGTCAATTGAGAAATTCTGTTGTGCTTTAGTCTAGGTAGTTCGGAGACTCAGGCAATATATGTTGTATCTGTGACAGCCCAAAATAGACCCTAGCCGGAATGTGGTTTCGGGACCACAAAACCGAGGCATAACAATAATTTAAAATTTATTTCGATGCCTATAATATGTGAGTATTCATGTATGACATTTTTTTGATGATTGATTTAGTGTTATAAAGGTGAATTTCACTAGAAAGGACTTGTGTGAGAAAATTTAGAATTGAGATAGGCAAATGTGGAAGTGGCCTATTGATGCACACTAGGAAATGTTGTCCTTGCATGTCAAATTCCCCAAATTTGACTATAGTGGCGGCCATGGTGATGAATATGGGCAAAAGAAAACATGTCTTAAACATGTTTTGCTAGTGGTGCATGTTAGAAATAATAAAATAAGAGTATGGAAAAAAAAGGAAAAAAAAGTGTTCTTCTTTCACCATAGCTCTTGGCGAATGTCCTAAGGAAAGAAAAGAAAATTTTGCTCATCCATTTTCACTTCTTGGCCGAAAATACTAAGGAAAAGGGGAGGATTTTCGCTTCATGCTTGGTTTGGAAGAGATCTAGAAGGAGATTTGGCTAAGTTTGCATCAAGATTAAGGTATGTATGAGGTTGTGTTAGGAGTTTCATGCATGTCTTGGTTGCTAACTTGATGTGCATGTTAGCCATGGCTCAAATCTTTGTTATGCCATGGAAATGGTATTTGGCCAAAGTTGTTATGGTGATAAAGCCATTGCATGCTAAGTGTGAAGCTTGATGATGATGCATGCAATGATGGATTTTCTACTCATGAGTAAGATTTTGAGTTTTCTCTTTGTTTTATCATGATTGAAGTTGAAAAGGAGCATGATTGTCATATTCGCCATGATGCATTCTTGAGCATGATTCATGCTTCTTGCATGTTAGTTAAAATTTGTGTTTTGGATGGCTATGGACACCTTGAAAATTCGGCCATGCTCATATATGCATATATATGATTGCACATTATGTTTTGGTTATGAACTAAGTGATGAATATATTGGTTTAAAGAAGAAGATGTGGAAGAATGCTTGTGAAATTGCAAGCACAATTGCCTAGCACACATGTAGGTGCTTGATGCTATATTATAAGTTTTAAATACAATGTGCAAAGCATTAATTAGTAAATTGCATGCTGTTTTTGTGAGGTATTAAGTGCAAAATTGACCTCAACATGTACATGAATATTCGCCTTGGGTAGCCTATTGAAGGCCTTAGCATTTCCTTGATGCTCGAATAAATTGTATTGAATTGCTTGATGTAGTATAAAATGTGCATGACCATTGTGTATTCAAGCTAAAGGGTGGCCATATGACCATTTAAACTCCTTGTCATATTCGCCAAAAGCTAGCACAATGAGGTTTTAATAAATTGAATTTGTTTGAATTAGCTCAAGAGCTTAGAGGGCCACAATTGGACAAGGGAAGGAGAAAGTGATCGAATAGCCGAAAAAGCCGTTCGACAACATCCGAGGTAAGTCCTCAAGAAGTGACCCTACTTGAATTGTGTGAAATAAAGTATGGATGTGTATTGATTATTGATTGTGTATGCATGAGTATTTGAATTCTACCCGGCTAAGTCCCAAGGCGAATATGCTTGTGACTATAATTGCGTTTGAGCCTTAGTAACGAAAATGAATTATGTATGTCCAATGATAATTGATGTATGTGTTCATGGAAATTGAATGATATCCGGCTAAACTCAAGACAATCATGTTGGAAATTATATCCGGTTAAGACCAAGGCAATTGCGCTTAGTGGCTACATCCGGCTAAGACCAAGGCATTCGTGCGAGACATTCTATCCGGCTAAGACCAAGGCATTTGTGCACGTGATTATATCCGGTTATATTCAAGAATCTTGGGCTGGAGGTGAGTGTTGGTTGCTGTAATGAATTCAATTAGTACACTCGAAAAGCCCAAAGGATAAGGTACGTTATATGTGCATTGAAAGTCGACATGTTTGAGCAACATTCGCTCAATCGACTAATGAATTTCAGTTATTGAATTGATTGATATTTTGTGAAATCATATAATGATGAAGTGTGAAGTAAGAATGTGTATTAATGAAATGATGCATTTGGCTATGTGAATGTATTGCTGTAATTAGAGTTGATTATATTCCTTGAGACTTACTAAGCATAAAAATGCTTACCCTGCTGCTTTGGCTCTCATTTTTTTAGATTTCGTCAAGCAATTGGATTTGGGATCGTTGAAGTCAAGTCATTCACACTATCAAGCCTCCATTTTGGTATAAATTTTGATTGAACTTGAGATGGCATGTATAGGACTACCTCTTGTTTGTTAAATATGTTGTAATGTAAGTATGTACGGCCATGCGAAAATGGCTCGAAAAGGGAAGCATGAACTTAGACTAATTGTGGGTTGTATGTATATATTTGGTGTCATGATGTGGCTATGGCTTGAAATGGGAATGTTGGTCATATGATCAGCCATTGGCATGGATAAAATGATCATATATGAACCTATGTATGGCAAGACTAGTTGATTCATGGAGACTACCAAATAGGTAAGTCCTACCTTAAAAACAGATGCTGCCAGCTGCAGTGGCATGAATGTGAAAAATCACGAAAATTCATAGGAATGGAATTAAATAGTGAATAAGCTATGTAAATGAACCTTGATGAGTCTATTTTCATATGGAAGAAACGAAATGGTCATAGGAGTTACAGGTTAAGAGATATTAAAGCTATTGTGAGACAGGGCCAGAATGGTTTCTGGGTTCCCTGTCGCAACTTTAAAATTCACTATAAATTATCCAAAAGAATTAGGAGACATACCTTATATGTACAGATTCCATTTTGAGTCTAGTTTCATTAGAAACAAACGAAACCAGCATTAAAGCCCTGTACAGAGAGATATTCAAGTTATACCGTGCGAAGGTCAGAGCAATCGATCCCTGTAACATGGGTAACTTTAACTAATAAACTGTACCAATTGGCCCGACCAAAAATCCTAGAAATAAATCCATGGATGGATATATGAGTCTAAATTCAGGGAAAATTTACAAAACCAGTTTCCGAGTTTTGAAACTCGAGATATGATTTTTAAGGCGACAGTGACGCAGTTTTCCAGCCTGACTGGAAATGTCAAATTGGCGGGCAAAACATGTGAACTTGGCTTGTTAACCCCTCGGGTCCGACACCGGCGATGGTCTCGGGTTTGGGGTGTTACAGTATCATATGGCGTGGTTAATTTCAAAGCTAGACCCAATAAAGTACATGTTGGAATCACCTACACTCTCAGGAAGAATGGCACGATGGCAGATCCTACTATCGGAATACGACATCATCTATGTGAGCCAATTTTCAATAAAAGGAGGCGCGATAGCTGATTTCTTAGCAGCTCGAACATCGGAGGAGTACGAGCCATTAAGATTTGATTTCCCAGACAAAGACTTAATGTGCATTGCAGAAAAAGAATGCGAGTCATCAAAAGAAAAGTCGTGGAAGATGAGCTTTGATGGTGCATCGAACGCATTGGGGTACGGGATTGGAGCAATCCTCATATCACCATAGGGGAATCATTATCCATTCACTGCCAGGCTGAATTTCTTCTGTACCAATAATATAGTGGAATACGAGGCTTGTATCATGGGACTTTGTGCAGCCATTGAACAAAACATCAAAATTCTAGAGGTATACGGGGACTTAGCCTTGGTGATTTACCAAATCCGTGAAGATTAGGAGGTGAGAGATCCAAAATTGATTAAGTACAGTGATCTAGTGGCAGAACTAATTAAAGAATTTGAAGAAATAACTTTTAATTTCATCCCACGAGAAGAAAACCAATTGGATGATGCCCTGGCCACTTTGGCTTCAATGTTCAAAGCAAACGGAGAAATAGAAATAATGCCCCTCAAAATGAGCATACATGAGGCCCCTGCACATTGTTGTAGTATTGAAAGAGAGGCAGATGGATAGCCATGGTTCCATGATATCTTAGAATATGTCAAGAATCAAAGATATCCTGAACAAGCAAATG
Organism: Gossypium arboreum; assembly: GCF_025698485.1. Classification (NCBI taxonomy): domain Eukaryota; kingdom Viridiplantae; phylum Streptophyta; class Magnoliopsida; order Malvales; family Malvaceae; genus Gossypium; species Gossypium arboreum. The sequence continues at coordinate 90,548,937 of NC_069077.1, forward strand.
AGAATGACAAAAGAACAATCAGAAGAATGACAGTGGGATTTGTTCTTGATGGGGACATCCTATACAAAAGAGGAAAAGATCAAGTACTTCTGAGATGCGGGGATACTATTGAAGCCAGAAAAATACTTAAAGAAGTCCATGAAGGAATCTGTGAGACGCACGCCAATGGTTTCACTATAGCCAAGAAGATCATGAGACTCAGTTACTATTGGCTGACGAGGGAAAGCGACTGCATTAGTTATGCAAGAAAATGCCACAAATGTCAAATTTACAGCGACAAAATTCATGTAGCCCATTCGCCTCTTCATGCCATGACATCTCCGTGGCCCTTTTTTATGTGGGGCATGGATGTTATAGAGCCAATTTCCCTAAAGGCTTCTAATGGACACCGATTCATTTTTTTGGTTATAGATTACTTCACAAAATGGATAGAAGTCGCTTCGTTTGCTAATGTGACGAAAACTATAGTTTGCAGGTTCTTGAAAAAGGAAATCATTTGTCGATATGGTTTGCCTGAGAGAACCATTTCAGATAACGCCTTGAATCTGAACAACAAGATGATGAAGGAAGTGTGTGAGCAATTTCAAATAAAACATCATAACTCATCACCCTATCGTCCAAAAATGAACGGAGCTGTTGAAGCGGCCAACAAGAATATTGAGAAGATTATTGGGAAAATGACCGAGACATATAAAGACTGGCATGAGAAGCTACCATTTGCTTTATATGCATATCGCACATCTGTGCGGACATCTACAGGAGCAACTCCTTTCTCTCTAGTCTATGGAATGAAGGCTGTGTTACCCATCGAAGTTGAGATTCCTTCTCTATGAGTCTTAATGGAGTCGAAATTAGAGGAAGCAGAATGGGTTCGAGCTCGATATGAACAGTTAAACCTCATCGAAGAAAAATGTTTAAGAGTCATTTGTCATAGACAGATGTACCAGAAGAGAATGATCGCGACCCATGACAAGAAAGTACGGCCAAGAGAATTCCACGAAGGAGAATTTGTGCTGAGAAAAATTCTCCCAATACAAAAAGACTTGCGAGGAAAATGGGTACCAAATTGGGAAGGACCATACGTCATAAAGAAGGCATTCTCGGGTGGAGCTTTGATTCTCATTGAGATGGATAGGAAGGAGTTACCTCATCCAGTGAATTCAGATGCTATGAAGAAATATTATGCCTAAAAAAAAAAGATCAAGTTGAAAACCCGAAAAGGGCATCTTGATTAACACAAAAGATTAGGATGAAAACCTGAAAGGGCATTCTAATGAAGCAAACCTGGGCTCAAAGAGCAAGACAATTTGAACAAGTGAGTCAAATGGTGGAACTATAGTATTTGAAGCATTTTCAGCAGCCCGAAAACTTTTACGCAAGAAGCCATGCTCGAAAAGATTCTTGAATTGAGGAACGTGGAAGAGTTCATGCGTTGAAAAACTAAGCATTTGTATCCATTGAATGCGATCCCTTTTCTCTTTATGACACTTTTTTTTACTATCATTGGTTAACTTTCTTTGTTTGCTACATTTGAAGTAAATAAATGTGAGGTATCCCTTTTGTCCCTACCTGACAATTTTCATGCATCTCATTATGTGTTTATTTACATGATAAATAGTGAAATGACATACTCTAAACAAAAGAAATGTTAAGCATTACCCGGATAAGAATTCGATAAGTACAAGAGCCTCGAAGCAAGGACAAAATTCAACCAGGGGCAAAAGAACGATACCTGAGAAACGCAGATTGTTCGTGAAGCTTGAGGACGGGTACAGGGCCTAAAGAGAAAGTCAAGAGCCGAAGTAATGAATGCAGATCATCACAAAAAAAATCATGACAAAAAGGACATACGACAAACACGCCTAAAGCGCATAGCATAATCATGTAGGCATAAAGGTATTTAAGACAAACATGTGCATATCATGATAACATTGACATATACAGGTACTCTAGTAGAGCAAGAGGATGTGATGATAGCTGTACTGAATCAAAGGAAAAGACACCTGAGTTCCACCAGACGACATGTTTTGGTATTCTGATGTTTTTATTTCTGTTTTTCAAAAAAAATCAACTCATATTGTGAGAGGTGAGTTGAGCCTCAGGACACACTGAGGTAATTTTAATTTCTGTTCATCAAAAAAATTCATATTGCGAGAGGTGAGTTGAGCCTCAGGACAGGCTGAGGTATTTTTTTATTTCTGTTTTTCAATTTATGTTTCAAAAATCAACTCATATTGTGAGAGGTGAGTTGAGCCTCAGGACACGCTGAGGTATTTTTTTAATTTCCGTTTTTCAATTTATGTTTCAAAAATCAACTCATATGGCGAGAGGTGAGTTGAGCCTCAGGACACGCTGAGGTATTTTCAATTTCTGTTTTTTCAATTTATATTTTTCAAAAATCAACTCATATTGTGAGAGGTGAGTTGAGCCTCGAGTCACATGTCGAGGTATTTGCAAAATCTACTTTTCAAATTAAGTTCCAAAAAAACCAACTCATATTGCGAGAGGTGAGTTGAGCCTTGGCTCCCGAGCTGAGTTATTTTCAATGTCTGATTTTAAAGAGTCAATTCATATTGCGAGAAATGAGTTGAGCTCAGGATCACATGCTGAGGATAAAGATTGGAGTTAATCGAAGACACAGATTTTGGCCTCCTTGAAGTTGCAGTGAAGCAGGTTGAAGTTACAAGTCTTATCTCCTTGAAGTTGTAGCAGAGCCCTGAAGTTACAGTGGAGCTGATCGAAGTTGCAGATCTTATCTTCTTGAAGATACAGCAGAAGAGCAGATCACAATGAATTTTATATCCCTGAAGATTGGAGTAGATTAAAGCTACAGGGCATATCTTTGAAGTTGCAGCGGATTGAATCAAAACAACAAGATACAGTGGATTGGAAAAAGACTACCTCAACAAGAGGAGTACCAATGAAGTCAAGACTCGGCAAGACGGGGCAAAATTGGCCTTTCATTATGTCTTTTCTCTATTCCCATTACAGGACAATGGGCAAAGAGAGGCAGCTGTTGCAGGCCAATTTTGGCCCACCACAAATTAAACCCATTTACAACAAAAAAACCAAAACCCACCTAACTTACCCAAACCCCAATCAGCCCACATCCATCTAAATTAACCCACACTTAGGTCTACATTTAACCCTAGCCCTAACCCAAAAAAAAAAAAAAAAAAACAAATCAAGAAACCCTAGCCACCTAGCCACCTTCCCACTTGCGCCGCAACCACCCTCTGACACCACGCCACCGACGTCAGCCCATTTGCACCGGCCACCAACTCTGCAGCACTGCTCAACTGCTCCTGCAAGAGAAACACGTGAAAATACAGAAATAATAAACTAATACTTGTAAATGGTTATAAAAGCCAAATCGAAATTCTTTGTAAGCGGTTCGACAAGTTTTAATACATACACTATATTTTCAAACACAAAAACAGTGAATCGAACAACACCCAAAAAAAAAAATCGAGCATCTAAAGTGATTACATTTCTTTTACATATTTCATTTTTATATTTTAGAATATGTTTTCTTTACTTTTAAAAATATTTTCATAATAAATATTTAAATAAAAAGGAAATATATTTTTAAAAGAAAAAAGGAAAAAAAATTACCCTTTTTTAGATTTCCGGCCACCGTGTACGGAAGTCTGGCCGGAGCATGGCCTGAAATCGCCCAGGCCATAGAAAGAGGAGAGCTTTCTCTCCCTTTTTTAGAAGCAGCAGCCAAAAAAAAAAAAAAAAAAAAAAGAGTCAAATTTTTACTTTTATAATGGGTCAAAACGACGCCGTTTTGAGCCTTAACCCCCATGGCCAAAACGACGTCATTTCACCCTTTAACCTTTATACCCAATCCGTCCGTCCCGAACCCACCTCTGGATCCGCGTGTTTTTTATCAAATGGGTTATTTACCCTATTGGTCCTTCCGCCTTTTTCTATGTTTTTCAATCAAGTTTATTTTGATTTTTAATTCGACCTTGAAATTTGTTACACTTTTCAATTGAGTCACCCACGCTGCTGCGCGTTTTAGCTGAAGGAGTTTATTGCACTTTTGGTCCCTCTAGGTCATGCGCGTGTTGCAATTTGGCGCTGTTTCCTATTTTATTGCTAATTTCACCCCAAGAATTTTGTTTTGGTCTCAATTTCGTCCTTTTTTTGTCGTTTTTGTTCTTAAATATTATTTGTAATATTAATTTTGCTATTATTATTATTATTTATTATTTTATTTTTATATATTTATTCATACTATCATTATTATATTATTTTTACCACTATTACATTTATTATATTAGTATTATTATTACTATCATTATCATTATTAGTATTATTGTGTGTTTTCATTATATATATGTTTTTTATATTTATAGTATTATTTTAATATTGTGTTTACTATAGATATTTACCCTTTTACTATTATTACCTATTATTTTATTTTTAATATTATTAAGTTATTCTTGTTTTTATATTCTTTTATTATTATTATCATCATTATTAACTTAGATATATACATATATATATTTTTATGTACATATCATTATTTTATATTATTGTTGTAAATATATATTTTTTATATATATTTTTATGTACGTTCTTAATATTTTCTTTTATTGTAAATATTATTATTATTACATACTTTTATCATATGCATACATATATATATATATATATATATATTTTTATGTACATATTATTATTACCAAATATATCATTTTTCTCATTTTATTATTAGTACATGATTTGTTTTATTTTCTTTTTGTAAATATCATTATTATTGTTATTCTAATATTCTAGTATTCCATGTTAATATTTTTCATTAATAATATCATTGTTTGCATCATTTATTTATTTTAAATTCTTACTTTAGAAATATTTTTCTCATGTTTTAATTAATTTCAAAATAAGGCAATGTACCGATTTCAACATTAAGTCCGTGATTTCATCGCTATGTTGGGTGAATCACGTTGGCTCGTGTTAAAAAAACGGGACATCCTTCAAAAAAAACCAAAAACTTGAAATTCTCGTGTTTGGATCGGTTCACGATTAAATGTTACATTGAACTTGTATTTTTGAAATTTAAGACAACGCGTGTTTAATGAGATACCAATTTTGGGCGTCATGAGGGTGCTAATACCTTCCTCGTGCGTAACCGACTCCCGAACCCTATTTTTCTCTGAATTTTAACTTAGACCTAAACCCAACCTTCTTTTTACCCAAAAAATAATTTTTTTTTGTTAAAAAGAGGTTTTATTAGGTGTCCGATCACACCTAGAAAAAGACCGGTGGCGACTCCCCTTTTCATTAAAATCGAAGTTTGGTTTTCAAATAATCACCTCAATTAGTGACCGGAGCAAAAATTTTACGTCGCTACAATAATAATAGATTAATAACAAAACCTCAAAATTTTTATACTCATTACTCGCCTCGTACCCTATTCCGGCGTCGAATACGGGTAAGGGGTGTTACATGCTCCTCTTTAATATGGTTGTAAATCAATTGAGCTTGAGTGAAAGAGTAAACTCGAAATTATATAGGGTTTTTCTATATATTTTTACCACATTTTTTACTTAATTATTATTTTTATCTTGAGTAATTATTATTGAAATAGGAGAATTTTACTTAATTAGTGATTTTGGACATGAATTTGGAAGGTATGTGAAATTATGCTTAATTACATTATTTTCATACATATTTTGTATGAATCCATGTTAATTTATTAATGTATATATTTTTCACTATGTAGATAGGTTATTGGAGACATGATTTAAATAAATAAAGTTGGTCATACACAAATTATCCATGTGGACAGCAAGACCATGCAATTTTAGGCATGGAGTTGACTACTTGACCCAGTAAAGAAAGCTGATAAAAGATGGACATGATTGCTAAGTTATTAGACTGAAAAAACCATCCAACAAAGGGAATTAAAAGCCCAATTTTGACACTTGAAGATGGCTGCCCAAAATATGTTTTAGGATATTTAATTAAAGGTCCCTGAAGTTGGAAAATAATCAGAAATTAGCCCAACAACTTCTTTGTTGAAATCGTCCACTACATAGTTATTTTTTGCTTGAAATACAAATTCAAATTGAAAATACTTGATCATCCCTTTTCCTTGAAGCATGACCGGCCACATGAGAGAGGGAAGGAAGGGAATTTAAACCTATTTTTAGTAAATTCAAATCCTTATCTTCACCTATAAATATCTTGTCATCCCTCACTTCTAAAGCATCCCTCATCACACAACATTCCTTTCTCACTCTCAATAGTTTTCTCTCAATCCCTTTTCCCTTTTTCCCATGCATAGCCGTCCATCCCCTATCCTATCTTTAGCCTCAAAAGCTTTGTCAAAAGCACTCTTTAGCCTACTACCTTCTAAACCCTTAGCAAAAGAAGCTTTAATTAGAATAGAGGAGTGCATCAATTAGAATAGATCCGAAAGGCTGCTAAACTGAGCAGAGTTTAATCTTTCCTCTTGTCATTTATTTTAAACATGTTTTCTTTGTGTTTTATATTTTTGACATCAACTATGAAGTTTTAATTTATATCTGCTAGGATGATTATATTAATTTAATGAGATTTATTTAATTCATGTTAACATGTTTTGTGTCTCAGTCGATTATGTTTTCAATTAATATCATGATCATTTCATTCATACGTGATTGGGTGCACTCAAATTAGCTGAGTGATCCTAACCATACAATGGTTAGTAGACACATAACTGAAAAGTGCAATGCTTAATTTAGGTCATTAAAACCGACTAAGTTAAGGTTCATAATATATTTAGTTAGCTCTATTTTCTTGCATGGTTTTTAGATTTATGTAATTAAAATATTGCAAATGTACATGTCCCTGTGACCTTACGTGAATTTTAAGAAACCCTTAGTCTAATATGATCAGTAACATGCATATTTCACTAAGTAAAAGATCCAAGAGGACTTAATTTGGTTTCCAAACCCATAAAAGATTGAGTTGCCATGAAAATAATTCAAAACTTGTTAGCATGATGAAAGTAAGTTGATTTGATTAATATGATTATCCTAGCCCATTTAATGTTTATTATTATTATTATTATTATTATTTTTGCTAAAGTCCTCATTCATACATTTAGGTAAATTGCATCTAGATTAGAATTGCATAAGGATCAATCTTTGCATCTAATTAATTTACTTAGTTTAATCATCACCATCCAAATTATTGAATTTTTACATAAAATTTTGAAGCTATAATTTTCAAATATTTGGTTAAGCTTATACAATCCCTGTGGAGACGATAACTCATTTTTACTTACTTATTACTTGAACGATTACATACACTTGCGTAAACACGTTACAAATTGTTACAGAAGGGGCCTCTATTCATGTTCATTTGTTTATTTTTAAGTTTGTTTGTGTTCGTTTTGTACTGTTAAAAAATTCAAATTTGAGTTTATGTTCGTTCGTTTAAAATTATGTATGTTCCTATTCATTTAACTTAAACGAAAATGTTCATGAACATATTGTTGAATGTCCACAAAAGATTTTCAGAAATAACAATCTAATCTAGCTTACACACATGCGTGCACGCATGCACACATACTATAGCAATGTTTTAAAGCAAAAATAGAAACAAGCTTACGTGGCAAGCTTAAATATTTGACAAGTGGCACTATATTTATAAGGCACAAATACATTTAATATATGAATATTTTTATGGGACTCATTAGTGCAAAAATCAGAATAAAAATGTTTCATTTGGAACTCCATGTGATGACCTGATAGCAAAGGTGTTCATTGCTCCAAGTGTGACATGAGTTCGAGTTGCGCTAGTTACGTTTATTGTTCGGATTTTACCTTGAATTTATTGTAATTCACCAAAAAAATTATTTCATTTGTCAAAATGTTTAAATATTATATACCCGTTATAGAAAAATTGGTGAAATTAGTGAAAATTAATGAAATAATTCCTAAATGCATTACAGTAATTATTTTTAACTCTTTTCTTAGTAACGTACTAAACTAATTTTTTGACACTTTTGAATTAATTGCAAGCATATTCAATAATATAAAATATAACTTCACATATTTTGTAATTAAAATTTAAAAATAAAACAAATTAAGAGAAATTTGAATAAAAGATATCAAACATATTCAATAATTTAAGAAAATATGAATAAATTCACATCTTTCATCGTTCAAATAGTGGACATGCATAAAGTTTGCAATAGAGTTGTTCATGGGTCGGGCCAAGTCGGACCCTAACAAAATTTTAAGCCCGACCAATAGACCCGAACTCAACTCGACTCAAAAAATGGGCCTAAATTTTTGCCCAAGTCCAGCTTGGATAAAAAGGCTAAAACCCAAGCCCAGCCTAATCATATTAAAATTTTTATTTTATTTTTATATAAAAATATAATACATTAAAAACACTAAAATAAATTAAAATAAATATTTCTCAACAAATTGAAAATAAATTAAAAACTTTATACTTAAATACCACTAAGATAGATGCTTAATAAGCAAATGCCTCTAAAGTAGTAGCAAAATTAACAATAAAACAAGAGTTATACAATATTTAAACAATAACAATAAAATACTGACAACATAATAGTGAAATGACAACAAAATAGTGGGAAAACAATAACAAAATAGTGAAAAACAATAATTTTTTTTGCAAAGTCGGGCCAGGCTCGGGCCCAAAAAATATTACCCAAGGCCCAACCCATTTTCTAAATGGCATTTATTTTTTTGTCCAAACCCATTATTTAGGCCTATATTTGGACTCAAACCCTCTCACATTTTGAACAGACTAAGAACAAGTCTAATTTACAAACATATTTTTATTATTTCATTTTATTCTTTACCCTACAATTCATCATAATACAAACTATCAATATTCTAAAAATTAAAATACTATACTATTTCATTTTTACCTTTTTCAATTGATATATACAAAACCTATTTAGTTCATGAGATAATAAACTCGTAAACAATAAATAGACATATATTTTACTTTTAGATATAAAATAATTAAATATAAAATTAACAATTATTATAAATAAAATAATAATTTTATTAATATATAATAATCGAGTAATAAATAAGTTTTAAACACAAAATAACTAAAGTAACTCTGTTTGAGTTGGATTCCTTAAATAGATGAATTTTAAAATTTTGTTCATATTTCTTTTATTTAACTTGATAAATAAATAGTAACCAATTTATTCCTAAACCATCCATCAACTTTTTAAGCGGTAAAGAATTCGTTGATATTGTTCTTTATGCCGCTAACTAAATGTTGCACTAGCCCTCGAACTTTGTATAGAGCCAGTCATGAAAAAGAATTTAGAACTAGAAAAACTTCAGAAGTTGACAATCACACCTAAATCAAGTCCATTTGATTGTAATATATATAGAGAGACGCGTACATAACACTCATGACTTAGGTGAAAATCAACATCTTTAAGAGAAAAAAAACAAACGTACAACTATCAATGTATCCAGACAAAATGCTTGTAACTTGATTTTTAACTTTTGAATTTAAACTCAAACCTAAAGTTGGACTAATAATATGAATATAAAATTTGGAAAAGTTAAAAGTTAAAATTTTGTGATAAAAATATTTAAATTAAATTATTAATTTTAAAATGAATTAAAATAATAAATTTTCTATTTAATTAAAAGTTAAAAAGATTAAATTGAATCTTATAATTTTAAAAAGAGACTATAAATACAATTATCTCATTAAATCAAAGGACCAAGGCACTTATCTACTTTTTTTCGCTACGCTTTTGTTTAGACCTAGCAATCAATCTTTGAGGAATACTTGGTTGCTTGAATTCTCTCAAGTTAATTCAATCCTTGCTTGCCATCTGATTATATGTGCGTCATAAGTTCATAAACCGGATGGTTCACGTCAATTTTTTAAAATGAATATATATAATGCTATTAAAATTTTCTTTTAATATAATCACATATATTTTTATCTATGCTTATATAAATATCAAATATGAAAAGAGGATGCTAAATATTAAAATCCTATGTCTGAATGTATATATTCCCTAATTTATATGTTAAACATAGCATATGCAAAACAAGTTGGCTAGTAATACTAGTGTTAGTAGTTGTAGGATTCAATATAAGTATTCAAATTGTAAATGCAGAGTTGGAGAGCGTAACATCATTCTATCTTTGGACGTATTAGCAAAGCCTTTAACCATTTTAAGTGGAACTTGTGCTGTAGCCCGCTACTACTTTTATACTTTTCTCATATGTAATTAATTATGCCTTTTGAATCTTCTTCACGCTGTTATTTTTACATCATGGAGCTGTTCCATCTCATCTATCTTGCCCATAATTATAATATTTAATTCACGTGGATGTTTAAGCAACAAAGTTATTGTATATGTTGAATATAAAGCTCGCCGTATATATAAGCCAATCATTCTCCACTTTAGTTAGTGGGATATGGGGTGCCCTCTTCAGCCACAACGTGTCTCCAACCTTTGGGTGTAGGAAAAGACTGGCCACTCCTTTTCACCCACTAAACATTTTGTTTCAACCTCATTTCTTCGCTTCTTTGTTTCGCTACAATCTACATGCTTATACTATTTTCAAATACCAACCCTGTCAAGTGGGCTATTGTCTTCGGAATATGTTTCAACTACTTTCTATGTCTCCAAAGTGAGGTTAATTTAAATTTTGAAATGATATGTTTTTTGGTTGGAGCTTCACCTTTTTTTATAATATTTTTTATTTTTTAAATATTATTTTATTAGTGGTGCTTTTCTAATTGGTAGTATTACTTGTATTATTTTTTCCAATACAATACATGACTCGTGTATATGTACGAATGTGGTATGGTATAGGTGGTGCCTATCTAGAAGGCACCACCAGAGACTCTAACCTTATAGGCGATACCAGTGCTTAAATTTTCACCTATTTATACTCACCTGAATATCAATGAGCAGAAGATATCCAAAAAATTAGTAGATCAAAAGTAAGAAGATAGAGAGAAGAAAGAAAGAAAGGAAAACAAAAATAAGGATAAGGTATTTTAGTTTATTTCTTTTTAAATAGAATGAAAAATTTTATAAGTAATTTTGTTATTTGAATGTTATTTTGTTAGGTTATTAATTTTGTTAGCTTCGAATGAAAAATTTTGCATTAAAATTTTATGTAACTTTTTTACTATTTGAAAATGTTTTGAGAATTTTGAATTTTTTTTAACAGATCTAGTATTGAAGATAGATAATCAGTTTTTCGCATGCGTTTATTTCGATGGAGAAATTTTGACAACAACCGTGGGATGTATATTTGAATGTCGCCAACAAGGAGCAATGAGATTTAATAGAAATATCTTGTTTGATGATATGAAGGAAATGATTAGTGCAAAAATTGATAGACGTTGTGGAAGAAGGATCTCGAAACACTTCTTCAAGTTTCCAGTTTTGACAGATCCCATAAAATTCATCGAAATGGAACTTGTAGATGATGAAGACGTAAAGACAATGGTTGTTCTTTATCATGGGACTCAGAGCAACCAAAATGCACCGATTCAGTTATTTACTAAGTTAGCTAGTGTAGAGCCAACTGAAGATCCCACTCCATTAGGTGAATAACATAGAGCTCAAGAGCCATGTATGATGGTTTCGATACCGTACATTGATAGTCAATCGACTATACGCGGGATCGACATTGATCTTAATACTGCACTCAAGACTGATGTGGTTGGTGATGATATATACCATAGTAGTGATCCTTTTGATCACAAGGTAAATAGTGATAGTGATCCCGACGAGGACGACGAATGCATGAATGACGATGGAAATGTTCATGCGTCTTCAGTCGGGAATCAGATTCGTCGTATTGTGATACACAATAATCCTGAGGCACACATGTCACGAATAGACCCCGATGCGGTACACGCGGTCAAGTTTCCAGAGTACCTTGAAATACTACTTGTTCATTGGCTAGCCGTAGATTTCAATCCTGAGGAGTTGTTTGTGGGCCAGATATTCAAAAGTATGGAATAGTGTGTATTCACCATTAAGCGGTAGCATGAATATATCAGTAGACTACAAAGTCATCGTTTCTAAACCAACATTATATTGAAGAGTGTTGAAGGTCGGCAGAAGGCTACAATTGGCGGATACGAGCTGCATTTATCCAGAAGTCGTAGATATGGGAGATACAAAAATTTGTTGGGCCTCACACATGCACTTCAACACGTATAATAGAAGATCACCGAAAACTTGATTCCAAACTATCTATATGTGCATCATGCCAATGGTGAAAGACATGCCGACCATTAAAGTTTCGGTACTGATTGTCAAAATGCAGGCACGATTCCAGTATCGAGTATCATACCAGAAGGAATGGATAGCTAAACAGATGATAATGGAGCAATTGTACAGAGATTTTGATGCATTTTACAATGAGTTATAGGAATGGCTAGCCGTTATACGAGAGTACATGCCGGGGACTGTCATTGAGTTGCAAACACAACCTTATTACAGCCCGGATGACCAACTACAACTAGGAAAAAAATTTTCCAACGGATGTTCTGGACGTTTGATTCATACATGCATGTATTTCATCACTGCAAGCCGTTTGTGCAAGTAGATCGGACATGGCTATACGGTAAATATAAATAGATCCTACTTCTTGTGGTTGCTCAATATAGGAACAAGAACGTGCTCCTGATAGCATTTGTCATCGTAAATAAGGAGAACATAGATTCGTGGGAATTCTTCTTTACAAACCTGTGGAGGTATGTTATTAGTAATGATAATATTTGCATCATCTCTAATAGAGGAAAAGGATTAATGGCCACCATTAGGTGTTCCAGTATGCCATGGAGATCTGTTTACTGCATCTGGTACATCGTGGCTAACTTCTACCTAGATTATAAGAATGTAGATTGGCGGAGACAAGTTGTGAGAATGGGTAAAGAATAACCTTATCCTTTTAATATATAACTTAATGTTTTAGGGCGAGACTGTAACTTATATTATCTTAATACATACACAGTGCACGAGCTAGAGCCACACATTTTTCGACAAAGGATGACTCGACTTGAAAGCGACATAAAGGGTCAGATGAACACATCTTTCTGAAAATGGTTAGATACCATGGAACCGTGGCAATAGGCTTAAATTTTTTACGAGGGCTTTCGTTATGGTCATATGACCACTAATTTGGCGAAGGGGTTAACTCTGTGTTTTTGAAAACACGACATCTTCTAACTTCATCTATCTTCTTAGCTGTATTCTAGAGGTTGGCTACCTTGATGCCAAGAATGAGGCAGCACCAAGTCAACCAGATGGCGGTGGGACACGTGTTTGTTGAATATGTCAGGAATGCAATGGTTGCAAACTGATAGATGGCGAGGTTGATGAATGTAGAAGTATATTCACGATGTAATAAAACATTTCGCGTTACAGATACCATCAATCGTCGACCTGATATACCACCTAGGTCCTACGGAGTTCATCTCCAAAACAGACAGTGCGATTACATGAGGTTCCAAACACTTCATTATCCCTGTGCACATGTCATGGCAGCTTTTGCTAAAGTCTCGCTCAATGTTGAAAAATTTGTCGATGAAGTGTACACCCTCGAGGGCACGTTGCATGTATGGGAGAACGAGTTCCCCGTGCTTCCTAACTTATCTACATAGGAGGTGCCTCTGACGACTTTCGAGCTTGTCCTAGACAAGGGGTTGCGTAGGAATCTGAAAGGTCATCCGAAATCATCCAGAATCAATAACGAAATGGACATTAGGGAGAAATCTGATGGGAAGTTGTGTGGCGTATACAGATTAGCCGGTCATAATCGGAGTAAATGTCTGCTCCGAAACTATCATATTGGACATCGTCGCGATCGGGTAGAAATTGAGATGCTGTTCAGGCCCTATTAATTACATTCACAACATGTAAAGAGGATTGAATCTAAAATTTGTCTAAATTTTGTTGCAATTAATCTAATTTGAATTATAAATTTAGTCTAAAGCTTGTTGCGTTTATATTTTTGTTGAATTAAATAACGTTTTACGTAAATAATACAAAGTTTATTATTTAAATTGAAAAAAACCTTAAAATTAATAATTGAAATAGCAAAAAGTCATTACATAAATACAAAGTTGACTATTTAAATTGTAAAAAAACCTAAAATTAATAACTGAAATAGCGAAAAAGTCATTACATAAATACAAAGTTGACTATGTAAATTGTAAAAAACAAAAAAAACCCTAAAATTAATAAATTAAATGGCAAAAAAGTCATTTCATAAATACAAAGTTGACTATTTAAATTGCAAAAAAAAAAAACCATAAATTAATAACTGAAATGGTGAAAAAGTAATTACATAAATACAAAGTTGACTATTTAAATAGCAAAAAAACACATTAAATTAATAACTAAAATGGCAAAAAAGTCATTATACAAATATAAAGTTATTTAAAAACCCCCTAAAATTGATTTTTTGATGATGTGGTTCTAGCGGTATATTTTTGTGGAGCTTGACGTTCACGTTGCGGGTGATTGCAACGATCAATGTTCTGTTCACCCCCATGAGGAGGTATGCGAAACATAAATGAAAAATCACATGTCCCAAACGTCATCGATGAACTTCAACCAGAAGTAGTGGAGTAAGACGATGAATACGGGTTGGGAGGAATGAAGTACGACGGTGGATACGAGCCGAGAGAAGTGGAGTACAACGGCAGATATAGGCCGGAAGGAGTAGAGTATTGATATGGATACTATAACAGGCCAATTTAGCCCGGGCCTGAATTTCAAACAAAAGGGTCCAAACCAATTAGCCGAAATAGAAATCAGATATCAAAAACAAAAACAAGCAAAACCAAAATAATTAACAGCCCATCAATCTAATTTACAGGCCCAATTTTACAATGAGAAAGCCCGATGGCCCAATAACAAAAACAAGCGCAAATGGCCCGAAAATCAGACATTCACAGAAACCCTAGGGTTTCCCCTTCGCGCCGCTACCAACAGCCCCCAGCCCGAGCGCCACGTCACCTCCGTACCCTCCATACGACCACCACGGGCCTTCACGTCGCCATCCGTACCTGCGAAAACAGACAACAAGAACAACAATAAAGAAAACAAAAAAAAAAACCTTGTATTTTTTCTTTTTCTTTATTTTTACTTTCGGCTATAAAGCCAAAAAAGAATCGGTGTATTTGGATTACACACACAATAGTAATCAAAAACCTAAATTCAAAGTTGAAAAAGGTGCTCTTTTTATCTTTTTTCGAAATAAATGAATAAATATTAGAAATCTTACCTGTCGATTGACCTTCATGAATAAATATTAGAAATCTTACCTATTGATTGACCTTCCTCTCCGTCGAACTTTGTCGATATCTGAACACCCAAGAGCCCATATGGGTTCTGATGAGGGTTCGAAGGGCAACGAACATCGTTTCATTTTCTATTTCTAAAATAGAATAGATTTAAAGTTTTTATACTATTTTCTTTAAAAAGAAAAGAAAAGAAAAGATTGAAAAGGGCTGAAAAGGCCCAATTTTGTGCACCTCCGACCGCCGTCTACGACGGGGCTACGGCAGAGCCACGGTAGCGGCTTGCCGGAGCCTAGCCAGATTCTGGGTTGAGACCCAGAGAGAAAAGGGAGAAAGAATTTTTTTTAAGGAAATGGCTGAAAAATGATTTTTTTGATTAAAATTTTATTTTTTATAGCTAAGTCCATACGACGTCGTTTTGGCCTAAGCTCATAGGTCTTAAACGACGTCGTTTTTCTAATGGCCCGTCCGACCCGAGGCATAACCGCCTAGGATCCGCGTGTTTTTGGACGAGGGTCTATTTGCGCCCTCAGTCCTTCTGCTTTTGAGACTGTTTTCAATTTGGTCCCTACTTTAGCTTTTTTTTATCTTTTTAATTTACCCAGAACTTCATTTTTATTTTATTTGGGTCCCATAAAGAACAACGTCGTTTTAGGAGCAGGGGATATTTTCCCATTCGATCCTTGGCCTTTTCATGCTTTTTGACTTTAGTCCTCATTTGTTTATTTATCATAGTTTTTACCTTTAATTTCATTGTTATCCTGATTAAGTCCCAAATATGTTTGATTTTAATTTATTTTTGCAAATTTGTTATTTATTTATTTATTTTCAACCTTTTTCTCATATATTATTTATTTTAAATTGTTTTATTATTGTTTATTTTAATTTTTCACATATTATGTATTTTAAACTAATTTAAATTATTATCCATTTTAAAACTTTTACATATCATTTATTTAAAACTGTTATATATATTGTTATTTATTTTGAATTGTTTTATATATATATCATTTATTCTTTTTAAATTGTTTTGTATATTATTTATTTTAAATTTCTTTTTACATATTATTTATTTTAAACGTTTTTCATATATTATTTTAAGTTGTCTTATGTATTATTTGTTTTAAATTGCTTTGTTTATTGTTTTTTAATTGTTTTACATATTATTTATCTTAAATTGTTTTATACTATTTACTTCAAATTTTTTTATATATTATTTTGTTTCGCTTTCTTTGATTATTAATATTGATATTAAAGTGATATTGTGTGATTATTGCCATTATGTGTGTTATGATTCGTTTATTCGTATTTTCGTGTTATTGAGATTCATTAGTGTAACATTTTATTCGTGAATTATTGTAACGCCCCGTACCCGAGACCGTTGCCGGAGTCGGACACGAGGTGTTAACGGACTTAATTCATTTACTTACACAGTTCATTTTTAAATTTCCAGACAAGCTGGCTAACTGCATAATAGTCACTTTAAAAATCATATCTCGAGTTCCAAAACTCGAAAACCGATTCCGTAAATTTTTTCTGAAACTAGACTCATTTATCTATCTCCAAATTGTTTTCTAGAATTTTTGGTCAGGCCAATTAGTACAGTTTATTAGTTAAAATCTCCCCTGTTTCAGGGTTTGACTACTCTGACCTTCATGCATTCTAACTTAGATATCTCCCTGTACGGGGCTTCAATACTTATGCCGTTTGTTTCTAATGAAACTAGACTAAAAAAGGAATCTGTACATATAAAGAATGACTTCTAATTATCTCTGGTTAATTTATGGTGAATTTCCAAAGTCATAACAGGGGATCCAGAAATCGCTCTGGCCCTTTTTCACGAAAACTTAAACATCTCTGAAAAATACGGCTCCTATGATCGTTTCGTTTCTTTCATATGGAAATAGACTCATCAATGTTCGATTACATAATTTATTCACTATTTAATTCCACTCCTACTAGTTTTAGTGATTTTTCAAATTCATATCACTGCTGCTGTCAGCATCTATTTTTAAGGTAGACTTTACCTATTTCATGGTTTTCCATGGATCAACTAGCCATTTGTCATACATGGCACCAAAATGATCGTGATTATCCGTTCCAATGGCTAATCATTACCAAGCATTTCCATACCACTCAATGAACAATATACAAAATGATTATAATGCTATGCTCAAAATATATATAAGCCATTTTCGCATGGCTATCCAAATATATACATTACCAAAAGGTACTTGATTAACAACAAAGGGCAGTCCTATATATGCCATTATCAGAGTTCAACCAAAAGAGTGCCAAAAGGGCTTTGATAGTGTGGACGACTTCGACTTTGACACTCCCGAGTCCGATAGCTGACGAACAAAATCTATAAAATAGAGAATCGAAGCAACAGAATAAGCATTTTAATGCTTAGTAAGTTTAAGTAATGAAATTATTTACGACTAAAGTATAGCGTTCATATGACTAAATGAATAATTGCATATACCCATATTCCCAAAACCATACTTACTTCACATTTCAACCCTTATATTCATACACAGGGGATCAACTTAACTAAAGGCCGGAAGCTTGTTAATCAATTGAGCGAATACTTATTTAAAAGGAATCAACTATTCCAATGCATATACGAAACATACCTCATCGTTTGGATTTTACGAGCGTATTAATTGAAATTATTACAGCAAGATCGCTCATTCCCAAACCCAAGTACCTTCGGGATTTAGCCGGATAAAGCAACTCACATAAATGCCTTCGGGTCTTAGCCCGGATATAGTAACTAGCCCAAATGCCTTCGGGACTTAGCCCGGATATAGCAACTAGCACAAATGCCTTTGGGACTTAGCCCGGATATAGTAACTCGCACAAATGCCTTCGGGTCTTAGCCCGGTTATCATCCGAATAATCATGCACATATATCAATAAATCATAACACATCTATATTTCATTTTCATTGTTAGAACTCAAACACAAGACACTTATCAACCATTCTCATTTTCGGCTCAATAGCCAAATACAAAGAGCATGATTTTGATTTGCTTTATGACATGATTTCTATACACATTCGGCTACCCGTCATAAGTATAAACTAATTACTTCAACATATAATTCAAGTAGAATCATTATATCACCGTTTATTTGTTATGCTTATATGTCATAACTTAATCAAATCATAAACTAAGTTCCATTACTCAAAGACTTACCTCGGATGTTGTCAAACGATCTCAACGGCTATTCGACCACTTTTTCCTTTCCCTTATCCAACTTTGATCCTCTAAGCTCTTGAGCTAAATCAAACAATTTACTTCCCAATCAAACACAATCATACGGCATCCATATGCATTTTAGAACCATTCTTAACATACTTACTACTCATTTACAAAACAAAATACTCATATCACATTTATAAAACTACAAGCCGAATATACCTATACTTACCTTACTTAAACATCAACCCTCAATTTCTTTGACATAGCACATTCCCGAAAATGATAAGGCAATATAACAGCCTTTAATCCAACTTATAATTCATACATATCACATTCCAAGCATTCGCTCTATTCTATCACTTAACATACAAACATTACTCAATAACTTCCTAGTTCAAATTCGGCAATTACACCAATTCACTAGATGATTTATTATTATTATTGTTCATTTATTCAAACTACTTACAAATACCTTAAACTATCTCAATTAACAACCATTTGTAACTTATTCATTAAACATGAAAACAACCATATATCTCTTCCATTTTCTACCCGTCACGTTTACTCTACTTGAACCGAATGCACATAAAGTCCTTGGCCGAAACTCACTAAACACAAATCAGCCATAATCTTGTATTTAACTTGTGCATAACCTTATTTACCTTCCAAAAATCATAAAAATATCAAACTCTTAATATTTATGTGCAAAGCCGAATCTTAATATGATCCAACCTCAAACTCATTCATTTCAATCACTCACACGGCATTTGTTCAATTCATTAGACAAATCTATGTTTGGCCATTGTACTCATGAACATTAGAATTTATCATTTGACTAACTAAAACCCTTCTCTTCAACAATTCTTCATAAAACATAAAAACCATTACCCAATCTCATCCTTTAATAACTAAAACCGAATGCTCAAACCATCACCAAGATTTTCATAATTTTGACATGGGTTATGTAAGAAATTAGCTAATTAACTAGAAACAAGCTTAAAGTTTAAAGAAAATCTAACACAAATGACTAACCTCCCTTAAGCTCAAAGTGACCGAAACCTCCTCTTCTTTCTTTCTTCAATTCGGCCAAGTTGAACAAAGAGAGAACTTTATTTTCATCATCCCAGCCGAACATGAAACAAGAGAATTCCTTTCTTCTTCCTCCCTCAAGTCACGGCAATGGAGGAGCAAGGGTGAGATAACTTTGGTTTCTCCTCCCATTAACTAGTATTTTATTATTTCTCACACAACATTTTAACACAAAATGTTTATAATATGTTTTAACCCATAGCATGGCCGGCCACTACCTAAAGTTTTGGGTAATTTGACATGCAAGTACAAGCATTTCCTAACATGCATTAATAGATCCTTATAGATTAACCTATCACATTTCAAAAGTGTCACACATAAGTCCTATTTAAAAAAATTCACTTACAATTAACAAAATTCAAACATGAAATTTTCACACGTGCATATATATACATATAATAAGCATCAAGTATGACGGTTAATTATTTTTATGACTCGGTTTTGTGGTCCCGAAACCACTTTCCGACTAGGGTCACATTAGGGCTGTCACAATTATTACTACACGTATATTATCATTCTTTCACATTTCATTTAAATCACTTCAAAGGTCTTGTTTAATTTTCCCTTTATTCATAATAGGCCATTTTATTATATTTCAATTAAATAGCATGCATCGTTCAGGTTTTGTAATCGCTATTATTAAAAAAAAAGAATTTTTAAAAATAAGGCAATGTTTCGTTTTTGGAAATTCGAGAAGTCATACCCTAACTTACGAGGTTTCGATTTTCTCGTTAAATCTAAACAACCGAACATCCTTCTAAATTTAAAATACTTAAGTTTTAAATAAAAAATAAAGGTAATATTCTATGTTTAGAAACTCGAGAAAGTCGTACCCTAACTTACGGGGTTTCAATTTTTTCTCGTTGGATCTAAATAATCGAATATCCTTTTAAATTAAAATGCATAAGATTTCAAATAAAAAATAAAGGCAAGCTTATTTTCGAGGGTTCAAATGTCGTGTCCTAACTAACGGGATGTGACATTTTGTTATCTCAAGACGAGAAGCCTTTAATGCTCTTTTTAATTTATTCAAACATTTTTTTTTAAAAAGGATCGTATTTTAAATTCTTTTCGAGTTTTCAACTTTCAACGTTAAGACATTAGTTAATCAATTAGGTACCAATTTTGGGCATTACGAGGGTGCTAATCCTTCCTCGTATGTAACCAACTCCCGAACCCATTTTCTCGAATTTTGTAGACCAAAATTGTTATTTTAGTAAATCAAAACGTTTTATTAAAATGATCATTGACAAGGTGATCATATCACACCTCATAAAAAAAAAGATTGGTGACGGCTCCTCTTTCTTTGTTTTCAAACTAAGAGTCAACCATTGCTTTCAAAACAAAAAGATGGTTTCGACAGCTTGGCAACTCCACTGGGAACCAATAAGAGAGTCAAGCCATAAATTGATTATTTTCTGTCATTTTGTCGAAAATTAAAAATTCGATTTAAAATTACGATCTTTTCATTTCATTTTCGGGGTTTGTGTCATTTGATATGTTTACTTTTGGTTTGAGTCTCTTAGTATACTTTCGCGCATCATATTGCATATCCGCTCGGCTATACCTTTTAAGTGGGAGTGAGAAACTATTCCTTCGTGAGGTCTTCACCTTCGTACAGGATAGTGGATCACTTCCGGGATACACCCGTACCTATGTCTTCGTGAGATTTTCATCTCCGTTCAACCATAGGGAAATGTATTCCCCTAAACTAAACTTGGTCCTTATGAGCCTATAATGGGTGAGGATCGAGTAATCTGCCAGTTCAGGTACGCTTACCTTAGAACTGAACCGAATATAGTGAGCCCTAAGAGCCTGCCCTAGGTAGAACCACACCAAACCCTAGTAGTCACCCGAGTAGGTGCTCTATTTGTTGTATATTTCTTCTGTACTGACGTGTTTTGTTTTGTTTTGTTTTGTTTATGATTGCATTGCATTGCATCATCATTGAAAAGAGGTGTTAATTCACGTTTAGTTACTAAATAGAGAGCTTGTCATGGAAAATGGATTTCTTGAGAAAGTGGAATACAATATGGCCGTCTGAATATGGTCTGAGTAAACAGAACGAGAGAAGGGTGATAGTCCGTGGAGGAATACACGACTTTACTTTATTGCCCAAGAATTCAAGCCAACCAAGATTATTCGAGAGCTGTTAACGTCTTGAATGAGCATCACGAGGATAAGTGAGCAATGGGTCGCGACCCAGATCAAGCAAAAAGGAGATAATAAAGACATCTTTTGGAAGATTCTCAAGATTCGATCTTAACATCCGAATATGAAGAAAATGATCGATGTCTTCGCCTGGAATATGAGGGCAAGGCCGTATATGTATCCATTTTATGTAAAGATATTTTTCTTCTAGTAAAGTTGTTCTAATAGAATATTTCAGTTAATCTAGAAACTGACAAAAATCCACCAACTAAACATCATACGGTACTCACGCCAAGACAAAAGTTATGGATCAAAGACTGGAAAGGCTAGAACAGCTTCAAAAAGAAATGCAAGAGCAACTGTAACGCCCGAACCCGTAACCATTGTCGGAAGGGTTACAAGGTATTACCGAACAGTTCACAACTTAAAAGCCACCATAAGAACTCATTTAATAGAAATATAACCTTCTCTAACTCTTTTACATATAAAAGCATCTGTTTGAAAAACCACTTAATCAAATTTATCATTTGGATCAATTAAACGAGTTTAGCGAATTCAATTAGTGCTCAATACTAAGGTTCATTTCATCTATATTCAATCATTCTATACACATAATCGTTTCATATATATATATATATATATATATATATCAAAGTATCAAACATAATTCATCTTGCATAACTACACTACAAATAACATATATGCATAATACATTGCAACTAGTTTTAACTATTGCATTAATGCACCAACTAAATCTAAAGTAATGAGATACGCAACCAAAACCTATTCAATAACCATCTATCCGGCTAAATACATAAGAACATGTATCAATAACCATCTATCCGGCTAAATACATAAGAACATGTATAATTAGATTCTCATTTTAAAAATAAGACATAGATTAAACATCCAACTCCAAAATTATAACATCCATAAAAGTGGTCAAAACCTGAAATTGCATTTAACTAAATAGACAAGCCATATTCGCATGGCTTTTTACAAGTACTGGAACAAAATATAACATCTCAAAATTTTATTCAGCCTATACATGCCATAAGTTTAGCTTAAAACATAAAATACCAAATTAGTAAGTAGATGTTGACGATTCCCGAGCTTTCAACTGATTTCAAGAATCTATAAAATAGAGAAACATAAAATTTAAAGTAAGCATTTCATATGCTTAGTAAGTCCTTAAGCTATGTTTTGTACTAAGTTTGAATAAATGATAGATATAAGAATCGAAATTGGGTTATTAGAAATTGTTATGTCCTTGCCGAATGTGATTTCCATTCATTTACCCAATTCGTTCTTGCATCTAGAATCTTAGTTCAAAGTCCAACTCTATAATCAATATAATACCGAATAAACAATTCACATAATTTAAATAAAACAAATGTCACAAGTCACATATCTCAATACTCAACTTAATTATCCTCAAAGCTATACTATAAATGAATATCTCTTATAACACATAACTTCATTTCATAGATTATGCATATACCTCAATTGGCCGAATATTTTTATAATTCATAACCATTTTTCATCAATGCGAAAGATAGCTTAACAAATCACTCCCTTATGCATCTATAGTCAAATATTCAACTCCTAAATTTGTCAATACTTACGCTATGTCACCTTTTGCATACACATAAATAGCCAAATATTAAGAAGAAAGACTTTTGCATCACATATAGATTTCATCTATACGAGCAAATATACGAATTCAAATAAACATCACATTTTTCATATCATCATGACTAAATGATCCATATCCAAAGTAACACCTTTTATAAACTACAATGTGACCGAACACATATAAAACCATAGGGTCGAATTTTTACTTACTTAAATTCCTCATCAAATTGAATTTAATTCACCGGCATCAACCTGCTAGGTATAAACCTGAATCTCACACCGGCATAAGGCCTGCTAGACCAAAGTCTGATATGTGTTCACCAGTAATATGCTTGCTAGGCATAAGCCCGAATACATTCCATAGTAGTAACTTATTAGGCCATTAGCCTAATTTATTTTTCACCGACCATAGGCCTACTAGGCACGAGCCTGTATAGCTCAAACATATAATTCATACAAACATTTAGATATCGCATTATATTACTCATTTGTTCATGCAAATTTTGATACTCTTACATACCCCAAAACATCAATGAACCACAACCAATATGTTTCCTTAATGTCTTATACATTCGACTAACATAATTAACATAGACAGAAAGTTCAAAGATTTAAGCCACAATCAACAACATATAAAACTATCATTTGGACAAATTATCCTTCAATCTTCATTCGGCATTTGCTTATATGACATCATATTTTTTGATTCAACAATTAAATTTATTTCTACTTATAATCAAGTTCATTTTATGACTTAAGAACTTACCTCGATAATTTCGTACGATCATTTTGGCTATTCAGCTAGCCTCGCTTTTCCCTGATCCTAGTTAGGCCTCTTTTGATCTTGAGATTAATTTAAAGATAAATTGAACTCATTTAATCAATTTATCTATTTAACTTACTAAACAAATAAAATCATATAATTACGAATTTTTTACATTAACCCCTCTAAAACAAAATAATTCACAATTTAGACTTAAATCACAAAAGCAATTAAAATCACAACCTAAAAGACGTTCATCCACCACATAGAATTTAAATTTCTAACTTCCAAAACAAAATCTAACAACATCCCTTCCTGGCCAAATGAACATATAGCTATCAATTCAAAAATTAACACTTGGGCTTTAAATGTAACTTAACAACCAACTCAAAATCACAAAATTTAATGAAAACTAAGTTGAAAACTCACCTTAATTTGCTTGGGAAATGACCGAATAAATGAAGCTTGTTTCTTTCTTTTTTTTTTCTTTGTTAATCACGGCTTGAAGATGAACATGCAAAGTGGCTTTCTATTTTATTTTAATATAAATTCATTTATTTAACCATTAACTAATATGCCATACAAATATCAATTAATTTAATTGTTTTCAATAGCTAATGCCGTCCCACACTAAACTAAATGGCACAATTGCAACTTAACCACTCTCTAAAATTAAACATTCATAATTTGACCATTACACAATCAACCACAAAGTATTCGCTTTACGCGGTTAAGTCCTATTTATCGGATCGGATACTCAAACGATGACATTTTAAAATGAAATTTTCCACACAACTAATTCATTCGTGGTCCTGAAACCACCGTTCCGATTAGGGTCAAAATCAGGTTGTTACAGCAACTACAAACACAAATGCAAGAACAATTGGCCAAAATCTAGCATGATATGAGGGATCAAATGTTAGAATCCTAGAGGAATATGATGAACCAATTAACACAACTACTGACCGGCAGGCTAGAAAAAGGAAAAAACCCTGTGGTCAATGCTAGAGATGATAATGAAGATCCTCTTTACCTCTCGGGTTTTACCCCGACAAATGTTCAGACACAACTCGAGGTGTACCCACGAAGGCCATCTGTTACAATCAGGCCCCAACAGTTTCAGGCTGGTGTTTCAGCGCTGATGAATTACCAAGCCAGCTTCGGCTCTAATCCGGGGGATAACCAACTAATCCTATTGTCCTCGATCTCGATGATGTGGTAGAAATAGAAAAGGAAAGGGTGGAGCTCCTGAAACAACTTGAAGACTAGTGTAGATGGTTAGAAGAAAAATTTAAATAAATGGAAAACGCCGACTATCTTGGTGGAATCGATGCTAAGGATTTGAGCTTGGTTCCGAACCTAGTGCTTCCCCCCAAGTTCAAAACTCCGGAGTTTGAGAAGTATAATTGGACTACCTGTCTTGAAGCTCACATCACCATGTTTTGAAGATGAACGACAGGCTATGTCAATGACCAACTATTGATTCATTGTTTCCAAAAAAGTCTGGTTAGGGCAGATTCCAAATGGTACAACCAATTGAGCCGTACAAAGATCAATTCATGGAAGGATCTAGCACAAGCTTTCATGAAGCAGTATAGTCACGTGACGGATATGACCCCTGAAAGAATCACTTTACAGAACATGGAGAAGAAACAAAATGAGAGCTTCAGGCAATATCCCAAAGATAGAGGGAAGATGCCGTACAAGTCTAGCCACCTCTCCTAGAAAAAGAAACCACAAGCTTTTCATCAACACTTTAAAATCTCCATCCATCACTCATATGTTAGGAAGTGCCATTAAAAGCTTCTCGGACATAGTGATGACCGACGAAATGATTGAAAACGCAGTGAGGAGCGGTAAGATAGATACGGGGAAAAACACCAAGCGATCAGCCCTAATGAAAAGGGAGAATGAGGTGAATAACGCAAGCACATATCACAAGGGTTATTCAAAGTAAATTACTGTGAGCCAGCCAAAGACAGTAACCACTAGCCATTAGGGTCCCCAAGATAGGTGTCCAATATAAGGACAAATACAGAAAGGCCCTAGTTCATACCTATACGAATAACGTATAGAGAGTTGTATCAGAGTCTATTCAATGCACACATAGTATCCCTTTTCTACTTAAAACCGATACAACCTCCATTTTCCAAATGGTATGACGCAAATGCTCAATGCGAGTACCATGTGGGAATCACTAGGCATTCAATTGAAAATTGCACCGCATTTAAAAAGCTAGTCAAAAGATTCATAAAAATGGGAATTGTGAAGTTCGATGACCCATCAGGACCAAATGTGGCAGGAAACCCGTTACCCAATCATGTTGACCAAGGGGTAAACAGGATAAATGAAAGTGGGAGCAAGAACATCAAATGTGAGGTTGCAAAAGTTAAAACCCCATTAAGACGAGTTTGGAAAGAGGTGGTAAAAAGAGGATTGATTGTACCGGATTCAGAGAAGAGATCTAAAGGGAAGAGGAACTACTGTGAGTTCCATAATAGAGAGGGGCATGATATCCAAGAATGCATCAAGTTCAGGACCCTAGTGCAAGACTTGATGGATAATAAAGAAATTGAATTTTGTGAAGAGATTAAAGGCCTAGAAGGAATATTGAGGAATTTGAACATTAACGAACCGGGGATAGAATTTTCCAAGCGTCTGCCTTTACATACTGGGAGTGTTTTGAACAATGGGACTGTGGTAGAGGTCCCTGTATTTCTTAGAGCCAATTTAGAGTAATATTCAACACACGCTTGTTGCTTTAAGCCTAGAAGCAATAAGAATCCTTTTGTGAAATAGACTTATGTTCAAAATCTTTATTTCAATAAAATGCATCTTTGCTATCATTTTAAGCAAATATTCTTTTATTCTATACAAACAATTATTTTTAGATCCTTTTGTTTTTTGGACTTTCTTTCAAATATTCTTTTATTCTTCATTAATGATCATACCATACAAATAATTATTCTTAGATTCATTTATTCTTTAGAATATTCCTTCATACCTACAACAAGTCTCTAGATATCAACGACATTAGCGACACTGCTACTGACCCAGAATCTCCTTTTGAGCAAGATGTGTCTAGAGGGATCTCAAGACTTTGAAGATGATAGAGATTGTAGCCTATCTCCTGATTTGTTAAGGATAGTAGAACAAGATGAGAAATAGATCCTACCTTACAAAGGGTCAATGGACATCGCGAGCCTAGGAGAAGAGAAAGAGGTGAAGATAGAGCCTATATCACCACAGAGACAAAGCAAAACATCATTGAGTTATTCAAAAAATTCAAAGATGTTTTTGCATGTTCGTATCAAGATACGTTTGGGCTACTAAGATGTGTGGATGCTGTTAAGGCTAAGAAAATCTTAGAAGAGGTCCATAAAGGTGTTTGAAGAACACATGCTAATGATTTTACAATGGCCAGGCAAATCATGAGGTTCGAGTATTGCTGGTCCACCATGGAAGGGGATCGCATCAGTTATGTCGTAAATGCCAAATTTATGGAGACAAATTTCATGTGCCTTATTCATTTCTTCATAGACTTTCTCTATGTGGGGCATAGATGTTATTGGACTAATCTTGTCAAAAGCTTCTAGCAGACACCGTCATCTTTGTGGTCGTTGATTACTTCATTAAATGGGTGAAAGTCGCTTCATATGCCAATGTTACAAAGTCGACAGTCATCAAATTCCAAAAAAAAAAGATCATGTGTCGATAAGGAATACTAGAAAGGATCATATCTAACAATGCACAATAGCACGATATCAAAAGTTTGCAGTCTATTCAAGATAATACACCATATCACCCCAAAATGAACAGTGCAGCAGATGCAGCCAAAAAAAGGAAAAAAAACAAAACAACAAAAAAGATCGTGGGGAAAATGACCGAGACTTGTAAAGATTGGCATAAGAGGTTACCATTTACCCTCTATGCTTATCAAGCGTCGACCAGTACCTTCGCCGGGGCAACACCTTTCTTATTGGTTTATGGAATGGAAGCAGTTTTGCCCATTGAAGTCAACCATTGCTTTCAAAACAAAAAGATGGTTTTGATAGATACGAGTCGAGATGACTGGAGTACTGAGGTGGTAGTAGGTTGAAGATATCAAACTTTGAATGATATCTATGGCCTGACGAGCCCGAGAAATAGTCATCGCTCTCCAAATCTGGATGACAAGAACTATCCCTAGAGTGTAGCTCCAACTCTATCTTCACTATGGTGCATGATGCGGATCTGGAAGGGGTTGCCCAAGTCGTGTCATATACCCGGGGGGGGCTACCATCGACCACCCACCAAACAAAAATGGTTTCCCTATCTCAGAGTACCATTATATGTATCCTAACGAGGGCTGCAGATCCAAAGCACGATCCATTTGAGGTGCCCTCACCATTCGGTTATTCTACATTGTAATATATTCTTCATGCAATTTTCCCCAATCATTTCCATGTTTCCCCCTCTTATTAATCCCATGAATCTCCCCCAATCGTACTGGCAGGGTCAGGATATACTGTATAAACCCGAACTGTAGGAGTACTCGATCACCATGATACCATTCCACTGTCTAAAAATTGATAATGGTTACACTAATGCATCATAGGTTTGAGTGGATGTGGGCAGACGACGGAATAAAAATATGACAACCAAATGAACTGCACAATTAATAACATTGTTCTATTAACGTGGGTTAAGTGAGATAAAATAATAAAATTAAGTTGATATTGGAAAAACCTACCCGCTCTCCAGCATGATTCTCTATCATCAAACGATATATTGAAACCGTGTATGACCTCTCGATACCCGAATTAGTGCTTCATCATAAATTTTTAGAACAATATAATTCCAAAAAAAACTCAACTAATTGTTATAACGAGTAAAAATTCATCACCTATTAATGAATGGAAATACTTATAATTGGTGACTAATGGATGCCAAGAATGGTATCTGGAAAAGCGCCTACGACTGCATCAATGTGAGGCATCTGCTTATGTCCATTGTAGAAGGATTTGTCATTCGAAAAAGTTTGCGATGCAACATGACTGACACTGTAGACCCTCAACTGTACAAATGAGTGTTATGTAAATTAGATAATAGGGGTAAGTACATCAAGTGGACCCCATTTTTGTTTGCATCTGGCATGAGTACACCCCCTATAAGGTGCATAATGCAAGCTCAAACGACCTGTATCACCTCCCATTCATTGGAAGTACTCGACAAATGCTCAAAATTCACCTTTAGCCATGAAAACTTCAAACCCATAAATTTCCCTCACTAGGTGAGTGTCCAAGTAAGTTATAGCAAAGGGCGGCCGGCTTAGAGATCGAACTTACACTCGTGACTGCGTTCCCGTCGATGGGGAGTTCGAGCTGTAGTGCAACATCCTGTAGAGTAATGATGCACTCCCCGCACGGCAAATGAAATGTGTTGGTCTCCGGATGTCATCGCTCGACTAAAGTGGAAATCAAGTCGTATCAGAGATCAAAGGTCCGGATCAATATCGTTGATCTGAATCTGACTAACTTTAAGTATGGCATTAGGCATTCATCTAGCAGAAACCCTACACTATTAACACGGCCCCTCAATGCGCGGTACGGGCCCTGACATTATTAAATTAGCAAAATAGTTAATACAATCTAATTTAATTCTACAAATGACATGGGTATCAAATAACAATTTCATTACTATCTCATTAATAGGACTTGATATGTGATGGTCATTTTTAATCAAAGAACTCATTTTTTGCAAATCTGCAATTAAAAAAATGAATTCATCTAATTTATGGCAAAAACACAAGAAATAATTTGAAATTTTATACATAGAAAAACACAGAAATATCTTATAATTTCTCATAATTTACCTACAATAAAAAAATTATGTTAGTTTACAATAATAATGTAACTAAAATAAATATATACTATCTAAACATAAAAAATATACTAATCAAATAAAATAAAATAAAAAAGAAACATACTTGCTTAGTTTCTTTCAAGCAACCTATAAAATTTTATAACAACAAATTTAATCAACATTTCAATAGATCAATAAAAATTGTCAAATAAATAAAATCAAATAAAATTACATTATAAAAAATTTACATTAATAAAAAATCACAAAACACTAAACTAAACACTAACAATTTATATAACCTAATCATAAATTACTAACAAAATAAATATAAAAATATATTTTTAAAAATTACATTACTAAAAAATCACAAAATCCTAAACTAAACACAAATAATTTATAAACTAATCATAAATTACTAACAAAATAACTATAAAAATATTTTTAAAAATATTTTACATTACTAAAAATCACAAAACATAAAACACTAACAATTTATAACCTAATCATAAATTACTAACAAAATAATTAACAAAACAATTTTACATTAATAAAAATCACAAAACACAAAACACTAACAATTTATAACCTAATCATAAATTACTAACAAACTAATTTTACATTAATAAAAATCACAAAATACTAAACTAAACACAAAAATTTATAACATAATCCTAAATGACTAACAAAATAATTTTAAAACAGTTATAAAAACCAAAAAAAATTACATTCATAAAAATTATTAAACCAAAACCATGAACACTAAACGTAAACAATTTATTATAATAATTAATAATAAAAAAATTTACATGTATTAATCAAACTCTTTAAATTAAAAGAAAAATTTATATATAATGCATACTTTTTTCTTTCTTTCTTTCTTGTTCTTCTTTTTTTCTTCTCCTTTCTTTCCTTCTTTTCTTCCCCGGTGCATTCATATATATAAGGGAAGGCTGTTGTTCTGTAACGCCCCCAAAATTTAGAGTTTTTAATTTTGTATTATTTGACACAAATGACATGTTTGCTTTACTGGCTTGGTGATTTGAGTGGGTTTGGGAGTGTTTGAGAAGCTTGGGTTCAAGTCTTGGCTTTTGCAAAATTTTTAGTGTTGTTCTTAAATGAATCTAGACACTGACATATAGGCCTTCTAAATAATAGTGCTTGTTTTATGACACAAAGAGAGCATGTGGTCTAGTGGCAAGGTGGCGTGTTGCTTCTGCTGGGGGACTTGAGTTCGAGTTTTGGGTTGCGCAATGGAGTAATTATTTTGCTATTTGAGCTATGTAGGTAGTGGAGTTGGACTAAGACTCTGAGATTGAATTGTTCATGAGAGTTTGAATAGAGTTTGAATGGGGTGTTGGAGTGTTCTGTGGAGAGAATCAGGGAGAGATATTAGGAGAAAATTATGGGTTTTGAGGGTGTGGATGTGGTAGTGCTGAATTGGGTTTCTAGCTACTCAAAATTTTGGCTGTAACTTCTTTTGGGGGAGTATTCCTAGTTTCGGTTTCTCTTAGGACACTTTTTCTTTTGCATTTTTCACTCTGGCCAAATATTCTTGGTTCGTAATAACGTAAATCGCACTTTGGTCAATTTCTGGTAAGCTGAGTGCTTCTTTGTACCTTTTCTCTCCCTCACTATTCTATCCATCGGTTTTCCCTCATAGCCAAACCTCTATTTTCTCTCTTCTTCATCTCCTTATCTTGTTGTGGCTTGACGACTATTGTAGGTACTTTTGACTCTTACTTGGTTTCTTTAATCTTTTTCATGTTACCTCTGCTTAAAGCCGAATGCTCCTCCCTTCTCTTGCTCTCTTATAGCTGATTGTTGTCCTCTTATTTTAGGTGTTCTATTCTTTTGATTCTCAGAATTCCTCGAGAAGTGAAGGAGTTTTGGTTTTATTTAGCCGATGAAACTGTTTTCTTATCACTCGATTTAAGGTAAGCATGTGGGTTAACATGTTGGGGAGTTGGTTGAATGCCCTATCTCTGGTTTTGGGTGTTATGTAAGCAATAGGTATCGATTCAAGTCTTTGGTTTATGCAATTGTTGTTAATGGGTTTCCTGGTTAATGCAGCTTTTCATCAAAGGTGGGTGTGGCCAACCTTCGATTAACATTATCAATAGGTTAAACCTCATCCATTGGCTAAAACAAGCGTTAATGCTATTCTTCTTGGGATTGAGTATTAGTAAGTGGGTGTTGACCCTAATGCCAAACGTTTAACCAAATGTCTTAATTAATGTAGGTTCGCATTCGAAGGCTTTTTGCAAGTATTCGCAACCAGGTGTGTAATCACACCCACTTTCAACTGTAAAACGGCAAAAGCCAAAAAGCCGAAAATACGACGTTTGAAGCCACACGAGCGTACGATCGCTCGTCTGGTAAACCAAGCCCATGAATCATGGGCGTAAGACTATAAAGGCCACCATGGGCATTCTCATGGGCTTAGGCTATTTTGGGCCATGTTGGGCCAAAATGGGCCGTGTGGGCCAATGGGCTCGTGGTCTCCACAAGGATGAAATCCACGATACGAGGAAAATACTAGGTTAGGCTGTGTTGTTCGCATAGTCATGGCTAAACCTGGGCTAAATGGGCCATACAAGTGGGTGGGCCCACTTGGACTGAATAATGGGCCTTAGGCCATTTACACCGTTATGACCATTATACCCCTATAGGTATAATGACTAATGTGTCTAAGATAAGTATATGACTGTACTGAGCATGACATTCTGCATACCTGTATAATTTATGACATGACATTCTGCATGGGGTTGGGATACTGTTAAGGAGGAAGTGTATTTTACTGGTGGCTTCCTCATATGGTGTGTTGGTGGTACGGGATGGTGTGTTGGCTGGACTGGGATGGGTTGCATTATTATACCACACTGTTACTGTATTGGGCTAAAGCCCACTCTGTTCTATTTTTGAGTAGGGTTCAGGCCTAGACTTTACTATATGCTATATACCGATCGACTGATAGGGGATTACACACTGAGTTTTCCTAAACTCACCATTTCTTTTTTACTGTGCAGGTAATCCCTAGCTTTAGGCGATTTGGTGCTGCAAGGGACTCGGAGGTGGTTACACGACTGCAATTAATTTACATTAGGTTTTTAAAGTTTCGTTTTGGGTTTATGTTTTTCTGTAGTAAGGCCATTTATGGGATTTAATTTATAATTTGGATTTTAATTATTTACTTTAAAACTTCTAGTTTTAAGAAGTTGAGTTTCCAAAATAATAACTATTTTTCAAAGACACGTGTTTCAACTTCAAGGCTTTAAAAGCTTCTGCAATCTAAACTATTTGGCATATCAAGAGCAATTTATTATCAAGAAAAAAATGTTTTAACAAGATGATTTGGTAATAGTAAAGAACTTAACTCATTAAAGTTTTTAAAGAAAGAAAAATCACAAAGAGGTTTCGTTTGACGACAAGTTTTTGATTCATAAGTCGTCATTTTCGAAAGACACTCCGATGTGACACAATGAATTCGGCCATAACATCTTGGTCGAGTTTGGGGTGTTACATTTAGTGGTATCAGAGCCAGGTTACAAAACTCAACTGTGGAATGGGTTTTGAAAATGTTTGAAATTTCTAAGAAATTGTTCTTGAAATATTTTAGAGGAGTCCAGGTGTGGCAGACCGAGTCTCCGGCACCAAATCCGTATGTTCCTTGATAACTGATGATTGATCAGACTGAAATACAATACTGTGATTACTTTAGATATGAGACTTTACTGTGATACTCTTGTTAGAGTAAACTGAAACTGTAGGAAATTGAAAACTGTAGTGAGACCTTGATTTGCGAAAACCAACTCTAATTATTATTTTTCATAAGACATCTGTTCATAATTACTGGAATTACTAACTGATACATAAAACTTCTAAACTGGATAATACGTGAATCAATATGAGCACAATAGGTACTCGCGAAAGGGGTACAAGAGGCCGCAGTAGAGGCCGTGGAAATGTTAGGGTTGGGTCTTCGGCATCCGGCCACATGCCTAACATTGAGGCTAGGGAGGCACCAGCTTCATCGGTAACTAAGATGGGATCATATGATCGAGCAGCAGGGGATGATGCACTATCCCAGGCTATGCTTTGAATTCTTGAGAGAGTTGCTGGAACCAATGCGGGTATTGTGGTTCGTGGGTCAATTTCGGAATGACTCCGGTCTAATGGAGTAGAAATTTTTAGGGGTGTTTTTGGAATAGCCTTTGATGTGACAGAATACTGGTTGGAAGCCACGGAGAGAAGAATGGACGATCTCGACTGCACTTCTGAGCAAAAACTAAAAGGTCCAGTGTCATTACTACGAGACGAGGCATATCAGTGGTGGCTTACTATGAGAGAGGGTACTCAGGCCGACCGGTTAACATGAGATTTTTTTAGGGTGACATTCCGAGGGAAATATGTGGGGGCAAGTTATGTGAATGCTCGAAGAAGGGAATTTTTAAACTTGATCTAGGGGAATAAATCAGTGGCAGAATATGAGGTAGAGTTCTTACGACTTAGCCGCTATGCTCGTGGGATGGCGGCGACTGAATATGAACACTGTGTGCGTTTTGAGGATGGTATCTGAGATGAGTTACGAGTCCTGATAGCTCCATAGAGGGAGCGAGATTTTGTTGCCTTCGTACAAAACGCAAAGATCGCCGAGGATGTGAAGCGCTTTGAGCGCAAGAATCGAGAAAAGGATAGGGGCAAAAATAAGAGGGATTCAGGGCCCTCAGATTCATTTGGTGGGTCTAAAAATAGGGTCAAGTTTGATGGGCCGGTCCGAGGTGGGGTTCCTATTGCGAGATCACAGCATTGTGCAGATTGTGGGAGACATCACTTGAGTGAGTGCTGGAAGAAGATTGGGGCATGTTTCAAATGTGGGTCTATGGAGCATCAAGTTAAGAATTGTCCACAAAGACCTGTTCAGATACAAGCTACCGGACATGGTTATGTACAGCCAGCGAGAGGTGTTCAGCAGCCACCGAGAGGCCATGATCAGGCCAGAGGAGGAAATGGTATGGGGCGAGGCCGTGGAGCACTAGGCAAAGGTGCTGGTAATACTGAGGCGAGGCAGCCATCTCTAGTATATGCTGCACGTCACTGAGAGGATGAAGATGCCCCAGATGTTATAACCGGTACGTTCCTAATCCATAATATACCTTATACTGCTTTGATCGATATTAGGTCTACGCACTCATACATTGCATGTACTGTGTCTGAAACCTTAGGTATCTTCTGTGTGAGTACTGTTAGTAAGATGACTGTGATAAGTCCACTGAGACAGTCAGTAAGGGTAGATAAGTTGTTCAGGAATATGCCCCTAAAGTCCAAGGAGTAATTTTTCCAGCGGATTTGATGGAGCTACCGTTTGGTGAATTCGACCTTATCTTGGTGATGGATTGGTTAGTTAAATACCGTGCAAATTTGGATTGCTGCTAAGCGTATGGTGTTGAAGACTACTGAAGATGAGGTGGTGGTTGTGATTGGGGAGCAAAGGGATTATCTATCAAATGTAATCTCTGCACTGAGGGCCAAGAAGTATGTTCATAAGGGTTGTGAGGCGTTTTTAGCCTACATTGGTGTATCTGATTCTGAGGGTTCTTCGGTCAAAGGTATTAGAACTGTTAAGGATTTTTTGATGTATTTCCTAATGAACTCCTTGGGTTGCCTCTAATTCCTGAGGTCAAGTTTGGTATTAGGCTCCTGCCAGGAACAACTCTCGTGTCCATCGCCCCTTATAGGATGGCACCGAAGGAGCTATTGGAGTTGAAAGCTCAAATTCAAGAACTGTTGGACCGAGGGTTCATTCGGCCCAGTGTGTCTCCGTGGGGAGCACCAGTGTTGTCCGTGAAGAAGAAGTGTGACAACCCGAATTAGGGCCTAATCGGAATAGTGGTTTCGTGACCACAAATCCGAGATAGAAATAATTTTTTTATAATTATTTTGGGGTTTATGATATGATTGCATGATTGTGTGAAAATTTCGTGATGAAATTCTATGCCTAAAGTGCTTAAATTGAAAGTAGGGACTAAATCGAATAAGTTGCAAAATTTGCATCCCAGAAGTTTTTAGTATGAAATTGTTTTGGAATATTAATTAGGAGGTCTTAAATAGCAATTTGACCAATTTTAAGTTCATGGACAAAATTAGGACATGGAAGGAATTTTTGAAAGTTTAGTAAGGAAGGGCATTTTGGTCATTTGGATATTAAATGAAATAAAATGGGAAAAATAACACAAAATTGATCATCATCCTCCTTAGTTGCTGCCGAATTCTCCTCTCTCCATAGCTAGGGTTTCTTCAATTTTCAAGCTCCATAGTAAGTGATTCCAAGCCCGCTTTTAATGTTCTTTACGCTTTTGGAATCCGGAAGCTCGATTAAGCTTATGCTAGTAATAATTTAACCTAGGGTTCACATTTGGAAAAATACCCATAGGTGAAATTTGTGTATTTTGATGTTTTATGATAGAATATGAGGTTTTAAATTATGTTAAATAACTTGTGTTACTCGGTTTTAAGTAAAAACGAGTAAAACGACATAATCGGTAAAAATACCTATTGTTCATAACTATATGATAGAGTGAGAATTTGATGTTGTTGTAGAAGAGAAAATGTTCAGCATATCATAAAATATAAGAACAAGGGCTGAAATTAAATTCCGAGCCTAGGGGCAAAATTGTAATTTTGAAAAGTTAGGGGCAAAATGTAATTTTTCCATGATGTGATTTTGGATTGAAATAAATAGTATGAGTATTAAATGAGCTAAATGTGTTATTATAGATCAAGAAAGACGCGAAATTGATCTCGAATGGGGGAAGGAAAAAGTTTTGGACTAAATTGCAAAATTTCCACATTTTGCACCAAGGTAAGTTTGTATGTAAATATTACAATAATTTCATGTACATTCTTATATTTCAGCCTATTATATAAATATACTAGCTGATGTTAAAATATAAATCGACTATTGGAAGAATGGAAATAAATATAGAGAGAGATCCGGTTGAACATTCTGAGAGATCGAATGAAATAGAGGGAGCGTAGCTAGGTCACATGTATGATGCCGAGTGCACATCATGTGTACAAGAAAGCTACGAGACACCTGTAGTAGCTAGGTCACATGTGTGATACGAGATGTATCCCATGTAGACAAGAGAGCTACGTGAAAGATAAATTTAGCTAGGTCGCATGCGTGATTCCAAGTGAAGGACACCATGTAGACAAGAGAGCTACGTGAAAGATAAATGTAGCTAGGTCGCATGCGTGATTCCAAGTGAAGGACACCATGTAGACAAGAGAGCTACGAGACAAATCGGTTGGGTCGCATGAGTGGTACTAAGTGTTCACCATGTGTACAAGAAAGCCGAACTAAACGAAGTATGATGGTGGGGCTGTGTGCTGAAACCATTAAATATCGAGGATTGATCCGAATTGTTCAACGGGATGGTTTTGTGGTGATATTGTGGTTTGGACCTACACTTATGGTGAATGAAATGTGGTGAAAATGATTTGTGGTATATACATATATAAGATAAAATGAGGTTAGCATAAAGAATGTGTGAAAGAGTGAAACTAGCATTAAAACTGTTTTTAGATGGTAGCAGTGACGTGATTTTGAAAAATCACCAAAAATAGGAGGAATATAATTAGAGGTTGAATGAGATGTGAAATTAAAGTTTAATGAGTCTACTTTCATATAAAAGAAACAGAGCAAGCAAAGGAATTCGATATTTTGAGATATTTACAATTGTATGTGACTTGCTCAGGATGAATACGTGATCCCCTGTTCCAACTTTGAAAAATCATTAAAAATTGTACAAAGCAAATTAAGAAATATAGTTTACATGCCTAAATTCCTTATTGAGACTAGTTTTAAATGAAACAGACTTCAGGGTTGTTTGAATTGTGTACTGAGAGAAATTCAATTTGTAGTGAACAGAGGTCAGATCAGTCGAGCTGTGTAACAGGGGAAACTTTAACTAATAAACTGTACTAATCGGCTAAACAAAAATTATAGAAAAAATTAGCAAAAATATTTATGAGTCTAGATTCAGGAAATTTTACGGATTTGAATTTCGAGTTTTTAACTCGAGTTATGATTTATTTAGTGAATATGACGCAGCAGAGACAGCTTAATCAAAGTGGAATGAATAGTGAAGTTAAAGTAGATATACTTGAATTGTTGTGTAAACATGTTAGATTTTTTTAATTAGTATTTACATACTTACTTACTAAGCTATAAGCTTACTTTGTTTCTCTCTTTGTCTTATAGTGTTCTTCGCTTGCTCAGAGTTAAGGATCGTGAAGATCTACCCGCACTATCATACTTTAGGGTATTTGAACTAAACATTTTGAATTATGGCATGTATAGTAGGCTTAATTATTTTGTTACGTGTCATATTTGTCTAGGTTTAAAATATTAGTTACAAGATTTCGACCAGCTAAATTGTACAAGCCATTAAAGTTGGCTAATATTGTTCAAGACATATATTATACGATGCACTATCAAATTGGATGACATATTTATATTTCGGTTATGTTTAATGGTATGTGTTATGTTCGGTAATACCTTGTATCTGTTCCTATGACAGTAACGGGTAAGGGTGTTACATTTAGTGGTATCAGAGCTATGGTTTAGTCGGTTCTCGGACTAATAAAGTGTGTGTAAAAGTCTAGCTATACATGCCATAAAAATATTGTGATAGTGTGGTGACTCCTGATTATTCTAAACTGTGTTTTGTTTTAATATAGTAATGGATCCCAAGGAACTGCGGTGATGATGTTTAGTAATGCGCCGCTCCCGCACAAGGGACCGCGCCTGTGGAAAGTAGACCTAAGACATTGAGACAAGGAGATGAGGCTCGGGATGCCTTTCTCCAAATGATGAACAATTGGTATACTGAATTTATTCGAGCAAATCCAAATGCTCAACCTCCTCCACCCCCTCCTATACCTCGGGCGATTCTGTGCTGCTCAAGGTATAGATTTGGTAAGAATGAACAAGCCTCCGGTTGACAAGATTCAAAATAAGGGCCAAGAGTTTAGAGCAAAGGTCGATGATGATCCTGAGAAAGCGGAATTCTGGCTTGAAAATTCTACCCGTGTATTTGATGAGCTCTCATGTACACCCGAGGAATGCTTAAAGTGTGCTATATCACTTTTGAGAGATTCGGCTTACCACTGGTGGAAGACTTTGGTTGCAGTGGTGCTAAAAGAAAAAGTTACTTGGGATTTCTTCCAGAAGAATTTAGAAAGAAATACATAAGTCGCGATTTATTGATCAAAAACGGAAGGAGTTCCTTGAATTGAAGCGGGGAAAATGTCTCAGAGCGAGCATGAACGCGAATTTGTAAGACTCAACAAGTATGCCTGTGAATGTGTGTCCACCGAGGCCATTATGTGTAGAAGATTTGAAGATGGGCTGAATGAGGACATTAAAGTGCTTGTAGGAATTTTGGAGTTGAAAGAATTTGTAGTATTGGTTGATCGAGCTCTTAAAGTCAAGAATTGAACAAAGAAAGAAGAAAAGCTGCTATTGAGGCCCGAGATGTCAGAAAAAGACAGATAAGCAAGCCATTTCAATCTCAACCAAAGAGGTCCAAAGAGACAAACCCTCGAATGACAGTTTCAATTGGGGATTCACACAGAGATCGTGGTAGAGCATATTCGGGGTCTAAAGCTCAAGCTACTTCGGTGGCAAGTGTGGGTAATGTGCGACCTAGAAAGCCCGAGTGTCAGCAATGTGGCAGGCAACATTATGGTGAGTCTGGGGACCGAAAGCGAGCTTGTTTCAGGTGCGGTTCTCGCGAGCATTTTATTAGAGATTGTCCGGAGAAAGTTAAAGAAGAAAGATTTCAGAGTGCTAGATAGAATACCACCGCTAGTAGAGGTAGACCACCGAGAAATACTGGAGGTGGGACTAGTAGTAAAACTGTGATGAAAGATTTAACGGCAAGATCAGAAGCTAGAGCACCTGCTAGAGCTTATGCTATACGTGCCCGAGAAGATGCATCATCTCCCGATGTTATTACTGGTACATTTTCTCTCTATGATACTATTGTTATTGCATTGATTGATCCCGGGTCCACTCATTCCTATATTTGCATGAATTTAGTATCCAATAAAAAGTTGCCTGTTGAATTTACTGAGTTTACGATTAAAGTGTCGAACCCCTTAGGCCAATATGTGCTAGTTGACAAGGTTTGCAAGAATTGCCCATTAATGATTCAAGGTCACTGCTTTTCCGCCAACTTGATGTCAAGTACCATTTGGTGAGTTTGACGTTATCTTGGGAATGGACTGGTTAACATTGTATGATGCTAAGGTAGATTGTAAACAAAAGACACTAGAGTTGAAATGTGAAAATGGAGAAATTCTGTGGGTTGAAACAGATGAATCAAATAAATTGCCTATGGTGATTTCGCATATGTCCGCATGTAAATACATGAGAAAAGGTGTGAAGCTTATCCGCTTATGTAATGAATATTGAGTTGCCTCAACTGAAATTTGAATCGATCGATAGTCTGTGAGTTTCGGATGTATTTCCGAGGAATTGCACGGGTTGCCTCCGAACAGAGATAGATTTTGCCATTGATTTGTTGCTTGCATCGCACCGATCTCGATTGCTCCATATAGAATGGCTCACTAAATTAAAAGAATTGAAGGCTCGATTGCAGGAGTTAACGACAAGGGATTTGTGAGACCGAAGTTTCTCTCCCTGGGTGCTCTGTACACTTGTAAAGAAGAAGGATGGTTCAATGAGACTTTGCATTGATTACCGCCGACTTAATACGGTGACTATAAAGAACAAGTACCGTTCTTGAGGATTGATGATTTATTCGATCGCTTAAAGGGAGCCACAGTGTTTTCAAAGATTGATTTGAGGTCCGGTTACTACCAAATGAGAGTTAAGGAGTCGATGTGCGAAAACCGCCTTTAGGACAAGGTATGGACATTATGAGTTTCTTGTGATGCCTTTCGACTTAACAAATGCTCCAAATATATTTATGGACTTAATGAATCGGATCTTCCGACCATATTTGGATAAGTTTGTAGTAGTGTTTATAGATGACATTTTAATTTATTCTCGAGATGAGTCTGAACATGCGAACACTTGAGAACTATATTGCGAGATCTTGAGAGAAAAGAAACTGTTTGCCAAGTTTAGTAAAAGTGAGTTCGCTTCGTGAAGTCGATTTTTGGGGCATATAGTCTCGGTGATGGTATTCGGTGGATCCAAGCAAGATTTCTGCGATCGTTGATTGGAAACCGCCAAGAATGTATCCGAGGTTAGAAGCTTTTAGGCTTAGCCGGGTATTATAGACGTTTTGTTGAAGGATTTTCGATGATTGCCTCTCCTATGACTAAGTTGTTGCAAAAGAATGTTAAGTTTGAATGGACCGATAAATGTCAACAAAGTTTTGAAAAATTGAAAGCACGATTGACTGAAGCACCAATTTTAGTACAGCCCGAGTCGAAAGGAGTTCAGTAATTTATAGTGATGCATCATTGATGTGCCTTGGATGTATGTTGATGCAAGAGGGTAAAGTGGTAGCTTATGCTTGAGACAGTTAAAATCGCATGAGAAGAACTATCCTACACATGATTTGGGCCGGCATTGTTGTTTTTGCCTTGAAGATTTGGCGACATTATTTGTACGGTGAAAAATGCCGAATTTTTACTGATCACAAAAGTTTGAAGTACTTGATGAATCAAAAGGATCTGAATCTGCGACAGTGAAGATGGCTTGAATTATTAAAGGATTACGATTTAGTGATTGATTATCATCCTGAAAAGCAAATGTAGTTCTTGACGCCTTGAGCGAAAATTTCTTTTTACTTTGAGAGCCATGAACACGGGGTTAGTATTGTCTGATGATGGGTCAATCTTAGCAGAGATGAGAGCTAAACCGTTATTTCTCCAGTTGATTTGTGATGCTCAAAAGAATGATAGTGAGTTGCGGATCAAGAGAACTCAATGCGAATCGAGTTACGACTCGATTTTCGAGTTGGACCGATGACTGCTTGATGTTTCGAGACAGGATATGTGTGCCGAAAAACGATAAATTGATTCGAAAATATTACATGAGGCGCACAATGGTCATTTATCGTTCATCCTGGTAGCACAAAAATGTATAATGATTTAAAGAAGTCATTGGTGGCGGTATGAAAAGGACATTTCAATTTGTAACCAAGTGTTTGATCTCAACA
Organism: Gossypium arboreum; assembly: GCF_025698485.1. Lineage (NCBI taxonomy): Eukaryota > Viridiplantae > Streptophyta > Magnoliopsida > Malvales > Malvaceae > Gossypium > Gossypium arboreum. Next base: position 90,591,125 of record NC_069077.1, read on the forward strand.
AGTAAAAGTGAACATCAAGTGCCTTGAGGATTACTTCAACCGGTAATGGTGCTCGAGTGGAAATGGGACAAGGTTACCATGGATTTTGTAACCGGTTTGCCTTTAACTCCTAAAAAGAAGGATCTTGTTTGGGTAGTGGTTGATAGATTAACAAAGTTAGCCCACTTTATACCAAGACGCACTGATTACTCACTTGATAAATTAGCCGAATTATATATTGCTGAAATTGTGAAGTTGCACGAGTACCTATGTCTATAATATCGATAGAGATCCAAGATTTACCTCGAGATTTTGGAAAAAGTTACAAGAAGCTTTGGGTACAAAATTGAACTTTAGTATCGCATTTCATCCACAAACAGATGGTCAAACGGAAAGAGTAATCCAGGTACTCGAAGATATGCTTAGATGCTGTGTTTTAGAATTTGGAGGTAGTTGGGAGAAATATCTATCTTTGATTGAGTTTGCCTACAATAACAGGTTATCAATCAAGTATACAAATGGCACCGTCTGAAGCCTTGTATGGTCGTAAGTGTCGAACTCCTTTATATTGGACCGAGCTTAGTGAGAAACAGATTCATGGAGTTGATCTAGTTAAAGAAACCAAGAGAAAATAAAAGTAATTCGGGATTGCTTGAAAGTCGCTTCAGATCGACAAAAGTCATATGCGATTTAAAAAGAAAAGAGATTGAATTTCGGTGGGTGATAAAGTGTTCTTGAAGGTGTCACCATGGAAAAGATTTTGAGATTTAGTCGAAAAGGCAAGTTGAGTCCGCGTTTTATTGGGCCGCACGAGATTACGAGAGAATTGGACCAAGGGCATATCGGTTGGCCTTACCGGCGAGTTAGAAAGAATTCATAACGTGTTTCATGTATCAATGTTGCGACGTTATCGTTCGATCCTTCACATGTGATTTCCCAACGAAAATTGAGATTCGATCGGATATGACCTATGAGGAGAAACCAATAAAGATTTTGGCTCGAGAGGTTAAACAGTTAAGAAATAAAAGTATAGCTTTAGTGAAAGTATTGTGGCACAAACATGGGATAGAAGAGGCTACGTGGGAACCCGAGGAAGCTATGAGGAAACAGACCCAAACCTCTTTCTGGGTAAGATTTTCTGGGACGAAAATCTCAAAAGGGGGAGAATTGTGACAACCCGAATTAGGGCCTAATCGAATAGTGGTTTCGTGACCACAAATCTGAGATAGAAATAATTGTTTTATAATTATTTTGGGGTTTATGATATGATTGCATGATTGTGTGAAAATTTCGTGATGAAATTCTATGCCTAAAGTGCTTAAATTGAAAGTAGGGACTAAATCGAATAAGTTGCAAAATTTGCATCCCGAAGTTTTAGTATGAAATTGTTTTGGAATATTAATTAGGAGGTCTTAAATAGAAATTTGACCAATTTTAAGTTCATGGACAAAATTAGGACATGGAAGGAATTTTTGAAAGTTTAGTAAGGAGGGCATTTTGGTCATTTGGATATTAAATGAAATAAAATGGGAAAAATAACACAAAATTGATCATCATCCTCCTTAGTTGCTGCGAATTCTCCCTCTCTCCATAGCTAGGGTTTCTTCAATTTTCAAGCTCCATAGTAAGTGATTCCAAGCCCGCTTTTAATGTTCTTTACGTTTTTGGAATCCGGAAGCTCGATTAAGCTTATGCTAGTAATAATTTAACCTAGGGTTCACATTTGGAAAAATACCCATAGGTGAAATTTGTGTATTTTGATGTTTTATGATAGAATATGAGGTTTTAAATTATGTTAAATAACTTGTGTTACTCGGTTTTAAGTGAAAACGAGTAAAAGCAGATAATCAGTAAAAATACCTATTGTTCATAACTATATGATAGAGTGAGAATTTGATGTTGTTGTAGAAGAGAAAATGTTCAGCATATCATAAAATATAAGAATAAGGGCTGAAATTAAATTCCGAGCCTAGGGGCAAAATTGTAATTTTGAAAAGTTAGGGGCAAAATGTAATTTTTCCATGATGTGATTTTGGATTGAAATAAATAGTATGAGTATTAAATGAGCTAAATGTGTTATTATAGATCAAGAAAGACGCGAAATTGATCTCGAACGGGGGAAGGAAAAAGTTTTGGACTAAATTGCAAAATTTCCACATTTTGCACCAAGGTAAGTTTGTATGTAAATATTACAATAATTTCATGTACATTCTTATATTTCAGCCTATTATATAAATATACTAGCTGATGTTAAAATATAAATCGACTATTGGAAGAATGGAAATAAATATAGAGAGAGATCCGGTTGAACATTCTGGAGATCGAATGAAATAGAGGGCGTAGCTAGGTCACATGTATGATGCTGAGTGCACATCATGTGTACAAGAAAGCTACGAGACACCCTGTAGTAGCTAGGTCACATGTGTGATACGAGATGTATCCCATGTAGACAAGAGAGCTACGTGAAAGATAAATGTAGCTAGGTCGCATGCGTGATTCCAAGTGAAGGACACCATGTAGACAAGAGAGCTACGTGAAAGATAAATGTAGCTAGGTCGCATGCGTGATTCCAAGTGAAGGACACCATGTAGACAAGAGAGCTACGAGACAAATCGGTTGGGTCGCATGAGTGGTACTAAGTGTTCACCATGTGTACAAGAGAGCCGAACTAAACGAAGTATGATGGTGGGGTGTCTTTGAAACCATTAAATATCGAGGATTGATCCGAATTGTTCAACGGGATGGTTTTGTGGTGATATTGTGGTTTGGACCTACACTTATGGTGAATGAAATGTGGTGAAAATGATTTGTGGTATATACATATATAAGATAAAATGAGGTTAGCATAAAGAATGTGTGAAAGAGTGAAACTAGCATTAAAACTGTTTTTAGATGGTAGCAGTGACGTGATTTTGAAACATCACCAAAAATAGGAGGAATATAATTAGAGGTTGAATGATATGTGAAATTAAAGTTTAATGAGTCTACTTTCATATAAAAAAAACAGAGCAAGCAAAGGAATTCGATATTTTGAGATATTTACAATTGTATGTGACTTGCTCAGGATGAATACGTGATCCCTGTTCCAACTTTGAAAAATCATTAAAATTGTACAAAGCAAATTAAGAAATATAGTTTACATGCCTAAATTCCTTATTGAGACTAGTTTTAAATGAAATAGACTTCAGGGTTGTTTGAATTATGTACTAAGAGAAATTCAATTTGTAGTGAACAGAGGTCAGATCAGTCGAGCTGTGTAACAGGGAAACTTTAACTAATAAACTGTACTAATCGGCTAAACAAAAATTATAGAAAAAATTAGCAAAAATCTTTATGAGTCTAGATTCAGGAAATTTTACGGATTTGAATTTCGAGTTTTGTAACTCGAGTTATGATTTATTTAGTGAATATGACGCAGAGAGAGCTTAATCAAAGTGGAATGAATAGTGAAGTTAAAGTAGATATACTTGAATTGTTGTGTAAACATGTTAGATTTTTTTAATTAGTATTTACATACTTACTTACTAAGCTATAAGCTTACTTTTTTCTCTCTTTTGTCTTATAGTGTTCTTCGCTTGCTCGGGAGTTAAGGATCGTGAAGATCTACCCGCACTATCATACTTTAGGGTATTTGAACTAAACGTTTTGAATTATGGCATGTATAGTAGGCTTAATTATTTTGTTACGTGTCATATTTGTCTAGGTTTAAAATATTAGTTACAGTACTCGACCAGCTAAATTGTACAAGCCATTAAAGTTGGCTAATATTGTTCAAGACATATATTATACGATGCACTATCAAATTGGATGACATATTTATATTTCGGTTATGTTTAATGGTATGTGTTATGTTCTGGTAATACCTTGAATCCTGTTCCGGCGACGGTAACGGGTAAGGGGTGTTACAAGAAGGATGGATCTATACGTATGTGCATCTACTATCGGCAGTTGAACAAACTGACTATCAAGAATAAGTACCCTTTGCCGAGGATAGATGATTTATTTGATCAGCTGTGTGGAGCTTCAATTTTCTCCAAAGTAGACCTTCGTTCTGGGTACCATCAGCTGAGAGTTAAACAGACTAATGTGTACAAGACAATAGGACTCGTTATGGTCATTATGAGTTCCTAGTGATGCCGTTTGGGCTGACGAATGCACCAGCTGCCTTTATGGATTTGATGAACCGAGTGTTCCATCCCTATTTGGATCGGTTCATGATAGTATTTATAGATGATATTCTGGTGTATTCGGGAACTGAGGAAGAACATGATGCGCATATCCGTGTTGTTCTACAGATTTTGATGGAGAAGCAGTTATACGCTAAATTCAGCAAATGTGAGTACTGGTTGCGCGAGCTGACTTTTTTGGTCACGTGGTATCAGCCGAGGGGGTTAGGGTTGATCATGGGAAAGTCAAAGCTATTCTGGATTGGAAACCACCTAAGACTGTATCTGAGATTTGAAGTTTTCTGGGTCTGGCTGGATATTACAGACGTTTTGTGGAGGGGTTTTCACTAATTGCTACACTTTTGACTAAATTACTGTGGAAAGGAGTACCGTTTGATTGGACAGATACGCAGCAAGAAAGTTTCAAGAAACTGAAGAAGGTTCTGACTGAGGCCCCTGTTTTGAAACAGCTAGAACCTGGGAAGGAATTCACTGTTTTTTGCAATGCATCACACGTTGGTTTGGGTTGTGTGTTGATGTAAGAGGGTAAGATGGTTGCTTACGCGTCTCGTTAGCTTAAAACACATGAAATGAATACCCTACGCATGACTTGGAGTTAGCCACGGTGGTTTTTACTTTAAAAATCTGGAGGCATTACTTGTACGGTGAGAAGTGTATCATCTACACTGATCATAAATGCCTTAAGTACCTCCTCACTCAGAAGGAGCTGAATCTTAGGCAGCGAAGTTAGATAGAGTAGCTCAAGGATTAGGGCTGCTCAATTGAATACCATCCTAGTAAGGCTAAATGTAACACCCCTTACCCATTCCCGAGACCAGGACCAGGCACGAGGCATTACCAAACACATACTCGGACATTTTCGAAAAATATGTGTTAAAAAATTTCGTTCCAAAATTAAAACCAATAAGACAACATCTTAGTGTCCCTATTATGGGCCTACAAGACCCAAAACATACATTGAAAATGGTTCGAGACTGAAAGTTCCTAGAAAATTTTCTAGGTTAAGCCTCATATGCCCGTGTGTAGGCAATGCACATGCCCATGTACTTTGGGACACGTCCGTGTCCCCTACCCGTATGCTAGGCCATGCCCTCCACACAGTTTAGACACACGGCAATGTCTCTGCCCGTGTGTTTACTACCATGCATTCTGACATAAAATTTTTAGGTGCAGGGGACACACGGCCATACCACACACCCATGGGGAGATCCGTGTGTCACAATCGGCCTAGACATACGCCCGTGTGTCTACCCGTGTGGACCTTGTTAGGCTATTTTCTAAGCCTTTGGTCACCCTCTAAAATCCACTCTCATTATAAACTCCAATGATATTTAACATGACCTAATTATACTCTTAAATGACATTAATAAACCTCATTACATGTAAACCTATCTCATTGATTTCACACATGCTAAGTTATTCCCTTTGTACTAAGGATTTCTATACCTTATAACACTTTTAAGGTTGACTCATTATTATAACTCATTACTAATTATGCTCTAGCCATCCCATGTGATTTGGTCACATTACATGTGTTTAAATGTGATATACCATATTTTATCCTCATTAGCACAACTGAACATAAGCATGCATAAAATTTGTAGGTCATAACCTACATCAATATGAGCCAATTCCATGACCACATACAAGTGAATATGTATACCTTTACAAGACTTCGTATTGGCTAATCAAATGACACATATAACAAAATAACAAAAGCCCTATACAGGCCATTGAACAAAATAAAAGTATCTATATACCAAAGCTAGACAAGATGATAGAGTGTTGATCCTCCAATCGTCTTCCAACCTCTATGAGTCCTCGAGCTCTGTACGATAGGGAAAAGAGAGGGATAAGCATTTCCAAGCTTAATAAGCCCGAATAACTGGAAAGTAAACTTACCGATTAATTAGCATGCATCCATATTAGGTAATGAAACCAACAAGAATGAAATAGTTTCCTTATCACATGCACTCAATCAACAAATTAGTCCCATAACAATACATCATGTAATTTGTCTTAGATGAGCTCATCATCTAACATTTTCATTTTTTTATCTCATGTTAATCCCGTTGAGTTTCTCAGAAATCTCGATGGATTTTCCATTTACCGTCAAGTCATAAGAGCGATCATCTCAAGTACGCACTGCCGCAAACCTCACACTTACGGTAGGATTACCAGTCCAGGCTAAATCCCCTGTAATATTAGCTCATAAGGTAATGTCAAGATTACCAGTCTAGGCTAAATCCCTTGTAGCGACAAACACCCGTAATGAGCTCAGATCTTAACTACCAGTCCAGGCTAAATTCAAACCCTAATTGGATTACCCGTCCGGGCTAAATCCATTATGCACACATATTCTTCGAAAGGCTCGATCACTCAAGGAACACCCGTCCGGGCTAGATCCTTTCTATATTTGAGATAAATAGATTACTCGTCTAGGCTAAATCTTTTTCTGCAACACATGCAGGATCTCAAGTCATGTAAGCCATGGTTTATCCATCGAATTTCCCTTTTTACTTCAATCGGGACATTTATCATCATGTCATTATTATTTATATATTTCATGGGTTTTCATGCCATTATTATAACCAAATATCATGCATTCATAACACATGTAATTATGCATATTTTTAGTTTACTTAAAGTTATTCGAACTTACCTGGTATTCGTGCCAGTTTCGCGTTTCAGTTATTCCGAAACTTTTCGTTTTCCTCGATCGACAACCGAAATTTTTTCCTCGGGTCTATAACAATAAAAATGAATCATTAACATCTCACATTATTCTTTTCAAGTCTAAATTTCACCCCAGACAAAATAACCATTTTGCCCCTAACCTTTCACATTATTTATAATTTAGTCCCTAGGCTCGTATGACGAAATGCATGAATTTTCTATATTACCCAAGCCTAGCCGAATGTTCTTTTCTCTTACGGTAGCTCACATTCTTCCATTATTTCACATTTCTACCACATATTTTACAACTTTTGCAAAAAGGTCTTTTTAGGGTTTTTTTCATGAAAATCACCTAGAAAAATATGTTTAACACACATCCAACTTTCATATTCCTCAATAAAACATCAAAGAATAAACATGTCACGTATGGCTCACTTTGAAAACATGAACCCTAACTCAAAATATGGGTAGAAATGGAGAGAGTAAGCTATCAGGATTTCAAAAATACGAAGAACATTAAAAACAGGGCTAGGGAGCACTTACTATTGAGCTTGAAAATGTTGAAAACCCTAGCTATGGAGGGCTTGAGAAATTCGGATGGATGAGGGAGAAGAATGGCTGATTTTGCCTTCATTTTCCCATTTTATTTCATTAATTAGCCAAATGATCAAAATGCCCTTAAGCACTTTCTTTCAAAATTTATCCATACATGCCCCTTTTTGTCCAAAAACTTAAAATTTGGAAAAATTTCTCTTTAGGGACTTCTAATTAATAATCTAAAGCAATTTCATTCAAACTCAGATATATACAAGTCAGCCAACTTGTCTAGTGAATAATCTGTCCTTACCAGAATAAAATGAGCTGACTTTGTCAACTTATCCACCACAATCCACATAGCATCTTTCTTTTTTAGGGTCAATGGTAATCCAGTCACGAAGTCCATAGAAATTCTGTCCCACTTCCATTCGAGGACCATCACAGGCTGTGCAAACCTGAAGGTACTTGATGTTCCGCCTTGACTTCTTGTATATCAAGAGTTTTGATACAAATTCGGAGATGTCTCTTTTCATGCTGTTCCACTAGTACATTTTCTTTAAATAATTGTACATTTTGGTACTTTCCAGATGAATAGAAAAACTGCTATCATGTGCCTCTTGCAAGATTTTTTGAATAATTTCATCGTTCCTTGGTACACAAACTCTGTCTCTGAACATCAAACATCCATCAGAACCGATCTAAAAACCTGACTCAATACCCACCTCACATTGAGTTCTTTTGGCTTGCAGGTTATTATCATTAGCCTAAGCATAAAAAATGTCCTGAAGAAATGTTGGCCTAGCTCTTAGCTCTGCCAAAACCAAACCATCATCAAACAATGCCAATCGAGCATTCATGGCCTCAATGCAAATAAAGATTTTCTGCTTAACGCGTTGGCGACCACATTCGCCTTTCCCAGATGATAATCGATGATTAGCTCGAAATCGTTAATTAATTCTAACCATCTCTAATGTCTCAGATTCAATTCTTTTTGAGTCATCAAATACTTTAAACTCTTGTAGTCTATGAATATACGACAAGTCTCACCATGTAAGTAATGCCTCCAGATTTTCAAGGCGAAAACAATGGCGGCAAGCTCTAAGTCGTGCATCGTATAATTCCTCTCATGTGGCTTCAACTGTCGTGAAGCATAGGCTATCACTTTGCCATCTTGCATAAGCACACAACTAGTCCATTTAAGGACGCATCGCTGTAGATTACAAACTCTTTTCCTGACTCGGGTAATACTAGAACTGGAGCTTTCGTCAACAATGTCTTCAACTTCTAGAAACTCTACTGACATTTTTCTGACCATTCAAACTTAACGTCTTTCTGTAGTAACTCGTCATTAGAGTTGTTATCATGGAGAATCCTTTCACAAATCTTCGGTAGTAACCGGCTAAGCCTAAAAAGCTTCTAACCTCGGTTACATTTTTAGGTGGTTTACATTCAACGATGGCAGAGATCTTACTTGGATCAACTTAGATGCCATCACCTGAAACAATATGTCCCAAAAACCCTACTTCTTGGAGCCAAAATTCACTCTTGCTAAACTTAGCATACAAATGCTTTTCTCATAAGGTCTGCAACATAATCCTCAGATGCTTCGCATGCTCTATCTCATCCTTAGAATAAATCAAAACGTCATCAATGAAAACAACGACAAACTTGTCCAAGTATGGCCAAAATATCCTATTAGGTCCATAAATACAGCCGGTGCATTCGTTAACCCAAATGGCATGACAAAAAATTCATAGTGGCCATACCTCATTCTGAAAGTTGTCTTAGGCACGTCCGACTCCTTAACTCGCAACTGATAGTAGCTAGATTTTAGGTCTATCTTAGAGAATACAGTGGCTCCCCTCAACTGGTTGAACAAATCATCGATCCTTGGCAAAGGATACTTGTTCTTAATAGTTACCTTGTTCAATTGCCGATAATCTATACATAGCCTCATTGAACCATTTTTTTTCTTTACAAATAATACGGGAGCACCCCAAGGTGAAAAGCTCGGCCTTGCAAAACCTTTATCTGTCAGTTCTTGCAACTATGCTTTTAACTCTTTCAGCTCAGTTGGTGCCATCCTGTACGGAGCAATAGAAATAGGAGCTGTTCTTGGCACTAGTTCACTACCAAACTCTATCTCTCTATCAGGAGGTAGTCCGGGTAGTTCCTTCGGGAGCACGTCTGGATATTTACATACTATTGGTACGGACTCAATTTTCAACTCTGTTTCCTTAGTGTTCAGTACAAAAGCAAGGTAGGCTTCGTACCCCTTTCTCATATGTCTTTGAGTAGCTATTGATGTAATTACAACTGGAGGAGTATCCAACTCTCTTGAATTAGCCCATAGAATCTCACCATCTGGGAACTTCAATTCAATATACTTACTACCACAGTTTACAATTACATTATGCAGAGCTAACCAATCCATACCAAGTATTACATCAAACTCATCAAATGGCAATAACATAAGGTTAGCCCGAAAACAATGACTCTGAATCGTCAAAGGACAATTCTTACAGACTTTATCAACCAGGACTGACTTGCCTAATGGGTTTGACACTCTGATTATAAATTATGTTGGTTCAATGGATATATTCATACTAGACGCCAATTTCATGCAAATGTATGAATGTGTTGATCTCGGATCAATTAAGGCAACAACACAAGTATTAAAAAGAGAAAAAGTACCCGTGATGACGTCAAGAGCAGAGGCTTCTTCTCAAGCGCGTATTACATAAGTTCTTGTTGGGGCTCAAGCCTCTAATTTTGCAATGTCTTTGGCTGCAACTTGACTGCCACTAGCACTTCCAAGATATCTCAGAGGTCTACCTCGTGAAATAGGAGAACTCGACTTCGGGGTTACTTCTACCTCTTTATAAGTCCGCTCTGGGCAGTCTCTGAGGAAGTGGTCAAGAGAACCACATCTATAGCATGCACCACTCTTCATCTGGCACTCTCCGAAGTGAAATTTATTACAACTTTTACACTTCAGCTTTTGGTCATCTACACTCCCCACACTAGTCACCATTGGGGAGGAAGACTTCTGATTACGTCGTTTGGAGCCTCTCGCTCTACCCGAATATTCAACCGATGAAGTGGAGCGTTCATGTTGGCTCCTTGATTTCTTTGTGGAAAATGAGAGCACCCTACCGCTGGATCTCTTGCTTGAAACTCGAGCTTCTCTCTTAGCTTGCTTCATTTCATTATTGAGTTCCTCTGTAACATCTCGAAATAGGGCCTAAATGGAATAGTGGTTGCGAAACCACAAATCTGAGATAGAAAATTTTATTTCGATTAATTTTATGATTTACCGAGTGATTAGATGCATGTATTAGAGTATTGATAAGAAATTTTATAGATTGCAGAAGTTGCTGTGACAGCCCGATTTAGGGCCTAAACGAAACGATGGTTTTAGAACCACGAATTTGAAGTCAAAAATTTATTTTGATTAAGTTTTAAGGTTTATCTATTGATTAAAATATTGTGTAAAAATATCGTTAAGTAATTTTACTGATAAAGTGCTTAATTAGACTTTTAGGACTAAATTGCAAAAGTTGCAAAATATGTGTTCTAATTCATAAGTACTTGATTGAAATGGGGGTTTAAAGAGGAGGTACTTAAATAGTAATTAGACCATTATATTTCATTTGGACAAAAATGGGCATGAATAGGACAAAATTTTAAAGAAAGTCCTTGAGGGCATTTTAGTCATTTGGTAATTCAAAGAAATAAAAAGGGAAAATAAAGCCAAAATTGACTCATCTTTTTCATGGAGGCAGAAATTAGCATGGAGGAAGCCATGGCTAGGGTTTTCAAGCTTTCCAAGCTCAATAGTAAGTCCGTTCTAGCCTCGTTTTTCAAGTTCTTTATGATTTTGGAATCACGGTAACTTGATTAAGCTTATTCTAGCAATAATTTAAGCTAGGGTTCATATTTGGAAAAATACCCATAGGTGAAATGTGTTTATTTTGATGTTTTATGGTAGAATATGAAGGCTGAAATTATGTTAAACAACTTTTGCTAAGCGGTTTTAAGCAAAAATGAGTAAAACGGCTTAGTCGGTAAAAGTTGTTATTGTTCATAACTATCTGTTAGAGTGAGAATTTGATGTTTTCATAGAAGGGAAAAATGATCAGAATGCCATAAAACATAAGAATAAGGGATGAAGTTTAATTCCCGAGCCTAGGGGGAAAAGTGTAAATATGCAAAAGTTTAGGGGCAAAATTGTAATTTTTCCAAAGTTTGAGTTAAGGACTGTTTTGAATATTACATTAATTAAATAAGTAATATATGATGTTTTAGATCCCGGAAAACAAGATTTGAATCTAGAATGGGAGAAAAATCGAAAATCGAGAAAGTTGGTAAAATGGCCGTTTTAGTATCAAGGTAAGTTCATATGTATAATAAGCATTAATTCATGCATATTTCAATGTAAAATTGATATATTTACTATGATTTCCGAGGTGTTGAAAGTAAGTATAATTATGATGATTTAAATGTTCAATATTAATTCGACATGGAAATGAGAAAGTATGTAAGTTTGTATGTAAATAATACATTATCTTTATTATGTTTTTGTATTTCAGGATATTTTATGTATTGTAGCTAATTTTTGAATCATAATTGACTATTGGAAGTATGGAATCAAGTATTAGAAAGAGAAAGAAATCCCGGTTGAACCTTCGGAAAGATTGGATGATACAGATGGTATGTAGCTAGGTCACATGTATGGTGCTGAGTGCACATCATGTGTACAAGAGAGCTACGAAACATTATGATGTAGCTAGGTCGCATGGGTGATATTATGTGTACACCATGTAGACAAGAGAGCTACGGGATATATGTAGTAGGTCGCATGCATGGTTCCAGGTGAAGGACACCATGTAGACAAGAGAGCTACGAGATAAACTGGCTAGGTCACATGGGTGGTACTAAGTGTTCACCATGTGTACAAGAGAGACAAAATTATGTGTACAATTGAGCTAGGTCACATGAGTGGTGCTAAGTGAAGGCCACTATGTGTACAAGAGAGCTTCGATTTTAAAGTTGGGTTGTGTGCGATACCATTGCGTATCTGTTATTATTCCGAAGCGTTCAACTGGGAAAATTGATTAAATGAAATTGTGTATGACTTTGTGATGATAAGTGTAAGTATACACGTGTGTAACTTATGAGCAATATGCTGGATATGTAATTGGAAATTGGAAAGATTGTTATGGGAAAGTGATGAATACAATTGAAGTGTGAAATATCAAAATTGACAATAAAACTGTTCTGGATAGTTGCAGTGATATGAATCTAAAAATTTACCAAAAATAGTAAAAATTGAATCAGAGATTGAATGAGATATCAAATTATAGCTTAATGAGTCTATTTTCATATAACTGAAACAGAGCAAGCAAAGGAATTCTATATTATGAGATATTTAAGTTTTTGAGAGACTGGTTCAGAATGACTACGTGATCCCCTATTCTGACTTGGAAAATCATTAAAAATTGTACAAAAATAATTAGGGGATATAATTTATATGCTTGAAATTCGTAATGAGTCTAGTTTCAAATGAAATAAACGAGAACATCCTTTGAATTCTATACAAGGAGAAAATTGATTTGTAGTGAAGAGTGGTTAGAACAATTAAGCAGTGAAATAGGGGTAACTTCAATGAATAAACTGTACTAATTGGCTAGACCAAAAATTCTGAAAATTTTATGGTAAGAATATATGTGAATCTAGTTTCAAGGAAAATTAACGGTTTGTAATTTGGAGTTCTGTAACTCCAGAAAAAAATAATTTAGTTTCTAGAACTCTACTAGACAGCTTATTTTGAACCTGTTTATGATTGTAATAGTGAAAGTATGTGTGTTTGTTATGGTAATAACATATTGTGACTTTGTTTAAAGTATGATAATGTATTGTTTATTAATATTTACATACTTACTTACTAAGCTATAATGCTTACTCCCTTCCTTTCCTTTTTCCTATAGTGTCGCAGATGTTAGCTTGAGTTGGAGGTCGCTAGAGGTTAAATCACACTATCAAACTATTGATCGATATATAAAGGTTTTAAAGTATTTTAAGTCTTTGGCATGTATGGAGACTCGTTTAATTGTTATTAAGTTGCTAGGAATTGGCTTAAAATACTGACCTATGTTATTTGAAGGTCTCTATTGTATAAAGTCATTTAATGTAGATAGTCTTGATTATGTTATTAATTAAATGATGCAATTTGTGAATGTGCATGCTTGCCTATATGTGTGGTTGAGTTAAAGCATGATATGGGCCTTGTAAGCTCTTTTTAAGGGACAACTTGAATGTGTTAGAAAAAGTTTTAAATTAGAGTGAAATTATGAATCAGTTTTTATACGATGATTAGTGATTTAGTCCGGTAATGCCTCGTACACTGTTCCAGCGTCAAAAACGGGTAAGGGGTGTTACATCCTCAGCCTTCTTGGCTCGATCAGCTAATGTAGCAAACTCTCGTATCTCCAGGATCCCAATTAACAGCTTGATTTCCTCATTCAGACCTTCATCAAAGCATTTACACATTTTTTACTCTGTTTGAACCCATTCAGTCATATACTGACTTAGTCTTACAAACTCCCTTTCATATTCCGATACAGTCTTATTTCCTTGTTTGAGTTCCAGGAACTCCTTTCGCTTCAAGTCTAGGAACCTCTGACTGATGTATTTCTTCTTAAACTCTGCTTGGAAAAATTTCCAAGTAATTTTTTCCTTTAGTACCACTGAAGATATGGTCTTCCACCAGTGGTATGCAGTATTCTTTAAGAGAGATACAACACACTCTAAACACTCCTCAGGTGTGCACGATAGTTCATCCAACACTCGTGTAGTATTCTCAAGCCAGAACTCGGCTCGTTCAGTATCATCATCAATCTTAGCCCTAAATTCTTCAGCCCTATACTTTCTAATCTTGTCTATAGGGGCTTTACCAATTTTTACAGGTGCCATACCTCGTGGCACTTCCTCGTTAGGTCGGTTAGGGGCGGGGGAGGTCATGGTATATTGGGGCGATTTCTCAAATAATCCCTAAACCACTCATCCATCACGTCAAAGAAGGCGGCTCTGGCCTCTTCCCATCCTTCAGACATAGGCCTTCTACTACTACTAGAAACAACTCGTTGTACGGAAGCTGGAGCATGGCTCTCGGCTCCCTCAGACTCATCTTTTGCTTGGTTGGAAGACATTTACTATATTCAAAGATAATTAAACAGTTAGAAGATATCACAATATCAACGTTCATATAATGGCATGTATAACTAAACTGTAGCCCTGATACCACAAAATGTAACACCCCTTACCCATTGCTGAGACTGGGACCAGGCACGAGGCATTACCAGACACATACTCGGACATTTTCAAAAAATATGGGTGATAAAATTTCGTTTCAAAACTAAAACCAATCAGACAACATCTTAGTGTCCCTATTATGGGCCTACGAGGCCCAAAACATACATTGAAAATGGTCCGAGACTAAACCAAGGACTTAAGAAAGTTTTTGGAAAATTTTCTAGGTTAAGCCTCACACGCCCATGTGGAGGCAATGCACACGCCCGTGTGCTTTGAGACATGCCCGTGTCCCCTACCCATGTGGAATTTATGAAATTTATTTCTCATTTCGAACTTATAGGGGTTTTCACACGATCGAGTACACGCCCATGTCCCTAACCTATGTCCCTCACACGGTCTAGACACACCCGTGTGGTCGCCCGTGTCCAGAAACTGAGCATTCTATTTATGACATTAGAATGCATTTAGGGGTACACAGCCAAGACAAAAACGTGTGGTAGGCTGTGCCCTCCACATTGTTGAGACACACGGCCATGTCTCTGCCCTTATGTTTACTACCATGCATTCGGACTTAAAATTTTTAGGTGTAGGGGACACACGGCCATACCACACGCCCATAGGGCAATCCGTGTGTTACACACGGCCCAGACATATGCCCGTGTGTCTACCCATGTGGACCTTTTTAGGCTATTTTTCAAGCCTTTGGTCACCCTTTAACATCCACTCTCACTTATAGACTCCAATAATATTTAACATGACCTAATTATACTCTTAAATGACATTAATAAACCTCATTGCATGTAAACTTCATCTTATCAGTTTTACACATGCTAGGTTATTCCCTTTGTACTAAGGATTTCTATGCCTTATAACACTTTTAAGGTTGGCTCATTATTATAACTCATTGCCAGTTATGGTCTAGCCATCCCATGTGATTTGGTCACATTACATGTGTTTAAATGTGATATACCATATGTAACAACCCGATTTAGGGCCTAGTCGAAACAGCGGTCTTGGGACCACAGATCCGAGGATATAAAAATTATTCTTATTATTTTTATGAGGTTATAGTACGATATTATTAGTGGATGAAAAATTTGGTGAGTTAATTTCAATGTTTTCAAGCCTGATTGCGAAAAATGACTAAATCGCAAAAAAAGAAAAAGTTACATTTTAGTACCCAAATGTGTTAAATAGCTAGAAGATCAAAATTGAGGGCTTTTAAAGGAAAATTACACCCTTTTAATAATGTTGGTTGGCCATGTGATGAACTTTAAAAAAATAGTCAAAGTATTAGGTGGATGATGTCATGATTTGGTGAAAAAAACAATGCCTAAAAGCCTAGCTATCATTTCCTTCTTCTTCATCTTCTTTCTCCATAAAAAATATCAGAAAAAATGGAACTTTGAAAGCTGAAAACTAACAGCAACATATTCCTCTCATAATGTAAGTGATCTTGATGATTTTCTTGATGATTTTCACATTTTTAGTATGTTTGTTTCATGGGCTTTCAAATGAGGGGTCTATTTTGCATAATGATTGAAAGTTTAGGATGTTGCCATGAAAGGATTTATGATGTTTTCTGAGTTTTTATGGAAGAATATGAGTCTGTGACAGCCCTAAAGTGACCCTAGTCGGAAATGTAACACCCCTAACTCGTGACCGACGCCGGTGTCGGACACGAGGGGTTAACGAGACAAATCCTCTTAAAGTACCGACCAATTTGGCATTTCTGGACAGGCTGGAAAACTGCGTCACCGTCGCCTTAAAATCATATCTCGAGTTCCAAAACTCGGAAACTGGTTTCGTAAATTTTCCTGAATTTAGACTCATATATCCATCCATGGATTTATTTTAGAATTTTGGTTGGGCCAATTGGTACAGTTTATTAGTTAAAGTCACCCATGTTACAGGGATCGACTGCTCTGACCTCCGCGCGTTACAACTTGAATATCTTTCTGTACAGGGCTTTAATACTGGTGCCGTTTGTTTCTAATGAAACTAGACTCAAAATGGAATCTGTACATATAAGGCATGATTCCTAATTATTTCTGGATAATTTATGGTAAATTTTCAAAGTCACGACAGGGGACCCAGAAATCGTTCTGGCCCTGTCTCACGAGAACTTTAATATCTCCCAGTATACTGCTCATATGGTCGTTTCGTTTTGTCCATATAAAAATAGATTCATCAAGGATCAGTTCCATAATTTACTCACTATTTAATTCTACTTATACTATTTTTAGTGATTTTTCAATCTCATCTCACTGCTGCTGTCCGCAACAGTTACTGCAGTAGACTATGCCAATTTCATGAATTTTTCCTTGGCCTTAATCATCCATCATACATGACACAAATTATGGTCACCTTAACAAAATTTGAGTTTCTAAGACTCGTGGCTATAGGTTCTAGCATCCCACTCGACGACCACATAGGCCATTTTCACATGGCTTAAAGTTTACAACCCACAATTCGACAAAATATAATAGCCTATACATGCCAAATGTTCTTCAACAACAAAAAAAGTAATACCACAAGATTTCAGCCGTGTGATGACTTCAACGACGGTTCCGAGCACACAACAAGACGAGTCCCAGTGACCTAAAATGGGTGACAAGAAAACACTGAGTGAGTTTACAACTCAGTAAGTCATAAGCATTTATCAATCCACTAATAAAGTCACTACAACATGTACAAAGAACGAGGCTAGGTACTCATCCATATCGAATCTATACCATAATACCTCGGACCTTTCGTCCAATCTCGCACCAAGTCATACATCCACATTTCATATTCTACACAACAAGATAATCAAGCATTTTACACATTAACTCATTTTCCAGCACAACCATACGATTTCAATCATCACATAGATTTAAGGCTTACCAATTCAACCCCAAGCATGGACGATTTTCTATTCATCATGAGCTCGAGGTACTTACCCGATCCGCTGTCCGTGATCAACTCGATAATATCGCACACTCAGTGCCAATAGTGATGCAAAAGCATATAATAAGTCCGCACACTTAGTGCTATATAATCAGCTCGCACACATAGTGCTATATAATCAAATTCGCACACTTAGTGCTGTACAAATTTTAAATCCGCACACTTAGTGCCAATCTTGTCACCGTGTCCATTTATACCCGCACACTTAGTGCCAAGACCAATACGTTATGCATTTTACTACCTTTATACATTCAACAATGGCATCATTCCATACACATACATTTCCACTTACACATCAATTCATTAAACACAATTGCATATATATATATTATGATCATTTAAATCAATGCCAAATATATGCTTTATGACTTACCTTATATTGGATGAAACGATTTCCAATCGACTACTCGATTATCTTTCCTTTGCCTTTGCTTGATTCTCCACCTCTAGCTTCTTGGGCTAAATTTAACAAATAAATTGGTTTTATCATTTGAGCATCGGAAGAGGAATTCAAGATGCCTAGCCAATATATAAATATCTACTCATTAGGCATCAAAGTCGCATATGTACAAAATCATGAATCGAACTCAACACCTTAGTTAGTATTCCTCTTAGCGAATTTTCTAAGCCAAGAATAGGCATCAATATGCTTGCCTCTAACCGAATGCATGCACACCAATTTCCCTCATGTGGCCGAATATGCATGCCCATGTTGAGGCCGATTATGCACTTAATACCACACAAAAACAGCATGCATTTTACTAACTAACGATTACATATTGTAGCTCAATACACATCTCTCATGTACTACATAACCGAAAACATCATCCCAAGCAAATATATACCTTGAAATAGTATATATGTCATACCAATTCATCATGTGCAAACACATATTCAAAGCTCAAATCTTACCTACCATGCAACATGCATGAATCATACTTGTGGATATACCATGACCGAATACATCACAACACCATCATTTTGGTCATGATTAAGCAAAGAACTTAATGTCTCACTCAAAATACTAAAAAGAAAGTCCAAGAGCCATCAATCCCCAACACATACACCATTAACAAGCTTCATATTTAACATGCAATGGCATTAACACAAAATCCACCTTGGCCAAATACCATTTCCATGGCATAACAAGGATTTGAACCATGGCTAACATGCACATCAAGTTAGCAACCAAAACAAGCATGAATCTCATGACACAACCTCAAACATACCTTAATCTTGATGCAAGTATAGCCAAATCTCCTTCTAGTTCTCTTCTAAACCAAGCATGAAGCAAAAATCCTCCCTTTTCCTTAGTATTTTCGGCCAAAGAAGAGAAAAATGGATGAACAAAATTTTTCTTTTCTCTTCCACAATGCACGGCAAGGGGGGGGGTTTCACTCACACACACACATTTTTTTTTCTTTCTTTATTACCCATACTCATTTGTTTATTGTTTCTCCCTAGTGCACCAACAAAACATGTTTCATGACATGTTTAGCCCATGATTCCTTGTCATGGCCGGCCACTTCATGTTAGGGGGGGGGAATTTGACATGCAAATCCCTTATTTTTGCATGCATTATAAACTAGTCATCCCACATTTCCCCATCATACTTTCAATGTTTACTACTAGGCCCTTTCTAGTGAAATTCACATTTATAACTCTAAATCGAAACATCAAAAATGTCACACATGAATTAACACATATTATAGGCATCAAAATAAATTATAAATTATTTTTATGCCTCAGTTTTGTGGTCCCGAAACCACATCCCGACTAGGGTCAATTTTGGGATGTCACAACTCTCCCCACTTAAGAAATTTTCGTCCCCAAAATCTTACCGTAAATAGGCTCGGTATCGCTCTTTCATAGAGTCCTCAAGTTCCCAAGTGGCTTCTTCAATTCGTGTTTATGCCACAACACCTTCACTAACGGGATTTTCTTATTATGTAACTCTTTACTTCACGCATCATAATGCGAACCGGTTCCTCTTCATAGCTCAAATTAGGTGAATCTCAATCTCGGATGGAGCAATTACGTGCGATGGATCGACCTATATCGTCAAGCATCGAGACATGAAAACGTTGTGAATCCTTTCGAGCTCGGGGGCAAAATTAATCGATATGCGATCGCCCAACTCGTTCGGATACTTCATATGGCCCGATAAACCTCGGACTCAATTTGCCCTTACGACCAAATCTAAGCACCTTCTTCCAAGGTGAAACTTTGAGAAAGACCTTGTCTCCAACCCGATATTCAATATCTTTTCTTTTCAAATCCGCATACGACTTTTGGCGATCCGGCGACTTTCAAACTTTCACGAATTACTCGAACTTTTGCTCGGCATCCTTAACCAAATCAACCTCAAGAATTTACCTTCACTAAGTTCATCCGAATAATGGGGTACGGCATTTACGACCGTATAAAGCCTCGTAAGGCGCCATCTTAATGCTTGATTGAAAGCTATTGTTGTAGGCGAATTCAATCAAAGGTAAATACCGCTCCCACGAACCACTAAACTCAAGGATGCAACATCTCAACATATCCTCGAGTATTTGAATTATCCGTTCGGATTGACCATCGGTTTGGGGATGAAAAGCGGTGCTAAAATGCGACTTGGTACCCAAAGCATCTTGCAATTTCTTCCAAAATCGCGACGTGAATCTTGGGTCTCTATCCGACACGATAGAAATAGGCACCCGTGTAATCTCACAACGAGAAACGTACAATTCCGCTAATTTGTCCATTGAAAAATCCGTGCGTCACGGGGATAAAGTGAGCCGACTTAGTTAGTCTATCGACAACGACCCAAATCGCATCCTTCTTACTCACGACAATGGCGGTCCGGATACAAAGTCCATTGTGACTCGATCCCATTTCCATTCGGGTATCATGATCGGTGAAGTAATCCCGATGGCACTTGATGTTCCGCTTTCACTTGTTGACATATCGACACCTTGAAACAAATTCGAAATGTCTCGTTTCATACCGGCCACCAAAATTGGCGTTTGGTCATTGTACATTTTAGTACTACCCGGTGGATTGACATTCGACTACAATGGGCTTCATTTAGAATCATCGAAATAAGTTCAATTCTTTGGAACACACGACGACTTCTAAACCTTAAACAATCGTCATCATCAATTTGAAACTCTGATTCCTTGCTCAGAACACACTCAGCCCGTTTTGCAAGCAACTCCTCATCAACTTCCTGAGCTTCCCGAATTTGATGAGCCAACAATGGTTTGGCCTTCAATTCGGCTACTAACACATTGTCGGGTAGAATAGACAAGTGTACATTCATCGCTCAGAAAAAACAAGTGATTTCGACTTAAGGCATCCGCAACCACATTGGCCTTTCCCGGTGATAATCAATAACGAGTTCGTAATCTTTTAACAACTCGAGCCATCGTCTTTGTCGCAGATTTAAGTCTCTTTGAGTCATCAAATATTTGAGACTTTTGTGATCCGAATACACATGGCACTTCTCACCAAATAAGTAATGTCGCCATATCTTTAAGGCGAATACGATGGCAGCCAATTCGAGATCATGGGTCGGATAATTTTTCTCATGTGGCTTTAATTGTCTCGACGCATAGGCCACAACTCGCCCTTCTTGCATCAATACGCAACCCAACCCAAGTAGGGATGCGTCACTATAAATGACAAACTCTTTGCCCGATTCGGGTTGCACTAGAATTGGGGCTTCAACAAATAAGCTTTCAGTTGATCGAAACTTTTCGACATTTCTCCGTCCATTCGAACTTAACATCCTTTTGGAGTAGCCGTCATTGGCGTGGCTATCGTCGAAAACCTTTACAAATCGTCGGTAATAACCGCAAGCCCCAAAAAGCTCCTAACTTCGGTAACATTCCTTGGTGGTCTCCAATCGACTATGGCGAAATTTTGTTCGGGTCCACCTCGACACCGATCACGGACACCACGTGCCCCAAAAAGCTAACCTCTTTCAACCAAAATTCACATTTACTAAACTTTGCGTATAATCGCTTATCTCGTAAGATTTGCAACACTAGCCTCGGTGTTCAAGATGCTCGGTTTCATCTCTCGAATAGACCAAAATGTCATCGATAAATACAACTACGAACCGATCCAAGTATGGCCTGAAAATTCTATTCATTAAATCCATAAACACCGCAGGGCATTAGTGAGCCCAAACGGCATCACCAAGAATTCAGTAGTGACCATACCTCGTTCTAAAAGCGGTTTTGGGTATGTCCGATTCTCGGACCCTCAACCGATAGTACCCGACCTCAAATCTATCTTTGAAAACACCGAGGCTCCCTTTAATTGATCAAACAAATCGTCAATTCGTGGCAATGGATATTTATTCTTTATCGTCACTTTATTGAGTTGGCGATAGTCGATGCACAACCTCATGGTTCCGTCCTTCTTCTTCACAAACAATACAAAGTCGCCCATGGAGAAAAACTCGGTCGAGCGAAACCTCTATCCGTCAATTCTTGCAATTGAACCTTCAATTCCTTTAATTCCGTTAATGCCATACGATACGGGGCTATTGAAATCGGCGTAGTACCGGTACAACTTCGATGCGAATTCCACTTCTCGAACCGGTGGCAATCCGGTAACTCCTCGGAAAAACATCTGAATACTCACAAACCACTGGTACCGATTCGAGTTTCCTTTCCGTCTCTTTACTCCCAAACACATACGCAAGGTATGTTTCACACCCTTTTCACATATCTTGACGGTCATAGAAGATATTATTGTTGGCACTCCTTTAAATCAAGAGACTCGACTCGGACTACCTCATTATTTGCACTCCTCAAATTAATGGTTTTCCTTTTGCAGATCCACCATTGCATCATGTACGGTCACCAATCCATACCAAGAATAACATCGAATTCATGAAATGGTAGAAGCATCGGATCGGTAGGAAAAGCGAGTTCTCGAATTATTAGGGGCATCTCTTGCACACTTTATCAACAAGCACGTATTGACCCAAAGGGTTTGACACTCAATTACGAACTCAGAGACTCAACGGTAGGGTCTTCTTGGATGCTAAGGTTTCACATACATATGAGTGAGTAGAGCCGGGTCAATCAATGCAATCACAATAGTATCAAAGAGAGTAAAAGTACCGATGATAACGTCGGGGAGGATGCCTCCTCTCGTGCGCGGATGGCATATGCTCTAGCAGAGCACGGGTCTCGGATCGGACGGCAGTATTAGAGGCTCCTCTCGATTACCACCCCTACCTCCAGAGATTCTCGGGGCCTACCTCCACCGTCGTTCCACTAGGTCTTGCACCTTGCGTCTTATTCCTCTCATCTAGCTCCGTGCAATCTCTAATGAAGTGGTCCTTGAACCGCATCCATAACAGCCCTATTAATGACTTACCCCAACATTCACCTAGGTGTCGTCTTCCACATTGGGGGCATTCAGTCTCTCTTGACGATTATTGCCCACACTAGCTACTGAAGTAGCTCGGAGTCCGTCAATGGTCGGGCTCTAATGGAAATTCCCGATCGTCCTCGACTTCTTGGTGTCCTCCACGAACCTCTTTACAGCGAGAACGGAGCTTTACTCGTCGATCTTTTACGGTAATCTCTTGCTTCAAATTCAGCCTTCTTCTTCTCCTCCCAAGTTCTTCCGCCTTGCGTGCTCGTTCGACTAGTGTCACGAACTCCTTTATCTCCAAAATTCCCACTAGTAACTTTAACTCTTCATTCAATCCTTCTTCAAATCTTTTGCACATCGCAACCTCATCAGCCACACACCCGAGCATACCGACTAAGTCTTACGAACTCATGTTCATATTCGATCGGTCATCCGGCCTTGCTTGAGTTCCAAGAATTCCTTACGCTTCTGATCGATGAACCGTTGACTAATGTATTTCTTTCGAAATTCGGATTGGAAGAAATCCCATGTAACTCGTTCATTTGGGACTATGGAAATTAAAGTCCTCCACCAATAGTAAGTGAGTCTCATAACAAGGATATAGCACACTTAAGACATTCGTCGGTGTGCATGACAGTTCATCTAACACTCTAATGGTGTTATCGAGCCAGAACTCGGCCTTTTCGGCATCATCAGTAACTATGGCCTTGAACTCCTCGGCCCCACGCTTCCTAATCAAGTCCACAGGTGGTTTACTCAGCCTCACAGGATCAGTAACTGGAGGCATTGCGGAGTCTTGGGGTGGAGTATTTAAATTCGGAATGGTTGGACAGCCGGGTTGGTTCGCATATTATGCGACCCACTCATTCATCATAGTGAAGAAGGCTTGTTTCGCCCTTCATTTTGATTATTCGCGGATGACCGAGGCTCAACAGGCGGTGTCCCTTGCGCAGAGCAGCCGCTACACTTTCAACGTCATCCGCCAAGGGTCTCTCTACCCGGGTTCCATCGCTAATCAAAACAAAAATTTCAACCGTCAGAAGTCATCACATTATTAAGCACTATCAATTTGGCATGTATAGCTAGACTCACACGCGCTATGGTAGTCCTAGAACCGACTAAACCATAGCTCTGATACCAATAAAATTGTAACACCCCTAACTCGTGACCGACGCCGTGTCGGACACGAGGGTTAACAGACAAATCCTCTTAAAGTACCGACCAATTTGGCATTTCTGGACAGGCTGGAAAACTGCGTCACCGTCGCCTTAAAATCATATCTCGAGTTCCAAAACTCGGAAACTGGTTTCGTAAATTTTCCTGAATTTAGACTCATATATCCATCCATGGATTTATTTTTAGAATTTTGGTTGGGCCAATTGGTACAGTTTATTAGTTAAAGTCACCCATGTTACAGGGATCGACTGCTCTGACCTCCGCGCGTTACAACTTGAATATCTTTCTGTACAGGGCTTTAATACTGGTGCCGTTTGTTTCTAATGAAACTAGACTCAAAATGGAATCTGTACATATAAGGCATGATTCCTAATTCTTTCTGGATAATTTATGGTAAATTTTCAAAGTCACGACAGGGGACCCAGAAATCGTTCTGGCCCTGTCTCACGAGAACTTTAATATCTCCCAGTATACTGCTCATATGGTCGTTTCGTTTTGTCCATATAAAATAGATTCATCAAGGATCAGTTCCATAATTTACTCACTATTTAATTCTACTTATACTATTTTTAGTGATTTTCAATCTCATCTCACTGCTGCTGTCCGCAACAGTTACTGCAGTAGACTATGCCAATTTCATGAATTTTTCCTTGGCCTTAATCATCCATCATACATGACACAAATTATGGTCACCTTAACAAAATTTGAGTTTCTAAGACTCGTGGCTATAGGTTCTAGCATCCCACTCGACGACCACATAGGCCATTTTCACATGGCTTAAAGTTTACAACCCACAATTCGACAAAATATAATAGCCTATACATGCCAAATGTTCTTCAACAACAAAAAAAGTAATACCACAAGATTTCAGCCGGTGTGATGACTTCAACGACGGTTCGAGCACACAACAAGACGAGTCCCAGTGACCTAAAATGGGTGACAAGAAAACACCGAGTGAGTTTACAACTCAGTAAGTCATAAGCATTTATCAATCCACTAATAAAGTCACTACAACATGTACAAGAAAAGCGAGGCTAGGTACTCATCCATATCGAATCTATACCATAATACCTCGGACCTTTCGGTCCAAT
The DNA here is from genome assembly GCF_025698485.1 of Gossypium arboreum. Lineage (NCBI taxonomy): Eukaryota > Viridiplantae > Streptophyta > Magnoliopsida > Malvales > Malvaceae > Gossypium > Gossypium arboreum. The sequence continues at coordinate 90,616,413 of NC_069077.1, forward strand.
CTCGTACCAAGTCATACATCCACATTTCATATTCTACACAACAAGATAATCGAAGCATTTTTACACATTAACTCATTTTCCAGCACAACCATACGATTTCAATCATCACATAGATTTAAGGCTTACCAATTCAACCCCAAGCATGGACGTATTTTCTATTCATCATGAGCTCGAGGTACTTACCCGATCCGCTGTCCGTGATCAACTCGATAATATCGCACACTCAGTGCCAATAGTGATGCAAAAGCATATAATAAGTCCGCACACTTAGTGCTATATAATCAGCTCGCACACATAGTGCTATATAATCAAATTCGCACACTTAGTGCTGTACAAATTTTAAATCCGCACACTTAGTGCCAATCTTGTCACCGTGTCCATTTATACCCGCACACTTAGTGCCAAGACCAATACGTTATGCATTTTACTACCTTTATACATTCAACAATGGCATCATTCCATACACATACATTTCCACTTACACATCAATTCATTAAACACAATTGCATATATATATATTATGATCATTTAAATCAATGCCAAATATATGCTTTATGACTTACCTTATATTGGATGAAACGATTTCCAATCGACTACTCGATTATCTTTCCTTTGCCTTTGCTTGATTCTCCACCTCTAGCTTCTTGGGCTAAATTTAACAAATAAATTGGTTTTATCATTTGAGCATCGGAAGAGGAATTCAAGATGCCTAGCCAATATATAAATATCTACTCATTAGGCATCAAAGTCGCATATGTACAAAATCATGAATCGAACTCAACACCTTAGTTAGTATTCCTCTTAGCGAATTTTCTAAGCCAAGAATAGGCATCAATATGCTTGCCTCTAACCGAATGCATGCACACCAATTTCCCCTCATGTGGCGAATATGCATGCCCATGTTGAGGCCGATTATGCACTTAATACCACACAAAAACAGCATGCATTTTACTAACTAACGCATTACATATTGTAGCTCAATACACATCTCTCATGTACTACATAACCGAAAACATCATCCCAAGCAAATATATACCTTGAAATAGTATATATGTCATACCAATTCATCATGTGCAAACACATATTCAAAGCTCAAATCTTACCTACCATGCAACATGCATGAATCATACTTGTGGATATACCATGACCGAATACATCACAACACCATCATTTTGGTCATGATTAAGCAAAGAACTTAATGTCTCACTCAAAAATACTAAAAAGAAAGTCCAAGAGCCATCAATCCCCAACACATACACCATTAACAAGCTTCATATTTAACATGCAATGGCATTAACACAAAATCCACCTTGGCCAAATACCATTTCCATGGCATAACAAGGATTTGAACCATGGCTAACATGCACATCAAGTTAGCAACCAAAACAAGCATGAATCTCATGACACAACCTCAAACATACCTTAATCTTGATGCAAGTATAGCCAAATCTCCTTCTAGTTCTCTTCTAAACCAAGCATGAAGCAAAAATCCTCCTTTTTCCTTAGTATTTTCGGCCAAAGAAGAGAAAATAGGATGAACAAAATTTTTCTTTTCTCTTCCACAATGCACGGCAAGGGGGGGTTTCACTCACACACACACATTTTTTTTTCTTTCTTTATTACCCATACTCATTTGTTTATTGTTTCTCCCTAGTGCACCAACAAAACATGTTTCATGACATGTTTAGCCCATGATTCCTTGTCATGGCCGGCCACTTCATGTTAGGGGGAATTTGACATGCAAATCCCTTATTTTTGCATGCATTATAAACTAGTCATCCCACATTTCCCCATCATACTTTCAATGTTTACTACTAGGCCCTTTCTAGTGAAATTCACATTTATAACTCTAAATCGAAACATCAAAAATGTCACACATGAATTAACACATATTATAGGCATCAAAATAAATTATAAATTATTTTTATGCCTCAGTTTTGTGGTCCCGAAACCACATCCCGACTAGGGTCAATTTTGGGATGTCACAGGAAAGCAGTTTCGGGGCCGCTAAACCGAGTCGCCAAATTATTTGAATGTGATAATTATTGTCTAAAATATGTGAATATGAATGTGTGAAAGTTTTAAGCTTCGATTTAGTTAATTGCATGTGAATTTAGTTAATAGGACTTATGTGAGAAAATTTAGAAATGTGCTAGGCAATTGTAAGTGGCCTATTAGTGTATGTAATCAAAAGGGTGGACTTGCATGTCAATTTTCCCCCCCTAATTAGTAGTGGCCGGCCATGAGCATGAGGATGGACAAAATGTTATGGCTAAAACATGTCATAAACATGTTGGGTTAATGCTTTATGTTAGGAATAATAAAATAAAGAACATGGACAATAAAATATTAGTGTTAGTAGGAGGAGAAACAAAAAAATGTGTGTGGTTGTTTCCCCATTGCAGTGACTTGAAGAAAAAAAAAGAAAGAAAGAGTTCTCATGTTGTTCAACTTGGCGAATAGAAGAAAGAAAAAGAAGGAAAGAGCTTGGAGAAAATCGGCTATGGTGGTTCATTAGACTAAGGTATGTTTGATGATGTTCCATAAGATGCATGCATGTTTTAGTTGTTAGCTTGAGTTCTACCTAGCCCATGGTCTAAATCTTGCCATGTGATGGAGATGACACTCGCCATGGATGTATCATTATTGCTTGGTGTTGATGTTGTGTTGATGAGATATCAAGTTATTTTGTGACCCAAGTTGAGATTTGGATTTTGGAATGAGTAAGGTTTTCGGCTATGGTAATTATAAGGGTGATGGATGTTGTTTCATGCTAAATCTAGATGAACAATGGTAGTGCTTATATCTCGATATTTATGAGTTTCTTTCTTGGTTCTACCTTAAACCCATGAAGTATTTTAAATTGGTGTTGTTGGAGGTTTCGGTCATGGGATTATAAGCTTGTTAGTTTTTATGGTGAAATTTGTGCCTTGTAAGGGTGAATGGTTCAAAGGAACATTCGGCCATGATGTAAAAAAAAATTATGGTGAAGTGATGTTAAATGCTTTGAATATTGAGTATATATATATAGTTATAAGTTGAATTTAAGGTTTGTTAAATTGTTTTTGTCATCGCCGAATGTGTGTATAGTTAAAGAGAATTTGTGTAAGTGCTTAGTTAATTGATATTGAGTTAATGATATGTGTATTCGGTCATAAAGTTGCACATGAGGAAATGTTAGATTAATGGTATTAAATTGCTTAATGTGATTAAAAATGCGTATGACCATTTTGTATTTGAGCTAAAGGTGGCCATATGACCTATCAAATTCATTGTCATATTCGGCCATAAGCTAGCATAATGAGACTTTAATAAGTTAAATTTGTTTGAATTAGCTCAAGAGCTTAGAGGACCAAAGTTGGATAAGGGAAAGGAAAAAGTGATCGAATAGCCGTCGAAATCGTTCGACAACATCCGAGGTAAGTTTTCGAGTAATGAAACTTAGTTTACGATTTGATTAAGTCATGACGTGTAAGCATAACAAATATACGGTGATATAATGATTCTGCTTGAATTATATGTTGAGTTAATTAGTCTATACGTATGATGGGTAGCCGTATGTGCATAGAAATCATGTCATGAAGCAAGCGAATCATGCTGTTCGTATGTGGCTATTGAGCCAAAATGGGAATGCTTAATAATTGATTTGTGTTTGAATTCTAGTTATGAAAATGAAATAAAGATGTGTCATGATTTACTGATATGTGCATGAATATCCGGATGCTAACGGGGTCAAGTCCTGAAGACATTTGTGCTAGTGATTAATTCCGGGCTAAGTCCCGAAGTTAATTGTGCGAGATACTAATTCCGGGCCAAGTCCCGAAGGCATTGGTGCGAGTTACTAATTCCGGGCTAAGTCCCGAAGGCATTTGTGCGAGTTGCTATATCTGGGCTAAGACCCAAAGACATTTGTGCTAGTGACCATATCCGGGCTAAGACCCGACGGCCTTGTGCGAGTGGTTATATCCGGCTAAATCCCAAAGATACTTGGGTTTGGGAATGAGCGATCTTGCTGTAATAATTTCAATTAATATGCTCGTAAAATCCGAACGATGAGGTATGTTTCGTATGTGCATTGAGATATTTGATTCCTTCTAAATAATATTCACTCAATCGATTAACAAGCTTCCGGCTTTTAGTCAAGTTGATTCCTTATGTATGGATATAAGGGTTGGAAATGTGAAGTAGGTATGATTGTGAGAATATGTGTATATGAAATTATTCGTTTAGTCGTATGAATGCTATACCTCAGTTGTGCATGATTTCATTGCTCAAAACTTACTAAGCATTAAATGCTTATTCTGTTTCTTTGATTCTCTGTTTTATAGATTTTGGTTCGTCAGCTATCGGACTCGGGATTGTTGAAGTCGAAGTCATCCACACTATCAAAGCCCTTTTGGTACACTTTTGGTTGAACTCTGAAAATGGCATGTATAGGACTACCCTTTTTGTTGTTGGTCATGTACCCTTTGGTTTTGTATAAATTTGGATAGCCATGCGAAAATGGCTTATATATACTTTGAGCATAACATTAAAAATCGTTTTGTATGTTGTTCATTGAGAGGTATGGAATGTTTGGCAACGATTAGCCATTGGAATGGTTAATCATGATCATTTTGGTGCTTTGTATGACAAATTCTAGTTGATTCATGGAAAACCATAAAATAGGTAAAGTTCACCTGAAAAACAGATGTTGATAGCAGCACTGGTGTGGATTTGAAAAATAACTAAAAATAGTAGGAATGGAATTAAATAATGAATAAATTATGTAATTGAACCTTGATGAATCTACTTTCATATGGAAGAAACGAAACGATCATATGAGTCGTATTTTAGGAGATATTTAAGTCTTCGTGGAACAGGGCCAGAGTGATTTCTGGATCCCCTGATCTGACTTTGGAAATTCACTATAAATTAACCAGAGATAATTAGAGGTCATGCCATATATGTATAGATTCTTTTTTGAGTTTAGTTTCGTTAGAAACAAACGGAATAAGTAATGAAGCCCTGTACAGGAAGATATATAAGTCGTAATGCATGAAGGTTAGAGAAGTCGAACCCTGAAATAGGGGAGACTTTAACTAATAAAATGTACTAATTGACTTAACCAAAAATTCTAGAAAAAAATTTGTAGATGGATATATGAGTCTAGTTTCAGGTAAAATTTACGAAACTGGTTTTCGAGTTTTGGATCTCAAGATATTATTTTTAAGGTAACAGTGACGTAGTTAGCTAGCTTGTCTGGAAAATTTTTTTTGGACTGTGAGAATCAATGAAATAAGTCCGTAAATACCTCGTGTTCGACTCCGGAAACGGTCTCGGGTACGGGGTGTTACAGAGTCCTAGTTTTGTTATAAGCAACTTTTGTGAAAGTTGGTAGCATGAAAACACCTAAAATGACTATTTTGCATAAGTTGCAAAATGGGTGGTTAGTGTTTAAAATAGTGAGAATTTTTAACTGCTATAGTAGTAAAAAGAGTTTAGCTAGGCTTGAGATAAGAAGAAATTCGATAAAAATCAATTTTTAGACATAGGGGCAAAATGGTCATTTTGCCAAGGCCTAGGGGTAAAATGGTCATTTTTTCAAAGTTGTGAATTTATGAATGCCTAATTGTGTTTAGTGACTAAATGGATGCATATTGTTATATAGATCAAGATTTGCCAAAATCGAACCTAGACCGGGGCAAAGCCAAGCAATCTGATTAAGCCGTGTAGTCAAGCACTTTTTGTAATCCGAGGTAAGTTGTATGTAAATAGTACAACTACATTGTTAATACTAGTATTCATATTGTCATTGTACGAGTTGTTAAGTTATAAATTGAGAATGCTTTGCAATAATTTAGATAGTAGAAATATCCCGTTGAAACCTTAGGATATGAACTGGATATTCATGCCAAGACATTAGGTGATTTGTGTACCAGTGTAAGACCATGTCTGGGACATGGCATTGGCATCCAGACGAGGGCTAGTGTAAGACATGTCTAGGACATGCTTTAGTCATATTATGAGTGCCAGAGAAGACATGTTTGGGACATGTATCGGCCTTGACAGAGATAGCCAGTGTAAGACGTGTCTGGGACACGCATCGGCCAAGAGTTATCCTAGTGTAAGACATGTCTGGGACATGCATCAGCACGCATATATGAAAGCCAGTATAAGACCATGTCTAGGACATGGCATCAGCAATTCATTCCATGTTGAAGGTTCATAGAATATCCAGTAATATCCCTAATGGTTCAATGGTGAAAGTTGTAGTTCAATTTTGATAAAGAAAGGATAATCATGTTACGAGTGTTACAGGTACCTATACGATAAGCATGAGTAACGAGCTTAATTTAGAAAATGAGACTCGAGTAGATGATAATGAGTAAGTTAAGTTGTGTTTACCTTTGAGCTATAAGCATGATGGCAAATGGTGAGATTGTTGTTGTATATTTATTTATATGCAACTTACTAAGTTTATACTTACTATATTTCCTTTCTCTTTTTTTTTCAGTACTGCTAAATTGTTCGAGGATCCCTTGGAGTCAGAGATGTCGATCACACTATCAACCGCAACATTTGGTATAGTTTGATTTATATTTTTGAAGGTGGCATGTAAGGGCTAGACTAGTAAGTTGTATTATTGAGAAATTGTTCATGTATTTTAGCCTAAGATAAAAGCCCTCCATTTTGTATTAAGGCCTAGATGATGGCTAGTATTCATTTTGGTAGTACATGTGATGTTCTTTCTTGAATGAATTGATGTCTTTGCGGATGGAATTAGCATATTGAAATGATATTGTGTAAGTTGTGCAAAATGGGTGATAAAATGCTTGGAAGATAGCCTAGTTTGTCCACACGGGTGAGACACAAGGGCATATGTCTAGACCATGTGTGACACATGGCTCACCCCCATGGGTGTGTGTCATGGCCGTGCGTCCCCTGCACTTAAAACTTTAAAGTCATTTTAGTACATAGGCAGGCCACACGGGCGTGTGCCCATGCCGTGTCATAAAGTCAATATGCATGCTAGTGGTACACGGGCAAGAGACACGACCATGTGTCTCGGTCGTGTGAAGGACACAGTTATAGGGCACGGGTGTGTGCTTGGGCTGTGTGGTTTTGGCAGAATGTCTAGGTTTTTAGACACGGGTTCGGGATATGGGCGTGTCCCTATCACACGATCGTGTGTTCTATATCCACACGGGCGTGTGAGGTCTTGATGTATAAAATTTTCTAAGTTTTTCATGAGTTCTCGGTTGGGTTCCGAACTACACCAGACGTATGTTTTGGGTCTCATAAGCCCATATATGAGACAAATTGCTTGTGAAAAGAGAAGTTTTTAAATTTTTTGAAATTTCACAGCCCAGTTTTATACAGTTGGTCGAGTTTAGGTCAGGTAGCATCACGAACCCTATCTTAGCGTTGGATACGGGCGAGGGGTGTTACACCATACTTCATCCTCATTAGCACAACTGAACACAAGCATGCATAAAATTTGTAGGTCATAACCTACATCAATATGAGCTAATTCCATGGCCATATACAAGTGAATATGTATACCTTTACAATCCTTCGTATTGGCTAATCAAATGACACATATAACAAAATAAAAAAACCCTATACATGCCATTGAACAAAATAAAAGTATCTATATACGAAAGCTAGAAAAGATGATAGTGTGTTGATCCTCCAACCGTCTTCCAACCTCTACGAGTCCTCGAGCTCTATAAGACAAGGAAAAGAGAGGGGTAAGCATTTACATGCTTGGTAAACCTGAATAACTGGAAAGTAAACTTACCGATTAATTAGCATGCATCCATATTAGGCAATGAAACCAATAAGCATGAAATAGTTTCCCTATCACATGCACTCAATCAACAAATTAGTCCCATAACAATACACCATGTAATTTGTCTTAGATGAGCTCATCATCTAACATTTTCATTTTTCTATCTCATGTTAATCCTGTTGAGTTTCTCGAAAATCTGGATGGATTTTCCATTTACTGTCAAGTCATAAGAGTGATAACCTCAAGTACGCACTGCCGCGAACCTCACATCTTTCAGCGGGATTACCAGTCCAGGCTAAATCCCCCGTAATATCAACTCATAGGGTAATATCGAGATTACCAGTCCAGGCTAAATCCCTTGCAGTGACAAACACCCGTAATGAGCTCAGATCTGAATTACCTGTCCAGGCTAAACTCAAACCCTAATTGGATTACCCATCCGGGCTAAATCCATTATGCACACATATTCTTCGGGAGGCTCGATCACTCAAGGAACACTCGTCTGGGCTAGATCCTTTCTATATTTGAGATAAATGGATTGCTCGTCTAGGCTAAATCTTTTTCTGCAACACATGCAGGATCTCAAGTCATGTAAGCCATGGTTTATCCATCGAATTTCCCTTTTTACTTCAACCGGACATTTATCATCATGTCATTATTATTAATATATTTCATGGGTTTTCATGCCATTATTATAACCAAATATCATGCATTCATAACACATGTAATTAGGCATATTTTTAGTTTACTTAAAATTATTCGAACTTACCTGGTATTCGTGTCAGTTTCGCGTTTCAGTTATTCCGAAACTTTTCGTTTTCCTCGATCGACAACCGAAATTTGTTCCTCAGGTCTATAATAATAAAAATGAATCATTAATATCTCACATTATTCTTTTCAAGTCTAAATTTTACCCCAGACAAAATGACCATTTTGCCCCTAACCTTTCACATTATTTATAATTTAGTCCTTAGGCTCGTATGATGAAATGCATGAATTTTATACATTACCCAAGCCTTCCGAATGTTCTTTCCTCTTATGGCAGCCCACATTTTCCATTATTTCACATTTGTACCGCATATTTTACAACTTTTGCAAAAAGGTCCTTTTAGGGGTTTTTCATGAAAATCACCTAGAAAAATATGTTTAACACACATCCAACTTTCATATTCCTCCATAAAACATCAAAGAATAAACATGTCACACATGGGTCACTTTGCAAACATGAACCCTAACTCAAAATATGGGTAGAAATGGAGAGAGTAAGCTACCGAGATTTCAAAAATACGAAGAATATTAAAAACGGGGCTAGGGAGCACTTACTATTGAGCTTGAAAATGTTGAAAACCCTAGCTATGGAGGGCTTGAGAAATTTGACTGGATGAGGGAGAAGAATGGCTGATTTTGCCTTTATTTTCACATTTTATTTCATTGATTAGCCAAATGACCAAAATACCCTTTTCTTTCAAATTTTATCCATACATGCCCATTTTTGTCCAAAAACATAGAAATTGGGAAAATTTCTCTTTGGGGACTTCTAATTAATAATCTAAAGCAATTTCATACAAATTGCTTCTAGAATCCAAGTTTTGCAATTTAATCAATTTGGTCTTTATTTTCCAATTGGATACCTTACTCATAGAATTTCTTCATGAAACTTTAGCACATACATAGTTTCATATTCTGGACCTCATAATAATCATAAAATAAATATTTTAACATCGTATTTGTGGTCCCGAAACCATTGTTCCGACTAGGCCCTATTTTGGGATGTTACACTAACGTGGTAGCTAATGTACTGAGCCGTAGGGCTGTAGCTGATTTAAGAGCAATCTTTGATGGTCTTAGCTTGCTTGATGATGGTAGCTCGTTGGCTGTGCTACAAGTTAAACCGACATGGATTGAGCATATTAGGGGTAAGCAGTTACTAGATAGGTCATTGGTTCCTCGTTTTCGATAAGTTGAGAATGGGGAGATTTTAGATTTTGGATTGAATAGTGATAGGGTACTATGTTTTCATGGGAGAGTCTGTGTACCGAGGGATTCAGATCTGAGGCAGTCTATACTGCAAGAGGCGCATAGTTGTCTATATGCTATGCATTCTGGTAGAAACAAGTTATACCGAGATCTTCGTGAGCTGTACTGGTGACCAGGACTTAAATGCGAAGTTACCTATTTTGTAAGTAAGTGTCTGACACAGCAGCAAGTTAAGGCTGAGCATCAACTGCCTTCAAGCTTACTGTAGCCATTTAAGATTCCACTCTGGAAGTGGGAGAGGGTAACCATGGATTTTGTGAGTAGGCTGCCCTTAACACCTACTAAGAAGGATTCGGTATGGGTTATCGTAGATCGGTTGACTAAATCTTCCCATTTTATACCAGTTCGTACTGATTATTCACTGTAGAGGTTGGCTAAGTTATATGTGGTTGAGATTGTAAGACTACATAGGGTACCAGTTTCCATTATATTTGACAGGGATCCTCGATTCGCATATCAGTTTTGGAAGAAGTTACACGAGGCACTAGGTACAAGGTTGGACTTCAGTACTATATTCCATCCTCAAACAGACAGTCAGTTAGAGAGGGTGATTCAGATACTGGAAGACGTGCTAAGAAGTTGTGTAATTGATTTTTGGGGCATATAATAATAGCTACCAGTCTAGCATTCAGATGGCACCGTAAGAAGCATTATATGGTCGTAGGTGTCGTACTCCTATGTGTTAGACTGATTTGGGTAAACGACGAGCTCTGGGGCCTGAAATAGTTTCTAATACTGAAGACAAGGTAAGGCTAATTCGAGACCGTTTAAAGATAGCGTCAAATAGACATAAGTCATATGCAGACTTGAAACGTAAGGAGATTGAGTACTCTGTGGGGGATTACATCTTTCTTAAAGTCTTACCATGGAAGAAGATTCTAAGGTTTGGACGGAATGGCAATCTCAGCCCTATGTTCATTGGACCTTATTGTATACTGAAGCGTGTGGGACCGATCACCTATCAACTTGAATTGCCTCCAGCGTTGGACTAAATTCATATGTATTCCATGTCTCCATGCTAAGGCGTTATCGCTCTGATCCCACACATATAATTCCAGTTGAGGAAATCGAGGTTAGGCCAGGTCTGACGTTCGAAGAGGAGCTAGTGCAAATTTTGAATCGTGAGGTTAAGGTACTAATGAGGAAATCTATTCCACTAGTTAAAGTGCTTTGGCGTAATCACAGCTCCGAGGAAGCCATATGGGAACCGAAGGAGGCTATGCGACAACAATAACCTCATCTATTCTGATCAGGTAAATTTCAAGGTCGAAATTTCTTTAAGGGGGTAGAGTTGTAACGCCCCCAAAATTTAGAGTTTTTAATTTTGTATTATTTGACACAAATGAAATGTTTGTTTTACTAGCTTAGTGATTTGAGTGGGTTTGGGAGTGTTTGAGAAGCCTGCGTTCAAGTCTTGGCTTTTGCAAAATTTTTAGTGTTGTACTTAAATGAATCTGGACACTGTCATATAGGCCTTATAAATAATAGTGCTTGTTTTATGACACAAAGAGAGCGTGTGGTCTAGTGGCAAGGTGGCGTGTTGCATCTGCTGGGGGACTTGAGTTCGAGTTCTGGGTTGCACAATGGAGTAATTATTTAGCTGTTTGAGCTATGTAGGTAGTGGAGTTGGACTGAGACTCTGAGGTTGAATTGGTCATGAGAGTTTGAATAGAGTTTGAATGGGGTGTTGGAGTGTTTTGTAGAGAGAATCAGGGAGAGATATTAGGAGAAAATCAAGGGCTTTGAGGGTGTGGATGTGGTAGTGCCGAATTGGGTTTCTAGCTACTCAAAATTTCGACTATAACTTTTTTTAGGGGAGTATTCCTTGTTTCAGTTTCTCTTGGGAAACTTTTTCTTTTGCATTTTTCTCTCTGGCTGAATATTCTTGGTTTGTAACAACGTAAATTACACTTTGGTCAATTGCTGGTAAGTTGAGTGCTTCTTTATACCTTTTGGGTTTTCTCGGGTAACCAAGTCTCTATCTCTTTACTTTGGTAGGCTGAATACATCTTTTTTCTCCCTCACTATTTTGTCCATTGGTTTTCCCACCTAGCCGAACCTCTCTTTTCTCTCTTATTCATCTCCTCATCTTGTTGCGGCTTGATGACTATTGTAGGTACTTTCGACTCTTACTTGGTTTCTTTAATCTTTTTCATGTTACCTCTGCTTAAAGCTGAATGCTCCTCCCTTCTCTTGTTCTTTTATAGTCGATTCTTGTCCTCTTCTTTTAGGTGTGCTATTCTTTTGATTCTTAGAATTCCTCGAGAAGTGAAGGAGTTTTGGTGTTATTTAGCTAACGAAACCGTTTTCTTATCACTCGATTTAAGGTAAGTATGTGGGCTAACATGTTGGGGAGTTGGCTGAATGCCCTATCTCTAATTTTGAGTGTTATGTAGGCAATAGGTATTGATTCAAGTCTTTGGTTTATGTTATTGTTGTTAATGGGTTTCCTGGTTAATTCAGCTTTTCGGCAAAAGAGGGTGTGGCCAACCTTCGATTAACATTATCGACGGGTTAAACCTCATCCGTTGGCTAAGGCAAGTGTTAATACTATTCTTCTTGGGATTGAGTATTAGTAAGTGGGTGTTGACCCTAGTGCCAAACGTTTAACCGAATGTCTTGATTAATGTAGGTTCGTGTTCGAAGGCTTTTTGCAAGTATTCGCAACCAGGTGTGTAATCACACCCCCTTTCAACTGTAAAACGGCAAAAGCTGAAAAACCGAAGATACGACGTTTGAGGCCATACAAGCGTACGATCGCTCGTGTGGTAAACCAAGCCCACGAATCATGGGCATAAGACTGTAAAGGCCACCATGGGCGTTCACATGGGCTTAGGTTATTTTGGGCCATGTTGGGCCGAAATAGGCCGTGTGGGCCCAATGGGCTCATGGGCTCCACACGGATGAAATCCACGATACGTGGCAAATACTGGGCTGGGCTGTGTAGTTCGCATAGCCATGGCTAAACCTGGGCTAAATGGGCTACAGGAGCGAGTGGGCCCACTTGGGTCGAATAATGGGCCTTGGGCCATTTACACTGCTATGACCGTTATACCCCTAGAGGTATAATGACTAATGTGTCTAAGATAAGTATATGACTGTACTAAGCATGACATTCCGCATACCTGTATGATTTATGACCTGACATTCGGCATGGGGTTGGGATACTATTAAGGAGGAAGTGTATTGTACTGGTGGCTTCGCCACATATACTGTTACTGGTAGCTTTGCCATATATACTGATATTGGCAATTTTGTTGCGATACTGTTACTGGCAGCCTTGCTGCGATATTGGTGTGTTGGCTCGGTGGGTCGACTTGGTCCCCACATGGTGTGTAGGTGGTATTGGGTGGTGTGTTGGCTGGACTGGGATGGGTTGCACTATTTTACCACATTGTTACTATATTGGGCTAAAGCTCACTCTATTCTATTTCTGAGAAGGGCTCAGGCCCAGACTGTTACTGTATGTTGTATACTGATCGACTGATAGGGGATTACACACTGAGTTTTCGTAAACTCACCCTTTCTTTTTTACTGTGTAGGTAATCCCCAGCTTTAGGTGATTTGGTGCGGACTCAGAGGTGGCCACACGACTGCAATTAATTTACATTAGGTTTTTAAGTTTTGTTTTGGGTTTATGTTTTTCTGTAGTAAGGCCATTTATGGGATTTAATTTATAATTTGGTTTTTAATTATTTACTTAAAAACTGCTAGTTTTAAGAAGTCGAGTTTCCAAAATAATAACTGTTTTTCAAAGACACATGTTTCAACTTCAAGGCTTTAAAAGCTTCCGCAATCTAAACTATTTGGCATATCAAGAGCAATTTATTATCAGGAAACAAATATTTTAACAAGATGATTTGGTAATAGCAAAGAACTTAACTCACTAAAGTTTTTAAAGAAAGAAAAATCACAAAGAGGTTTCGTCTGATGACAAGTTTTTGATTCATAAGCCCTCATTTTCGAAAGACACTCTCATGTGACACACCGAATTTGGCCATAACGTCTGGGCCGAGTTTGGGGTGTTACATGTTCAACGCAGCAATAGTGTAAGGGCGAATGAGACTGGTCAGCACCAGTGTCGTGTATCTAACAGGTGCGCCTAGTGCCGCCACACGTCACAGGTATTTTCAACCCATATTTTGACCGTTGATCGTATTTTGACCTGTATAAATATATATTTTTTTTAAAAAAAATATTTCTTTATAAAAACAAAAAAACTTATTATAAAAAAAGGTGATGGCACCTATGAGAAAGGCTCCACCAAAAAAAATATCATTTTCGTAATTAATCTCACTGACAATCCATTTCAGAAATTAATTTTTTTATATTATTTATGTAAATTAACCCCAAAGTGAACACAATCTTTGTCACTGTTGCAATTGAAGGTGGCGTTACAAGAAAAGTTTGATTTTTTATTATTTTTCTATTTTGATTGATTTGATCCTTATATCTCATTTTACCTTTTTTTCTCGGTTTACGTACTCGAGTACTTAGATTAATTTATCAGAATAACATAAAAAAAAATTAATTTCTGAAATGGGTTGTTAGTGAGATTAATTACAAAATGGTATTTTTTTAGGTGGAGCCTTTCTCATAGGCCCATCACCTTTTTTTTTTATAATAATACATTTTTTATAAAAAAATATTTTTTTAAAATTTATATAAACCGAGTCAAAATACGGGTTGAAAATACCTATTACTTGTTGCGCCACCTGAATTGGGGGAACTTATAAGCAGTATGGTCCCCCATAACATGAATGCATTGGGGAAGAAAAGAGGAAAGAAAGGAGAAGAAAAAAGAAAGAAAAGTATATATTATTTTAGTAAATAATTTTTTTTAGTTTAAAGAGTTTGATTAATATGTTGTAAATTTTTTGTTATTATTTATAAATTGTTTATGTTTAGTGTTTAGTGTTTATGGTTTTGATTTAATAATTTTTATGAATGATTTTTTTATAATTGTTTTAAAATATTTTGTTAGTAATTTAGGATTATGTTATAATTTGTTGTGTTTAGTTTAGTATTTTTGATATTTTATTAATGTAAAATTATTTTTTAATTATTTTGTTAGTAATTTATGATAAGTTATAAATTGTTAAAGCTTTGTGTTTTGTGATTTTTATTAATGTAAAATTATTTTGTTAGCAATTTATGATTAGGTTATAAATTGTTAGTGTTTTGTGTTTTGTGATTTTTAGTAATGTAAATTTTTAAATATATATATATTTATAGTTATTTTGTTAGTAATTTATGATTAGTTTTTAAATTGCTAGTTTTTTGTGTGTTGTAATTTATTAGTAATGTAATTTTTTTAAATGTTATAGTTACTTTGTTAGTAATTTATGATTAGTTTATAAATTGTTAGTGTTTAGTTTAAGGTTTTGTGATTTTTAGTAATTTAATTTTAAAAAATTATAATAATTTTGTTAGTAATTTAGGATTAGATTATATAAATTTTAGTGTTTAGTTTAGTGTTTTGTGCTTTTTCTAATGTAATTTTTTTATAATGTAATTTTATTTGATTTTTATTTATTTGACAATTTTATTGCTTTATTGAAATGTTGATTAAATTTGTTTGAAAGAAACTAAACATGTATGCTCCTATTTTTATTTTATTTGATTCGTATGTTTTTATGTTTAGATAGTATATATTTATTTTAATTATATTATTATTGTAAACTAACATATATTTTTTTATTGTAGGTAAATTTTTACTGTGATTTTCTATTTCTAAATTTCCAAATTATTTATTGTGTTTTTGCAACAAATTAAATGAATTCATTTTTTTAATTGCAGATTTGCAACAAATGAGTTATTTGATTAAGAATGATAGCCACATATCAAGTACTATTAATGAGATGGTAATGAAATTGTTATTTGATACTCATGTCATTTGCGGAATTAACTTAGATTGTAATAACTATTTTGCTAATTTAATAATGTCAGGACCCGTACCGCACATTAAGGGGCTATGTTAATAGTGTAAGGTTTCTGCAAGATGAATGCCTAATGCCATACTTGGAGTTAGCCGGAATCGGATCAACGACATTGATTCAGACCTTTGATTTGCTATACGACTTGATTTCTACTTTAGTCGAGCGATGACATCTAGAGACCCACACATTTCATTTGCTGTGCGAAGAGTGCACCATCACTTTACAGGATGTTGCACTGCAGCTCGGGCTCCCCATCGACGGGAATGTGGTCATGGGTGTAAGTTGATTTCTAGGTCGGCCGCCCTTTCGTATGACTTACTTGGACACTAGCTTAGTGAGAGAAAATTTACAGGTTTGATGTTTTTATGGCTAAAGGCCAATTTTGAGCATTTGCCGAGTACTGCCAGTGAATGGTAGGTGATACAGGCCGGCCGAGCTTACATTATGTACTTTATAGGGGATGTACTCATGCTGGATGTAAATGAGAACAAGGTCCACTTGGTATACTTATCCCTATTATCCAATTTGCATAACACCCGTTCGTACAGTTAGAGGTCTGCAGTGTTAGCAATGTTGTATCACGAACTTTGTCGAACGACAGATCCTTCTGCGGTAGACATAGGTGGATACCTCATATTGTTGCAGTCGTGGGTGCTTTACCGGATTCCATTCTTGACATCCATTAGTCACCAATCATATGTATTTCCACTCGTTAATAGATGATGAATTTTTACTCGTTATAACAATTAGTTGACCTTTTTTTGGATTATATTATTCTAACAATTTATTTTCATAGATGGAGCACTAATCCGGGTATCAGGTTTGATGATGGAGAATCATGCTGGAGAGAAGGTAAGTTTTTCCAATATCAACTCTATTTTATTATTTTATCTCACTCAACCCGTGTGAATATAACCATGTTATTAACTGTGTAGTTCATTTGGATGTCACATTCTGTTCTAGAAATTATGGCGGTTATTCCCTCATTTGCCCACATCCATTCAAACCTATGGTGCATTAGTACACCCGTTATCAATTTTTAGACAGTGGTGTGGTATCATGGTGATCGAAAACTCTGGTAGTTTGGTTGCATACAGTATATCCCAACATTTCCAGTATGATTGGGGGAGATCCATGAGATTAACAAGAGGGGGAAACATGGAAATGATTGGGTAGAAGTACATGAAGAATATATTATAATGTGGAACAACCAGTTGGGGAGGTTACCTCAGATGGATCGTGCTTTAGATCTACAGCCTTCATTAGAGTACATGCAGTGATATTCTGAGATAGGGAAACCATTTTTGTTTGGTGGGCGGTTGATAGTAGTCCCCTCGCATATAACACGACTTGGGCAACCCCTTTCAGATCCATATCATGCACTAAAGTCAGAGCAGAGCGGAAGCTACACTCTGGGGATAGTTCTTATCATCCAAATTTGAAAGGCGATGACTATTTCTCGGGCTTGTCAGGCCACAAATATCATTCAAAGTTTGATATCTTCAACCCACTACCACCTCAGTACTCCAGTCATCTCGGCTCGTATCCACCTTAGTACTCCACTCTTCTCAGCCCGTATCCTCCGCCGTACTCCACTCCTCCCGGCATGTATCCACCACTGTACTCCACTACTTCTGACTCAAGTTCATCGATGGCGTTTGAGACATATGATTTTTCATCTATGTTTTGCACACCCCCCACATACGAGTGAAGAGAATGTTGATAGCTGCAATCATCCGCAACGTGAATGTTGAGCTCCACAAAAATATACCCCTAAGACCACACCATTAAACCATCAATTTTAGGGGGGTTTTGTAATTTAAATAACTTTATATTTATGTAATGACTTTTTCCATTTTAATTATTAATTTTAGGGTTTTTTCAATTTAAATAGTCAACTTTGTATTTATGTAATGACTTTTCACCATTTCAATTATTAATTTTAGTGATTTTTTCAATTTAAATAATAAACTTTGTATTATTTACGTAAAAATATTATTTAATTCAACAAAATATAAACACAACAAGCTTTAGACTAACTTTGTAATTCAAATTAGATTAATTGCAACAAATTATAGACAAATTTTAGATCTAATCCTCTTTACATGCAGTGAATGTAATTAACAGGGCTTGAACAACATCTCAATTCCTACCCGATCGCAACAATTGTCCAATATGGTAGTTTTGGAGTGGACATTTACTCCGATTATGACCTGTTAATCTATATACGCCGCACAGCTTCCCATCAGATTTCTCCCAATGTCCATTTCATTATGGATTCTGAATGACTGTGGACGACCTTTCGGATTCCTATGCAACTCTTTGTCTGGGACAAGCTTAAAAGTCATCGGAGGCACCTCCCATGTAGATAGGTCAAAAAGCATATGGAACTCATCCTCCCATAAACGCAACGTGCACTCGAGGGTGTTCAATTCATCAATAAATTGTTCAACATTGAGCGAGCCTTTAGCATAAGCAGCCACGACATGTGCACAGGGATAACAAAGTGTCTGGAACCTTCTACAATCAACTGCCTGTTTCGAAGATTAACTCCGTATGACCTAGGTGGTATACCAAGTCGATGACCGTTGTTTTCTGTAACTCGAAACATTTTATTATGTCGTGAATATACTTCTACATTCATCGAACTCACATCTAATAGTTTGCAACCATTACATTCGTGACATATTCGACAAACACGTATCCTACCTTCATCTGGTTGACTTAGTGTTGCCCCATACTTGGCATCAAGGTAGCCAATCTGTAGAATGTAGCTAAAAAGACAGATGAAATCAAAAGATTTTGTGTTTTCAACAACATGGAGTTAACCCCCTCTGCCAAATTAGTGGTCATATGACCATAGCGAAAGCCCTCGTAAAAAAATTTAAGCTCATTACCACGACTCCATGGTACCCAACCATTTTCAGAAAGATGTGTTCATGTGACCCTCCATGTCACTCTCAAGTCGAGTCATCCTTTACTGGAAAATGTGTGGCTCTAACTCATGCGCAGTGTATATATTAAGAAAATATAAGTTACAATCTCGCCTTAAAACATTAAGGATAAGGTTATTCTTTACCCATTCTCATAACTTGTCTCTACTAGTCTGCATTCTTATAATCTTGGTGGAAGTTAGCCGCGATGTGTCGGATACAATAAAAAAATTTTCATGGCACACTGAAATACCTAATAGCGGCAATTAATCATTTCCTTCTATTGGAGATGATGCAAAGATTATTGTTACTAATAACATACCTCCGCAGGTTTGTAAGGAATAATTCTCACAACTCCATGTTCTTCTTATCTACGATGGCAAACGCTATCGGGAGCACATTCTTGTTCCCTTCTTGAGCAGCTGCAAGAAGTAGGATCTGTGTAAATTTATCTATAACCATGTCTCATCACTTGCACAAATGGCTTGCAGTGGGGAAATGCACGTATGCATGGATCAAACATCTAGAACATTCGTTGGAAAATTCTTTTTCCCAATTGTAGTTGGTCATTCGGCCCGTAATAAGGTCGTACCTGCAACTCAATGATAGTCCCCGACACTTACTTCCACATAGCGGCTATCCATCCCTGTAACTCATTGTACGACGCATCAAAATCTCCATACAATTACTCTATTGCCATCTGTTTAGTTATCCTTGCCTTCCAGTATGATACTCAATACTGGAATCGTGCTTGCATTTTGGCAGTCAATGCCAAAACTTTAATGGTTGCCATGTCTTTCATCATTGGCATGATGCACGTACAGATAATTTTGAAATCAAGTTTTCGATGATTTTCTGCAATACGTGTTGAAGTGCATGTGTGAGGCCCAACAAATTTTTGTATCTCCCACATTTGCGACTTCTGGATAAATGCAGCTCGTACCCATCGATAGCAGCCTTTCGCCGACTTCCAACACTCGCTAATATATATGTCGATTTAGACACAGCGACTTTTTAGTCCACTGATATATTCATGCTATACCGCTTAATGAAAAATACGCACTCTTCCTTACTTTCAAATCTTTGGCCCATGAACAACTCCTCAGGACTAGAATCTATGGCCAGTCGACGAGTAGGTAGTATTTCAGGGTACTCCAGAAACTTGACCGCGTGTGTTGCATTGGGGTATATCCGTGACATGTGTGCCCCAGGATTATTGTGTATCACAATATGATGAATCTAGTTCCTAACTGAATACACGTTAATGTTTCCATTGTCATTCACGCATTTGTCATCAATATCATGTGACAGCCTTAAAACGACCCTAGTCGGAATGTGGTTTCGGGACCACAAAATCGAGGCATAAAAATAATTTGATATTTATTTTGATGCCTATAATATGTGTTAACTCATGTGTGACATTTTGATGCTTTAATTTAGAGTTATAAATGTGAATTTCACTAGAAAGGACCTAGTAGAAAACTTTGAAAGTATGATGGGGAAATGTATGATGACTAATTAAAGCATGCATGCAAAACAATGGCCTTGCATGTCAAATACCCCCTTTTTACAAGTGATGGCCGGCCATGACAAGGGAGTATGGGCTAAACATGTCATGAAACATGTTTTGTTGGTGCATTAGGGGGAAACAATAAACAAATAAGCATGGGTAGTAAAGAAAGAAAAAAAATGTGTGTGTGAGTGAAACCCCCCATTGCCGTACATGGAAGAAAAGAAAAGAAAAAAATTTTGCTCATCCATTTCATTCTCTCTTGACCGAAAATACTAGAGGGGAAGGGAGGAATTTTGCTTCATGCTTGGGTTGGAAGAGGATTAGGAAGAGGTTTGGCTATATTTGCATCAAGATTAAGGTATGTTTGATGTTGTGCCATGAGATTCATGCATGTTTTTGGTTGCTAACTTGATGTTCTTATTAGCCCATGGTTCAAATCTTTGTTATATCATGGGGATGGTATTTGGCCATGGTGGATTTTGAGTTAATGCCATTGCATGTTAAATATGAAGCTTGATGATGATACATGTGATAGTGGATTGAGGACTCTTAGATTTTCTTTGAGCATTTTTGAATGATATACTAAGTTCTTTGTGTAATCGTGACCAAAATTATGGTGTTGTGATGTATTCGGCCATGGTACATCCCCAAGTGTGATTTATGCTCTTTGCATGGAGAGTAAGATTTGTGTTTCGAAATCATGTTCATGTTTAGTTACAATCAACTTGAGATTCGGCTCTAGCATACATATATGTATATATGTTTGAGCATGATGTATTGGTATGACGTATATACTATCTTAAGGTATATACTTATTTATGATGATGTTTTGGTTATGAAGGAAATGATAGATGTGTATTGAGTTACAATATGGAAAGGTATTAGTTAGTAATGTATGCTGTTTTTGTGTGGTAATAAGTGCATAAATGGTCTCAACATGGACATGCATATTCGCCACATGAAGGGAAATTGGTGAGCATGTATTCGGTTAGAGGCAACCATATTGAAGCCTTATCTTGGCTTAGATTGTTGACTAAATGGGTAATAAGTGAGGATGGTTGCGAATATACAAACATACATATGCATGTGTAATTGAATTATGAATGTTTAGCAAGATGGTTAAACTAGTTGATTTATTGATTAAGCTCAAGGAGTTAAAGAAGGAGAATCAAGCAAGGGAAAGGCGAAGGTCATCGAGTAGCCGACTTGGACTATTTTACCCAACACAAGGTAAGTCATTAAGCATATATTTGATATTGCTTAAATGATTGTAATATCTATGCAATTGTGTTTAATGAGATGAAATATATACAAATGTATGTGTATGAAAAGATGATAATGTTGAGCGTAAAAGAGATAGTGAAATGTGTAGGAAGTTTGCTTGGCACTAAGTGTGCGAGAAATAGATGTGTACGGTGGCAGAGATTGGCACCGAGTGTGCGAGCTTGTAATGTACGGCACTAAGTGTGAGAGTTTGGACTATATGGCACTATGTGTGCGGGCTTGAATCATATGGCACTAAGTGTGCGTGATTGAGTATTAAGCACTATGTGTGCGAACTCTACACATATCTCCGATTGAACATTTATATGGAGGCGTGACTTTATCGAGATGAGTATGGACAGCGGAAAGAGTAAGTACCTTGAGTTCATGGCTAATAGATGCTATGTTCATGCTCGGGTGGAGTTGGTAAGATTTAAATCTATGTGATGATTTCAATTGCATTCCGTAAATAAGGTATCGTGGAATAGATGAAAGTTCATTTGATTGCATGATTGTTGCGGAAATGAAATGATGTATGGAAATTGCTTCAAATATCCTATTGAACAGTATATGAAATGTAAATGTATGACTTGGTATGAGATTGATCCGAAGATCTAAGGAACTATGGTATAGTTCGGTATGGTTGGAACATTTGGCCTTGTTTCATTATTTCATTTTATGATAATTGTATTAATGGATGGTTGTGGAATGCTTATAACTTACCGAGTTATAAACTCACTCGGTGTTTTCTTGTCACCTATTTTAGGTTCCTTGGGCTCGTCTCCTTTTGGGTGTTCAGAATCACAATCAACGAAGTCATCACACCGTGAGCAATCTTTGGTATTGTCTTCTTAGTCGACTTAGGAGAACATTTGGCATGTATGAGCTATTTTGTTTTGTTAAATTTTGGATTGTAAACTTTAAGCCATGTGAAAATGGCCTATGTGGTCGTTTGAGTGGGATGCTAGAATCTATAGCCACGAGTCTTAGAAACCTTAATTTTGATAAGGTGGCCATAATTTGTGTCACGTATGATGGACGAGTAGTAAGACTAAGGAAGGATTCATGAAATTGGCATAGTCTACTGCAGTAACTGTTGCGGACAGCAGCAGTGATATGAGATCGAAAAATCACTAAAAATAGTAGAAGTGGAATTAATAGCTAAAAAAATTACGTACTCGAAGCTTGATGGGTCTATTTTCATATGGATGAAACAAAATGACCATATGAGCTGTATTTTAAGAGATATTAAAGTTCTCGTGAAACAGCGCCAGAACGGTTTCTGGATCCCCTATTCCGACTTTGGAAAATCATTTTAAATTAACCAGAGATAATTAGGAGTCATGCCATATATTTGTAGGTTCCTCTCTGAGTCTAGTTTCTATAGAAACAAACGGCATCAGTATTGAAGCCCTGTACAGGGAGATATCCAATTTGTAACGCACAAACATCAGTGTAGTCGATCCCTGCAACAGGGGAGACTTTAACTAATAAACTGTACTAATTGGCTAGACAAAAAAATTCTAGAAAAAAATCTGTAGATGGAAATATGAGTCTAGTTTCAGGGAAAAATTACGAAACTGATTTTCGAGTTGTAAAACTCAAGATATGATTTTTGAAACGACTAGTACACAGATTGGCAGCTTGTCTAGGAAATTCTCAATAAGTGGTTTGAAGTCTGTTAACACCTCGTGTTCGACTCCGGCGACGGTCTCGGGTTCGGGGTGTTACAATTTTATTGGTATCAGAGCTATGGTTTAGTCGGTTCTAGGATTACCGTAGCGCGTGTGAGTCTAGCTATACATGCCAATGTGTTAGTGCTTAAAAATGTGACGACTTGACGGTTGAAATTTTTGTTTTGATTAGCAAATGGAACCCGGGTAGAGACCCTTGGCGGATGGCGTTGAAAGTGTAGCGGCTGCTCTGCGCAAGGGACACCGCTGTTGAGCCTCGATCATCCGCGAATAATCAAGATGAAGGCGAAGTAAGCCTTCTTCACCATGATGAGCGAGTGGGTCGCGCATTATGCCCGAACAATCCGGCTGTCCAACCATTCCCAAATATAAATAATCCACCCCAAGTGCCCGTAATGCCATCGATTCTTGATCTGTGAGGTTTGAGTAAACCACCGTGGACTTGATTAGGAAGCGTGGGGCGAGGAGTTTAAGGCCATAGTTCTTGATGATGCCGAAAGGGTGAGTTCGCTTGATAACACCATTAGAGTGTTTGATGAACTGTCATGCACACCGATGAATGTCTTAAGTGTGCTATATCCTTGTTGCGAGCCTCACCTACTATTGGTGGAGGACCTTAATTTCCATAGTCCCAAAGGAACAAGTTACTTGGGATTTCTTCCAAACGAATTTCGAAAGAAATACATTAGTCAACGGTTCATCGATCAAAAGCGTAAGGAATTCTTGGAGCTCAAGCAAGGTCGTATGGCGGTATCTGAATCTGAACATGAGTTCGTAAGACTTAGTCGGTATGCTCGGGAGTGTGTGGCTGATGAGGTTGCTATGTGCAAAAGATTTGAAGAGGATTGAATGAAGAGTTAAAGCTCTTGGTGGGTATTTTGGAGATAAAAGAATTTGTAACACTAGTTGAACGAGCACGCAAGGCGGAAGAGCTCGGAAGGGAGAAGAGGAAGGCTGAATTTGAAGCTAGAGGGCAAGGCTCCATTTTCTACAGTAAAGAAGTTCGAGAGGACACAAATAAGTCGAGGCGTGCGGGGATTTCCATTAGAGCACGACCATCGATGGACTCACGAGCTACCTCGGTAGCTAGTGTGGGCAATAATCGTCAAGAAAAGCCGAATGCCCCCAATGTGGAAGGCGACACATAGGTGAATGTTGGGGTAAGTGCATTAATAGGGCTGTTATGGATGCGGTTCGAGGACCACTTCATTAGAGATTGCACGAGCTAGATGAGAAGAATAAGATACAAGGTGCAAGATCTAGTGGGACGACGGCTAGAGGTAGGCCCTCGAGGATTTCGGGAGGTAGGGGTGGTAATCGAGAGGGTCTCGATCGATTGTTCGATCCGAGACTCGTGCTCTGCTAGAGCATATGCTATCCGCGTCTGAAAGGAGGCATCCTCCCCGACGTTATCACCGGTACTTTCACTCTCTTTGATACTAGTGTGATTGCATTGATTGACCACGGCTCTACTCATTCATATGTATGTGAAACCTTAGCATCGATAAGACTCTACTGTTGAGTCTCTCGAGTTCGTAATTCGTGTCAAATCCCTTGGGTCGTTACGTCTTTGGTCAACAAAGTGTGTAAGAAATGCCCCTAGTCATTCGAGGTTCTGTTTTCCGGCGGACTTGATGTTTTTGCCGTTCGATAAATTTGATGTTATTCTTGGGTTGGATTGGTTGACCGTGCATGATGCGGTTGTGAATTGCAAAAGCAAGACTATTGATTTGAGATGCGCAAATAACGAGATGATCCGAGTTGAGTCTACGGACTTGAAGGGGTTGCCAGCTGTAATATCATCAATGTTGGCCCAGAAATATGTAAGGAAAGGGTGCGAAGCATACCTTGCGTATGTACTTGATGATAAGGAGTTAGAAATAAAACCGAATCTGCGGTGGTTTGTGAATACCGGATGTTTTCCCAAGAATTACGGGTTTGCCACTGTTCGGAGATAGAGTTTGGTATTGAGCTTGTACAGGACCACACCGATTTCGATAGCTCCGTGTCGTATGGCACCAACGAATTAAAGGAGTTGAAAGCTCGATTGCAAGAGTTGGTGGATAGAGGTTTTGCTCGCCGAGTTTTTCACCTTGGGGTGCACCGGTGTTGTTTGTGAAAAGAAGGACGGAACCATGAGGTCGTGCATCGACTATCGTCAACTTAATAAAGTGACAATAAAGAACAAATATCCGTTACCACGTATCGATGATTTGTTCGATCAAGCTGAAGGAGCCTCGGTGTTTTCAAAAATAGATTTGAGATCGGGCTATTATCGATTCTGAATCCGAGATTCGGATATACCAAAACTGTCTTGAGCGAGATATGGTCACTACGAATTCTTAGTGATGCCGTTTGGGCTCACTAATGCCCTACGGTATTTATGGATTTGATGAATCGGATCTTGAGATCATATTTGGATCGGTTCGTAGTGGTGTTCATTGACGACATCTTGGTCTATTCAAGAGATGAGACCGAACATGCGGAGCACCTGAGATTAGTGTTGCAAATTTTACGGGATAAGCAGTTATATGCTAAGTTCAGCAAGTGTGAGTTCTGGTTAAGAGAGGTTAGCTTCTTGGGTCATGTGGTATCTGCGCATCGGGTATTCGAGTCGACGAGTAAAATTTCAACTATACTTAACTGGAAGCCTCAGAAATATTCTTGAGGTTCGAGACTTTTTGGGACTTGCCGGTTACTACCGACGGTTTGTAAAAGGATTCTCGATGATAGCCACACTCATGACGAAACTGCTTCAGAAGGATGTCAAGTTTGAATGGAAGGAAAAGTGTCAGAAAAGTTTCGATCAATTGAAAACTCATTTAACGGAAGCTCTAGTTTTAGTGCAGCCCGAATCTGGCAAAGAGTTTGTCATTTATAGTGACGCCTCCCTACTTGGGTTAGGTTGCGTATTAATGCAAGAAGGTCGAGTTGTGGCCTACGCGTCGAGACAATTGAAGCTACATGAGAAAAATTATCCGACCCATGATCTTGAATTAGCTGTCATCGTATTCGCCTTAAAGATATGGCGACATTACTTATTTGGTGAGAAGTGCCATATGTATTCGGATCACAAAAGTCTCAAATATTTGATGACTCAAAGAAACTTAAATCTGCGACAAAGACGTTGGCTCAAGTTGTTAAAAGATTACGAGCTTGTCATTGATTATCACCCGGGAAAGGCTAATGTGGTTGCGGACGCCTTAAGCCGAAAATCACTGTTTGCTTTACGAGCAATGAATGTACACTTGTCTATTCTACCCGACAATGTGTTAGTAGCCAATTAAAGGCCAAACCATTGTTGACTCATCAAATTCGTGAAGCTCGAAAAGTTGATGATGAGTTGGTTGCAAAAGCGGGCTGAGTGTGTTCGAACAAGGAATAGGAGTTTCATATTGGTGATGACGATTGTTTGAGGTTCGAAGTTGTCTGTGTGTTCCAAAGAATTGAACTTATTTCAATGATCTGAACGAAGCCCATTGTAGCGAATGGCAATCCACCCGGAGTACGAAGATGTACAACGATTTGAAGCAGCGGTTTTGGTGGCATGGTATGAAGCGAGACATCTCCTACTTTGTTTGAGATGTTTAATATGTCAACAAGTGAAAGCGAAACATCAAGTGCCTTGGATTACTTGACCGATTACGATACCCGAGTGGAAATGGGATCGAGTTACAACGGACTTTGTGTCCGGACCGCCATGTCGTGAGCAAGAAGGATGCGATTTGGGTTGTTGTTGATAGATCGACTAAGTCGGCTCATTTTATCCCGTCGTCTTGATTTTTCATTGAATAAACTAGCTGAATTGTATGTTTCTCGAGTTGTGAGATTACACGGGTACCGATTTACGTGGTGTCGGATAGAGATCCGAGGTTCACCTCGCGATTTTGGAAGAGATTGCAAGAAGCTTTAGGTACCAAGTTGCATTTCAGACCGCCTTTCACCCCCAAACCGATGGTCAATCCGGCGGATAATTCAGATACTTGAGGATATGTTGAGATGTTGCATCCTCGAGTTCGATGGTTCATGGAAGCAGTACTTACCTTTGATTGAATTCGCACAACAATAGTTTTCAATCAAGTATTAAGATGGCGCCTTACGAGGCCTTGTACGAGGCGTAAATGCCGTACACCATTGTTTTGGACCGAGCTCGGTGAGAACAAAATTTTTGGAGTGGATTTGATTAAAGATCTGAATAGAAAGTAAAAGTAATCCGTGAAAATCAAGATAGCCTCCGATCGTCAGAAGTCGTACGCGGATTTGAAACGAAAAGACATTGAGTATCAAGTGGGAGATAAAGTGTTTCTTAAAGTTTCGTCTTGGAAAAAGATACTCAGATTTGGCCGTAAAGGCAAATTGAGCCCGAGGTTCATCGGGCCATATGAGATATCCGAACGAGTCGGTCCGATTCGTGTCGTTTGATTTTGCCCCGAACTTGAAAAGATTCACGACGTCTTTCATGTTTCGATGCTTCGACGCTATAGGTCTGATCCGTCGCACGCAATTAGTCCATCAGAGGTTAAAATTCAAGCCGATATGAGTTATGAAGAAGAACCGATTCGTATCCTAGCTTGCGAAGTGAAGGAGTTGCGAAACAAAAGGGTTCCGTTAGTAAAAGTGTTATGGCTCAAACAGGGGATGGAAGAAGCTACCTGGGAACCCGAGAACTCTATGAAGGAGCGATACCCAAACCTATTTACCGGTAAGATTTTCAGGGACGAAAATTTCTTAAGTGGGGGAGAGTTGTGACAGCCTTAAAACGACCCTAGTCGGAATGTGGTTTCGGGACCACAAAATCGAGGCATAAAAATAATTTGATATTTATTTTGATGCCTATAATATGTGTTAACTCATGTGTGACATTTTGATGCTTTAATTTAGAGTTATAAATGTGAATTTCACTAGAAAGGACCTAGTAGAAAACTTTGAAAGTATGATGGGGAAATATATGATGACTAATTAAAGCATGCATGCAAAACAATGGCCTTGCATGTCAAATACCCCTTTTACAAGTGATGGCGGCCATGACAAGGGAGTATGGGCTAAACATGTCATGAAACATGTTTTGTTGGTGCATTAGGGAAACAATAAACAAATAAGCATGGGTAGTAAAGAAAGAAAAAAAATGTGTGTGTGAGTGAAACCCCCCATTGCCGTACATGGAAAAAGAAAAGAAAAAATTTTGCTCATCCATTTCATTCTCTCTTGACCGAAAATACTAGAGGGAAGGAGGAATTTTGCTTCATGCTTGGGTTGGAAGAGGATTAGGAAGAGGTTTGGCTATATTTGCATCAAGATTAAGGTATGTTTGATGTTGTGCCATGAGATTCATGCATGTTTTTGGTTGCTAACTTGATGTTCTTATTAGCCCATGGTTCAAATCTTTGTTATATCATGGGGATGGTATTTGGCCAAGGTGGATTTTGAGTTAATGCCATTGCATGTTAAATATGAAGCTTGATGATGATACATGTGATGGTAGATTGAGGACTCTTAGATTTTCTTTGAGCATTTTGAATGATATACTAAGTTCTTTGTGTAATCGTGACCAAAATTATGGTGTTGTGATGTATTCGCCATGGTACATCCCCAAGTGTGATTTATGCTCTTTGCATGGAGAGTAAGATTTGTGTTTCGAAATCATGTTCATGTTTAGTTACAATCAACTTGAGATTCGGCTCTAGCATACATATATGTATATATGTTTGAGCATGATGTATTGGTATGACGTATATACTATCTTAAGGTATATACTTATTTATGATGATGTTTTGGTTATGAAGGAAATGATAGATGTGTATTGAGTTACAATATGGAAAGGTATTAGTTAGTAATGTATGCTGTTTTTGTGTGGTAATAAGTGCATAAATGGTCTCAACATGGACATGCATATTCGGCCACATGAAGGGAAATTGGTGAGCATGTATTCGGTTAGAGGCAACCATATTGAAGCCTTATCTTGGCTTAGATTGTTGACTAAATGGGTAATAAGTGAGGATGGTTGCCGAATATACAAACATACATATGCATGTGTAATTGAATTATGAATGTTTAGCAAGATGGTTAAACTAGTTGATTTATTGATTAAGCTCAAGGAGTTAAAGAAGGAGAATCAAGCAAGGGAAAGGCGAAGGTCATCGAGTAGCCGACTTGGACTATTTTACCCAACACAAGGTAAGTCATTAAGCATATATTTGATATTGCTTAAATGATTGTAATATCTATGCAATTGTGTTTAATGAGATGAAATATATACAAATGTATGTGTATGAAAAGATGATAATGTTGAACGTAAAAGAGATAGTGAAATGTGTAGGAAGTTTGCTTCGGCACTAAGTGTGCGAGAAATAGATGTGTACGGTGACGAGATTGGCACTGAGTGTGCGAGCTTGTAATGTACGGCACTAAGTGTGAGAGTTTGGACTATATGGCACTATGTGTGCGGGCTTGAATCATATGGCACTAAGTGTGCGTGATTGAGTATTAAGCACTATGTGTGCGAACTCTACACATATCTCCGATTGAACATTTATATGGAGCGTGACTTTATCGAGATGAGTATGGACAGCGGAAAGAGTAAGTACCTTGAGTTCATGGCTAATAGATGCTATGTTCATGCTCGGGTGGAATTGGTAAGATTTAAATCTATGTGATGATTTCAATTGCATTCCGTAAATAAGGTATCGTGGAATAGATGAAAGTTCATTTGATTGCATGATTGTTGCGGAAATGAAATGATGTATGGAAATTGCTTCAAATATCCTATTGAACAGTATATGAAATGTAAATGTATGACTTGGTATGAGATTGATCCGAAGATCTAAGGAACTATGGTATAGTTCGGTATGGCTGGAACATTTGGCCTTGTTTCATTATTTCATTTTATGATAATTGTATTAATGGATGGTTGTGGAATGCTTATGACTTACCGAGTTATAAACTCACTCGGTGTTTTCTTGTCACCCATTTTAGGTTCCTTGGGCTCGTCTCCTTTTGGGTGTTCAGTAATCACAACGAAGTCATCACACCGGCGAGCAATCTTTGGTATTGTCTTCTTAGTCGACTTAGGAGAACATTTGGCATGTATGAGCTATTTTGTTTTGTTAAATTTTGGGTTGTAAACTTTAAGCCATGTGAAAATGGCCTATGTGGTCGTTTGAGTGGGATGCTAGAATCTATAGCCACGAGTCTTAGAAACCTTAATTTTGATAAGGTGGCCATAATTTGTGTCACGTATGATGGATGAGTAGTAAGACTAAGGAAGGATTCATGAAATTGGCATAGTCTACTGCAGTAACTGTTGCGGACAGCAGCAGTGATATGAGATCGAAAAATCACTAAAAATAGTAGAAGTGGAATTAATAGCTAAAAAAATTATGTACTCGAAGCTTTATGGGTCTATTTTCATATGGATGAAACAAAACGACCATATGAGCTGTATTTTAAGAGATATTAAAGTTCTCGTGAAACAGGGCCAGAACGGTTTCTGGATCCCCTGTTCCGACTTTGGAAAATAATTTTAAATTAACCAGAGATAATTAGGAGTCATGCCATATATGTGTAGATTCCTCTCTGAGTCTAGTTTCTATAGAAACAAACAGCATCAGTATTGAAGCCCTGTACAGGGAGATATCCAATTCGTAATGCACAAAGGTCAGTGTAGTCGATCCCTGCAACAGGGGAGACTTTAACTAATAAACTGTACTAATTGGCTCGACAAAAAATTCTAGAAAAAAATCTGTAGATGGACATATGAGTCTAGTTTCAGGGAAAAATTACGAAACTGATTTTTGAGTTGTAAAACTCAAGATATGATTTTTGAAGCGACTAGTACACAGATTGGCAGCTTGTCTAGGAAATTCTCAATAAGTGGTTTGAAGTCTGTTAACACCTCGTGTTCGACTCCGGCGACGGTCTCGGGTTCGGGGTGTTACATATCATCTGGGACCCCGTCCACGTCGTCCACGTCAGGATCACTATTACTATCGACCTCGTGATCAGAAGTATCACTACTATGGTATACATCATCATCAACCACATCAATCTTGGGTGCAGCATTAAGATCGATGTTGATCCCACAAATAGTCGATTAACTATCAATGTACGATATCAAAACGACCATACACAGCTCTTGAGCTTGGAGCGGGATCTTTAGTTGGCTCCATACCAACTAACTCAGCAAATAACTGAATAGCTGTATTTTGGTTTATCTGAGTCCCACAATAAAGAGCGACCGTTCTCTCCACTTTTTCATCGTCTACATGTTCCATTTCTGTGAATTTTATAGGATCCGTCGAAATTAGAAACTTGTAGAAAAGTTTCGAAATCCTTCTCCCACAACATTTATCAATTTTTACACTAATCCTTTCCTTTATATCATCAAAAGAGATATTTTTATTAAATCATATTGCTATTTGTTGGCGACATTCAAATATACATCCCACAGTTGTTGTCAAAATTTCTCCATTGAAATAAACGCATACAAAAAACTGATTCTCCATCTTCAATACTAGATCTGTTAAAAAAAATTCAAAATTCTCAAAACAATTTGAATAGCAAAAAGTTACTTATATAAAATTTTAATGAATAAAAAGAAACCAAAATTATAACAATATGCAAAATTTTTCATTCAGAAGCTAACAAAATAAATAACCTAACAAAATGACTTTCAAATAACAAAATTGCTAACAAAACTTTCCATTCTATTTAAAAAGAATTAAACTAAAATACCTTATCATTCTTTTTGTTTTCCTTTCTTTCTTTCTTCTCCTTATCTTCTTACTTCTGTTCTGCTAATTATTTTGGAATTCTCCTACTCATTTCATATTCAGGTGAGTTTAAATAGGCAAAAAATTAAGCACTGGTGCGGCCTATAATATAGGAGTCACCAGTGGCGCCTACCAGATAGGCACCACCTATCCCATACCACCATTTTATATATACACGAGTCATGCACTATATCCGAAAAAAATAATATATAGTGGTGCCGTCTATGAAAAAGACACCACTATTAAAATAATATTTTTTATAAATTTTTTTTATAAAAAAGGTGGTGGCGCCTATGAGAAAGGCTCCACCCAAAAAACACACCATTTTCGTAATTAATCCCACTGACAACCCATTTCAAAAATTAATTTTTTATATTATTTATGTAAATTAACACTTAGCTTATCATCTCCATTAGTCCTCTAAATTGTTTGAACTAAAGTTGGATAATATTTAAAGTTAGAGATAAAAATATGAATGGTGAGATAATGCAATTCATATCGCTAATCTTGATAATCGAGGCTAAATCTATGTTTATTACAAAAGTATAGTTTAACTAAAAATTGAACTTTTAAAAAATTATTTCATACATTGTTAGTCTATAATTTTAGAGGTTACTAATGAAAAAGAGGTAAAAGTAATATGAATGTCTTTTATTAATAATCAAATTGCATTTTGCCCATTCTACTTAAAACATAAGTAAATTAGTACTTATACTTTAGATCAAAGAGCAAACTAATCATTCTGTTGAAATTTTCATCTATTTCTACTATTAAAAACTTATCTTTGTATGTTAGCATAAGATATATGTGACATGCCACGTGCCACTGTTTAGTTATTCTATCATTCAAACCAACTTTTAACAATAGAACTGGATAAAATTTATAATAAAAAGAAAACCAATTTGTTACTTAATCTAATGTAAATGGACTAATTTGCCCATTTTTTAGTAAAGAGGGTAAAATGTAATTTGAGTCTTAATACATGGACTTCCATGATATTTTTACCATGAAAAGGATAATGAGAAATTGTATAGAGATATGAATAAAAATAGATGTACTTTTCAAGATTTAATGAGTGTAAATATATTTATAGGTGTAGTGAGAAATAACTTGGCATGTTTAAATCTTTTGGTAATAATAAGTCTCATATTCAAAGTTGGCCCTTGATGGTATTTACTTATTGAACAAGATAAAAGTTAAATAAGCAGAAAAAGGAGGAACGAGTATCGGATAGCAATACTAAAGTTCAAATTTCTTGCTTAGCAAACTGCATATAACATTACACTGCTCCACCTCCGTTTTTAATTCTTCCTCTTACCATATCTAAAATTTTCTGGTTTCTGAGAACTGTTAAATATTGGAAATGTTACCCAAAATACAAAGGGCTAAGGCCCAATGCCTAACAAACCTCACAGGATCTCACTTTTTAGAGATGCTTACACTACAAATATTTTAATTGAGTCGATGAGTTATCGGTAGTCGGTTGTCAGTCCATAAACGTGTCATCAATTGGTTCTTACACATGTTGGGTTTCTTTTTCTTTTTAATAGCCTTTTTTGTTCTTACTCATTTTATTTTTTTAATAAATAAATACAAATAGTAATTTATATTATTATTATTATTTTTTATCTTTTATGTCTATTTTGGAAACGCAAAACTAACATTTATTTATTATAATAACGTATACCATAATTAAAGTATTTTTAATTTATAATTAATTAAAAATATTTAGTTTTATTGATTAATTACTTTTTCCTTAATAGAAAAAAAGAAAAAAAACATATGCTAATTTAAATTAGATATTTTATAAATAATTTATTAAATATATTCATTTCCATTAATTTTATATTTCCCCATTTTTCTCGCTTTTCTCTTTTATTTTATTTCTACAAATAAAATAATTTTGTAGAAAAAATTATTTATAAAATATACTTTTTACTTTACTTAATTATGAATATGTTTTATTCATCTTATTTTTCTAATTAAATTAATGCGAATAAAATATATATTAATGTTTGCAATTTTTTATATTTATTAATAAATAGATAAATATATATATAGAGAGAGAGAGGTTCGATCAAATTTCATAAAATTACCACATGCGACTGTTGGAGACTTGCTTCATGCACTAACTTCTAATAACAATCCTATAATCTGTACATTCTTCATTCTCAGAAGTGAGTACGAACTTGGTAACTGTTGCAATTCAAAGGGGAAAATAGGAGTTTGGTCGATTCATTTTTCAGGTATCCAAGGTTTGCTGGTTTCCAACAAAGGCTAAAATATTCAGTGTCTCCATTGCTAGTTTTCTTATACCCATAACGAAAAGGCTAAGGCCCAATGGCAAACAAAGTCATCAATTTTTTTTCTTAGGAATCACGAATTAGTTTGTTATTTAAACAATAAGAATAAATATAAAAATTATACATCATTTATGCGATTTTATACATTATCGTACAATTAAATTAAAATTAAAATTTTTTATACCTATAATTATATAATTATAGTAAATATATTTATATCACTAACATGACTACTAATAATAATTTAGTATAAGAATGAGCTCAGATGAGCAGTGCGTTTACCTGCGATTAGTGTAAAAACAACGATGGTGGAACTACAGGAAAATAGGGCTTTAGCGGCGTTTTTAGTGGCGTTTTACAAAAAAACGCCGCAAAAATTTTAAAATTCAGAGCAATAGCGGCGTTCCAAAAAAAACGCCGGTAAAACCAGAGCATTAGCAGCGCTTTATGTAAAACGCCGCTAAAAACCAGAGCATTAGCGACGCTTTAGGTAAAACGCCGCTAAAAACTAGAGCATTGCGGCGCTTTGGGTAAAACGCCGCTAAAAACCAGAGCATTAGCGGCGCTTTAGGTAAAACACCGCTAAAAACCCCATAACCCCTAAACCTCAAAAAGAATCATAAACACTAATCTCTAACCTCTAAAACAATAATTATTAAAATTTATGATTATACAATATATTGAATATTTTCTTATATAATCATAAAAGAGATAGTATTGAATTTAAAATATTAAATTAATTATCATTATATTTTAAGGATTATGGTTTAAGATATATGGTTTAAGCAAGTTCAATTATGATCGTTAACTATGGTTTAAGGTTTAGGAGTTAACTAATATTTGAAGGTTTATGATGAATTGGGTTTATGGATTATGATTTAGGGTTTAAAGGTTAATTAGGGTTAAAGTTTAGAGTGGGACAATTATTATTATCTTCTTAAGAGATAATTTCCTTTCGATTCTTACTTGGGATGCTATATATTAAGAAAGGGTGATTTTGAATGTGGAATTAGCATTTGTTGAACTATGTATAAATTCCAAGCTTATATAACATAGAAATATCTTCTGAGTGGACATTATAACTAGAGTGTTCCAATAGAGAATTAATTGTTTTATTAAAGTTATGTAACTTAATTTGTATAAATAATAATGCTATTGTGTATTTTTAATTATCTATTTTTTTAAATATATTTAGATTAAATAGAATGTCTGAAATAAAATATGTTAAAAATTAAGTTTAGGTTAAGGGTTTAAGGAAATTATGATACTATTAGCTAGATATTAACTGAAGAACATAATTTGGATTTTACTAAGATTCATGTTATTTTGTATATACGCACTCATAATATTATTTAATTACAAGAATATAAACATATATATATATATATATATATGTGTGTGTGTGTGTGTGTGTGTTTTAATAATTTGTACTACATTAACATTGGCCACACGAATTCCCAAAAATATGTTTATTATGGTTTAGAGTTAACATTTTTTAGAGTATATATACTTTATAGTTTGGGCTTTATGGTCCGGGAGTTATGGTTAGTTTAGGGGTTCTGAATGGTTTTGGGGTTTAAAGTTTGGGGTGAGGGTTTTTGTTTGTGGTCTAAGGTTTAGGGTTTAGAGTATCGGGTTTAGGGTTTCAAATTTAGAGTATAATTTTGGATTTTATTTTAGAAGATAAATGTATATAAGATAAATATATATAAAATATTATTTTAAAATATATATAAATATATATATGGAAAGTGGTTTAGTGTGCAATTGTGTACATGAACTGTAATTTGATCTAGATCTTGTAAAATATTAATTTACACGTTATTGATATAATAAACAGACATCATGTTTTTATTTAATTAATTAATTTATATGCATACATAATATGTATTTTAAAATGTGTATTAAATCAAAATTAAAGTTTCAACTATAGTTAGGGTTTTAGGGTTTATATATATTTTAAAAGAAATTCTAAATATATAGTTTTAAAATTTGATCAATTTCTATAAAATATTCAGTATTAGCGGCGTTTATACATAAAAGCATAAAGATAGAAAATAGCGCGTTTTTTAGAAAAGCATACAAAATTCATTATACATTACGGTAAAAACGACGTCGTTTCCTCGAATAGTAGTGGCTTTAGTGGCGTTTCTATAATAAGCATACAACGCGTATTAGAACGGCGTCGTTTTATTGTGTATATAAAATAGGTATTAGTGGCGCTTTCTTTGAACGCCGCAAAAGATAGAAAATAGCGGCGTTTTTAGAAAACATACAAAATTCATTATACATTACGATAAAACGCGTCGTTTCCTCGAAATAGTAGTGGCTTTAGCGGCGTTTCTATAATAAACGCCACAACGCGTATTAGAACGGCGTCGTTTTATTGTGTATATAAAATAGGTATTAGTGGCGCTTTCTTTGAAAACGCAAAAAGGTCTTATTAGCGGCGTTGCTAAAAACGCATACAAATTTTGCTTATTTGAAGCGGCGTCATTTTTTCTCTCCGAGGTTTATGCCCTTTACCCAAATCGGTTTCATTTTTTGCTAAGTCCTTTTCCCCATCTCGTCTTCCTTCCCCAAATCCTAAAACAAAACCTCTTTTTTTTCCCCAAATCATCCCTAATTCCCCAAACCCAAATCCCTAACATTTTCCCCAAGTCCTCTTTTTTCCCTTAATCTGTTCCCCATTCCGAAATCCCTTACTTGTTTTCCCTTTCACGTCGTCGACGATCGGATGGTTCATGGGTTTTAAATGGTTAGTTTTTAGTCCCTTTAGATTAATGTGTAGTTCTTGTTTTAGTTGGCTTTTATTTTTTGTGATTTTAGATTAATGATGTTGATCTTGATGTTGATGTTGATCTCGATGATTATACCCTTGTTTTAAGTAAACCCAATACCGGTCCGGTGTTTCGGTCTTTTTTGAACCGAACCACCACAATTATTGGTCTTTGGAATCATGGCTTTACCTGCTAATATGAAGGTTCGGGGCTTGTTTTAGGATTCTCGATCGATGGTTAGGACCGGTTGGTTCGTCATGTCTGGGTGATGTTATGTCCGGTTCGGTTCATCATATTAGGGTTCTCGATCGGTGGTTAGGACTAGTTTTGGGGATCATAGGAAGTTATTGGTTTTGGTTGTTATGGTTGTTTTCTTGCTCCACTTTGCGTGTTAGATAGGATTGATTCATTGAGCATGACTTTTCTTTGCTTGATAGCTCTCATTGTTGTTTTAATTGTGGTTTGCTTTGCTATTGCATTCATTAAGCTTATTGAATGGAAGATAGAGGCTCTAAGGAGGAGCCTAGATTTTGGATCGAAAATGGCAATTTTGGATTTACTAGCAGTTATCCCTATTATGACTAATGCATATGTTTGCCATTTCAATGTTCAACCTATATACAATGAGCTCGAATGTGATATTTTGACCAATTTTGATAGGAATCTGGGAATTCGTTTTAGCACTGCTTTGAATTATATTTGGTCTTCATTTGGTTCTGGTTTTCCCTGTTATTGACTTTTCTCTACGGCAAACTGTGGATAACTTGGTGTTTGAGGATCAGCTCCTCTCACGGAGAGTAAAAAACGGTCTTTGGCATTAACAGTAATATTGTTAGTGCTTATATATATTTGATCTACTATGTTCCCAAATATATGGACAGCTTTCAAATTTACTGGAGCAACAACAGCTTACTGTCTTTTAATATGTATACAATGTAACTTACTGTCTTTTAATGGTATTGAGCTTGGTCCTATTTCTCCTGTTAATGTTATACCATATTGCTGGCTGTTTTTTTTAATCATTTTATTTGTTTATTCCCACCTCTTATTATGCAATATAATTAATATTATACCAATCATTAAATGTTGTTTATTTTTAGAACTCATTTGATTGTTTTGTCAACCAGAAACAGACTTTTGTTCTTCAAATACAATGAGTAGGGAAGTCTCTCGACAATATTAGAGATCAATCCCAAGCATCTCTAAATAAACCCTCAAGAAAACATTTCCATTTCAATCAAGGTAACATTTTTTTCCTAACATTTATGTTTCTTTCAACATGTTTTTCCTTTTATGTTTTCAATGTTTAATTAACATTTAATTACATTCCTAAAGTTTTAATGTTTTTCCTAACATTTAATTAACATTTTAATTACATTCCTAAATTTTTAAGCTTATTTCATCCACTGTTTTTTGTGTTTTGTCTCGATTTGGCTTCCTTCGTTAAGTTTCCTGTAGAAGCTTACTTATCTTTTATTTTCAAGA
Organism: Gossypium arboreum; assembly: GCF_025698485.1. NCBI lineage: Eukaryota > Viridiplantae > Streptophyta > Magnoliopsida > Malvales > Malvaceae > Gossypium > Gossypium arboreum. Next base: position 90,654,902 of record NC_069077.1, read on the forward strand.
AACAGATTTAGGTAATGGAAGATGTATGCCTCTGTGTTTGTGTCTCTATATATGTATGTATTTGGTACTAGATGAAAGCTTTATTCCAGTTTTGAAATATAGACCAAGTTTTGCATACATTGATCAATTTCTGGCTCTTTTCCTTTGAATACATGGTTCTCTTGATACTAAATACTCAGTTACTTTCTGCATATTCTGTGATTCTTATTAGATAAGTTATATATCAACAGTTATGTTAGTTTCCATCAAGGCCTCTGTAAATATAAAGTTGGTATTCTGGTTAGGAGAAGTTAATGTTTATGAGTTTTGTGGAGTATGATTCTGCACATGCAAAGTTGGTTTGTTTCAATCTGTGCATTTTCATGTTTACATAATAATGGTGATTCCATCTTGGTTATTTAGGCGTTATTTTGGTGCTTTTCATGTTTCTATCCAACTTATGTGTTTAGTGTGGACTTAGATTGATTTAAGAGTTTATTGCTGTCTTGTTGCTCACGTTTTATATAATAAAATTGTTATATTTTGGTTATTCAGATGTTCTTTTGGTCTGTTTTTCATGTTTCTATCCAACTTATGTGTTTAGTGTGGACTTAGATTGATTTAAGAGTTTATTGCTATCTTGTTGCTCACGTTTTATATTGTTGAATTCCTCTATTCATTTTCTTTCAGTTATGTGAAGAAATTGGCTGTGCTTTGACTGCTTTCTTATCCATTTGTTTATTATTTTTTATTGTTTGAATTGGAATTGTCTGGGGTAGTTCGCATTTATTTGCACGGTCTTGAATGTTAAAAGCGCATTTCTTGTTCTGCGTCTGAAAGGGACCTTTTCGATTTTCAACTTCTTGGAAACATTGTTTGGTTTTCAATCTCTACAGTAAAACTAGGTTTATATGAATTCTGATTTTATTGACATTATGTTCTATTTCACCATTCTTGAAATTATGTGAAGATTTTTTCTAATTTTCTCCTCATTGTCTCCGAGTCTAGCCTAATATTGATTTTTCCTTTTCATGCATTTTGAATCAAATAAAGAATTTTAGCATGCAAGAAAAAGACACTTTACTTGCTTGCGAGAGTAATTTTTCATGTTCTTTTGGGAACCTACACATTGGGTTGTTAACTTTGTTCATGTCTAGTTCTGTGTCAATCATTTTATCTTCACTTGTTTCTGTTGGATTCTTTTTAGTTTCATACCCTCCATACTACCAAAAGGAAGTGCTACGTGAGACAAAGTCAAAAGTTCTAAGATATTTTTTCATTATATTGTTTTTGTTCACCAAACCTAGAACTTAATAAAAATGATGGTTGTGAAATTTTATAAATAATGTTCTGAAATGTTGGTAATGAACCAAAAAGAAGAGAATTGCTGCCCATGCTGAAAATTCTAGATGAGAGTCAAGAGAACAAGAGGTGGTTGTTGTCCTTAAATGAAATTGTTAGTATTGGAGTTTTTCTTATGCTTTCGTCTTTAGAATATTGATATTATTTCCTATGATGATCGATTCATGTGTGAGTGGGAATGAGCATGCTAGTATTTGCTTGTACTTATTCGAAACCTGTTTTGGATGTAGGATAATGTGTTCGATTTGGGCGGTTTAGGAAAGTCAAGGTTTGAAGAAACAATTGTTGGATTTGCTAATTGTGTTATGTGCCTTGTATTTACAATTTTTTGCAGAGGTGGAAGTCATTTGTATGCTCATAAAAGATTTTGTTTTTTTACGAAATGGTTTGAAAAGATGTGCGTTTTGCAGATTTTCTTTGAGGGTCTGACTTCATTCTTCGCTTCTGCTCCTCCTGCAAGTATTGGTTCAATGAAGTCGCCATTTAATCTTGAATTAAAATTTGGTACTGGTATAGATAAAGTTTTATATTTTCTTAAACTGAAATATATTTGGTGCTACTCTTATAATCTTACATCATTCTACGTACTATCGAGCACACGAAATAATATTTGGTGCAACTAAATACACCACGACCATTGACATTTGTTCTAGGTACGTCTGGCCGTTTAGTTGCTAAATTTTTTTCCTTATTTCTATGCATTTTCACTTTAAATTACTTAACAAATATTACTTTTTGACTCCGACCTCTGCTTCTTTGGTGATAGTGGAGTAGACCGAATACGTTTTATTAAGGTACATTTTAAATATTTTAAAGATTCAAAGTATATAAATTTGAAACTGACCTTATAGTATTACTTATTTGAAGTATGAATAAGTATGAATTAATTTTATTACCATATATGTAGCTTGCTTGTCGATTATAATTACAACAATAGTGACCTTCTCTCCAACCTTATTTTAAATATTTTAAAGATTCAAAGTATATAAATTTGGAAACTTTGACGGGTTGCCTTATATCGATTGCAAGATATAATGGATCCTCCCTAGGTGTAACAACGCCACGTATGATGAATCTTAAAAAATTCAAAAAGAATTGAAAAAAGTTCTATCGCTATTGAATATTTATATAACCTTAATTTATTTCCACTTTAAAAGTAAACTACGATTCTTTCTTGATATTATTATATTCAAATTACTATTTTGTTATATTAAACATGTTTGATTTTAATATTTATTATTTTTAAATGTCTTTAAAATTTATAACTAATTTTTTCAAAATAGTATTATTAATTATTATTTGAAGTATGAATAAGTTTTATATTTTGGTTCAACTTAAGTATTATTTGATTCAACTTAAGTATGAATTAGTGTGTTTGTGTCTCTATATATGTATGTATTTGGTACTAGATGAAAGCTTTACTCCAGTTTTGAAATATAGACCATGTTTTGCATACATTGATCATTTTCTGGCTCTTTTCCTTCGAATACATGGTTCTCTTGATACTAAATACTCAGGTACTTTCTGCATATTCTGTGATTCTTATTAGATAAGTTATAAATCAACAGTTATGTTAGTTTTGATCAAGGCCTCTGTAAACATAAAGTTGGTATTCTGGTTAGGAGAAGTTAATGTTTATGAGTTTTGTGGAGTATGATTACGCACATGCAAAGTTGGTTTGTTTAAAGCTGTGCATTTTCATGTTTACATACTAATGGTGATTCCATTTTTGTTTTTTAGATGTTCTTTTGGTCTGTTTTCATGTTTCTATCCAACTTATGTGTTTATTGTGCAGTGTTGCCATATTTTGCTAAGGTGTATAGCTTCATTGGCAGTGTCTTTGATCCTGGTACAAGTGGGCACTTGCAAAATTGATATAGGTAAAGTTTCTATATTTGCTTAAACTGAAATATATTTGGTGCTACTCTTATAATCTTACATCTGTTCTAGGTACTATCGAGCACCTGAATTAATATTTGGTGCAACTAAATACACCACGACCATTGACATTTGTTCTAGGTAATGCGTCTGAGCCGTTTAGTTGCTAATTTTTTTCCTTATTTCTATGCATTTTCACTTTAAATTACTTAACAAATATTACTTTTTGACTCCACCTCTGTTTCTTTGGTGAGAGTGGAGTAGACCAGTGCGTTTTATTAAGGTAGGCTTTATTTCAAAATTCTAATCAATAATAGTTTTATCATGATGATTTTGGAAAAATTAATATTTTGTTGCGATTTTGTAAAGATTTAATTGCTAGTTCATTTGGAGTAGAACTATTTTGTTTCCAAATTAATTTTAAATATTTGGTTCAACTTAATTATTATTTGATTCAACTTAAGTATGAATAGGTATGAATTAATTTTATTACCGTGTAGCTTGCTTGTCCATAAAAATTACAACAATAGCTGACTTTCTCTCCAACCTTATTTTAAATATTTTAAAGATTCAAAGTATATAGGTTTGGAAACTGACGGGTTGCCTTATATCGAAATGCAAGATATAATGGATCCTCCTAGGTGTAACAACGCCACGTATGATGAATCTTAAAAATTCAAAAGAATTGAAAAAGTTCTATCGCTATTGAATATTTATATAACCTTAATTTATTTCCAATTTACTTATAAAAATTAAACTACGATTCTTTTTGATATTATTATATTCAAATTACTATTTTTTATATTAATAATATTTTATTTTAATATTTAATATTTTTAAATTTCTTTAAAAGTTATAACTACTTTTTATCAAAATTACATCAATAGTGACTTTCTCTCCAACCTTATTTTAAATATTTTAAAGATTCAAAGTATATAGGTTGAAACTTTGACGGGTTGCCTTATATCGATTGCAAGATATAATGGATCCTCCTAGGTGTAACAACGCCACGTATGATGAATCTTAAAAATTCAAATGTTTCAATTTAATATGTCCCATCTAATATACAAATATGTATATTATTTAATTAAAATAATTTTATAAATATTATTTAATTAAATATTATTTAATCCACTTCTTACTGTAGATACTTGATATTTGATATGTATTATCCATGTGATTTTCCACATCGTGAAATAAGAAACTTACATAATACATAAATATATTTGATATCATAATTTACATAACTTATATAACATATATAACTTACATAACTTATATAACATATATAACTTACATAACTTATATAACCTACATAACTTATATACCTTATATAACTTAGATAAATATATAACTTACATAACTTACATAATACTTAAATATATTTTATATCATAATTTACATAACTTACATAACTTATATAACTTAGATAAATATATAATTTACATAAATATATATCATATCATAAATTACATAACTTACATAATACTTAAATATATATCATATCATACATAACTAGTTTACAAAATTTACTTAACTTACATAATACATAAATCTATAGTCGAAAATCACGCAACTTGCCTAAATTAGTTTATACCCATTAGAGACTTGATATTTAGTATAATGATATGATTTAAATCAATTGAGAACATTTAAGTAAGCGTAATATGTTGTCAACTTTAGATTTCAAGAACTACAAAATGGATAGGAGTTGGATGAAATTGTCAAGGGTAAGCAATGCCTATCAAAATGGAGTACAAACTTTTCTAAATTTTGCATTTCAAAATGCAAGCCAAGAGAATATGATTCTTTGCCCGTGTAAGAAGTGTGGCAACATCTCTGGCATTTTCGTGAAGTTGTCTCGAACATCTAATTGTTGATGGCTTTATTCGGGGTATAAAAATGGATTTTCCATGGAGAGTGTACATCTAGTGGAACTTCTTCAACGATTAATCCGACTTATCCACGATCTTGATTACCATCGGTATGTTAGACAAGATGACATGGAAGATATGTTGCGGGATGCATTTAATATGCGTAGTCATGGTGAGCAATCGTTTCCACGACTTTATTATATCGAGGATTGTAATATTGGTGGAAATGTTTTTTCTGAAAGCGGGAACAAGTGCACCTAATGAGGAGCCAAATGAAGAAGCGGCTAAGTTCTACAATTTACTTAATGAAATGAATGAAGAACTTTACGAGGATCAAAATATTGAAATTGTCCTACGCATTCGTCTATTTCATTTAAAATGTTTGGGAGGGTGGACCGGAAACTCTTTTACAATCTTGCTAGAGTTTCTAAGAGATGTTTCCGTTTGCAAAATTCCCGATCTTGTCAAGACATGAAGAGACTAATAAAAGATTTGGGCCTTGGAGTGCGATAAAATTGATAGTTGCCCAAATGATGCATGTTGTCTTGGGGTGATAAAAAAACCAACAATCTTGTCATGTTTGCGGTAAGTCTCGTTGGATGAATAGTGTCTGAAGATGTGAATACGGATGAAGGTGGGGCACGATTAAGAAAGAAGCCGGTCAAGGTCTTGCGATATTTTCCCGATACCAAGACTTCAAAGGCTTTTCATGTCTTCAAAGACAGCCGAATCTATGACGTGGCATAATGATCAACGGACCGATGATGGATTATTAAGACATCCTGCAGATTCTTTAGCTTGGAAATCATTTGACAGTAAATTTCCAAGCTTTGCAAGCAATCCTCGGAATGTGAGGCTTGGGCTAGCAGCTGATGGCTTCAATCCATTTAAAATCATGAGTACTTCGACAAGATTACTTGGCTTTGTAGTGCTTGTTCCTTACAATTTGCCTCCATGGATTTGCATGAAGCAATCTTCATTTATTTTATCAATGATTATCCACGGAGAGAAAGGTCCGGAAATGATATTGACATCTATTTGCAGCCACTTATTGAAGAGTTAAAACAATTATGGTGGGTGTTGAGACATATGATGTATTGAGAAAGGAGAACTTTAATTTACGTGCAGCTTTATTGTGGACAATTAATGATTTCCGGCTTATGCTAATTTATCGGGTTGGAGTACTAAAGGACGTTATGCTGTCCTTGTTGTCTTTGCATAAACTTGTTCAAGTGGTTGTATAATGGGAAGAAGTTCTCTTACATGGGCCATCGTCGGTGGTTAGATGAAAATCATAAATTTAGATTTCAGAGGACTCTATTTGATCTTGAAGAGTCAGAGGAGCTTCGAAAGGGCCGTTGGATCTGAAATCTTGTTTATGTTAAAAGATATCAACTTTAGTTATGGGAAGATGAATCAACCACCTATCACATAAGCGAGGAGAAGATCGAGGATGAATCGATGATGAATCGGCGAAGAGGATGATCCTAAAGAGGCGGAGTTGTGGAAGAAAAGGAGTATTTTTTGAGTTGCCTTATTGGGAGCACAACATTTTACGCCACAATCTTGATGTCATGCATATTGAGAAGAATGTCTGCGAGAACATAATTGGGACAATTTTAAATGTCGATGGAAAATCAAAAGACAATCTTGAGCCGACTTGATTTAGTTGACATGAGAATCCGTGTGATCTTCATCCTCAAGTACTTAGAATGGGAAATATCGGTTGCCGCCTTCTATTTTTCAATGTCAAAGAAAGAAAGAAGTTTTTTGCATGGTGTTGAAGGATATAAAGGTCCTAGATGCGTATGGGTCAAATATATCTCGATGTGTGAGTTTCAAAGATAGAAGATTATATTCATTAAAATCACATGATTACCACATCTTGATGCAAGATTTACTCCCAATTTCTTTACGGTCTTTGTATGTCAAAAATGTAACGTCTGTATAATTGAACTATCCAATATAATGAAAGCTATCTGTGGCAAAGTTTTGAATGTCGAAGAACTTGAGAAAGTCTGAGATCGGCGGCTTTGACTTTATGCAATTTAGAAAGATCTTTCCACCTTCCTTCTTCACTATTATGGTGCACTTGGTAATCCATCTCCTCACGAAGCAATCCTTGGTGGACCGGTTTTTATCGATGGATGTATCCTATAGAAAGGTGCTAATTTATTTCTTAAGTATTCAACACTAAACCTCTATACATTTAGTTCTGACTTTTGATAAATATTGTATATCGTGTTTAGGTTCCTAAGCAAATTGAAGTCATATTATGCAATAAGCGTTATCCGAAGGATCAATTCTTTGAAGGCTACTTGGCGAAAGAGTGCATGACCTTCATTTCTAGATATTTAGAAGATCTTTGAAACACGATTGAATAGACCAAGTAGAAATCTTTGGGCTCAATGATAATGACTTGGCCGAAACTTATTTATTTCAAAGTTATGGAGAACCAATCGGCAAAGTTGAAATTGTAGAATTAGATGATATATCGTGGATACAGGCACATCGATATGTACTTTTTAACCACGATTCAATTGAACCGTTGCGCAAGTAAGTTATAAAATTGTCTTACATATTCGTCGTTTTGATTTGTTTATCTTATAACCAATTAAACAAACTTGTTTTTAATATAGTGAGTACAAACAAATTTTGAGATCTCGTGCACGCTCTCGAAGATTACAACATCGAGAGATTAATAAGTTATTCACAGAATCTTTTCATGAATGGTTAAGTCAAACGGTATGTAACTAAAGTTAATAAGTTACATATAATCGCGAAATTTAGTTAATCAAATAAGAATGTTTTTACATAATACATTTTTAATTATTTAATTTACTTTCGATTCAATAGGTTTGGAGTGGGAAGGACGTCAATGACGAAGTTAAATGGCTTTTAGAGGTCCGAACGAGTAATAAAAGATATAGTGCCTTCCTCATCAATGGATACAGATTTCATACAAAGTATCGCGAGAGAATGAGGAGAACTCAAAATTGTGGAGTTGTTGTTAATTCTTCAATTACAAGTTATGCTAGTGCTAGGGATAGTAATCCGGTTGAGGGTAATGTGGAGTATTACGGACTTCTTACCGACATTATTGAGTTGGATTACTATGGCAGATGGAAAGTTATCTTATTTCGGTGTGATTGGGTAGATGTTAATACTGGTCGAGGAATTAAAAAAGATCAATTTGGTTTTACAATGGTGAATTTCTCTCGCTTGATTCACACTGGACAACAATTGATGGACGAGCCATATGTATTTTCCTTTCAAGTGAAACAAGTTTTTTATTCGAAAGATCCAACTGATGAGGATTGGTATGTTGTACTCCGGAACACCCCTAGAGACTTGTTTGACATGGGTAATGGAAGTAGAGATGACATCGTCGAAAGATCGAAACATTACCTTTTCGAACAAAACTTAGATGAAAATATCCTAGTACTAATACACAACATCAATGGGTTCGACATGATGTGGATGAAGATATTCTGAATAATGATGTAGTAAGATTTTACAATTTTTAATTATATGTAATATTATAATTTTAATCTTTGTCATGTTATATAATTTAACTATTTTATATGTACTACTATTGTTGTAATTTGTTACTAAAACTTTAATTATTTTATGTGTATTGCAGGAAAATCGTAGAAGAAGATTACAAGATTTAAGTATTGTCCGAATACTCCAAATTCGGAAGAAAGAAAGAGTGAACAGCAGACGGTTGTTGGATCTTGAATGTGCGGAGACACTTGATGAGCTGAAGAATTTCAAAGTAATATTATGTTCATTTTACATGTGTTGACTTTTATTATTGAATTATTTTTCAATTTTACTATAATAATAGTATATCATTTTTCAGCTGAAAGTGGTGGGACCTTGAGAGTTCGAGGGCGTCGCTACTTAGAGATTTATCGACTTAGATCCCGTCGGCGTGTTAAAGTAAGTAGAAATACTCATGGTCAGCCTGTTGGATCCGAAGCTCGACTTTTAGCAGGCTATTTGGCCATTTTAGCACGAAATGCAAATCTGTTGCCCATCAACTACGAATCATGGCATCACATGCCTGATAGCAACAAAAACCAGGCTCTCGCTAATATTAAGGTAACAAAATGTGAATGCAATTTATAATACTTTGGTTTAAGTTTCATTTATATTTACATTCTAAACTTATGTTTTTTTAGGAGAGATTTGCTTTAGAAGTCTCCGATGATTATATCAAGAAGGCATTATGTAACACCCCGAACCCGAGACCATCGCCGGTGTCGGACACGAGGGGTTAACAAGCCAAGTTCACTTGTTTTGCCCATCCATTTGACATTTTCAGTCAGGCTGGAAAACTGCGTCACCGTCGCCTTAAAAATCATATCTCGAGTTTCAAAACTCAGAAACTGGTTTCGTAAATTTTCCCTGAATTTAGACTCATATATCCATCCATGGATTTATTTCTAGAATTTTTGGTTGGGCCAATTGGTACAGTTTATTAGTTAAAGTCACCCATGTTACAGGGATCGACTGCTCTGACCTTCGCGTGGTATAACTTGAATATCTCTCTGTACAGGGCTTTAATGCTGGTTCCGTTTGTTTCTAATGAAACTAGACTCAAAATGGAATCTGTAAATATAAGGTATGTCTCCTAATTCTTTTTGGATAATTTATAGTGAATTTTTAAAGTTGCGACAGGGAACCCAGAAACCATTCTGGCCCTGTCTCACAATAGCTTTAATATCTCTTAACATGTAACTCCTATGACCATTTCGTTTCTTCCATATGAAAATAGACTCATCAAGGTTCATTTACATAGCTTATTCACTATTTAATTCCATTCCTACGAATTTTGGTGATTTTTCACATTCACGTCACTGCAGCTGGCAGCATCTGTTTTTAAGGTAGGTCTTACCTATTTGGTAGTCTCCATGAACCAACTAGTCTTGCCATACATAGGTTCATATATGATCATTTTAACCATGCCAATGGCTGATCATATGACCAACATTCCCATTTCAAGCCATAGCCACATCATGACACCAAATATAAACATACAAACCACAATTATTCTAAGTTCATGTTTCCTTTTGAGCCATTTTAGCATGGCCGTACATACTTACATCACAACATATTTAACAAACAAGGGTAGTCCTATACATGCCATCTCAAGTTCAACCAAAATTTATACCAAAATGGAGGCTTGATAGTGTGGATGACTTGACTTCAACGATCCCAAATCCGATTGCTTGACGAAATCTAGAAAGCGAGAGCCAAAGCAGCGGGTAAGCATTTTTTTATGCTTAGTAAGTCTCAAGGAATATAATCAACTCTAATTACAGCAATACATTCACATAGCCAAATGCATCATTTCATTAATACACATTCTTACTTCACACTTCATCATTATATAATTTCACAAAATATCAATCAATTCAATAACTGAAATTCATTAGTCGATTGAGCGAATGTTGCTCAAACATGTCGACTTTCAATGCACATATAACGTACCTTATCCTTTGGGCTTTTCGAGTGTACTAATTGAATTCATTACAGCAACCAACACTCACCTCCAGCCCAAGATTCTTGAATATAACCGGATATAATCACGTGCACAAATGCCTTGGTCTTAGCCGGATAGAATATCTCGCACGAATGCCTTGGTCTTAGCCGGATAGAATATCTCGCACGAATGCCTTGGTCTTAGCCGGATGTAGCCACTAGCACAATTGCCTTGGTCTTAACCGGATATAATTTCCAGCATAATTGTCTTGAGTTTAGCCGGATATCATTCAATTTCCCATGAACACATACATCAATTATCATTGGACATACATAATTCATTTTCGTTACTAAGGCTCAAACGCAATTATAGTCACAAGCATATTCGCCTTCGGGACTTAGCCCGGGTAGAATTCAAATACTCATGCATACATAATCAATAATCAATACACATCCATACTTTATTTCACACAATTCAAGTAGGGTCACTTCTTGAGGACTTACCTCGGATGTTGTCGAACGGCTTTTTCGGCTATTCGATCACCTTTTCCTTCCCCTTGTCCAATTGTGGCCCTCTTAGCTCTTGAGCTAATTCAAACAAATTCAATTTATTAAAACCTCATTGTGCTAGCTTATGGCTGAATATGACAAGGAGTTTAAATGGTCATATAGCCACCCTTTAGCTTGAATACACAATGGTCATGCACATTTTATACTACATCAAGCAATTCAATACAATTTATTAGAGCATCAAGGAAATGCTAAGGCCTTCAATAGGCTACCCAAGGCCGAATATTCATGTACATGTTGAGGTCAATTTTGCACTTAATACCTCACAAAAACAACATGCAATTTACTAATTAATGCTTTGCACATTGTGGCCCAAAACTTATAATATAGCATCAAGCACTTATATGTGTGCTAGGCCGAATTGTGCTTGCAATTTCACAAGCATTCTTCACATCTTCTTCTTTAAACCAATATATTCATCACTTAGTTCATAACCAAAACATAATGTGCAATCATATATATGCATATATGAGCATGGCAATTTCAAGGTGTCCATAGCCATCCAAAACACAAATTTTAACTAACATGCAAGAAGCATGAATCATGCTCAAGAATGCATCATGGCCGAATATGACAATCATGCTCCTTTTCAACTTCAATCATGATAAAACAAAAAAAAGCTCAAAATCTTACTCATGAGTAGAAAATCCATCATTGCATGCATCATCATCAAGCTTCACACTTAGCATGCAATGGCTTTATCACCATAACAACTTTGGCCAAATGCCATTTCCATGGCATAACAAAGATTTGAGCCATGGCTAACATGCACATCAAATTAGCAACCAAAACATGCATGAAACTCCCAACACAACCTCATACATACCTTACTCTAGATGCAAATTTAGCCAAATCACCTTCTAGATCTCTTCTAAACAAAGGAAATGAAGCAAAATCCTTCTTCCTCTTAGTATTTTTGGCCAAAAGGAGAGAGCAAGCATGAACAAATTTTTTTTTTTGTTTTTTTTCTTCTTGGTTGCACGGCAATGGGGTATGCTACTCTCTCACACACATTTTTTTCATTCTTTTCTTACCCATGCCTATTTGTTTACTATTTCTCCCTAATGCCCAACAAAACATGTTTCATGACATGTTTAACCCATATCTCTTTGTCATGGCCGGCCATCACTTGTAAAAATGGGGAATTTGACATGTAAGTCCATTATTTTGCATGCATGCTTTAATTAGTCATCACCCCTTTCCCTATCGTATTTTCAAAGTTCACTACTAAGTCCTTTCTAGTGGAATTCACCTTTATAACACTAAATCAATCATAAAAAATGTCATACATGAATACTCACATATTATAGGGATCGAAATAAATTTTAAATTATTGTTATGCCTCGGTTTTGTGGTCCCGAAACCACATTCCGGCTAGGGTCTATTTTGGGCTGTCACACATTAGGTAAAAGATAGAGAGACAATAAAAGCACTTTAAAGAAACAATATTTTAAGAAAGACATAAGCCTCGAGGAAAAACTGAGAAATGTTCCGCCAGGAATGCTGAGGTATCAATTGGAAGATGCGGTTAGATTTTGGAATTCAAAGAAAGGAGAGGTATTGCGTATTTCCAAACTCTTATATATAGTGTTTACTATATACGTAATAATAATTTTATTATGTAGGACGGTGGCGAGTTGGAACAAGCGTGAGGCAAAAACAAAAATTCACGCTGCAGCGAGGTCGAGAAGTTTTGCTTTTGTAGCTGAGGCCGAGGTATTATGAATTTATTAATTCTTTCAAATATTAATAACTTTCTATTATTAAATAATATTCTTACTACTATATTGTAGGAAGTCAAATCCGGACAAAAAGTTGGACGCCTTGACTTTTGAGATTATGCATAGGAAGAAAGATGGATCTCCTATGACATCCAAGTGGAGAAATTATGGTATATTCACTTAATAATATTTGATTTATTCTAAATATTTATAATCTTTAATTATAATTGTTTAATTCAATTCATCATTAGTAGTTTTAAAAAATGTTAAGTTATGTTGCATTTCTTTTTATTATATATTTCGTTTCTAACTCTTTAATTGATTTTTTAGGAGAAACTAAAGGAGAAGAAGGCGGAATATGAAGCGATTGCTTCGAGTGATAGTTCTGTTAATCTTGAGAACATTGATAACAAATTATCACTGAAGTTTTGGGTCTGAAAGGTGCAGTCGGGTTCGATTTCAAGGATCTGTGTTACCCAGGCCCAATATTTTGATCCGGCTCCCAAGAATACATGCCTTCCTAAGTCAAGCTCAAGTGAAGTTCGAGAGGTTAAGAGACCAGATAGCTCGGATGCAAGCGCTGCAGTTGAGCAAATTGCCGAGTTCAACGAAAATATGAAGAACTCCAGCAACAACTTAGAGCGAGGCAGAGAGGAGGCGGCGGCTGCGCGAGAGAAGCGAGGCACGGCGATGGTAGCGAGCGAGCAAAAAGTACGATGACCTCCATTCTGACTTCAGAGATGATGCATATGTTTCAACAATCGCAAAAGCCATTGTCTTAGACATTAGTTTTCTTATTGTAAGAATGTTTTTAAGTTTTGTCACGTTTAACATTATTGTAAAAATATTTTAAATTATACTTTATTATTAATTATATCATATAGCTTTAGTTAAATTTGAAGTATCATTTAGAATTAATATTTTGGTTGTATTTTTATGTTAAATTTTTGTTTTTGGTGCATTTTATATTATATTTGTTGTATTTGGTTGGATTTTAATGCGGGAAGGGTGGATATTGGTGAAAAAAATACTACAAATCTGCCAAATTTAACGGCGTTTGTAAAAAAAGCGCCGCTAAAAGCCTTGACCTTTAGCGGCACTTCTCCCAAAAACGCCGCTAAAAGCCTTGACCTTTAGCGGCGTTTGTGGGAAAAGCGCCGCTAAAAGCCTTAACCCTTTAGCGGCTTTTATCACAAACGCCGCTAAAAGCCTTTGATCTTTAGCGGCGCTTCTCCCACAAACGCCGCTAAAGGTCAAGGCTTTAGACGTTGTGGGAAAAGCGCCGCTAAAAGCCTTAACCTTTAGCGGCGTTTTTTTCCAATAAACGCCATAAATTTTTGTGGCGTTACATATAGCAGCATTTTTTGCGGCGTTTTAGAAAGCGCCGCTAAAGGCTAAAAAAAGCGCCGCTAAAGGTCTGTTTTCCTGTAGTGTGGTAAAATTAGATACTGTAACGTATGACAAAAAGTAATCTAAAAGTACCGTACTGTATTGCATCTCACCGTCCATCTAAACCCACCTTGAATCCCCTTGCTGCTTGGGAAGAGGGAGAAAAAGTAGCTATAAAAAATTCCTATATATTTGAAACAAATTAAAAAAAGAGAAGAAATTGAAAGAAATTTTAACCATCATTATAATTTGGCTATGTGAAATAAAGAGATGACTAATCCGTCATCTCATTAGGTTAAAATTTTCACAAAAGTTTTAATTTTTGTTGACAAAAGAATTAGTTCTACATCCAAAAGGAAACAAACATGAGTATTGAGTTGTAGGGTGGTGTAATTTATTTTATATATAAAAAGAAGCAATCATCAACCAACGCTTCTGATCAAGTCCAAACTTGGATAAATGGAGTGAAGGTATAGCCTTAAGTTTATTAGTTTCATGCTAAAAGCTTCAAAAGTTAATAGGAACAATGCTATAAGCATACAAGTAGATTGATTAAAACATCTGCCACATATTAACCTTCCAACCATCCAATTTGTATTTGATTTGTACTAGCATAAACGTTATGAGTAGTTCAAAACTATTGAAAAATATAGACATCGCATATATAATAAGGGTAATTACGTGTTATTATTTGTTATTATAATAGGTTAGCCCAAATTAAAAGTGATCTAATTTGATTAAGATTTATTGGGCTTTAATTATTAAATAAAGTATGGGTCAAATATGTGTAGATACTCTAGTAATTAATTTCTAATTAATGATGGGCTAATTAGAAATTAGGACTAATGTGCCAAACTTATTTATATTAGGGTTATGGTCCCCAAATTATACACAAGATAACTTTTCTAATATCCCATCTTTAGGAAAGAGAGAGCAAATACTCTATGAATTTCTTGTGTGCTAATTTGGAGGATCAAATCCTCAAGATCTAGAAAAACTTCAATGAATTTATGAATTCAGATAAACTTCCGTGTAACACCCCTAACCCGTATCCGTCATCTGAACAGGGTCATAAGGCATTACAGAATTAAACACGATCTCAAACGAACACATGCATATATATGTATAATTATTCACAAACGTAAGTCTGGAAGGTTAATTAAAATTAATTAATAAATTAATACATCCTTTAAATTAGAACATTTCACTTCATGTATGTGAATAGTAATATTATCCACATGAAACAACAATATTAAATATAATCTATATATTGCATAATACCCATTCACTACTTGCACTTAATTAATAAAATTACATAACCATCACATGTAGAGAATTAATAAGCACTTTACACATGTGCTCGACATGCAAAACTTAAATAATATGTCAAGTCTAAGTGTTATTCACGCATATCATAGCTTAATACAATAATGAGTTTCGAAATTAGTGTCATGCACACTTCTTTCTCGTTTACTCAATAATTTCATGATTTTTAATAATACAATGACTTCTATAATGAACCATAGAACCGAATATGCACATCATCAATAGACCAAATTGTATTTTATGCATACGTCCTTGACCCTGACTTAATATAAACTTGACATTTAAAACATATATTTTATTCATTATGAATGCTTACAATTTGCGCATTTATCCAAAAGTGGGTTATCCATGAACCATATACGTTATTGAGACAATGCTGCACATAATATTTACAATTGCATAATAATAAACATACCAAACATACATTATACCTTTGCTCTTTCTTAACCAAACCTATTGTTTATGAATCACATGCAAAACCAAACTTCCAACTTCAGTTACTGATCAACAAGTTCATTAAACATTTGACTAAGGATAAACAAGACCAAGCCTAACATAACACATAAGCTAATTTCAAAGCATATGACACTCATCACACATACTTTGCATTCAAAGCAAGCCATTTAATGATCAATATTAGTTAAAGCCTTACTTAACATAATCGGATACTAATATAATAACTTAGCCATTTTCGCATGGCATTTATACATAACCAGCTTTCATCATTTTCAAAATACAATCCAGCCTATACATGCCATAATTTGAGTTTAGCTTATAAGGTACCAAAATAATAGATAGTGTGATGAACTTTGCTGACAGTCCCCGAGCTCGTAGCTTGATCCAAAATCTATAAAATAGAAATACACATATACACAAGTAAGCTTTTTATAGCTTAGTAAGTCATAAGCAAATAATCAACCTAAGGATATTATCAACTTAATTTAACTAAACCAAATTATATTATCATAACACATTTAGATCCAAACGCATATAAATTCATATTATATATACATATATATATTCATTATAAATATCACCTAACCGAATGTCTATATAGTCAAACTAACATATTAGCATTTAATTTTCCAAAGCCAAATAATCATTACAAATCTAATTCACATACACTCAATTACATAAGCTCACGTGTTAACATATAATTTCATATACATGCATTGATTATGTGACCGAATACATAAATTCCCATACATATAATTAATACTAATTCCAATAATTTTCACAAGGTTGAATAACCATATCTAGTTCACAAATAATCCTCATTTGCAGTACACACAATTTGTAATGAGTATCAATTTACACACTTACCTTATTTTAAATAAACCTCAAGCTAATTCATACCTAGTCATTTAGCTCGTTTTACACACTCGAATACAACTTATCTTTTCCCGATGAACCATTCAGATTTAGATAGGACACTCGGATAATCACATAAATCGTACAATGCCAACGTTCCTGACGTGGTCTTACATGTAACCATATATCGATGCCACTGTCCCAAACAGGGTCTTACTCGTAAACACATATTGGAATCACATATCGATGCCATGGTCATTGGAATCACATATCGATGCCATGGTCTTACTCGTACACATATATCGGAATCCTATGTCATGACATATGTATCCTAGCTATTCCAAAGGTTCATATAGGGCTTTCAGACGTCGTAACTCAGTCGAATCGAACTCGGAAGATTAGTAGTCAAATTTAATCATTTTCGGCCATAGCATATTAAAATTCTACATTTCATAACAGCATATAAATATAACATTTAATTACCAAATAAACACGTCTATTTTCTTATAAACTTACCTCGGATGTCGTAAAACGGGACGGGGCTCCTAGTCGACAACTTTCGTTTTTCCCCGGTCCAAATCTGATTTCTTTATTTCTTGATCTAAACATATTCAAATTAAGCTCATTCAAACATATTTTCATTCAATTTAATCCAAAAACACATAAATAGGCAAATTACCATTTTACCCCTGACATTTACAATTTTTACAATTTAGTCTTATTGCATAAAACACAAAATATGCAAAATTTCAAGATACCCATGTTTGGGCGAATGTTCCTAGTGTTCATACAAGACCATATATTTCATTTATTTCACATTTTAGTCCCTCAAATTATTATTTTTGCAATTAAGTCCTAATTACCCAAAATCATCAAAAACTCCAATACAAAATATGTTAATCTAAAACATATCTTTCATTTTTCATCATCAACCAACAAAAATCACAAGCTATCAACAATGACTCAACTCAAAATATTCATCAAAATCAAAAATTCAAGCATGGGTTTTGAAGTATTCGAAGCAATGATCTCAAAAACGTAGAAATTATAAAAAACCGAGCTAAAACTTACCTTGAATCAAGCTTGAAAGTGCAGAACCCTAAGCTTCTTTTCTTTTCTTTGGTTATTTTGACATTCGGCTAATAGAAAGTATGAACACATTATGATTTGTCTTATTATTTTATAATATACTTTATATTATAACATTTTATCACATAAGTTACTATTTTACCCTTACTTGTTATTATGTATAAATTACTTACTAATGGCCGAATGTGTCCATGCAAGTATGTAAAGGTTTATTTGCATTATAGGTGCTTCCATTAATAAAGACAATAGAAATTAAGTACTTTCACATTTAACCACTAAAATTTTATCTTAAGCGATTAAGTCCTTTTATTTAATCGGACACCTAAACGACCAAATTAAATCATGAAATTTTCACAGGTATAAATTCACACAGAATAAATACTGAAAATAATTTAAAAATATTTTTCTGACTCGAATTCGTGGTCCTGAAATCACTGTTCCGGTTAGGGTCGAAATCAGGCTGTTACAACTCTCCCCCTCTTAGAGATTTTCGTCCCCGAAAATCTTACCGGTAAATAGGTTCGGATAACATTCTCTCATTGTATCTTCTAGCTCCCATGTTGCTTCCTCAACGTCATGCTTATGCCATAATACTTTAACTAACGAAATCTTTTTATTCCGTAACTCTTTAGTCTCACGAGTCAAAATACGAATTGGTTCTTCTTCGTAGGTCATATCAGGCTGAATTTCAATCTCCGACGGACTGATCACATGAGAAGGGTTAGATCAATATCTCCGAAGCATTGAAACATGGAATACATTGTGGATCTTTTCTAACTCAGGTGGCAACGATAATTTGTAAGCAACTGGCCCGATACGTTCTATAACCTCATATGGCCCAATAAACCTCGGGCTCAATTTGTGTTTACAACTGAATCTGAGTATTTTCTTCTACAGTGAGACTTTTAAGAAATCTTTATCTCTGATTTGAAACTCTATATCTTTACATTTTAAGTCCGCGTAAGATTTTTGACGATCTGGCGCTGCTTTCAAACTTTCACGGATCACTTTCACTTTCTATTCAGTTTCTCTAATCAAGTCAACCCCGTGTATCTTATTTTCATTGAGCTCAGTCTAGTACAACGGCGTACGGCATTTAGGACCATATAGAGCCTCATAAGGTGCCATTTTGATACTCTATTGATGGCTGTTATTATATGCAAATTCAATCAGAGGTAGATATCGCTCCCACGTACCTTCAAACTCGAGAATGCAACATCTCAACATATCTTCAAGTATCTGAATGATTCGCTCAAACTGGCCATCTGTTTGTGGATAGAAAGCAGTACTAAAATGTAATTTTGTACCTAGTGCATCTTGCAGTTTCTTCCAAAACCGCGATGAAAACCTCGGATCTCTATCCGAAACAATAGATATAGGCACACCATGCAATCTCACAATCTGAGAAACATACAATTTAGCCAACTTGTCTAGCGAATAGTTCATACGTATCGAAATAAAATGAGCTGATTTAGTCAATCTATTAACAACAACCCATATTGCATCTTTCTTACTCGGTGTCAACGGTAAACCAGATACAAAATCCATCGTGACTCTATCCCACTTCCACTCAGGTATCATGATAGGCTGAAGTAATCCTGAAGGCACCTGATGTTCAGCTTTTACTTGTTGACAGATTAAACATCTTGCAACTAAGTTAGAAATGTCTCGTTTCATACCATGCCACCAGTAAAGTTGTTTCAGATCATTATACATCTTTGTACTACCCGGATGGACAGATAACCGACTACTATGAGCTTCATTCAAAATCATCTAAATCAACTCTGAATTCCTTGGAACGCGTACTCGGTCTCTGAATCTTAGACAGTGATCTGTATCAACTCTAAATTCTGAATCAGCTTCCGTCTCACATTGAACTTGTTTTGCAATCAATTCATTATCAACCTCCTGGGCATCACATATTTGTTGAACAAATAACGGTCTTGCTTTCAACTCAGCTACTACCGAACCATCATCAAACATGGCCATATGCGTATTCATTGCTCGCAAAGCAAACAGTGATTTCTGGCTTAAAGCATCAACAACAACGTTAGCCTTTCCTGGATGATAGTCAATCACAAGCTTGTAGTCTTTTAGCAGTTCTAGCCAATGGTGTTGTCTCAAATTCAGATCTTTCTAAGTCATCAAATATTTCAACCTTTTATGATCAGAATAAACATGACATTTCTCACCGAACAGATAGTGAGTCCAAATTTTCAATGCGAACACAATGGCTGCCAATTCTAGGTCGTGTGTCAGATAGTTCTTTTCATGTGGCTTTAACTGTCTCGAGGCATAAGCTATCACTCTGCCTTCCTGCATCAGAATACAGCCCAAACCATTTAATGATGCATCACTATAAATAACAAATTCTTTACCTGATTCTGGCTGAACTAGCACTAGAGCTTCTGTTAAAAGGGTTTTCAATTGATCAAAACTCTGTTGGCATTTCTCCGACCACTCGAACTTAACATCTTTCTGCAATAGTTTGGTCATTAGGGCTGCAATCATAAAAAAACCTTTCACGAACCGTCTATAATAACCAGCAAGTTTCAGAAAGCTCTGAACTTCAGAAACATTCTTTAGGGGTTTCAAATAAACTTCAAGGAATTTATGGATTCAGATAAACTTCTGCATCTAGTTTTTTTTCTTGATTTATTCTTGATTATTTGACATGACAGATCCTGGCTTATGATTTATTAAGTTTTGTATCAAGATTTTCACGATTCTAACATGTGGTATCAGAGCCTCGTCATATCGAATCATTAAGAATTGATTAAGGTTCTTCCTTTGAATGATTAATTCATGAAGTACCATGGGTTTTATATTTGGGATATAAATGTTGATCTTTGAATGTTTATATTAAAGTATTTTTTAGATCTTGATTATCTTAATTCATATTAAAATTTTAGGGTTTTGTTTTAATTTTTAATTTGGGTGATTTACGAATTGATGGATTCAATTACAAAGTTTGGAATATTTTGTAATATTATTTAATACTTGCATTTCAATCTTTATTTACAAATCTTGCGATTCAATTTCTATTTTAATCCTATATGACATTTAATTAAAAAAAAGGTTAACGATATATACGTATGGCTTAGTTCATATGTTGTTTTGGAAAATTACTATAAATGCACATGTATATATGATTATCTTTTAATTTGATTGAAAGATGATATTAAGAAAAACATTTTGAAACAAATAAATTCAAATTTTGGCTTTTAATTAAGATTGTCTAATATTTTAAATAGATTAGTTGAAAATGCCACCAAAGTGACATCTTTTTACATAGATTAGTTTATTTAAAATATTAAGATGATTATATATTTTTGTGATTCATGCGTTTATTGGTTGTAATCAATGTTTTTAATGTTAGTTTTATTGTTACATGACTTTTAAGTGAATCGGCACCTAAGGATTTAATAAATTTTTTTTAACAATGGTAATAATTTGATCTAAATTTTTAAATCTGAAAACAAGAGGCACTAAATTCCTAAAGATAAATGTAGGTGGACTAAAATCAAAATATACGAAATGTATAGGAACCTAAAGCATATTTTAACCTTCAATTTTCTACTCTATAATTTAACATAAATAAATAATCAACCCAACGCAAAGCATGGGTCAAGAACCATACTAATATTCTACATTAAGTGTTAAATAGTTCCTTATCAACCTATCATTTTCACACTTTTTTAAAAAAATTATTATTTACTTTTTATGTTAAATTATTAAATGTGCTTAAAAAATTAAATCACTCAAAATATTAATTTTTACTTGATATAACTTTTCAATTAATTACCTAAATTATTCTTATTTTAATTCTAATTATAAAAAAAAATCCTCTTTGACAACTATTTTTGCAATTAATTTTATCTTTCAAAGAAAGTTCAATTTTGACCTCCACAACTTAAAGAAAGTGAAATATCATTGATAAAAAGGAATAGGGTAAACAATAAAATAATCATCCAATGATTAGCATGTTTTTGTTTTGGTTACCTAGATTTACAAATTTTATTTTAGTTACTAATATTATCAAAATTTAAATTTTTTTGGTGAATAAAATTTAATATTTTGTTCATACTCCGATTAAACCACTAGTGGCGACCTTTTTATTGGTATAATAATAAATTTAACCCTTCAATATTTACAGATTTTATCAATTTAGTCCTAATTCTAAAAAATCAATAAATTTAGCCCTCAACTTTACACATTCTATCGGTTTAGTCTTGATCCTTAAAAATTAAAAATTGTAAAATGATTTAAAAGTTCATTTTTCAATAAAATTACATAAGATTTTATAAAAATACATAAAATTTATAAAATTTATATAAATAAATGAATATATATATTTCTCTTTTCTAACATGAAATTATTTATTAAAATAATAATTTTATAAATAAAATATTAAGGAAAATCATGAAGAAAACTTACAGATTCAACTTTTTCCTTTTTTTAGCATTAACTACCACCATGTTAAGGTTGAGCTAAAAACTATAGCCTGAGATAAAAAAATTGAGAATTGATGTCTTGAGGTTGTAACCCAGAACAAGTTTGTTGTTTGAGGTTATGCTTGAGGGTGGGCATAATTGGAAATATATAGGTGAGGATCAAGTCTTGGAGACCCAGTAGGTGAAAGGCCATGTTGATAGCTTCAACCAATCCCTAGTTTGATGACACGATGATGGAGGATGTGGAAATCAAGAAGTTGGAAGTAATGGTTATTGGTGCCAGTGGTTGTGGGTGAATGCGATGATGTTTAACACTTCACAAATTTGACGAGGACTAAGGAGTAAGGCTAGGCGTATAATAAAATTTCTTATTTATAAAATAAACTAAAAAAAAGAGAAAATTTTGAATCTAGTTTAAGGCTTGTTTGTGGATTTTTTTTTAAAAAAAGATTTTATTTATAAAGTATTATTTTAATAGATAAATTTCATGTTAGAAAAAGAGAAAATAAGTATTCGTTTATTTTATAATTTTGTATGTATTTTTATAAAAATGAACATTAAAATTAATTTTTTAAAAAGTTTTTAAATTTTATTTTTGAATGTTTAAGCAGTGAAACTAAATTGATAGAATGTGTAAAGTTGAAGGCTAAATTTGTTGAAATTTTTAAAATTAGGACTAATGTAACACCCCATACCGGACCTAGATGTTATGGCCGGTTATGGAGATGTCACAAAGGATGGGTTTTGAACACAGAGTTGTCTCGTCAAATATTCACGTTTCACAATTCCCAATTTTTGCTGGAAACCCCATTTATTTAGTTCATTTGCCAAAACTTATTACAGCGGAAGCCTTAAAATCGTTATATTTCGAAAATACAGTCATGTTTTTAGAAAACCTTTGTCTGCATAAAACTATCATTTTAAAAGAGTTACGTTTAGTTGAAGCATGCATATTACCGAACGAACGAAACCAAAACCAACAGTTAAAAATCCATACAGTCTAAAAAGTCCCAAAAATTACAAACTCTCAATTGGAAACCAAAAACCTTAATAAAACCATAAATGAGCAAATTCTAATAGTTTACAGTTGAGTGGTCACCGCTGAGTCTCCGAAGCACCGGTCCATCTAAGTCTATGGATTTCCTGAATAGGACAGACAAGTAGATGTGAGTTTTTGTAAACTCAGTGTGTAACCCAACAGATTTAAGCATGCAAACATACAATAATCATATATATAATCAGATACAGATGCGGACTCATGTCCAACCCGGATATAGAAACGGATACAGATATGCAGATCAGATAATTAGAATCCTACCCCCATCCTCTACACACCATCTCCGACCATCCCATCACACCATGTGGGGTTAAAAACACCGACCCAACCCTACACACCATATTGTGCCATACGACACATATCAAATAATACGCAGCCAAACTGTCAGAATATGGGTGATGATCGCCATACATAACACTTCCTCCTCACATACAAATCCTACCCTAATAACAGATACAGAAAATCAGATACAAATATAACAGATTAAACATGTTCAACATGCTTATATATAGATACATATATACATATTACAGTAAAGTCAAGCATACATTTAGTATCCTACTCAGTTCAGTCTATCAGAATATCATAACACACAAAATAGGGTTAAATTAGCCCTTACCGACCCTACAGTAGGCCCACAGTCAATTGGAGCGACCCGTGCGACCTTAGGAAAAATTTCAGCAATATAGGCTCACATGCCTGTGTGGCCCACATGCCCAGGTTGGCCTTGCCCGTGTGGCTCACACGACTTGGCCCAAAAACCCATACACCCGTGTGGCCCACACGCCCAACTTGGCCTAGCCTGTGTGGCCCACACAGCCACACTCCGGCTGCCACACGACCGTGCTTTGTGCACGGCCATGCCTTTGTCGACCACATGGCCATGTCTTGCACACAGCCAACCACACGGCTAGGCACACGCCCGTGTGGCGTTGACAGTGGGGTTTTTTGGCTTTCGTCGAAGCTTTATTTTCTGTATTTCGAGTACACACCTGGTATGATTTTGATTCAACAACAATCCCGAGGACACCAAAACCTAAAAACAGAATACACAATACCAAAGTTTGAAGATTGGTTAACGATTTGCCAACAAAAATCCAACCACGAAACCGACTTACTGCCAACGATAGTCCACTACCTACACCGTTTAGTTTGTCGGAGTGAAACCACCTCCCTCATAGCTTTCTTCTACACGATAACCACAAATCATCAATAAGTACTCAATGCTAAGATATTTCAACAAAACTTCTTCAAATGCTTACAAACCAAAAATTAACACGAATGAAATCAACAAACCATTTACCAATTCGAGAAGGAGTACCAAAAATCAAGACACGACGAATTGCGCGACAAGGAAAAAGTGATAAAATCATAAAAAAAGAGGACGAAAAAACAAAAGAAATTGACAGAGCCAAAAGAAGAATAAAAAAACATGTTAGAAACCTTTCTAGAAGAGAGATAAAGAAGAAAAAATTTCAAACAAAATAAAAATTAAAATAATATGATAAATCCTAACTCCCGACTAACTCCTCAATCTCAACCACCTCAGAATCCAACTCCATCAAGACTCTATTAGGAAACCGAGCAAAAATATAACATCCATGCTCGCGCAGGGATTCGAACACAGAACCTGTAACACCCCCATCCTGTGTCCGTCATCGGATTAGGGTTAAGAGGCATTACTAAACAATTTACAGTTCATATAAACATGTACTATATATATATATATTACAAATCAGAATTTTAATTGCATCGTAGCTTACAATTTAATTAAATATTAAGTCTAAATTAATTATGTCATTCACAACACAGCTTAAATAACTACCTAAAACTTACCAATAATATACCATTAGGAACTGAAACTTTCTTATTCATATTTATTGATTTCGGTTAATTAACAAACCACATAATCAAACCTATTCTATTTTTTCTTCACTCATTAATCATATGGCAAATACATCTCATTTAAATGACATATATTTTAATTTGCTAAAGGGTTAGGTGATATAACATAATACACTTTCATTATTATTTAATAATCGATACATATGATCAATACCAACATATATATATATTCAATAGATTTTGTACCAGCATATAACTTTACTTCATTATAACCTAAGGCATATTAATATATTCAAGAACCAAATTACCAGTCAAGTAACTACCTTATTTTATTTTTAGCATATGACTGAATATATTTAATAACTAAATTTAATTATTAAAGTTCAACTTCACATAAATATCTAAACTTAGATTGAGCCACATTGAAATTATCCAAATATTCCATATATATATACTTATAAAAGACAATACATTCATACCATTTCCAAGGTCATTAATCAATTTCAATACTCAAACACATATTATAATTGCCTCTCATCCATAACACATAGCGTGAAAATCAAAATGAGTTCAACCCATAATTTAACCAAAATCAAACTCAAGCATAATAATTAAGCCATTTTCAACGCATGAAACACCTACCACAAACACCATCTATTCATAATACTTATTACTTTAACTAAAATGAATATAACCTACAATCAAGCATAATCGAATTATCAAAACCATGCTCACTAAACATTATAATCAAACACACATATGACCAAGCCTAAGCATAATTAACTAATTCACATATGCATACTTTATCTTAATATAAACACATCCAAACTAATTTAACATACTTATGACCGATTCTACCATACCACATACAAGGTCATGAACCAAAATTAATATACAATCACATAGCACAATTTACAATTATCCATAGCATACGACATTTTGACCAAAATAGACTTAAACCATAACTAAACCGAAACCAAAACCAAGCAAGTTAATTAAGCCATTTTCGCATGGCTAATATACAAACAATTTCCAAATAACTAACCCTGAAGCCAGTCTATACATGCCATAATTTAAGTTTAGCTTATAAGGTACCAAAACAGTAGATAGTGTGATGAACTTGGCTGACAGTCCCCGAGCTTGTAGCTTAACTCCAAAATCTATAAAACAGAGTAAACATAACACACAGAGTAAGCTATCAAAGCTTAGTAAGTCATAAGCAAAAGAGTAACCTAATAATATCATTAATTTAATTAATTTAACCAAAGTATTTTATCAATATAAATATAGATCCAATCATATAAATTTCATATAATACAATTAAATATTCATTCATAAAAGTCACTTTGACCGAATGCTCACCTAGCCAAGTGAACTTATTATCATTAAAATTCCAAAGCTAAAAGACCATTATTAAACTAGTTCACATACATATAAATGCACAAGCTCATACATTACAAAATAATTTCATACACATATATTAGACTTGTAACCGAATACATATAATCACGCATGGCTGAATATACTTATCTAACTCACATATAATTTTCAATTGCATTACACACAGTTTGTAGTAAGTACCAAATTATTCACTTACCATATTTTAAGTAACCAACAAAACAATTCGTACCTGGCCATCAGACCTGTTTTACAAGTGACACCCCTAATTTGACCCTAGTCGAAAAGTGGTTTCGGGACCACAAAATCGAGTCATAAAAATAATTAACCGTCATAGTTGATGCTTATTATATGTATATATGCATGTGTAAAAATTTCATGTTTGAATTTTGTTAATTGTAAGTGAATTTTATTAAATAGGACTTATGTGAGAAAATTTAGAAATGTGCTAGGCAAATGTAAAGTGGCCTACTAATGCATGTTATGAAAATGATGGGTTTGCATGTCAAATTACCCAAAATTAGAGCTAGTGGCCGGCCATGCTATGGGGTGAAACATGTTGGAAACATGTTGTGTTAGTGTGTTATGTTAGAAAGAATAAAATAAGAGGTTAGTAATAAAGTAATGAAAAGAGAGGGGTGATGAAAACAAAGTTGTCTCATCCATGCCCCCCCTCCATTGTCGTGAATTGAAGGAAGAAAACAAAAGAAAAGAAAAAAAAATGTTCATCTTCTTCTCCTACCTCTCTCAAGCCGAAACTAACCAAGAAATGGAAGAAAGCACACCTAAGGCATTTGGCCATCTTGTGTGGGGAATTAAGGTATGATATCATGTGATTCTCTTGGAAATTTTGTGAAGTTGAGTTTGTTTTGGTGCTCATAACATGACCCATGTGTTAATTTTTGAGTTTGTGTTGCAAGAAACATTTGGTTATGTCCTTATATGTCAAATAGATGATAAATTTTTGATATTTGGTGAATGAATATGGGTTTCGGTCATGGTAGATAACAAAGAATGTGGTTGTTGTTCTTGTTAATTTGGATGAATTTTTGGTGGATAGGTGCTTGAATCAAACAAATGATCATGTGTGTACACTAGGTGCTAGTTGAGAAGAATCGGTCACTATATTGAAGGCCATAGCCGAATATGTGTTTATAAAGTTGAGTTGTTAAATAGATTTTGAAGTTAGCCCATGTATTTATTTTTGAATTTAAGAAGAATGATACATTCGACTATGCTTTGATGTGCTTGAATTGTTGTTATGTGAGTAAATATTTGTTTGATGATATATATAAATATGTATTCGGCAATGGGATAAAATGTGTATTAAGGTAAGTTTCATGGTGATTATGCTTGTGATGTTGGGTTAATATTCGGCATTGAGTAATGTGGGGTAAGGTGATTAATCGGCTATGAAATTAGCTAAATTGAATAGGTATGTTTAATGATATGCTTAGTATAATGTATGATATTATAACTCGGTTTGGTATTGAGATAAAGGTTAGATGTATGATTGGATTTTGGTATGTGTTAAATTGGTTAATCAAAGATTAAATGATATGTGATTGCCAAATGTGATTGTTAAGTGAATAATATTAGTTAAGTACTTAAGCAATCTATTGTTTTACTTAAGCTTAAGAGCAAAGAGGATCAAAGTCGGATGGGGAAAAGAGAAAGTAAACGAATAGCCGTGGACATCTAATCGTCGACCACTTCCGAGGTAAGTTTTAAGTGATTAAATGTTGAGTAAATTCAATCATAATAGGACATAATGAGTTGATTTAATAAGATATAATGTGGCCATGATATGTCTTAAACTCAAATTGTAAGTTCATTAGTGTTTGGACTTGGAAATTTAAGAGCAAATTGTAATAATTCGCTTTGGACAGCAGCAGTAACGTGATTTTAGAAAATCACTATAAATTGTTGGTGTGGAATTATAGACTGAATAAAATATGTAATCAAAGCTTAGTTAGTCTAGTTTCTTATAAAAGAGACCGTGGAAGCAAAGAAATTTCCTATAAAGAGATATTTAAAGTTGTGTGGGACAGTGTTAGAATGACTCCGAAATCCCCTGTTCTGTTTTTGGAAAATCATTATAATTTGTACAAAAATGGTTATAAGATAAGATTTATATGCTTAGACTCCTTAATGAGTCTAGTTTCAAATGAAATCAAATAGAACACATTGTGAATTCTGTACAGTGGAAAATTTGATTCGTAGTGAAGAGTAGTCAGATTAGTCAAACAGTGAAACAGGGGAAACTTTAAGAAAAATCTGGTATTGATTGGCCAAACCTAAAATTCTGGAAATTTTATGGATGGAGGACATACGAGTCTATATTCAGGGAAAATTAGCGGCAAGTGATTTGGAGTTTTTTAGCCCCAGTTATAAATAATTTAGTGACTATTGCTCAGGAAAACAGCTCGTAGTGAATATGTGATTTTGTTGTAAACATGGATAAAACTTGTTTTAGTTGCTCATAAGCTATTGATTAAACCCATACGTGAATTCTAAATCGTGATATTGTAAAACGATATATGAGTGTTAGACGGATCTTTGATATTAAAATTTGTGAAATTGTAAGTTTATGAGTATTCGAATATGAAATGATAGTATGGCGTGAAATTGAATTATTCATTGGAAAATGATTGATGTAGATTCGCCAAGACAAAGTGTATACATGATAGTATATGTGGTATGTGAAGTATATTTGGATAATTGTGATGTGAATACATGAAAATTTATATTTTGATTTAGGATTTTATGTGATGAATGTGAATGTGTATATATGAGATAAGGTAGAATGGCCGATGTGATGAATGTGAACATGCATATATGTGATAAGGCGAATGGCCAATGTGGTGAATATGAACATGCATATATGTGGTAAAGCCGAATGGCTAATGTGAAATATGTATGAGATATGTATATGTGGTAAAGCCGAATGGCTAATGTGAAATATGTATGAGATATGTATATGTGGTAAAGTAGAATGGCTAATGTGAAATATGTATGAGATATGTATATGTGGTAAAGCCGAATGGCTAATGTGAAATATGTATGAGATATGTATATGTGGTAAAGCCAAATGGCTAATGTGAAATATGTATGAGATATGTATATGTGGTAAAGCCGAATGGCTAATGTGAAATATGTATGAGATATGCATATGTGGTAAAGCCAAATGGTCAATGTGAAATATATATATGAGATATGTATATGTGGTAAAGCCGAATGGCTAGTGTGAAATATGTAGGCGATGTGCGTATATTGTGGCCGAACGACCAATGTGAAAGGTGTGTATTATTAGATATTTGATGAGGCAAATGAATTACAAATATGACAGTCGATGTGAATGTTGTAACATGTGATTAAATGTACATGAAACTTGGAAATATATTTCGGGTAAGACCCGATGACTACGTGTGAAGATTATGTCCGGGTAAGACCCGATGACTACGTGTGGAGATTATGTCCGGGTAAGACCCGATGACTACGTGTGGAGATTTTGTCCGGGTAAGACCCGATAACTACGTGTGGAGATTTTGTCCGGTAAGACCCGATAACCGTGTGGAGATTTAAATGCGAGCTAAAGGTCTCGCCGATAATCCGAGTAGAGGTTAAAGCTATAAGACTTCGTAATAAGAATTGCTTATAATTATATTCAATGCGAAAGGTTAAACAGGTATGTACTCCAAGTTTATATGTGGGCTTGATTTGAACTAAATCATAAGGTAGTTATGTGATGCATACGAGAGCAATCTATGAGACTATTCCTATGATTATGTGACATCGGATCAGTGTGAGAGGTTATGTGAAATCATACAATATATTTATGTCACATGAGCTCACTTTTATATGAAAGTTTATCTGCCTATTGTATATGATGAGATGTGCATATTCGGTAAAGGGATGGTATGCCCGAAGGAAGAGTGAAATAAAATATCTGAACAACTATGTTATAATTTGATTGTTATCTGTTGACCTTTGCTTAAAACTTACTAAGCATTGTAATGCTTACTCCGCTTACTCTGTTTCCTCTGTTTTATAGATCTCATTGTGAAGCTACAGGCTCGGGGATCGTCAGCAACTAGTCACACTATCACTATCCACCGCTTGTTACTGTTATGTTAGAATTATTTTATGGCATGTATAGAATAGACTAGTGGCGGAAAAATATTTTTGGTTAATGTATATAAGCCATGCGAAAATGGCATCTTTTGAATGTTTACTTAGTGAAGTTTAAATTTTACCTCTGGTTGTGCTTAGTACTTATTTAAATGAATGATCTTTATTTCAAGAAAAAGTTCAAAATTTTACTGTTCTGACATGAGTTACAAGTCCGGTAATGCTGCTTACCTATTCTGGCGACGGTTACGTTATAGGGGTGTTACATTTTATTGGTATCAGAGCTACGGTTTAGTCGATTCTAGGACTAACGTAGCATGCATGAGTCTATTTATACATGCCATAAAGTGATAAAATGATAGTGTGATGATTTTTAACTATTAAAATGTGTTTGCTGTATTGTGATGAATCTTGATCTCGATCGAGCTGTAGCAAGCTTCTAACTATGAGAATTTGCGATATAACTTCACTTAGATATGCCTAAATTATTAAGTTGATCAGGTACGTATCATGTACTCGTATTTGAATTTCGATTTGGATTGAATTATAAGGGTATAAGTGATGCAATTTTGAAAGTGTGTTATGACTATAAATGTGATTTTTGTATGTGGCTATGGAACTGGAAGTTGAATGGTCGATAAGCATGTTGTGTTTGTATTCAAGTAATGTAAATGATATACTAATGTGTATTTCCATATGTGTATATGTACATGAGAATTGAGAGTGATATATCCGGGCTATGTCCCGAAGAGCATTCGTACTAGTCATGTATCCGGGCTAAGTCCCAAAGAGCATTCGTGCTAGTGATATATCCGGGCTAAGTCCCGAAGAGCATTCGTGCTAGTGATATATCCGGGCTAAGTCCCAAAGAGCATTCGTGCTAGTGATGTATCCGGACTAAGTCCCGAAGAGCATTCGTGCTAGTGATGTATCCGGACTAAGTCCCGAAGAGCATTTGTGCTAGTGATGTATCCGGACTAAGTCCCGAAGAGCATTCGTGCTAGTGATGTATCCGGACTAAGTTCCGAAGAGCATTCGTGCTGGTGTTATATCTGGGCTAGGTCCCGAAGAGCAATCATCTTGGTGACGTGTATTCGGACTTCGTGCCTAGTAGGCTTCGTCTTGCATAATTTGAGCAAAGTTTAAGTGTTCATTACTATACTAATTCAAACTTAAATGAGATGATATGTTTAAAAGTGTACATACATGATGTTTATAGACTTGGTTAAGTCATTTCAATGTGTAATAACGAATGAATAAGAGCACTATGTGTGTGAATGATTAGAGGCACTTGTGTGTATGAATTCCTTTAACCGAGCACTATGAGTGCGAGATCGGTCGATGGGCACTAAGTGTGTGAAGTGGAATTCATGTAAGACCTAGTGCAGGGACGAAGGCATTGATTTGAGATAGTGTGTAAGACCATGTGCGGGACATGGCATCGGCTCGATATGTGAGAATATGTAAGACCATATCTAGGATATGGCATTGTAAGAGCTATATGTGCTTAATGAGTATCCGTAATGATTTGAATGATTCAACGGGTATATTTAAGATGGTAAATAAAGTAAGATCGAATAAGTGATACGGTATGTACGGAAGGTATGTGAAAATCAAATGAAAGTAAAATTTGTGAGTTCATATTATATTATGTTATGTATACTAAATAAGTGAATACATAAAAGATGGTGGATATGTTGTTAAGAAATGAATTCATGTTATAAATGTGTTACTGGATTTAGTCTATGGAATGCTTGGTATATGAAGTCATATGTGCTATTGCTAAATGACCCTATTTTTTTGTTAATCATATTCAAGAAATTATTTCGATTAAGTTCGACATTTGAAAGTCTGTAAGAATTTTTGATGAATGCTGATAATTTTGGATATATGGGTTATGTGCTAAAATAAATCCCATGCCGGTATACTATATGAGGCTTTATGCCAAATCGATTGTATCTGGTATCGTTAATGGTGATTGAATGTGCTAAATGAATTCAATGTTCGGTATGTGGAAGTTGATTTTACATTGGAAATAGGTTAAGTTGAATAGTGAGATATGATGGAGTTATAAAGGATATTTATTGGGATGTTTGAGTATATGTGTACTTTCGGTCAGGTTACAGCTTATACATGAATGAAAATGTGGGTTGATGATGTGAATTATACATGTTAATATGTGCTTAATATGTGTTTGAAATGCATTTGTTAATTAAATTAAGTGATTATTGCTTATGAAATCAAGAAAATGAGATATATGTGCACACTTGTAGAAATGTTTATGTATTTGTTTTAAGATAAGAAAATGATTTTATAGATCGATGCGAAATCAATAATGAATTACAATTGCTATCGATGAGCTAATGTTTATATGAATATAATTCAATAAGAGGACGTTATCCTAAACTATGCATCGGTAGAAATTTTTGGGGACGAAAATCCCTAAAGGGGGGAAGAGTTGTGACACCCCTAATTTGACCTTAGTCGAAAAGTGGTTTCGGGACCACAAAATCGAGTCATAAAAATAATTAACCGTCATAGTTGATGCTTATTATATGTATATATGCATGTGTAAAAATTTCATGTTTGAATTTTGTTAATTGTAAGTGAATTTTATTAAATAGGACTTATGTGAGAAAATTTAGAAATGTGCTAGGCAAATGTAAAGTGGCCTATTAATGCATGTTATGAAAATGATGGGTTTGCATGTCAAATTACCCAAAATTAGAGCTAGTGGCCGACCATGCTATGGGGTGAAACATGTTGGAAACATGTTGTGTTAGTGTGTTATGTTAGAAAGAATAAAATAAGAGGTTAGTAATAAAGTAATGAAAAGAGAGGGGTGATGAAAACAAAGTTGGCTCATCCACGCCCCCCTCCATTGCCGTGAATTGAAGGAAGAAAACAAAAGAAAAGAAAAAAAAATGTTCATCTTCTTCTCCTACCTCTCTCAAGCTGAAACTAACCAAGAAATGGAAGAAAGCACACCTAAGGCATTCGGCCATCTTGTGTGGGGAATTAAGGTATGATATCATGTGATTCTTTTGGAAATTTTGTGAAGTTGAGTTTGTTTTGGTGCTCATAACATGACCCATGTGTTAATTTTTGAGTTTGTGTTGCAAGAAACATTTGGTTATGTCCTTATATGTCAAATTGATGATAAATTTTTGATATTTGGTGAATGAATATGGGTTTCGGTCATGGTAGATAACAAAGAATGTGGTTGTTGTTCTTGTTAATTTGGATGAATTTTTGGTGGATAGGTGCTTGAATCAAACAAATGATCATGTGTGTACACTAGGTGCTAGTTGAGAAGAATCGGTCACTATATTGGAGGCCATAGCCGAATATGTGTTTATAAAGTTGAGTTGTTAAATAGATTTTGAAGTTAGCCCATGTATTTATTTTTGAATTTAAGAAGAATGATACATTCGACTATGCTTTGATGTGCTTGAATTGTTGTTATGTGAGTAAATATTTGTTTGATGATATATATAAATATGTATTCGGCAATGGGATAAAATGTGAATTAAGGTAAGTTTCATGGTGATTATGCTTGTGATGTTGGGTTAATATTCGGTATTGAGTAATGTGGGGTAAGGTGATTAATCGGCTATGAAATTAGCTAAATTGAATAGGTATGTTTAATGATATGCTTAGTATAATGTATGACCTTATAACTCGGTTTGGTATTGAGATAAAGGTTAGATGTATGATTGGATTTTGGTATGTGTTAAATTGGTTAATCAAAGATTAAATGATATGTGATTGCCAAATGTGATTGTTAAGTGAATAATATTAGTTAAGTACTTAAGCAATCTATTGTTTTACTTAAGCTTAAGAGCAAAGAGGATCAAAGTCGGATAGGGGAAAAGAGAAAGTAAGCGAATAGCCGTGGACATCTAATCGTCGACCACTTCCGAGGTAAGTTTTAAGTGATTAAATGTTGAGTAAATTCAATCATAATAGGACATAATGAGTTGATTTAATAAGATATGATGTGGCCATGATATGTCTTAAACTCAAATGGTAAGTTCATAAGTGTTTGGACTTGGAAATTTAAGAGCAAATTGTAATAATTCGCTTTGGACAGCAGCAGTAACGTGATTTTAGAAAATCACTATAAATTGTTGTTATGGAATTATAGGCTGAATAAAATATGTAATCAAAGCTTAGTTAGTCTAGTTTCTTATAAAAGAGACCGTGGAAGCAAAAATTTCCTATAAAGAGATATTTAAAGTTGTGTGGGACGAGTGTCGAATGACTCTGAAATCCCTGTTCTGTTTTTGGAAAATCATTATAATTTGTACAAAATGGTTATAAGATAAGATTTATATGCTTAGACTCCTTAATGAGTCTAGTTTCAAATGAAATCAAATAGAACACATTATGAATTCTGTACAATGGAAAATTTGATTCGTAGTGAAGAGTAGTCAGATTAGTCAAACAGTGAAACAGGGGAAACTTTAAGAAAAATCTGGTATTGATTGGCCAAACCTAAAATTCTGGAAATTTTATGGTTGGAGGATATACGAGTCTATATTCAGGGAAAATTAGCGGCAAGTGATTTGGAGTTTTTTAGCCCCAGTTATAAATAATTTAGTGACTATTGCTCAGGAAAACAGCTCGTAGTGAATATGTGATTTTGTTGTAAACATGGATAAAACTTGTTTTAGTTGCTCATAAGCTATTGATTAAACCCATACGTGAATTCTAAATCGTGATATTGTAAAACGATATATGAGTGTTAGACGGATCTTTGATATTAAAATTTGTGAAATTGTAAGTTTATGAGTATTCGAATATGAAATGATAGTATGGCGTGAAATTGAATTATTCATTGGAAAATGATTGATGTAGATTCGGCCAAGACAAAGTGTATACATGATAGTATATGTGGTATGTGAAGTATATTTGGATAATTGTGATGTGAATACATGAAAATTTATATTTTGATTTAGGATTTTATGTGATGAATGTGAATGTGTATATATGAGATAAGGCCGAATGGCCGATGTGATGAATGTGAACATGCATATATGTGATAAGGCCGAATGGCCAATGTGGTGAATATGAACATGCATATATGTGGTAAAGCCGAATGGCTAATGTGAAATATGTATGAGATATGTATATGTGGTAAAGCCGAATGGCTAATGTGAAATATGTATGAGATATGTATATGTGGTAAAGTCGAATGGCTAATGTGAAATATGTATGAGATATGTATATGTGGTAAAGCCAAATGGCTAATGTGAAATATGTATGAGATATGTATATGTGGTAAAGCCGAATGGCTAATGTGAAATATGTATGAGATATGCATATGTGGTAAAGCCAAATGGTCAATGTGAAATATATATATGAGATATGTATATGTGGTAAAGCCGAATGGCTAGTGTGAAATATGTAGGCGATGTGCGTATATTGTGGCCGAACGACCAATGTGAAAGGTGTGTATTATTAGATATTTGATGAGGCAAATGAATTACAAATATGACAGTCGATGTGAATATTGTAACATGTGATTAAATGTACATGAAACTTGGAAATATATTTCGGGTAAGACCCGATGACTACGTGTGGAGATTATGTCCGGGTAAGACCCGATGACTACGTGTGGAGATTATGTCCGGGTAAGACCCGATGACTACGTGTGGAGATTTTGTCCGGGTAAGACCCGATAACTACGTGTGGAGATTTTTCCGGTAAGACCCGATAACTTCGTGTGGAGATTTAAATGCGAGCTAAAGGTCTCGCCGATAATCCGAGTAGAGGTTAAAGCTATAAGACTTCGTAATAAGAATTGCTTATAAATATATTCAATGCGAAAGGTTAAGCGGTATGTACTCCAAGTTTATATGTGGGCTTGATTTGAACTAAATCATAAGGTAGTTATGTGATGCATACGAGAGCAATCTATGAGACTATTCCTATGATTATGTGACATCGGATCGGTGTGAGAGGTTATGTGAAATCATACAATATATTTATGTCACATGAGCTCACTTTTATATGAAAGTTTATCGCCTATTGTATATGATGAGATGTGCATATTCGGTAAAGGGATGGTATGCCCAAGGAAGAGTGAAATAAAATATCTGAACAACTATGTTATAATTTGATTGTTATCTGTTGACCTTGCTTAAAACTTACTAAGCATTGTAATGCTTACTCCGTTTACTCTGTTTCCTCTGTTTAATAGATCTCATTCTTGAAGCTACTGAGGCTCGGGATCGTCGACAACTAGTCACACTATCACTATCCACCGCTTATTCTTGTTATGTTAGAATTATTTTATGGCATGTATAGAATAGACTAGTGGCGGAAAAATATTTCGGTTAATGTATATAAGCCATGCGAAAATGGCATCTTTTGAATGTTTACTTAGTGAAGTTTAAATTTTACCTCTGGTTGTGCTTAGTACTTATTTAAATGAATGATCTTTATTTCAAGAAAAAGTTCAAAATTTTACTGTTCTGACATGAGTTACAAGTCCGGTAATGCCCCTTACCTATTCTGGCGACGGTTACGGGATAGGGGTGTTACATTACATGTTCAAACATAACTTATCTTTGCCCGATGAACCATTTAGAATTGGATAGGACACTCGAATACTCACACAAATCTACAATGCCAACGTCCTAGAAGTGGTCTTACATGTAGTCACATATCGATGCCGCTGTCCTAGACAGAGTCTTACTCGTAAACACATATCAAAATCACATATCGGTGCCATGGTCTTACTCACACACATATATCGGAATCCTATGTCATGACACATGTATACTAACTATTCCTAAGGTTCATACGGGGCTCTCGGACGAAGTAACTCGGTCGAAACGAATTCAGAACTGTAGTAATCAAGCTTTTTCATATTTAGTCATAACCAATATAAATTCTAACATTTCATAACAGCATATAAATTTAACATTTAACTACCATTAAACACGTCTATTTGCTTATAAACTTACCTCGGACGATGTAAAACGGAACGGAGTGGCTATTCGACAACTTTCATTTTTCCCCGATCTAAACCCGATTTCTTTGGTTCTTGATCTAAACATATTCAAATTAAGCTCATTCAAACATATTTTCATTAAATTTAGTCCAAAAACACATAAATGGTAAAATTACCATTTTACCACTAACATTTACAATTTTTACAATTTAGTCCTTATTGCATAAAACACAAAATACACAAAATTTCAGCATACCCATGATGAGCCGAAATTTACCCACTCTCAAACAAATCCATATATTTTGTTTATTTCATATTTTATTCCCTCAAATTATTATTTTTGTAATTTAGTCCCACTTCCTCAAAATCATCAAAAACTCTAATACAAAACATGTTAATCTAAAACATATCTTTCATATTTCACCATCAAACAACAAAAATCACAAGCTTTCAACAATGAAACAAGTCAAAATATTCATCAAAATAAAAAATTCAAGCATGGGTTTTGTAGTACACGAAGAAACAATCTCAAAAACAAAGAAATTATCAAAAACCGAGTAAAAATGAACCTTGAATCAAGCTTGGAAGGTGGCCGAACCTTTGAAACCTTATTATTTTCTTTCTTATTTAGCTATTCGGTCATGGAATAAAAAATATAAACTATGGCTTGTTTATTTATATTTTATTATATACATATTATTACATATTTTACCATTATAACCTTAACAAATTTAATTAGAAAACATATATAACATGCACATTACCATCCACCTATAAAACCAATGGTTTAAATGCCTCCACTGATAAAGACGACAACAAATTAGCACTTTCACATTTAAGCACCAACTTTTCCTTTTACGCAATTAAGTCCTTTTATTTAATCGGACACGCAAACGATAAAATTAAATCACAAAAATTTCACAGATAGTAATTCACACATAATAAACACAGAAAAAATTTTTTAAATATTTTTTGACTTGGATTCATGTCCCAAAACCACCATTCTGATTAGGGTCTAAATCGGGCTGTTACAACTCTCCCCCTTAGGGATTTTCATCCCCGGAAATCTTAAATGTTCCCTCATTACATCTTCTGGTTCCCATGTTGCTTCCTCAACTCCGTGTTTATGCCATAGTACTTTAACCAATGAAATTTTCTTATTTCGTAACTCTTTAATTTCACGAGCCAGAATGCTAATCGGTTCTTCTTCGTACGTCATATCGGGCTTAATCTCAATTCAGATGGACTAATCACATGTGAAGGATCAGATCGATATCTACGAAGCATCGAAACATGGAATACATTGTGGATCTTTTCTAGCTCGGGTGGTAACAACAGTCTATAAGCAACTGGTCCGATGCGTTCTATTACCTTATACGACCCGATAAACCTCGGACTCAATTTGCCTTTGCGACCAAATCTGGGTATCTTTTTCCATGGTGAGACTTTCAAAAAGACTTTATCTCCGATCTGAAACTCTATATCTTTACGTTTTAAGTCCACATATGATTTCTGACGGTCTGATGCTGCTTTTAGACTTTCACGAATCACTTTTACCTTCTGTTCAGTTTCTCTGATCAAGTCAACCCCGTGTATCTTATTTTCACTGAGCTCAATCTAATACAATGGTGTACGACATTTACGGCTATACAAAGCCTCATAAGGTGCCATTTTGATACTCGATTGAAAGCTGTTATTATACGCAAATTCAATCAGAGGTAGGTATCGTTCCCATGTACCTTCACACTCGAGAATGCAACATCTCAACATATCCTCAAGTATTTGAATGATTCGCTCAGACTGACCATCTGTTTGTGGATGGAAAGCAGTGCTGAAATGTAGTTTTGTACCTAATGCATGTTGCAATTTCTTCCAAAACCACGATGTAAACCTCGAATCTCTATCCGAAACAATAGATATGGGTACACCATGTAATCTTACAATTTGAGAAACATACAATTTAGCCAACTTATCAAGCGAGTAGTCTGTACGTATCGAAACAAAATGAGCCGATTTACTCAATCTATCCACAATAACCCAGATTGTATCTTTCTTGCTCGGTGTTAACGGTAAACCAGATACAAAATCCATAGTAATTCTGTCCTACTTCCACTCTAGTATCATAATTAGATGAAGCAATCCAGAAGGTGCCTGATGCTCAGGTTTTACTTGTTGACAGGTTAAGCATTTTGAAACAAAGTTAGAAATATCTCGTTTCATACCATGCCACTAATAAAGCTATTTCAGGTCATTATACATCTTCGTACTACCTAGGTGAAGAGATAATTGACTGCTGTGAGCTTCATTCAAAATCATCTGAATCAACTCTAAATTCTTCGGAATGCATATTCGGTTCCTGAATCT
Organism: Gossypium arboreum; assembly: GCF_025698485.1. Classification (NCBI taxonomy): domain Eukaryota; kingdom Viridiplantae; phylum Streptophyta; class Magnoliopsida; order Malvales; family Malvaceae; genus Gossypium; species Gossypium arboreum. Next base: position 90,695,101 of record NC_069077.1, read on the forward strand.
TAAACAATATTTAGCATCAACTCGAAACTTTGAATCAGCATTTGAATTACATTGAGCTCATTTTGTTATCAACTCGTTATCAACCTTCTGGGCATCACAAATTTGTTGAACAAATAACGGTCTTGCTTTCAATTTAGCTATTATTGAACAGTCATTAGACATAGCCATATACGTATTCATTGCATGCAAAGCAAACAGTGATTTTCGGCTTAAAGCATCAGCAACAACATTAGCCTTCCCTGGGTGATAGTCAATCACAAGCTCGTAGTCCATTAGCAATTCTAACCATCGACGTTGTCTTAAATTCAGACGTTTCTGAGTCATCAAGTATTTTAGACTTTTGTGATTTGAATAAACATGACATTTCTCACCGAACAGATAATGGCTCCATATTTTCAATGCGAACACAATAGCTGCCAATTCTAAGTCGTGTGTCGAATAGTTCCTTTCATGTGGCTTTAACTGTCTCGAGGTATAAGCTATAACTTTGCCTTCCTGCATCAAAACACAGCCCAAGCCATTTAAAGATACATCACTATAGATAACAAATGCTTTACCCGATTCTGACTGAACTAGTACTAGAGCTTCGGTTAAAAGGGCTTTCAACTGATCAAAGCTTTTCTGACAATTCTTTGACCATTCGAACTTAACATCTTTCTGTAATAGCTTCGTCGGGGCTGCAATCATAGAGAAGCCTTTCACGAACCGTCTATAATAACTAGCAAGTCCTAGAAAACTTTGAACTTCAAAAAATTCTTGGGAGGTTTCCAATCAAGTATAGCTGAAATTTTGCTTGGATCAACTTGAATAATCGATGCTGATACGACATGGCCCAAAAAACTCACTTCACTTAACTAGAATTTGCATTTACTGAACTTCGCATACAACTGCTTGTCTCGCAAAGTCTGTAACACAAGTCTTAAATGTTCGGCATGTTCAGCTTCATTACAGGAGTAGATCAAAATGCTATCTATAAACACAACCAAAAACTGATCCAGATACGGTCTGAAGATCCGATTTATCAAATCCATGAAAATAGCAGGTGCATTAGTAAGTCTGAAAGGCATAACTAAAAACTCACAATGTCCGTACCTCATTCGAAAAGCAGTCTTTGGCACGTCGAAGTCTTTAACTCCCAACTGATAGTAGCCTGATCTCAAATCTATCTTCGAAAATACTATAGCCCCTTTCAGTTGATCAAACAGATCATCAATCCGTGGCAACGGATACTTATTCTTTATAGTCACCTTATTGAGTTGTCTATAATAAATGCACATTCTCATAGTTCCATCTTTTTTTTTCACAAACAACACTGGTGCACCCCAAGGTGAGAAACTCAGTTGCGCAAAACCTCTATCTGTCAACTCTTGCAACTGAGCTTTCAATTCTTTTAATTCTTTAGGTGCCATTCTATATGGAGCTATGGATATCGGAGTCGTTCCAGGCATTAACTCAATACTAAACTCTACCTCCCGAGCAGATAGCAAACCTGGTAATTCTTCAAGAAACACATCTGGATACTTACATACAACTGGTACTGACTCAATGTTTCTTTCAGCCACTTTACTTTCAAGCACGTAGGCAAAATAAGCTTCACACCCTTTTCTCACATATTTCTAAGCTAGTATCGAAGAAATCACTGCTGGTAATCCATTCAAATCATTAGATTCAATCCGAATAAACTTATCAATCTGGCACCGTAAATCAATGGTCTTTCTTTTGCAGTTTACAACAACATCATGCAAGGTCAACCAGTCCATACCCAAAGTTATGTTGAACTCATCAAATGGCAATAGCATCAAATCAGTTGGAAAACACGAATCTCAAACCATCAAGGGGCAATTCTTACACACTTTGTCAACCATAACACACCGGCCCAAAGTGTTTGACACTCTAATTACAAACTCAGTAGACTCAACAGGTAAAGTCTTACGGAATACTAATGTCTCACACACATAAGAATGAGTAGAACCAAGATCAATCAATGCAATTACATTAGTATCATAAAGAGTGAATGTACCAGTGATGACATCTGGAGAGGAAGCCTCCTTTCGTGCACGAATAGCATAGGCTCTGGAAAGTGCACGAGCCTCAGATCTGACTACTGTATCTTAATTCCTCTCTGACTACCACTCACATTACCCGTATTTCTAGATGGTCAACCCTGAGCTGCAGTATCCGATCTCGTGTTCTACACTGGATTTTCTTTAGCTAACCCTGGACAATCTCGAATATAATGATCTGTCGATCCGCATTTAAAACAAGCCCGATCATGCAATCTGCAACTGCTGGGATGTCGTTTACCATAGTGTTTACACTCGAGTTGATTTGATCTAACATTCCCCACACTAGCTATTGAGGTAGCTCTCGAGCTCATAGGTGGTCTACTTTGTTCCCGTCTAGAATAACCCGAAGTGGCTTTGGGACGGCTGAAATCATCTCGGAACTTCTTTGGTGCCTACTGGAATGAATTACCGGACGTTCTTTTACGTGCATCTCTAGCTTCAAAGTCAGCTTTTCTTTTCTCTTTCCTGAGCTCTTTAGTTTTGCAGGCTCGCTCAACTAGTACTACGAACTCTTTTATCTCAAGTATGCCAACTAACAGTTTAATATCTTCATTCAGCCCATCTTCAAATCTTTTACACATTATAGCTTTGGTCGAAACACACTCTCAGGCATACCGACTAAGTCTCACAAATTTCTGCTCATATTCTGTCACGATCATCCGACCTTGTTTCAGCTCCAAAAATTTTTTTCGCTTCTGATCAATAAATCTCTGGTTGATATACTTCTTAAGAAACTCAGTCTAAAAGAATTCCCAGGTCACCCGTTCTTTTGGAACCACTAATACTAGGGTATTCCACCAATGATATGCTGTGTGTCGAAGCAATGATATGGCACATTTCAAACATTCATCTGGGGTACATGACAGCTTATCAAACACAAGGATAGTATTATCAAGCCAGAACTCAGCCTGTTCAGCATCATCATCATTGGTAGCTTTAAACTCTTCAGCCCCGTGTTTTCTGATTTTATCAACAGGTGGTTTATATGATCACTTACTTGAGGTATAGCAGGCATCGAAGATGGATTAGTCGAGGGTCGAGGTTGTTGTGCAGCCGGGTTAGTCCGGATATATTGAGTAAACTAGTCATTCATCATTTGATAGAAGACTTGTTTAGCCTCACTTTCTTAATTACTCGAAGTCGGTCGAGAATCAGCTGGCGCTGTCCCTTGCGCCGGAGTAGGCGCTACACTCTCGACATCATCAGCTACAGCTCTGTCAAGATCCATTTACTATATAAAAACACATTTTTAAATGTCAGAAGTCATCACACTATCGCGGTATATAATATGGCATGTATAGCTAGACTCCCACACGCTACGTTAGTCCTAAAACCGACTAAACTGTAGCTCTGATACCATTAAAATGTAACACTCCCAGCCTGTGTCCATTGCCGGATTAGGGTTAAGAGTATTACTGAACAATTTACAGTTCATATAAACATGTACTATATATATATATATATATTACAAATCAGAATTTTAATCGCATCATAGCTTCCAATTTAATCAAACATTAAGTCTAAATTAATTATGTCATTCACAGCACAACTCAAATAACTAACTAAAACTTACCAATAATATACCATTAGGAACTGAAACTTTCTTATTCATATTTATTGATTTCGGTTAACTAACAAACCACATAATCAAACCTATTCTTTTTTTTTCTTTACTCATTAATCATATGTCAAATACATATCATTTAAATGACATATATTTTAATTTGCTAAAGCGTTAGGCGATATAACATAATACACTTTCATCATTATTTAATAACCGATACATATGATCAATACCAACATATATATATTCAATAGATTTTGTACCAGCATATAACTTTACCACATTATAACCCAAGGCATATTAATATATTCAAGAACCAAATTACCAGTCAATTAACTACCTTATTTTATTTTTAGCATATGACCGAATATATTTAATAACTAAATTTAATTATTCAAGTTCAACTTCACATGAATATCTAAACTTAGATTGAGCCACATTCAAATTATCCAAATATTCCATATATATATACTTATAAAAGACAATACATTTATACCATTTCCAAGGTCATTAATCAATTTCAATACTCAAACACATATTATAATTTCCTCTCATCCATAGCACATAGCATGAAAATCAAAATGAGTTCAACCTATAATTTAATCAAAATCAAACTCAGGCATAATAATTAAGCCATTTTCAACGCATGAACCATGCTACCGCAAACACCATCTATTCATAATACTTATTACTTTAACTAAAATGAATATAACCTACAATCAAGCATAATCGAATTATCAAAACCAAGCTCACTAAACATTATAATCAAGCACACATATGACCAGGCCTACGAATAATTAACTAATTCACATATGCATACTTTATCTTAATATAAACACATCCAAACTAATTTAACAAACTTATGACCGATTCTACCATACCACATACAAGGTCATGAACCAAAATTAATATACAATCACATAGCACAATTTATAATTATCCATAGCATACGAAATTTTGACCAAAATAGACTTAAACCATAACTAAACTGAAACCAAAACCAAGCAAGTTAATTAAGCCATTTTCACATGGCTAATATACAAACATTTTCAAAATAACTAACCCTGAAGCCAGTCTATACATGCCATAATTTAAGTTAGCTTATAAGGTACCAAAACAATAGATAGTGTGATGAACTTGGCTGACAGTCTTCGAGCTTGTAGCTTAACTCCAAAATCTATAAAACAGAGTAAACATAACACACAGAGTAAGCTATCAAAGCTTAGTAAGTCATAAGAAAAAGAGTAACCTAATAATATCATTAATTTAATTAATTAAAGCAAAGTATTTTATCAATATAAATATAGATCCAATCATATAAATTTCATATGATACAATTAAATATTCATTCATAAAAGTCACTTTGACCGAATGCTCCCCTAGCCAAGTGAACTTATTATCATTAAAATTCCAAAGCTAAAAGACCATTATTAACCTAGTTCACATACATATAAATGCACAAGCTCATACATTACAAAATAATTTCATACACAGATATTAGACTTGTAACCGAATACATATAATCATACATACTATTAATTTAAACTCATTCCATTATTACTCGCATGGCCGAATATACTTATCTAACTCACATATAATTTTCAATTGCATTACACACAGTTTGTAGTAAGTACCAAATTATTCACTTACCATATTTTAAGTAACCAACAAACCAATTTGTACGTGGCCATCTGACCTATTTTACATGTTTGAACATAACTTATCTTTGCCCGATGAACCATTTGGAATTGGATAGGACACTCGAATAATCACACAAATCATACAATGCCAACGTCCCAGACGAGGTCTTACATGTAGTCACATATCGTTGCCACTATCCCAAACAGGGTCTTACTCATAAACACATATCGGAATCACATATCGATGCCATGGTCTTACTCGAACACATATATCGGAATCCTATGTCATGACATATGTATCCTAACTACTCCTAAGGTTCATACGGGGCTCTCAGACGACGTAACTCGGTCGAAACGAATTCGAAAATGTAGTAATCAAGCTTTTTCATATTTAGTCATAACCAATATAAATTCTAACATTTCATAACAGCATATAAATTTAATATTTAACTACCATTAAACATGTCTATTTGCTTATAAACTTACCTTGGACGATGTAAAACGGAACGGAGCGGCTATTCGACAACTTTCATTTTTCCCCGATCCAAATCCGATTTCTTTGGTTCTTGATCTAAACATATTCAAATTAAGCTCATTCAAACATATTTTCATTCAATTTACTCTAAAAACACATAAATGGGAAAATTACCATTTTACCCCTAACATTTACAATTTTTACAATTTAGTCCCTATTGCATAAAACACAAAATATACAAAATTTCAGCATACCCATGATGAGCCAAATTTTACCCACTCTCAAAAAAATCCATATATTTCATTTATTTCACATTTTAGTCCCTCAAATTATTATTTTTGCAATTTAGTCCTAATTACTCAAAATCATCAAAAACTCCAATACAAAACATGTTAATCTAAAACATATCTTTCATATTTCACCATCAAACAGCAAAAATCACAAGCTGTCAACAATGGCACAACTCAAAATATTCATCAAAATAAAAAATTCAAGCATGGGTTTTGTAGTACTCGAAGCAACGATATCAAAAACGTAGAAATTATCAAAAACCGAGTAAGAACAAACCTTGAATCAAGCTTGAAAGGTGGCTGAACCTTTGAAACCTTATTCTTTTATTTCTTATTTAGCTATTCGGTCATGGAAGAAAAAATATAAACTATGGCTTGTTTGTTTATGTTTTATTATATACATATTATTATATATTTTACCATTATAACCTTAACAAATTTACTTATAAAACATATATAACATGCCTATTACCGTCCACCTATAAAACCAATGGTTTATTTGCATTATAAATTCCTCCACTAATAAAGACAACAACAAATTAGCACTTTCACATTTAACCACCAACTTTTCCTTTTACGCGATTAAGTCCTTTTATTTAATCGGACACGCAAACGATAAAATTAAATCACGAAAATTTCACAGATATTAATTCACACATAATTAGCACCGAAAATAATTGTTAAAATATTTTTCTGACTAGGGTCTAAATCGAGCTCTTACAAAACCTCTAACACACTAACTCCCTTACCACTCGAACCAGCAGTCTCATTCTAATATGATTTTACAGTCAATTTTATGTAAACCCACTCAGCTAGGGTAAGGCTTGGATAAAAAAGAACAAAACTAAAAAAGATGAGACTTGGACCCAAGACCTCACACACAAACCCATAACACTTAGCCATTGAAGCAGACATACACTTGTGTCAAATAACTACAGAATCAGAAATAAATTATTTAGGGTGTTACAACTAAATTGATAGAATCTAATAAACATTGGAGGGCTAAATTTATTATTTTGTCAATAAAAAATTTCATTGTTAGTGATTTAATGGAGGAGTGACCAAAATATTAAAATTTAATAATGTTAGTGATTGAAATAGAAAATTTTAAATGTAACAACCCACACTTGGTCCGGTCGTCGGACTTGGGTTACAAGATGCTACAGAAGATAATAGATTAATTACATGTAAATTCGATATTTAGCAATCAAAGCAGTCAATATAACATTCATAATTCAAGTAGGCTATGGTTCACACATCAATCTAATTCCCAAACGAGATTACGAATGCTCTAAACCCATCCCGGGAATAAATAGGGACTTAATTATAAACTTAACAAAAATACATGGAAATTTCAGTAAACGTGGGCCATACTGCTGTGTGGCCAAGCCATGTGACAGGCTGATGCCGTGTGGTGCTGAACCATACAATCGTGTAGTCTTGAACCATACAACCGTGTACTCTAACTGCATACAAGACTAATGTCGTGTATTGCTGGGTCACACAACCATTTAACAAACTATGGATGTGTGGACCTAATTGTAAAACTTTCCAAATATTCACATGGTCATGTAGATAGACCGTGTGAGAGACTGAGACCATGTCAACATTCATGAATCTAAATTACCAGTAGCATACGGCCGTGTCAACCAACTATGTGTAACACATGGTTGTGTGGCAAACTGTATGTGCAAAAAAAGGCACCTAATTTACTATTTAACTCAACCTTACACAAAGACTTACAAAACATTCATTTACTAAAATCAACACCTGTCAAATATGCACATTTCAAGCCTAAAATATAACTTATAAAGCATTCCTAAATGTCCAACCAATATACCACAATTGGCACCGCAATAAACAAAACTATTTCAATCCATTCATTCATAATTTATGCATTCATCCAACTATCACATTCTAATCACTTAGCACACATTCAACCTAGTCACACACATCTTCATATCATACAAGTATAAGTTAAGTTCAACTTACCAAAACAATCTCATAAACTTGCTTTAATACAATACCCAATCAAACATACCAAAATGGGCAGGCTCATATATTTAAACACCAAGCACACGTATATATATCACACTTATTGCATGTCCCTTATAACCAAATCAGGATGAACTAAAGATTACCAAAAGAGACTCTAGATAGCGTGAGCCCTGGAAGTGATCCGATAGCCAAGTTTCGTAAAGGAGTAACTACAGGAAACAGAAAAATGAAATAGGGTAAGAATTAACATGCTTAGTAAGTTCATAGTTACTTAAACAAAACTCTTACCTCAATTTACAATTAAGCAAATAGATATAAATAATGTAATACAATTTCCTGTTAAGACATTTACAATAACAAGGTGAGCATTTCATATATCAATCGTATAATCTCTCAATCATTCAATACGACATATTTCCGTATCATTCAATAGGAAAGATTCAGCATATGAATCATATTAACCAATTGATCATATCAATTTATATTCATAACCAAACACCATTTCCTTTAAAAATATATACCTGTCACTACATATCACATGTAACACCCTCAACCTGTAACACCCCGTACCCGAGACCGTAGCCGGAGTCGGACACGAGGGGTTTGCAGACTTAAATCACTCGCTTTCACAGTCCATTTTAAAAATTTCCAGGCAGTTGGCTAACTGCGTCACTGTCACTTTAAAAATCATATCTTGAGTTCCAACACTCGGAAATTAGTTTCGTAATTTTTCCCTGAAACTAGACTCATATGTCCATCTACAGATTTTTTTCTAGAATTTTTGGTAGGGCCAATTAGTACAGTTTATTAGTTAAAATCTCCCCTGTTACAGGGTGCGACTACACTGACCTTCATGCATTACGATTTGGATATCTCCCTGTACAGGGCTTCAATACTGATGTCGTTTGTTTTTGTAGAAACTAGACTCAAAAAGGAATCTATACATATATGGCATGACTTCTAAATGTCTCTGGTTAATTTATAATGAATTTCCAAAGTCAGATCAGGGAATCCAGAAACCGTTCTGGCCCTGTCTCACGAATACTTCAACATCTCATAATATACTGTTCATATGAGCTTCTCGTTACTTTCCTATAAAAATAGATTCATCAAGGTTCGATCGCATAATTTATTCGCTATTTAATTCCTTTCCTACTATTTTTAGAGATTTTTCACATCCACATCACTGCTGCTGCCAGCATCTATTTTTAAGGTAAACTTTACCTATTTCATGATCCTCCATGGATCAACTAGAGTTTGTCATACATATACCAAAAGTGATCATGAATAACCATTCCCATGACTAACCGTTACCGACATTTCCATACCTCTCGACGGACAACATACAAAACGATTATAATGCTATGATCAAAGTATACTTAAGCCATTTTCGCATGGCTATCCAAATTTACACAAAACCGAAAGGTATATGACCTACAACAAAAGGGTAGTCCTATACATGCCATTTCAAAGTTCAACCAAAAATATACCAAAAGGAGCTTTGATAGTGTGGCCGACTTCGACTTCAAAAATCCCGAGTCCGATAGCTGACGAACCAAAATCTATAAAACAGAGAATCAAAGAAACGGAGTAAGCATTTAATGCTTAGTAAGTTTTAAGCAGTGTCAACAGATAACAATCAAATTATAACATAGTTGTTCGTATTTTTATTTCACTCTTCCTTCGGGCATACCATCCCTTTACCGAATATGCACATCTCATCATATATAATAGGCAGATAAATTCTCACTTGATAGTGACCTCTTATGATCATAGGTACATTACATATTTTTACCTGACTTTCCACATTGACCAAATGCATAATAATCATAGAACAGTCTTATCGCTTTACTCACATGTGCATCACATAACGACCTTGTGATTTAGTCTAAATCAAACTTAAATATAATCTCAAAATACATACCTGACCAACTTAACGCATTGAATGTATTTATTACCAATTGTTACTGTGAAGTCGTATAATCTTACGCTTTACTTGAATCTTCAGCAAAACCTTTAGTTCGGGGCTTACCTAGACAAAATCTCCACACGTAGTCATCGGGTCTTTAGAGCTCGGATATAGTACGAGCACGGCTTCCTCGGACATTAATCGCTGATAATATTCTCGCACAAAGCTCAGGGGTTTTAACCCGGATATAGTACTGACACAAATGCCCTTCGGGACTTATCACATTTATACACTTTCACATCCATCACGTTGGCCACTCGGCCCTATCACATATATACACTTTCACATTCATCACATTGGCCATTCGGCCTTATCACATATATACACTTTCACATTCATCACATCGGCCATTAGGCCTTATTACATATATATACACTTTCACATTCATCACATCGGCCATTAGGCCTTATCACATATATATACACTTTCACATTCATCACATCGCCATTAGGCCTTATCACATGTATATACACTTTCACATTCATCACATCGCCATTAGGCCTTATCACATATACTATCATGTACAGACTTGGTCTTGGCGAATCTACATCAATCATTTTCCAATGAATAATTCAATTTCACGCCATACTATCATTTCATATTCGAATACTCATAAACTTACAATTTCACAAATTTTAATATCAAAGATCCATCTAACACTCATATATCATTTTACAATATCACGATTTAGAATTCAAGTATGGGTTTAATCAATAGCTTATGAGCAACTAAAACAAGTTTTATCCATGTTTACAACAAAATCACATATTCACTACGAGCTGTTTTCCTGAGCAATGGTCACTAAATTATTTATAACCGGAGCTACAAGACTCCAAATCACTTGCCGTTAATTTTCTCTGAATATAGACTCATATATCTTCCATCCATAAAATTTTCAGAATTTTTGGTTTGGTCAATCAATACCAGATTTTTCTTAAAGTCTCCCCTGTTTTACTGTTTGACTAATCTGACCACTCCTCACTACGAATCAAATTTTTCATTGTACAGAATTCATAATGTGTTCTATTTGATTTAATTTGAAACTAGACTCATTAAGGAGTCTAAGCATATAAATCTTATCTTATAACCATTTTTGTACAAATTATAATGATTTTCCAAAAACAGAACAGGGGATTTCGGAGTCATTCTGACACTGTCCCACCAAACTGTAAATATCTCTTTATAAGAAATTTCTTTGCTTCCACGGTCTCTTTTATAAGAAACTAGACTAACTAAGCTTTGATTACATATTTTATTCAGCCTATACTTCTACACCAAAAATTTATAGTGATTTTCTAAAATCACGTTACTGCTGCTGTCCAAAGCAAATTATTACAATTTGCTCTTAAATTTCCAAGTCCAAACACTTATGAACTTACCATTTGAGTTTAAGACATATCATGGCCACATCATATCTTATTAAATCAACTCATTATGTCCTATTATGATTGAATTTACTCAACTTTTAATCACTTAAAACTTACCTCGGATGTGGTCGAACGATTTCAAGCGCTATTCGATCACTTTTTCTCTTCCCTTATCCAACTTTGGTCCTCTAAGCTCTTGAGCTAATTCAAACAAATTTAACTTATTAAAGTCTCATTATGCTAGCTTATGGCCGAATATGACAAGGAGTTTGATAGGTCATATGGCCACCTTTAGCTCAAACACAAAATGGTCATACGCATTTTTAATCACATTGAGCAATTTAATACAGTTAATCTAACATTTCCTCATGTGCACCTTTATGACCGAATACATGCAACACCAAGCTATCTATTCATTCATGTGTGCATCTTATTTAAGCATGTATATCCACAATCGAATTCATCATATAAATATCTATGATTTCACTCAAATAATCTCATTACAACACATGGTGCTCCAACCATTATTTAAATTCAAAGCTCGGCTAGTACACATATATACACTAGCAATCAATTACTAACATTTGCACTTCATCTTAATAGCTAGCTTAGCAAACCTTAATTTAACACATAATTCATACATATCACATTCCAAGCATTTACTCAATTCTATCACTTAAAACACACACATTACTCAATAACTTCATAGTTCAAATTCGGCAACTACACCACTAATATTCAAAATCATATTCGGCCTTAGTACTCCCTTGTTAGCCGATTTTTTTTTCTTCATTTAGCAACTAAAATAATAAACCACAACATTTAAATTCATCTCATTCTTCTCCCATTTGACCGAATGAACATTTATCAAATGAAAATTCAACTAAACAACATCTTTCTTTCTAAAATGTATATACACCACACTATCAATTGAAGGTTAATTCATGGTAACATTAGTATTGAAAGGTTGCGTTGTGGGCAGCCTAAGAGGACTCGCAACACTTGGCTTAATTGCTGTAACATATCACATTCGAGGCTGATTCGGACAGCATCAATAATACAATATTTAGACAGCATAAACAGGCAGCAATTAACAATACCAACAAGGTAAAATTCGGACAGCAATTTGACAGTTTCAACAATTATCAAATAAAAGTTCAAGGAAAACTCACCAAGGTTCCCAACACCGATTCTACCTATTCAATTTGCTCCTCCCTTTTAGCCTTCTACTTGAAAATTTCAACTTATAAGCAAACAAATTTCATGGTTTTCCACTACATGCACCGGCCTCTCCTCTCTAGCTTCATTTGAAAGAGACAAGGAAGCAAGATAGAAAAATAAAAGTTGAAGTCTTTCTTTCTTCCATTCACGGCAATGGAGGGGGGGCAGCCACACATTTTTTTTTGTCATCATTTACCTTCCCATTATTATTTTATCCTTTCTCACATAAACCATTAGCACAACATGTTTTATGACATGTTTTGCCCATCACCCTTTGTCATGGCTGGCCACTAGTAATTAAATGGGGGAAATTGACATGCAAGTCCACCCCTTTGATTACATGCACTAATAGATCCTTATAGATTAACCTATCACATTTCAAAAGTGTCACACATAAGTCCTATTGACTAAATTCACATGCAATTTACTAAATCGAACCTTAAAACTTTCACACATTCATAATCACATATTTTAGACAATAAATATCATATTCAAATAATTTGGTGACTCGGTTTAGCGGTCCCGAAACCGCTTTCTGACTAGGGTCACTTTATGGCTGTCACACAACCCGACCCAAATCACCGAGTTCGGATATATGATGTTACGACGTAAACACAATTAGCATAAATTTTTCACCAATCTGTTTATAGTCCTTTTCATACATACTTCATATTATTTTAATAAAGGTTTCTGAACAAAAGAAGTGAGAAAAACATTCAGAAATACAACAGACTCTTAGGGATAAAAAAAATATTATGTTACATTACAATACACAAGTACGTTAAAGACAAACTCATCTTAGCATAATGTACTATATGCCATATTCCTAAAATGTTCTATGTATGCATAATAACCTAACTCAGCATTCCCCTAGTGCATTCTTGGCTTGGCCTTTCCTGGAAAATTCATTTTTACAGCAACACTTGAAACATGATCAAAACGCATGTAAGCTCACGTTAACTTAATGAGTTTTAATATAAAATACCTCAGAGCCTTTCTAAATGGATTCTTTACCTTGGATAAATTAGATTACCACTCTATCTTTGGAAGATACATTCATAATGTCATATATATGTACTTCTATGGCAACCATCACACTTAATGTATCAACACTCACTTCACTTTTTAGTTGACTCCATATCTTACCAGACGATATCCATATTTTTTTTTTCTCTTAGAACAGTGAATGTACTTATCAAAATTTTTTTCTCTTAGAACAACGAATGTACTTATCAAAAGAATATTTATACAAAGCCCACTTTTTATGAATTTCCTCTTCAAACAACCTTTAACATTTATTCCCCAGAATGGTTATTCAAAAATACTAATTGATTTTACATTTGGTGGACTCTCATACTAAGTTGGATAACTGTCAGACTACTGTGGTAGATTCCCTATTTATAAATACAAATACCTACTTTCTTTCAAGAACCATCGCTTAAGGCTCATTCAATTTCATCACAAGACTAACCAAACCAAGTTAATTTCAGACGTATCAGATCCTTATCATAGATTTATCTACCGAATAGATCTCAGGACTTACCCATATCTTACCACAAAGGAAAATAACTAGATTATGCTATGTAGGTACCCCCAAATACGCCATATAGGCATTTCATAATTTTTCATAAAGGCATTTACAAAATATGCCGCAAAGGCATCTCACGAACTACTGTGTTTGCGATATGGATTTGCCTAAATTCATCATCGCGTGAGGTTTGCCCATCATTGCCCTGGGACACGCAGAAACCCTAATAAATAAGCACGATTCATCTGCCCTTTCTAGAATGTGCCATGATCATGGTCTTTCCTCAGAATGGTCATACCAAATTTTACGTTTACTATCTCGACGGACTTTGTTGCATACCACTGTGTTGTCAAAACTCACATAACATAATCTCCTAATACTCCGTTAAACCCTCGTTTCTCCAACATTTTCGATCATGCACCATACATCTAACATAAGTACACATTCGTGTAGGCTATACTCATTTTCCTATTTGAAGCATGCTTCTTTACATGTTTCAACCACATCAATACTATCATGCATTACCGTACATGTTCTGTGTACATACATACATTTTCTTCACAGAATCACGTGCACCTAAACATATAGCACATAACGCACTCAAACTTACACGGACACTATATGAAGATCACATATACATACTAAGCAGTCGTTTAAGAACTCATGCATTGTTACTAGAACATCAATCACTAGAACTTTTTGAAATAATTATAGGAGCCAAGATTAGGATCTCACCTAGTGCTCACCTAAACTGCAACTTAGAGTACCTAACTAGAACATCTGTAACACCCCTAACTCGTTTCCATCACCAAATTAAGGTTATAAAGTATTACAACACACATCGAATCAAACAACATCTTAAAACCATTCAATTATTAATTTAAATATCAATATTCAATCTAAACATTATACATAACATATATAAAAATACAAGACTTATATCGAGCTTATAGGGCGTTAAAAATAGTTTGGAAACAATCAGGAACTAATTTAAAACAAAATAGAAAAACATGGAAAAACTTGAAAACAAGGGTCACACGATCGCGTGGCCAAGCCGTGTGACAGAGCCCAGGTCATGTGGCTCAGGAACATGGCCATATGACTAAACCATGTATGGTTCAAAAATAGGATTACATGATTGTGTTGCAAACCGTGTGCCTATCCGTGTGTAAATCGAAATAGGGTCACATGACCGTGTAGCAGACCATGTGCCAAACCGTGTCTAATTTGACATAAGGTCACACAATCGTGTTTTCAGGCTATGCAACAACCTATTACCGTGTTGGACAAACCTACACCAAAATTAAATAGTCCACACGGTCGTGTGGTGTGACCGTGTCTGGCACATAGTCGTGTGACAGCTCGTGTCCCAAGCAATGTGCACCTAAAATAGCTTTGAAAACAAGACAAAACAATACCCATTTCTAAATGCCAAGCCAAATCAAAATCAATCATTCACATGCCTTCAAAACACATTCAAACAAGCTTAAAATATACCAAAATATCCAGCCTAAGTGTCTAGCCAATATGCCCTCATTGGCACTACATTTCATGTACCAATCAATTCACATTCAAAGACTACAAGTTCCTACCTTTTACACATGCCAAACATACCAATTCATCCATACCTTTCACATTCAATTCTACCATGTTTTAACCACATTCATGAAGCGCCAACCAAATAGCCAAATGCAAATACATATAGACATTTACAAGACGAAACAAGGATGTACATAACCATAAGTATGCAACTATCACACTAACATAAAACATATCACTTGAAGTAACTACCTATATATATACAAGTTACTTCCCTTACATGCCACATATTCCCAAAACAAACAATTTCAAAATCTACTGAAAGGTAACTGGTATTTTGATCTTCAAGTTGTTTCGATCACCCGATTCCACAAAACAAAATCTATAAGGAAATAAAAAAACAACATAAGTAAGCTTCAATAGAGCTTAGTAAGTTCACAGGTTGAAAAGTTAAAACTTACCAAATAAACATAACAAATTGTATAGTAATAATGTTAATAAACATTATTCTTGGCAACCACAACCATTCAATAGGTGAGTTTTACATATATACGAGTTGTACAATCTATTCAATCGTTCAAGATCATTCGATACCAGATCACAATATAATATCAAAAAATCATGAAAACATTTGTATAATCCAATAATAAGTCATTTAACCATTGAAAAACTACCTGATGAATGATATAAATAGATATGGATACGCGATTATCCACCCAAGACACGCCAAAAAGCTCCAACGAGCTAAACCAACCGAGAACACACCTGGGCAAGAAGTATCTATCTCGTAGGCTAACATCCCTCTAGAAACATGCTTGGGCACCAAGTGCCAAGCCCATAGGCTTTACATTCACCCCCAGTAACACGCTAGAATCACTGTAAATATAACACGATAGTTAGTAACAAATGCTGGACTTCGGTATTTTCAGCGGATACTAACAAGTCAATAATCATCATCTCACCACAAGTCAATCTCGTACCACGCACAATATAACCTATTGGCATGCCAATTGTATCCTATCCTACATTCATCTAAACTCGATACAAGTAATCACAATAATATCTTACAAATCAATTACATTTCTCATCTTAAATTAACTTTATGATTATTGCATTATATATATACAAATATTCAGCAAATCATAATTCACAAGTCAATATAATATTACAAATTATTCTAATTTAAACCATATGAACTTACTAGGTCTAAACTACAGAGAAAGTAAAATTCAGGGACTAATCAACAATTTTCCCTTTTTCAAGATTATCTACTTGTTCTTGATCTATAAAGTAGTTTATTTCAATTTATTAGCTTCAACTTCATATAATATTCAATTTAATACATATTTCTTCCTATTTGCAATTCTTTTCACAATGGCCTTAAACTTTTACACTTTAATCAATTTAGTCCTTAAGACCAAAACAAGATTATTTTCACAATTAATCAATTACCCATGTGCTGAATTCATTAACACACCAAAACAGTCCTTACATGTTGAAATTTTCCAAGAAAACCATGTCTAATTTAATTCATTTTCAATTCCCTATACATGAAAACTAATAAAAAATCACTTTACAAACTAGTTCAAACTCATCATCTAGCTTCAAACCAAAGCATTAACATCAAGAACATCAATGGAAAGTTTTCAAAACTTTGATAGTTTCACAAAATAGTCCCTAAACTAGCTAGATTTCATTACAACAATCTCAAAAACGTAAAATTCATGCAAAACGGATATCAAATACACTTACATGCAAGGAAAATTGCAAAATTGAAGCTTCCTGCTCCCCAACAATGGTGTTCGGCTAGGAAAATGAAAGAAAGAAGATGATGAATGCTACTTTGTTTTTATTTTATTATTTTAACTTATGATTAATAATAATAAAATTATAAAACACCAAATTTTAATTCATTTCTTCCACAGACCATCCATATTAATTAGTTATGGTCTAATTGCAACATAAATGCTCCAAATTTAACTATTTAGGGCATTTAACTAAGAAAAAATCAATAGCAAGAAACTTTTTAAACTTTTACAATTTAATCATTTTTCTGTAATTAACTAACCAAACGTCAAAAATTCTAAACCATATTTTAATATGACACTAATGACTTTGTAAATATTAAATAATTAATATTTACAAACTTACACGTCGAAATTGTGGTCCCAAAACCACTATTTCTAAAACCATCGAAAAATAGGTTGTTACAACATCCCTCTCGAACCAATAGCAACAACTCTTTAGGCGACTAATTAGGTTGTTTTTTTTTGGAAAATTTAGGTGCTGAGTGGCTCGGGAATGTTTTTGCATCAAAATCGTACATATTGTGTTCCCAAAATACGAAAAACAAAGTTTTGGTGAAAGCCAAAATTGCCTACTGTCGACGCCACACGGGTGTGTGGTCGATACTTAAAGAACATGGAACCACCATTAAAACTCATTTATAGACAAATGCTAACATCTCAATTATAAACAACCCCCATGCAAGTCTTTTTATTCACATCTTATTGTTCATATGCTTCTTAATATCATTATTCTTTCAAAAACTTAACATGTAGAGCTATCAGACTTACCAAGGGGTAAAACATCCACTGATTAATTCAAAAACCTTAGCTTCCAATTTAATAAAGGAGAAGAAAACATAAAAGTTGAGAAGAAAAGCCAATGAGTAATATTAAAGGAAGAAAAACCTTCTAGACAAATCCTTCTCTCCATATATATATATATCCAATTCCCCTTAGTGGAACTTGACAAGTGTTGATTGTATCCAAAATTTTTCCTAATAAATGACCTACAAAATCCGGGAGAAATATAAATGAGAATCTTGTACAAATATTATTTGACCAGTCAATCCAGTTGACTCCTAACCAGAACATGTTACAAAACCCAATTAGCACAGTGCTCAAGCAAATCGGGCATACTATACTTTTGGCAGTAACTCACACTGGGCTTACTCTTTGCTTGTCACACTTTTTTCTTAAATAGTAGAATAACCTAAGAAAAATCTTTAATTACTTACGCAACAGATACTTTATGCCAACTCTAATTTACCAAAAGACTTCGAATGGGTAGACTACACTACACCAAACAAATAACTTCACATATACAGATCTTCTAATTGGGTTCACCAAATTTGGGGTGTGACATCACATTTACAAAGTGAGCATTTCATAAATATAACTAAAAAATTTCCAGTCACTTTGATATAATTTCCAAACAACTTTTAAACATATATTTATCATCCGTTCAATTTCATCAATTAACATTTCAATAATTGTACCAACATATCATTTCCAAGCAACTTATGAAATCAATCAATATGCTTTCTTTTAACATTAGCCCAATGAATTATAGCAAAATAATTCGGATAATCGAATAACTGCACCACACTAGGGAGCACCATAGCGCTATCAAAGGCACTGAAGTGCAAAAAGGGGCACGATTGTGCAAATAGAAGCACCAAAGTGCAAACCCGTACAAGTATGCATTCTAACCCTATTGGCATGCCAATTGTATTCTAATCATTTATTAAGTTCAAATGGGCACTTAAACAAGATTCATAGCACTTTTAAATCAGGGGCACTTCCATGTTATCAATGCACATTCTATAAACATGTTACATTTCTTTAGAAATCCATATAAATCACATTCACTAGTATTTAGCAATTCTCAATTTAATCCTTACTTACCTTAGTATTTGTGTATAACATTTCCATTCCAACTCACCATATTATCACCATATATAAAAATAATTCAAAAACAAGCAACATCTATAAATACATTTCATTGCACTATGAACTTACATAATACAACTAGCAAGCAAATTTGTTCGTAGGGATATTTCTGCAAATTTCTCTTTTTCCCTAATTTTCCTCCATACAATTCAATCATTGATCTATATAATAATTCATTTCACAATATCAACTTTTATCACTTTAAACCATCTAAATTCATTAATATAATATATTTTATTCATTTTGCACAAATTTCCTAAAATTTTGCATTTTATTCAATTTAGTCCCTAAACCGACACTATTATATCTTTAAAATTCAAGCTTTTATTTTCAATCCAATTACAAATTCATCACTCTACAGCCTTC
Organism: Gossypium arboreum; assembly: GCF_025698485.1. NCBI lineage: Eukaryota > Viridiplantae > Streptophyta > Magnoliopsida > Malvales > Malvaceae > Gossypium > Gossypium arboreum. The sequence continues at coordinate 90,714,861 of NC_069077.1, forward strand.
TAAAAACATATTTTTCAGAAATTTCATGAAAATTTTTACATTATTACAATTTAATCCTTATATACAAAACTAACAAAATTTATTTAACAAGTTAGCCCCTATTCACAACTAAGCTCACAAACATACCGTTAAACATAAAAAGATTTAGTTTACATCAATGGCAATATTTTAAAACTTTAAAGGTTTTGAAAATGGAGATACGGGTTAGTTAGACCTGATTGCAACAATCTCAAAAATATAAAAATTACGAAAAACGAATCTTAAATATGTTGACATGCAAGGGCCAAAAACTTCCATCAATGAAAAATGGATTCTCTTCTTAAGTTAAGCATTCAATCAAGAGAAAATAGAAATGGGAAAGATGATGACCACTTATTTCATGTTTTAACTTTTATTATTATTAATTAATTATATAATTTAACATATAATTATAATAAAAACAAACTGAAATCGTGTCACTATTTTAAAGTATTGCATAATTGCCATACTACACCCTAAACATTTGCCACTTAAACCATTTAGCTAATAAAATTAATATTTACTAACTTTTACAATTTTTACGATTTAATCGTTTTTCCTTAATTAACTATCTAACCATTACAATTTTCGGACCAAACTGTAATCCACTTATACAACAACTCCATAAATATTCAAAAATTATATTTATGAGCTCGATTTATGAAAATGATGTCCCGATACCTCATTTCCTAAAACTATTGACTTTTAGTATGCACCACTTGTACTTTGATTAACTGATCAATTAATAAAATCTATTAAATCACGTTTCACCATTATACTATATTTAACTCATAAATATTAATTAAATATATCTATGGACTCTCTCTGTAACCCCCTAACCTGTTTTCTTCATCAAATTAGGGTTTAAGAGTATTGCGGCACATAACATAACAAATGACAACATAAAACCTTTTAAATATTAATTTAAATACCAAATATTCAAACTACATATCATTCATAGTATATTTACATTTATGAACCCTAAACTGAATTTACGGGGTCTTAAAAATAGTTTGGGAACAATCAGGGGCCAATTTGAATCAAATAAAAAAAATATGGAAAAACTTAAAAATTTTGGAAATAGGGCTAACACGGCCATGTACAGAGCCTAGATCATGTAGCATAGAAACATGGCAGTGTGACCAAATCGTGTACAATTTGAAATATGGGTCTGTGTGCCTGGCCGTGTGCAAATTGTAATAAGATCACATGGCCGTGTCGCAGATCGTGTGAGCATTCGAAAAAGGTTCACACAGCCATATGGAACGTCCTGCACTTAAAATCAAAATCACATACAGCCGTATGGTGTGACCGTGTGATAGCCTATGTCCTAGGCTGTGTGCTCTTAAAAAAGCTTCCAAAATAAGACAAAACAACACCAATTCCTTAGGTACGAAGCCAAAACCAAATCATCCAGAAACATGCTTCCAAAACAAATATAAACAAGCCTAAAACATTCCAAAACATTCAACCTAAGTGCCTAATCAATATGCCATCATTTGACACCGTAATTCACACCAAATTAATTTAATTTCCATGCTACAAGTTCATATTCTAAACATATATCAAACATAAAAATTTAACCATTCCACTCATTATCCATTTCACCATAATCTATATACTTTTATATGGCATAAATAAATTGACCACAAATACATATACAAAGACACTTATAAGCCAAAACCAAAGTAATATAAACAAAGCTAGAGGTAAGCTCAAACCACATCATATTAGCAAAATAACATAATAACTCCTATTACATGCCATTTAAAACCATCAACAAAATAACCAAAACATCTACCAAAGTTATGGATGGATAGTGTGTATGTACTCCGACTAGGTTCCAACTGATGGATTCTGATGATCAACAAGAAAAGAAAAAACAACTAACGTAAGCAACTAATGCTTAGTAAGCTCGTATAAAACTTAAACATAAACCTAACAAATAGGCTCAATTTATCTAGTTCATACATAATTCCATGAACATGCTCATGAATTCATTCAAATCCTTTATACATCACATGTCCCACAAGTTAGTGAACTTAACAATGTAATATATAATCTTATCATTAAATAAAACATGTACTAATAATATCTCAATATACATTTTATTAATCAAATTCCAATTTGCATTACTCATTCCAATCAAATCATTTATGCCAATATTTTCCTTTTCATCTATCATGATCTCATAACATTTCATTATATAAAACATGTACTAGTAACATCTCAATATACATTTCATTCATCCAATTCCAATTTGCATTACTCATTCCAACCAAAAAAATTATGCCAACATTTTCCATTTCATCTATCATGATCGCATAACACTTCATAGAATTAAATTCACTTGTTTAAGCCTTTATTACACATTGAACCAAATGAAACAACATCGGATACACGAGAACCATGATCACAGAAAGTGTGCTTTTATCTATAACTGTAATCGTATCTATAATGCTCACATGAAGTGTGAATGGATCTACTCACATGAGTTGTGGGTCGGGATGTAAAGCTACACGATGCTGCTCACACGAGCTATGGAAAATCCACAAAAAATGCAGGACCTTAGCCATCGATAGGACATCTAAGATTAGCACCCGAAACTGTATAACCTCTAATGACATGTCATTTGTATCCTAAGTATTCACAAGGTTCAAATGAGACACATTACATATCCAAATCCGTTATATTCAATCCATTATACATTGTTAAATATACATCCATAAAATTCACTTTTCAACCACAATCTTCAAGTTAGTGAACATTATGATTTAATCCAAGTCATTAGTTAACATGTAATAATCAACTAAAGCTATATAAAGCACAACATTAATAAACAATTCAACTGAAATAGCAATTAACAAACTTAATCGATATAAGAACTTACCTATACAAAAATGATTACTAACACAAACCGATGATTACTCTGCTACTTTGACTTTTCCAAGATTTGAGTTTGATTTATACGTTTCTTGATCTAGATAATAATTTTTCATTCAATTAAACAATTCAAGCAACTTAAATCATTAAACTTATACTTATAGGCCCATTTTATTATCAATTTACAAAATTACCCCAACATTTTACGCTTTATGCAATTTAGTCCCTAAACTGAAACTTGCAAATTAAACATATTTAACCATCATTCATGCTAGTAGAATTTCCTAGGATTTCTAACCAGCCCATATTTATCACTATTTTAAAATATTTCCATAAGGTTTTACTATTTTAACAAATAAATCCTTAAACATTAAAATTACTAAAAAAACACTTAACAAAATACCTATATTTAGCTATCAAGTTCATGAATCTATCAGAAAAATTCATAAACACCTTTAAATCATTCATGGTAGTCCCTAAACTTTAAATAGTTTTATGAATTAACCCTCAGGATAGCTAAATTAAGCTAATATGAGTTCGAAAACATAAAAATCACTAAGAACAAGTGAAAAATACATATCATACACTTGATTTCAAGCTTGGCCGAACCAAAGAAGTTTAACCATGGTGTTTTCTTTAATTTTTGGTGATGATAATGATAAGTGAAGATGATAACATTTTTTTTATCTTTTGTTATTAACATATTTATTAAATTACTAGTATAACCTTATTAATTTCTCATAAAACCTATCACTAACAGTCCACTATTGTAACACCCTGAATAAATTATCTCTGATTTTGTAAATATTTGACACAACTATGTATCTGCTTCAGTGGTTAAGTGTTCTGTGTGTGTGTGAGATATATTGGGTTCAATTTCCACTTTGGCAAAATTTGTTATTTTTTCTAATCCAAGTCTTACCTTAAGGAGTGGGCTTACATAAAATTGTCTATTAATTTATATTAGAATGAGCTTGTTGGTTCGAGTGATAAGGGGTTGTTGTGTTGGAGGTCCTGTGTTCAAATTCTTGTGCGAGCGTGGATGTTATTTTTGCTTTGGTTGGCTGAGAGAGAGTTAGGATGGGATTGGGAGTCTGAGTGAGTGGGTAGTTGTGGTTGAGGAAATAGTGGGGAGTTGGGTTTTGGGAGTTATCAGATTTTATTTGTTATCTTTTTGTTTTCTTTTCAAAATTTTATTTTTTTTTCCTCTAAAAAGAATCCATGGTCAGCTGTTTTTTTGTTGGTGGCACTCTCGATTTCTTTCTTCTTTTCATTACCTTTTCATTTTTCATTCAAAATATAGTCGATCTTTTTGTTGGGTTCAGTGTTTTTCTGTTCGGAATGTGCATTTGGTAAGTACTTTAGAAGTTTCATACAATTTTGGATGTTTCGGTTCTGTTAATATTATGTATCTTGTTATTTAGGAGAAGATCAAGGGGCCGTGGACTTGTAATTGGTGCTTTAGTTGTGTGGAACCACCTTAGTTCGTTAGAGGGTAAGGATTTGGTTATTTGTTGGAATGAACGACGCCTTGGTTTCAGTTTTAGTATCGCTTTAGGCGACTAATTAGGTGGTTGTTTTGGAAAATTTAGGTGCTGAGTGGCTCGAGAGTGTTTTTGCATCGAAATCGTACCAAATGTGTTCCCAAAATACGAAAAACAAGGTTTTGGTGAAAGCTAAAATTGCCTACTGTCGACACCACACGGGTGTGTGGTCGATCGTGTGGGTGGCCGTGTGTGAGACATGGTTGTGTGTTTGATAAGGGCATGGCCGTGCGCAAGACACGACTGTGTAGTGGTGTGACTATGGCCGTGTGGGCCACACAGGCTAGGCCAAGTTGGGTGTGTGGGCCCACACAAGCGTATAGGTTTTAGGCCAGGCTGTGTGGGCCACACAGGCAAGGCCAATCTGGACGTGTGGGCCACATGGGTGTGGGCCCACACTAGCAATCCAAATAGGCATGTGAGCCCAAATTTCTAAAATTTTCCCTAGGATCTCACGGGTTGCTTCGATCGACTATGGGCCAACCGTAGGGTCGGTAAGGGCTAACCAAACCTTATATTATGTGATTTTTTTCTGATAGTATGCTATGAGTAGGACACTGTTATGCATGTTTGATTATTCGGCTATATGTATATCCGATATCTATATACAAGCATGATAAGCATGTTATATCTATATTTATATCTGTATTTTGTATCTGTAATTAGGGTGGGATTGTATATATGGAGGAATTGTTCTGTATGCCAACTTTCACCTATATTCTGGCAACTTGGCTGTATTTTATCTGATATGTGTCGTAATGGCACGATATGGTGTATAGGGATGGGTGGGTGTTTTTAACCCTACATGGTGTGATGGGATGGTCGAAGTTGGTGTGTAGAGGATAAGGGTAGGATTCTGTATATCTATTTTTGATATCTATACCTAAAAATGACTTAAGTCTGAATCTGTATCTGACTGTTCTATAAGATTATTGTATGTATTGCATGTTTATTTCTGTTGGGTTACACAATGAGTGTACAAAAAGTCACATTCGTTTGTCTATTCTGTACAGGAAATCCATAGACTTAGACAGGTCAGTGCGAGGGAGGCTCAGCGATGACCACTTGGTTGAGAACTGTTTTACTTAGTAATTTTTAGTTTTTGGTTATATTTTTGATTTTATTTGAGAGTTTGTAATTTCTGGGACTTTTTGGACTTTTTTTTTATTTTGGTTTTTAGATGCATTTTAACTCTTTCATTGCGTTGCACTAACGGAAAACACAGTTTTAAGAAAATAAAGGCTTTTTTGAAAACACGAATTGGATTCCTAAATTATATCGGTTTTAAGACTTCCACTGTAAAATATGTTTTGACAATTAAATGAATTAAACAACACTTTCAAAAATAGTTTGATATGAATATGAATTAAAAATCTTTAATGATTTGACGAGATGACTCTGTTTTTCAAAATCCTACCTTGTGATATCTTCGGATTCGACCATAACGTCTAGGCCGGGTTTGAGTTGTTACAACTATACTTCAGCTTGCTAAATTTACCAACTAAAACCTTTAATTCTTGGTTTTATGGCTATTTAATATAATTTGACTTATAGCAATAAACTGTTGTGACTATCTAAACATTAAAATTTCTTAACCAAATTTTAATACGATCCTATAATATCTTTATAAACATTAAATAAATAATAAAATACTGACTCATTTGTCATATTTATGGTCCCGAAACCACTATTTTTGACACCACTTAAAATGGATTGTTACACTTTCGTCAGAATTGTGGTCCTGAAACCACTGTTTCTAACACCATTGAAAAGCGAACTGTTACATTAAACATGGGTGACCAAAATAAAAACATTCTAATAGTTAGGAGACTATTCATATGGTTTACCCAACAAATAAAGACTATATTAATTCTGATTTATGGGGTCTGACTCTTGGCATCTCAAAAAGAGGTAATAAATATTTCCTAACTTTTATTGATGACCACTTTGGGAAAGTTTGGGATTATTTTTTGAAATAGAAAAACGAAGTCTTCAGAATCCTCAAGCAGTGGAAAATGTTGCTAGAAAAGTAAACTGGGAAGCCCGTGAAGCGGTTGAGAATGGATAATGGTCTTGAGTTCTATCCATTAGAGTTTAACGATTATTGCAAATAGGAAGGGATAGAAATACATTGCATCCTTCTTGGTACTCCACAGGAAAATGGAGTTGCTGAAAGGATGAACAGAACCTTACTTAAAAAGGCCTGATGTATGCTTTTTAATACAGGCTTAAGGAAGGAATTTTGGGTTGAAGCCGTCAATTTATCAAGCCATTTGGTTAATCAACCTCCCCATCGAGCATTGAATAGAAAAAGTTCTAGTGGAGATATAGTCAAGTAATCCTCCTAATTATTCTAACCTTGGAATTTTCTGTTGTCTTACTTATGCTAAAGTTAGCCAGGAAAGCTTGAACCAAGGGCCATAAAGTGCATCTTTTTGGGATACTCTTTTGGTATGAAAGGTTTTAAATTGTGGTGTTCAGAAACCAACAAAAAAAATGTTAGCAAAGATGCTACGTTAGATGAATCTGTCATGATTCATTTAGGAAAGGGGTTGCCTACATTTAAAGACACAAAAAACCATAGTGTCTCAAGCAAGGTGGATTCAAAGGAAGAAACAGTGGGTAACGTCATGATAAAAGGAAACATGATGTCGTAATGTCACATTGAATAGGATCAATGCCCCAACGAGGAAACATGGGATGTTGTAACACCCCTTACCCGTACCCGTTACTGGGATAGGATACGAGGCATTACCAAACACTACACAATCATTCATGCAAAAACTGGGCTATAAAATTTTTTCTTTAGAACAACCTCATTCATACATACACAAATTGTCCTTACTATCAGCCTACGAGGCCCAAAACAGCCGTCGGAGAACGATTGGGACTAAATCAGGAACTTCAAAAAGGCTTGGGAAAAATTTCATGCTTTGAACCTCACATGCCCGCGTGGAGGCAGGGAACACGCCCATGTACTCGGGATACGCCCATGTACCTTACCCGTATGGATTTATTTTTCATTTCAAACCTACAGGGGTTTTTACACGAACTAGCACATGCCCTTGTCCCTAGCCCGTGTCCATCACACGGCCTAGACACTCCCGTGTCCAAAAACCTTAACATTCTATTTATGACGTTAGCATCCAATTCGAGGCACATGGCCAAGGCATACGCCCATGGCCAGAGGTTGTGTCCTTCACATGGATGAGACACACGACTGTGTCTCTGCTCGCGTATTTATTATCATACATTCTGACCTAAAATTTAAGGTGCAGGGGATACACAACCGGACAATATGCCCATGAGGGCTGACCGTGTGTCACACACAGCCTAGACACATACCCACGTGTCTACCCGTGTGGACCATTTGGAGGCTATTTTCCAAGTCATTGGTCACCCTCTAACATCCATGCACATTTGTAAGCTTCAAAGGTATTTTACTTAGCCTAAATATACTCTTAACCCACATTGGCATAGGCTATTGTATGTTAACCTCATCTCATTGATTTAGCACATGCAAGGTTATCCTTTTCGTATTAAGGATTATCATATCGCATTGCGCATTTTACACTTAGACCATATTATAACCACATACCGTTTTATGCCATAACCACTCTCAAGTTATTTGACCTCATTTCATGTATCCATCCATGATAAACCACATCAACACATCACATGAAACATTTAAGCATTAGCATGCAAAATAAGTAGGGTTACAACCCACATTAATAATGGCCACATATCATAGCCATATATAAAATAAATTAACATAACATTTAAAGCCATTACTTTGCCTAATCAAATGACACATATAACAAAATGAACAAAGACCCTATACATGCCATTATAGCCAAATCAAGGTTTCTAGATACCAAAGTGAGACAAGTTGATAGTGTAGACAATGCTCCAACTGTCTTCCAATCTTCACGAGTCCACGAGCTCTGTTAATTAACATACAACCACATTAGCTATACAATCCATCAAGCATAGATTATTTTCCTTAACACGTGTACTCAATCGTCAAGTTAGTCCCAAAGTGACACAAGATAATAATCATCTTAGATGAGCTCATAAATTTAAGTATTTCCATTCCTTTTTCTCATTTTAACCCCGACAAATTTCTCGAAATCTCGATGGATATCTCATTTACTGTCAAATCATGCAAGTGATCATTTCAAGTACGCATTCTCGTGAACCTCGCTCTTATGACGGGATTACTAGTCCAGGCTAAATCCCCCGTAAAATAAACTCATAGAGTAAATATCAGGATTACCAGTCCAGGCTAAATCCCCTGCAATGACAATTACTGTAACATCCCAAAAGAGGGCCTAGTCAGAAGAGTGGTTTTGGGACCACAAATCTGATGTTGAAATATTTATTTTATGATTATTATGAGGTCTAGAATATGAAAATATGCATGTGTCAAAGTTTCATGAAGAAATTCTATGAGCAAGGTGTCCAATTGGAAAATAATGACCAAATTAAATAAAGTGCAAAACTTGGATTCTAGAAGCAATTTGTATAAAATTGCTTTAGATTATTACTTAGAAGTCCTTAAGGAGCAATTTTCCCAATTTCTAAGTTTTTGGAAAAAAATGGGCATGTATGGATAAAATTTGAAAGAAAGGTTATTTGGCTAATTAATGAAATAAAATGGGAAAATGAAGACAAAAATCAGCTCATCTTCTCCACCTACCTGCTAAAATTTGAGAGCCACCATAGCTAGGGTTTCTTCATTTTTCAAGCTCAATAGTAAGTACTCCCTAGCCCCGTTTTTAATGTTCTTCGTATTTTTAAAATCTCGGTAACTAACTCTCTCCATTTCTACCCATATTTTGAGTTAGGGTTCATGTTTGCAAAGTGCCCCATGAGTGAAAATGTTTATTCTTTGATGTTTTATGGAGGAATATGAAAGTTGGATGTGTGATAAACATCTTTTTCTAGGTGATTTTCATGAAAAACCCCTAAAAGAACCTTTTTGCAAAAAGTGTAAAATATGTGGTAGAAACGTGAAATAAGGGAAAAATGTGGGCTACCATAAGAGGAAAGAACATTCGGCTAGCCTTGGGTAATGTAGAAAATTCATGCATTTCATCTTACGAGCCTACGAACTAAATCGTAAGTAATGTGAAATGTTAGGGGCAAAATAGTTATTTTTTGGGCCAAAATTTAGGCCCGAAAAGAATAATGTGAGATGTTGATTATTTATTTTTATTGTTATAGACCCCGAGGAACAAATTTTGGAGGTCGATCAAGGAAAACGAAAGGTTTCGGAATAACTAAAACGCGAAATCAAAATGAATACCAGGTAAGTTCGAATAACTTTAAGTAAACTACTAATATGTCTAATTGCATGTTTTATGAATGTATGATAATTGGTTATAGTGATGGCATGAAAATCCATGAAATGTGTTAATAATAATGACATGATGATAAATGTCTGGGTTGGAGTAAAAAGGGAAATTTCATGGATAAACCATGGCTTACACGACTTGAGATCCTGCATGTGTTGCAGAAAAAGGATTTAGCCCAGATGGGTAATCCGTTGATCTCAAATATAGAAAGGATCTAGCCCGGATGGGTGTTCCTTGAGTGATCGAGCCTCTTGAAGAATATGTGTGCATAATGGATTTAGTCCAGACGGGTAATCCGACTAGGGTCTGAATTTAGCCTGGATTGGTAATTCAAATTCGAGCTCATTACGGGTGTTTGTCGCTACAATGGATTTAGCTTGTACTGGTAATCCCAACATCACCCTATGAGCTGATATTACGGAGGATTTAGCCTGGATTGGTAATCCCGCCGAAAGATGTGAGGTTCGTGGCAGTGCGTACTTGAGATGATCGCTTTTATGACTTGACGGTAAATGGATAATCCATCGAGACTTCCGAGAAGCTCAACGGGATTAACATGAGATATAAAAATGAAAATGTTGAATGATGAGCTCATCTAAGACAAATTTACATAGTGTATTGTTATGAGACTAACTTGTTGATTGAGTGCATGTGATAAGAAAACTATTTCATGCTTGTTGATTTTGTTACCTAATATGGATGTATGCTAACTAATCGGTAAGTTTACTTTCCAGTTATTCGAGCTTACTAAGCATGTAAATGCTTACCCCTCTCTTTTTCCTGTCTTATAGAGCTCGAGGACTCGTAAAGATTGGAAGACGGTTGGAGAATCAACACACTATCATCTTGTCTAGCTTTGGTATATAGATACTTTTATTTTGTTCAATGGCATGTATAGGGCTTTTGTTTTTTTGTTATATGTGTCATTTGATTAGCCAATATGAAAGCTTATAAAAGTATACATATTCACTTGTATATGGCCATGGGAATTGGTTCATTTTGGTGTAGGTTATGACCTGCCAAATTGTACATGTTATGTTCCAATGTTCTTATGATGATTAAATATGGTGTGTTATAATTAGTCACATATAATATGACCAAATCACATAGGGTGGTTAGGCCACGATTTGGTAATGAGTTAAGATAATGAGCCAAGCTTAATTGAGTTACAAGTCATAGAAATCCTTAATAAAAAGGGGATAACCTAGCATGTATGAAAACCGATGAGATGAGTTTTACATGCAATGAAACCGATGAGATGAGTTTTACATGCAATGAGGTGTATTAAGGTCATTTAAGAGTATATTAAACCATGTTAAGTGTTATTGAAAACTATCAGTGGATATGAATATTAGAGGGTGACCATAGGCTTGGAAAATGTCTCAACAAAGTCCACACGAGTAGACACACGGGCATGTATCTAGGCCGTGTGTGACACACGGACCGCCTCACATGTAACGCCCCAATTTTCGGGAATTCTGTCTGTGCTGGAAAAATTTAAAATTTCTGTGTTCTGTCTACTTGGCATAGGTTTAATTATGTTAGTGGGCCTCTAGAAGGCCCAAGCTTCAGTTAAAACCCGATATTTTTAATTAATTTTAATTCCATAGGGAAAAAGGGGGTTCTGGTTAACTGGGCTTTTAAGTATTAATTGGGTAAAATAAAACACAAGGAAGCAGGTGGCAAAGTGGCATGTGACGCCACTGGAAAGGCTATAAAGGTGGCGTGTGGATGCTAGGGAGAACCAAGGTTCAAGTCACAATGGGAGCATATTAAGGGAATTATTTTTTATGTTTAGAAAGGGTAAGTAATGGAACTCAAGTAAAAGACTGTCAGGAGGAGTTCGAGTTGCTCAGGAGATTGAGTAAGGAGGGGATAAGGGAGAGGATTTAGGAGCTGATAGGGAGAGCAGTATTGGCCGAATGATGGACTCTTGAGGAGCAAGAGTTGGCCGGCCAAGGGTTTCTTTAGGGGGCAAATTTCGGCTAGGTTAAATGCCAAGTATAAATTTGACATTTGGGGGTAAGTTGTGCCGTTTTTCTGGCCATCCTTCCTCCTCCTCCTTTCTTTTCTTTTTCTCTCCATCTACCTTCTCCTCTTCTTTGCTCCATAGCCGAATCCTTCTACCACTCTACTCTACACCACTTTCTTACTATTATTTTTAAGCCTTACAGCCGAATATCACAAAAGCTGAAATCCCGAAAGTTCATATTGTCTGTGCTGAATTCTCCTAGCAAAAACCTACTGATTTTTCTTCATCCTTTTTTATCGATTCTTTCTTTTTATAAACCCTAAACCTCTGTCAACAAAGCCACTACAAAACCCCCATATTTTCTTCACTGTTACAAAAAAAAACTGAAAACGCATAGCCATAGGGACATAGCCGAAATTTAAGATCACTAAAGGCTCGACTTTTGTTATTATTTGAGGGGTTAGATCTGCATCAGAATCGAGTAGAAGTTAATTGGAATCATTGACTGAAGGAACCGGTGGTAAGTTTTTGAGCCTAATCTTTATTTCAGGTTTTAGAAAAAGCCGAAACCCCTAAAGGTTAGGGAGACTGTCAAGTTGGGCTTGAAGCTCTAAGGGTTGTGATAACTATTTTATTTTTTGATGCTAGTGTGATCTAGGATCTGCTGATCAAAGGCTTGGACAAGTGGAACGACTGGATCAAAGGCAGTTCGTGTGTGGATCTCGTTAGCATATTGTCGCAAATAAGTGTGTAACTGACACCCTCTTATAGACTAGATCGGCAAAAGCCGAAATGCTGAAAAGCTGATATTTTGAAAACTTGCGAGTGTGCGAATGCTCGTGAGATTAATAGTTTGATGTATATGGTAAATTAAAGTGATAAGACTGTAGAGTGCACGATTTTGTGCATTTCGATGTTTTAGGCTTAATGGGCCAAAATCGGTATAATGGGTCAACGGGCCCAATTCGGTAAGAAAATGCTGTAAGTGTTTCTGGTTGTATGTAAATGGCTATGTTATGCATGAAAACCTTAAGAATAGTTAAATTACTTGAATACCCCTATGTATGGAAGATTACCATTATACCCTTAGGGTTACTTTTGACTAAAAAGCATGATGATCTGATTCCTTATGATGTATGCCATGATTATATATCTGTTGCATGGGGACATGGGTTATATTATGGAGGAAGCGTCCTAGTGGCTATGCCACAATTATCTCGATCCGTGGTTACGCCACATATATACGATACGGTGGCTCGCCACGATTATCTCAGATCTGGTGACTCACACATTACCTGTTCTGGTAGCCATGCTTTATATTTCTGTGGCGTGTAGCGGTTGGGTGGGTCGAGTAGTCTCCCCACATGGTGAAAGGTTGGTATGGGGGTGCATATGGCTGGATATGGGTTGGGTTTTGCATAAACATGTAACATCTGTTCTAATCTGTTACGGGCGTATGGGCTTTATTCCGAATTCTGTTCTGGACTAAGGCCAACTTATTCTGTTTTCTGTGGTTTGAACCGATATAGGCTATGGTTGGGTTAATTTACACACTGAGTTTCCCCAAACTCACCCCTTTATTTTCATCCATGCAGGTAATCCCCAACCATAGTGGGCCTAGAGCTGTGAGGGATTCGGAGTGGCCACACATTCTGTAAATTCGATTTTTCTTCTGGTGAACTGGACATCCTTTTATTTATGCTTAAGGTTTTGGGTTTTAAATGTAATAAGGCCGCTTAATTTTTCTTGATGGTTTTAATATGTTTTGTTAAGATAGGTATTACTTATATTTAACTATTGAAATTGGATAGCTCTAGGGCGCGTTTTCAAGAACAGTAATTGATTTCAAAATAACCCGACAACAAGCAAAGCTTCCGCAATAAAAATATTTTCCAAAATTAATCACTTTTCTTAAAAAGAACTTAATCAAATTGGTTTCCTGAAAATATACATGACGTTGAGGTGTGGCAATGGCGGTGTGCATGTTTAGGTTTGGATCCAAGGAGCTTGGTATAAGCGATCCGATGGACTCACCTCCTCTTTTCCAGCTTCCTACACGGTGCATGACTTCCATTCACTTTAACTTATAATGAAATTATTTTTTTTAAAACACTAAGTAAGTTTTTCTAGATCAACAATATAAAATGTTTTGAACACTTCGATGTGGCACGTCAGATCCGGCCATAACATCTAGGCCGGGTTTGGGGTGTTACATGACAGGCGTGTGATATTGCCGTGTCTCCCCTGCACCTAAAAATTTTAAGTCAGAATGCATGGTACTAAACACACGGGTAGAGACACGGCCGTGTGGGGGGCACGGTCTAGCACATGGGCGTGTGTCTTGGTCGTGTGCCCCTAAATGCATGCTGACATCATAAATAAAATGCTTGATTTTTTGGACACTGGCAACCACACGAGCGTGTCTAGACCGTGTGAAGGACACGGACCAGGGACACGGGCATGTGTTTGGCCGTGTGAAAATCCCTGTAGGTTCAAAATGAGAAATAAATTCAATTAATTCCACACGGGTAGGGGACACGGACGTGTCCCAAAGCATACGGACGTGTGCATTGCCTCTACATGGGCGTGTGAGGCTTAACTTAGTAAATTTTCCAGGAACTTTCTCAAGTTCTTGGTTTGATTTCGGACCATTTTCAATGTCTGTTTCGGGCCCCGTAGGCCCATAATAGGGATACTAAGATGTTGTTTGATTGGGTTCAAATTGGAACAAAATTTTATAACTCATATTTCCTAAAATGTTCGAGTACATGTCTGGTAACGCCTCATACTTGGTCCTAATTTCAGGTACGGGTAAGGGGTGTTACATTTAGTGGTATCAGAGCTATAATTTAGTCAGTTCTAGAACTACCGTAGAGAGTATTGAGTTTCGCTATACATGCCATTATACGAACGTTGATAGTGTGACATCTCCTAACGTTTAATTGTCTTTGAATATAGTAAATGTCTTCTAATCATGCCCAAGATAAGTCTGAGGGAGTCGAGCTCAATGCTCTAGCTTTCATACAACGAGTTGTTTCTAGTAGTAGTAGAAGGCCTATGTCTAAAGGCCAGGAAGAGGCCAAAGCCACCTTTTTGACATGATAGATGAGTGGTTTGGGGATTATTTGAAGAATCGCCTCAACATACCACAACTTCCCCTGCCCCCTAACCGACCTGATGAGGAAGTGCCACGAGGTATGGCACCTGTAAGAATTGGTAAAGCCCCTGTAGACAAGCTTAGAAAGTATGAGGCTGAAGAATTTAGGGCTAAAATCGATGATGATGCTGAACGAGCCGAGTTTCGGCTCGAAAACACTACACGAGTATTGGACGAGTTATCTTGTACACCTGAGGGGTGTTTAAAGTGTGTTGTATCTCTTGTAAAGGATACTGCATACCACTGTTGGAAGACCGTATCTTCGATGGTATCAAAGGAAAACATTACTTGGGAATTTTTCCAAGCGGAGTTTAAGAAGAAATACATCAGTCAAAGATTCTTAGACTCGAAGCGAAAGGAGTTCCTGGAACTCAAACAAGAAAATAAGACTGTAGCGGAATATGAAAGGGAGTTTGTAAGGCTAAGTCAGTATGCAACTGAATGGGTTCAAACAGAGTCAGAAATGTGTAAACGCTTCGAAGAAGGTTTGAATGAGGAAATCAAACTATTGATTGAGATTCTTGAGATACGAGAGTTTGCTGCATTAGCGGATCGAGCCAAGAAAGCCAATGAACTCAATAATGAAAGGAAGCAAGCTAAGAGGGAAGCTCAAGTTGCGAGCAAGAGATCCAGTAGTAAGATGCTCTTATTTGCCATAAAGAAATCAAGGAACCAACATGAATGCTTCGTTTCATCGGTAGGATATATGGGTAGAGCGAGAAGATCCAAACGGCGTAACCAGAAGTCTTCCTCCCCGATGGTGACTAGTGTAGGGAATGTAGGTGACAAAAAGCCGAAGTGTAAAAGCTGTAATAAATTTCACTTCGAAGAGTGTCAGATGAAGAGCGGTGCGTGCTATAGATGTGGTTCTCTTGACCACTTCCTCAGAGATTGCCTAGAGCGAACCGATAAAGAATTGGAAGTAGTCCCGAAGTTGAGCACTCCTACTCCACGAGGTAGACCTTCGAGATATCCTGGAAGTACTAGTGTCAGTCGGGTTACAGCCAAAGATATTGCAAAACCAGAGACTCAAGCACCGACAAGAACGTATGCAATACGCGCTCGAGAGTAAGCTTCTGCTCTTAACGTCATCACGGGTACTTTTTCTCTTTTTAACACTTGTATTGTTGCCTTAATTGATCCGGGATTAACGCATTCATACATTTGCATGAGATTGGTGTCTAGTATGAATATATCTATTGAACCTACGAAATTTATTATCAGAGTGTCAAACCCATTAGGCAAGTTAATCTTGGTCGATAAAGTCTGTAAGAATTGTCCTTTGGCAATTCAGGGTCACTGTTTTCTGACTAACCTTATGTTATTGCCATTTGATGAGTTTGATGTAATACTTGGCATGGATTGGTTAGCCCTACATGATGTAATTGTAAATTGTGGTAGCAAGTATATTGAATTGAAGTGCCCAGATGGTAAGATTCTACGGGTTG
The DNA here is from genome assembly GCF_025698485.1 of Gossypium arboreum. Lineage (NCBI taxonomy): Eukaryota > Viridiplantae > Streptophyta > Magnoliopsida > Malvales > Malvaceae > Gossypium > Gossypium arboreum. The sequence goes on from NC_069077.1 coordinate 90,731,240, forward strand.
ATTCAAGAGAATTGGATACACCGCCGGTTGTAATCACAGCAATGGTTGCTTAAAGATATATGAGAAAAGGGTACGAAGCTTACCTTGCTTTTGTACTGAACACTAAGGAAATGGAGTTGAAGATTGAGTCTGTACAAATAGTATGTGAATATCCAGACATGTTCCTAGAAGAATTACCCGGACTACCTCCTGATAGAGAGATAGAGTTTGTTTTTAAACTAGTTCCAGGAACAGCTCCTATTTCTATTGCTCGGTATAGGATGGCACCAATCGAGATGAAAGAGTTAAAAGTACAGTTGCAAGAAATGATGGTTAAAGGTTTTGCAAGGCCAAGCTTTTCACCTTGGGGTGCTCCCGTATTATTTGTAAAGAAGAAAGATGGTTCAATGAGGCTTTGTATAGATTATCGGCAATTGAACAAGGTAACTATTAAGAATAAGTATCCTTTGCCAAGGATCAAAGATTTGTTCTACCAGTTGAGGGGAGCCACTGTATTCTCTAAGATAGACCTGAGATCTAGTTACTATCAGTTGTGAGTTAAGGAGTCAGATGTGCCTAAGACAGCTTTCAGAACAAGATATGGTCACTATGAATTTCTTGTCATGCTGTTTGGGTTAACGAATGTACCGGCCGTATTTATGGACCTAATGAATAGGATATTTCGGCCATACTTGGACAAGTTCATCGTTGTGTTCATTGATGACATTTTGATCTATTCCAAGGATAAGACAGAGCATGCGAAGCATCTGAGGACTGTGTTACGGACCTTACAGGAAAAGCAATTGTATGCTAAGTTTAGCAAGAGTGAACTTTGGCTCCAAGAAGTAGGGTTTTTGGGTCACATTATTTCGGGTAATGGCATCTAAGTTGATCCAAGTAAGATCTCTGCCATCGTTGAATGGAAACCACCTAAAAATGTAACCGAGGTTAGAAGCTTTTTTGGCTTAGCTGGTTACTACCGAAGATTTGTGAAAGGATTCTCCATGATAGCGACTCTAATGACGAGGTTGTTACAGAACGACGTTAAGTTTGAATGGATAGAAAAGTGTCAGTAGAGTTTCGAAAAGTTAAAGACATTGCTGACTGAAGCTCCAATTTTCATATTACCTGAGCTGGGAAAAGAGTTTGTGATCTATAGTGATGCATCCCTAAATGGACTAGGTACTGTGCTTATGCAAGATGACAAAGTGATAGCCTATGCTTCACAACAGTTGAACCCACATGAGAAAAATTATCCGATGCATGACTTAGATCTTGCCGCTATTGTTTTTGCCTTGAAAATTTGGAGGTATTATTTATATGGTGAGACCTATCGTATATTCACAGACCACAAGAGTTTGAAGTATTTGATGACTCAAAAAGAATTGAATCTGAGACAGTGGAGATGGTTAGAACTAATTAAAGATTACGAGCTGATCATTGACTATCACCTAGGAAAGGCGAATGTCGTCTTTGTTTGCATTGAGGGCCATGAACGCTCGATTGGCATTGTTTGATGATGGTTCGGTTTTGGGAAATCTAAGGGCTAGGCCGACATATCTTCAGGAAATTTATGATGCTCAGACTAATGATAGTGTCCTGCAAGTTAAAAGAGCTCAATGTGAGTCAGACAATGAATCAAATTTTCAGATTAGTCCTGATGGATGCTTGATGTCCAGAGACAGAGTTTGCGTATCAAGGAACGATGAAATTATTTGGAAAATCTTGTAAGAGGCACATGATAGCCATTTGTCTATTCATCCGGGAAGTACCAAAATGTATAATGATTTGAAGAAAATGTACTGGTAGAACGGTATGAAGAGAGACATCTTTGAATTTGTATCGAAATGTTTGATATGTCAATAAGTCAAAGCTGAACATCAAGTACCTTCATGTTTACTACAACCTGTGATGGTCCCCGAATGGAAGTGGGACAGAATTACTATAGACTTCATACCTAGAGACCATTGACCCCGAAAAAGAAAGATGCTATATGGGTTGTGGTGGATAAGTTGACGAAGTCGACTCATTTTATACCAGTGACAGATTATTCACTTGACAAGTTGGCCGACTTGTATGTATATGAGATTGTGAGATTACACAGGGTACCGCAATCGATTATTTCAGACAGAGACCCGAGATTTACTTCAAGATTCTGAAAGAAGTTACAAGAAGCCATGGGTACAAAGTTGAGCTTTAGTACAACTTTTCACCCACACACTGATGGTCAGTCTGAATGGATGATCCAGATTCTTAAGGATATGTTGCGATGTTGCATCCTCGAATTTCAGGGTAGCTGGGAAAAATACTTGCCATTGGTAGAGTTCGCCTACAACAAAAATTTTCAAACGGGTTTGAAGATGGCACCTTACGAGGCCTTGTATGGTAGAAAGTGCCGAACTCCGTTGTATTGGACAGAACTCAAGGAGAGTCAGATTCACGGAGTTGATCTAATCAAGGAAACTGAAGAAAAGGTTAAAGGGATACGTGATTGCTTGAAAGCGGCATCGGATAGACAAAAGTCATATTCTGATCTGAAAAGAAAAGAGATTGAGTTCCAAGTCGGAGACAAAGTATTCTTGAAAGTATCTCCTTGGAAAAAGGTATTGAGATTTGGTCGAAAAGGAAAATTGAGTCCGCGATTTATCGGGCCATACGAGATTACTGAAAGAGTTGGACCATTAGCCTATCGCTTAGCATTGCCACCAGAATTGTAACGCTCCTTACCCGTGTTCCACATCAAAATAGGGTACGAGGTATTACCAGCTCATAATATATATCATTAAACGAAACCGAAATAGAAATATGTCATCCAAATAGATAATGTATCATTATAACATATGTCTTGAACAATATTAGCCAACTTCAATGGCTTTTACAAAATGATTTTGTTAAATATTGTAACCAATATTTTAAACCTAGGCAATTATGACACGTAACAAAATAACGAAGCATACTATACATGCCATAATTCAAAAGAAATGTTTAGTTCAAATACCCAAAAGTATTGATAGTGTGGCAGATCTTCAACGATCCTTAACTCCCGAGCAATGCCGGACGACACTATAAGACAAAAGCGAGAAAATAAAGTAAGCTTATATAGCTTAGTAAGTAAGTATATAAATAATAATTAAAGAATCTAATATGTTTACGCATTAACTCAAGTGTATCTACTTTTAATTTCAGTATTTACTCCACTTTGATTGAGCTGTCTCTCCTGCGTCATGTTAACTAAATAAATGATAACTCAAGTTACAAAACTCGAAATTCAAATCCGTAAAATTTTCCTGAAACTAGACTCATATAAATTCTTACTAATTTTTTTCTAGAATTTTTTTCTCCAGGAAATTAGTACAGTTTATTAGTTAAATTTTCCCTGTTATACAGCTCGACTGATCTGACCTCTGTTCACTACGAGTTTAATTTCTCCTAGTACACAATTAAAATAGCCATGAAACATGTTTCATTTAAAAATAGACTCAATAAGGAATCTATACATATAAACTATATTTCTTAATTATTTTTGTACAATGTTTAATGATTTATCAAAGTCAGAACAGGGGATCACATAGTTAATCTGAACAAGTCACACACAAATATAAACATCTCAAAATATAGAGATCCTTTTCTTGCTCTGTTTCTTTTATATGAAAATAGACTCATTGACCTTTAATTTCATATCTCATTCAACCTCTAATTAAATTTATACCATTTTTGGTGATTTTTCAAAATCACATCACTGCTACTGTCTAAAACAGTATTATTGCAAATTCACTCTTTCACACTTTCTTTGTAATAACCTCACTTAGCATACATAGCAGAATTCATTTTCACCACATTTCATACATCACAAGTATAAGTCCATAATTACAATGCCACCGTAAAATTATCCCGTTGAACAATTTGGATCAATCCTCGATACTTGATGGTTTCAGCACACTGCTCCACTATCATATTTCATATAATTCGACTCTCTTGTACACATGGTGAACACTTAATACCACCCATGTGACCTAGCCAATTTATCTCGTAGCTCTCTTGTCTACATGGTGTCCTTCACTTGGAATCACACATTTGACCTAGCTACATTTATCTTTCCCGTAGCTCTCTTGTCTACATGGGATACATCCCGTATCACACATGTGACCTAGCTACTACATAGTATCTCGTAGCTCTCTTGTACACATGATGTGCACTTAGCACCATACATGTGACCTAGCTACGCTCCATCAATATTTTTCAATCTTTCCGAATGTTCAACCGGGATTTCTCTCTCTATTACTTATTTTCATTCCTCTAATAGTCGATTTATGTTTCAAAATTAGCTAAAATACATATAATAGGCTGAAATATAAAAATGTAAATGAAATTAATGTATTATTTACATACAAACTTACCTCGGTGCAAAATATAAAATTTTTGCAATTTAGTCCAAAACCTTTTCCTTCCCCCGTTCGAGATTGATTCCACGCCTTTCTTGATCTATAACAACACATTTAGCTCATTTAACACTCATACTATTTATTTCAATCCAAAAATCACATTATAGAAAAATTACATTTCTGCCCCTAACTTTTAAAAAATTACGATTTTGCCCTTAGGCTCGGGAATTTAATTTCAACCCTTATTATTATGTTTTATGACATGCTGATCATTTTTCCCTTCTATGACAACATCAAATTCTCACTCTAACACATAGTTATGAACAATAGGTATTTTTACCGATTATGTCGTTTTGCTCGTTTTTGCTAAAAATCGCTTAGAAAAGGTCGTTCTCCTAACTTCAAACATTCATATCCTACCATTAAACATCAAAATACATGCATGTCATTCATGGGTAAAATTTTAAACATAAACCCTAGCTCGAAATAATGGTAGAAATAGGTAGACCGAGCTACGAGGATTTCAAAAATGTAAAGAACATTAAAAACGGGGCTTGAATGCACTTACTATTGAGCTTGAAAGCTTGGGAAAAACCCTAGCTATGGAGAACCTGTAAGTTTCGGCCAAGCTTGAATGAAGATGAACACATTTTTGTGTTATTTTTCCCATTTTATTTCATTTAATATACAAATGACCAAAATGCCCTTACTACTAAACTTTCTTAAAATTCCATCCATGTCCTAATTTTTGTCCATATAAAGTATAATGGTCTAATTGCCATTTAAGGACCTCTACTTAAAACTCCCATTTCAATCAAGTACTTTATGAACTAGAACACACATTTGTTTTTACCTATTTCAATTTAGTCCTAAATATCAAATTAAACACCCAATCGATAAAATTTCGCAATGAAATTTTCACACAATTATGAAATCATAATATAAACACTAAAACTTAATCAAAATAATTTCTTTTAACCTTGAATTCGTGGTTTCAAAACCACTATTCCGTTTTGGCCCTAAATCAGGCTGTTACAACTCTCCCTCCTTTAGGGATTTTCGTCTCTGAAAATCTTACCGGTAAAGAGATTTGGGTACTGTTTTCTCATGGCTTCCTCCGGTTCCCACGTAGCTTCTTCTACTCCATGTCTTTGCCATAACACTTTCACTAAAGCTATACTTTTTTTTCTCAACTGTTTTACTTCTCGGGCCAAAATCTTAATCGGTTCCTCATCATAGGTCAAGTCTGATCGAATCTCAATTTTTGTTGGAGAAATCACATGTGAAGGATCAGAACAATAACATCACAACATTGATACATGAAACACATTATGAATTCTTTCTAACTCTGCCGGTAAGGCCAACCGATATGCCACTGGTCCAATTCTCTCAGTAATCTCGTACGGCCCATAAAACGTGGACTCAACTTGCCTTTTCGGCTAAATCTCAAAATCTTCTTCCATGGTGACACCTTCAAGAACACTTTATCACCTACCTGGAATTCAATCTCTTTTCTTTTTAAATCTGCATATGACTTTTGTCGATCTGAAGCAGCTTTCAAGCAATCACGAATTACTTTTACTTTCTCTTCGGTTTCTTTAACTAGATCAACTCTGTGAATCTGTTTCTCACTAAGTTCGGTCCAATATAAAGGAGTCCGACACTTGCGACCATACAAGGCTTCGTACGGTGCCATCTGTATACTTGACTGAAAACTGTTATTGTAGGCAAATTCAACCAAAGATAGATATTTCTCCCAACTGCCTTCAAATTCTAAAACACAACATCTAAGCATATCTTCGAGTACTTGGATTACTCTTTCCGACTGACCATCTGTTTGTGGATGAAACACAGTACTAAAGTTTAATTTTGTACCCAAAGCTTCTTGTAACTTTTTCCAGAATCTCGAGGTAAACCTTAGATCTCTATTTGATATTATAGACATAGGTACCCCGGGCAACCTCACAATTTCAGCAATATATAATTCAGCTAATTCATCAAGTGAGTAATCGGTACGTACCGGTATAAAGTAAGCCAACTTTGTTAACCTATCAACCACTACGCAGACAGCATCCTTCTTTTTAGGAGTCAGAGGCAAACCGGTTACAAAATCCATGGTAATCCTATCCTATTTCCACTCAGGCACCATTACCGGTTGGAGTAATCCTGAAGGCACTTGATGCTTAGCTTTTACTTGTTGACAGATCAAACACTTGGTTACAAATTCAGAAATGTCCCTTTTCATGCCTGGCCACCAATATAACTTCTTTAAATCATTATACATTTTTGTGCTACCAGGGTGAACCGACAAACAACCACTGTGCGCCTCATGTAATATTTTCTGAATCAATTCATCATTTTTCGATACACATATCCTGTCTTGAAACATCAAACAGTCATCCGGTCCAACTTGAAAATTTGAGTCATAACCTGATTCGCACTGAGTTCTCTTGGTTCGCAACTCACTATCGTTCTTTTGAGCATCCCAAATTTGCAGGAGAAATAACAGTTTAGCCCTCATCTCTGCTAAGAGTGACCCATCATCAGACAATGCTAACTCCATATTCATGGCTCTCAAAGTGAAAAGAGATTTCCTGCTCAAAGCGTCAGCAACTACATTCGCTTTTCCCGAATGATAATCAATCATTAACTCATAATCCTTCAAGAATTCAAGCCATCTCCACTGTTGCAGATTCAAATCCTTGTGATTCATCAAATACTTCAAACTTTTGTGATCAGTAAAAATTCGGCATTTTTCACCATACAAATAATGTCGCCAAATCTTCAAGGCAAAGACAATAGCGGCTAATTCTAAATCATGTGTAGCATAGTTCTTCTCATGAGGTTTTAACTGTATCGAGGCATAAGCTACCACTTTACCCTCTTGCATTAGTACACATCCAAGGCCTATCAATGATGCATCACTATAAATTACGAATTCCTTCCCTGGCTCGGGCTATACTAAAATTGGTGCTTCAGTCAATCGTGCTTTCAGCTTTTCAAAACTCTGCTGACATTTATCAGTTTATTCAAACATAACATTCTTTTGCAGCAACTTAGTCATAGGAGAGGCAATCATCGAAAATCCCTTGACAAAACGTCTATAATACTTGGCCAAGCCTAAAAAGTTTCTAACCTCGGATACATTCTTTGGCGGTTTCCAATCAACGATCGCGGAAATCTTGCTCGGATCCACCCGAATACCATCACCTGAGACTATATGTCCCAAAAATCTGACTTCACGAAGCCAGAACTCACTTTTACTAAACTTAGCAAACAATTTATTTTTCTCAAGATTTGCAATATGGTTCTCAAGTGTTCGGCGTGCTCAGACTCATCCCGAGAATAAATTAGAATGTCATCTATAAACACTACTACAAACTTATCTAAATATGGCTGAAAGATTCGGTTCATCAAGCCCATAAATATAGCTAGAGCATTTGTTAGGCCGAAAGGCATCACAAGGAACTCATAATGTCCATACCTTGTCCTAAAGGCAGTTTTCGGCACATCCGACTCCTTAACTCTCAACTGGTAGTAACCAGACCTCAAATCAATCTTTAAAAACACTGTGGCCCCCTTTAACTGATCGAATAAATCATCAATCCTCGGCAACGGGTACTTGTTCTTTATTGTCACCTTGTTGAGCTGACGGTAATCAATGCAAAGCCTCATTGAGCCATCTTTCTTCTTTACGAACAATACGGGAGCACCCTAGGGAGAGAAACTCGGTCTCACAAATCCCTTGTCTGTTAACTCTTGCAACTGAGCCTTCAATTCTTTTAATTCAGTTGGAGCCATTCTATATGGAGCAATCGAGATCGGTGCAGTACCCGGCAACAAATCAATGGCAAACTCTATCTCCCTGTTCGAAGGCGATCCAGGTAATTCCTCTGGAAATACATCTGGAAATTCACAGACTATCGGTACTGATTCAAGCTTCAATTCAGACAGCTCAGTATTCATTACATAGGCCAGATAAGCTTCACATCCTTTCCTCATGTATTTCTATGCAAACATGTGCGAAATCGCCATAGGCAATTTATTTGATTCATCTGTTTCAACCCATAGAGTTTCACCATTTTCACATTTCAACTCTAGTTTTTTCTGTTTACAATCTACCTTTTGGCATCATGCAATGTCAACCAGTCCATTCCCAAAATAACGTCAAACTCATCAAATGGTAACAACATCAGATTAGCCAGAAGACAGTGACCTTGAATCATTAATGGGCAATTCTTGCAAACCTTATCAACTAGCACATATTGGCCTAAGGGGTTCGACACTTTAATTGTAAATTCAGTAAACTCAACAGGCAACTTTTTATTAGATACTAAATTCATACAAACATAGGAATGAGTAGACCCGGGATCAATCAATGCAATAACAATAGCATCATAGAGAAAATGTACCAAGAATCACATCGGAGATGATGCATCCTCTCGCACGTATGGCATAAGCTCCAAGCAGCGCCTAGCTTCGATCTCGCCACTGAATCTTTCATTACGCTTTCTTGCTAGCTCCACCTCCAGATTTCTTGATGGTCTACCTCGCTAGCGTAGTACTGCCTAGCACTCAAATTTTTCTTCTTTAACTTTCTCCAAGCAGTCTCGATAAAATGCACGCGAGAACCACACTTGAAACAAGCTCGCTCGTTTCCCCAACACTCACCAAAATGTTGCCTGCCACATTGCTGACATTCGGGCTTTTTAGATCGCACATTACCCACACTTGCCACTAAAGTAGCTTGAGCTTTAAACCCCAAATATGCCCTACCACGATCTCTGTGTGAATCCCCAACTGAAACTGTCATTCGAGGGTTTGTCTCTTTGGACCTCTTTGATTGAGATTGAAATGACTTGCTTATCGGCCTCTTTCTAACATCTCGAGCCTCAATAGCAGCTTTTCTTCTTTCTTTGTTCAATTCTTCGGCTTTAAGAGCTCGGTCAACCAATACTACAAATTCTTTCAGCTCTAAAATTCCCATAAGCACTTTAATGTCCTCATTTAACCCATCCTCAAACCTTTTACACATAATGGCCTCAGTGGACACACATTCCTGGGCATACTTGCTGAGCCTTACAAATTCGCGTTCATACTCTGCCACAGACATCTTGCCCTGCTTCAATTCAAGGAACTCCTTCCGTTTTTGATCAAAAAATCGCTGACTTATGTATTTCTTTCTGAATTCTTCCTGGAAGAAATCCCAAGTAACCCTTTCTTTTGGCACCACTACTACCAAAGTCTTCCACTAGTGGTAGACTGAATCTCTCAAAAGTGATACAGCGCATTTTAAGCACTCCTCGGGTGTACATGAGAGCTCATCAAATACACGGGTAGAATTTTCAAGCTAGAACTCCGTCTTCTCGGGATCATCATCGATCTTTGCTCTAAAATCTTCGGCCCCTTGTTTTCGAATCTTGTTAATCAGAGGCTTGCTCATTCTTACCAAATCTATGCCTTGAGCAGCTACAGGAATCGTCTGAGGTATGGGAGGGGGTGGAGGAGGTTGAGCATTTGGGTTTGCTCGAATAAACTCAGTTTACCAATTGTTCATCATTTGGAGAAAGGCATCCCGAGCCTCATCTCCCTATCTCAATGTCTCAGGTCTACTTTCTACAGGCGCGGTCTCTTGTACGGGAGCCGACGCATTACTAGCAAAGATCATCACCGTAGTTCCATCAGATCCATTACAATATTAAAACAAAACACGCTTTAGAATAATCAGAGTCACCACACTATCACAAGATATTTATGGCATGTATAGCTAGACTTTTACACACACTATATTAGTCCGAGAACCGACTAAACCATAGCTCTGATACCACTAAATGTAACGCCCCTTACCCGTCTTCCACATCGAAACAGGGTACGAGGTATTACCAGTTCATAATATATATCATTAAACGAAACCGAAATAGAAATATGTCATCCAAATAGATAATGTATCATTATAACATATGTCTTGAACAATATTAGCCAACTTCAATGGCTTTTACAAAATAATTTTGTTAAATATTGTAACCAATATTTTAAACCTAGGAAATTATGACAAGTAACAAAATAACGAAGCCTACTATACATGCCATAATTCAAAAGAAATGTTTAGTTCAAATACCCAAAAGTATTAATAGTGTGGCAAATCTTCAACGACCCTTAACTCCCGAGCAATGCCGGACGACACTATAAGACAAAAGAGAGAAAAGAAAGTAAGCATATATAGCTTAGTAAGTAAGTATATAAATAATAATTAAAAAATCTAATATGTTTACACATTAACTCAAGTGTATCTACTTTTAATTTCAATATTTACTCCACTTTGATTGAGCTGTCTCTCCTGCGTCATGTTCACTAAATAAATCATAACTCGAGTTAAAAAACTCGAAATTCAAATCCGTAAAATTTTCATGAAACTAGACTCATATAAATTCTTACTAATTTTTTTCTAGAATTTTTTGGTCCAGCCAACTAGTACAGTTTATTAGTTAAAGTTTCCCCTATTATACAGCTCGACTGATCTGACCTCTGTTCACTACGAGTTGAATTTCTCCCAGTACACAATTAAAATAGCCATGAAAAATGTTTCATTTAAAACTAGACTCAATAATTAATCTATACATATAAACTATATTTCTTAATTATCTTTGTACAATTTTTAATGATTTATCAAAGTCAGAACAGGGGATCACATAGTTAATCTGAACAAGTCACACACAAATATAAATATCTCAAAATATAGAGATCCTTTTCTTTCTCTGTTTCTTTTATATGAAAATACACTCATTGACCTTTAATTTCATATCTCATTCCACCTCTAATTAAATTTACACCATTTTTGGTGATTTTTCAAAGTCACGTCACTGCTACTGTCTAAAACAGTATTATTGCAAATTCACACTTTCACACTTTCTTTGTATTAACCTCACTTAGCATACATAGCACAATTCATTTTCACCACATTTCATACATCACAAGTATAAGTCCATGATTACAATGCCACCGTAAAATTATCCCGTTGAACAATTTGGATCAATCCTCGATACTTGATGGTTTCAGCACACTGCTCCACTATCATATTTCATATAATTCGGCTCTCTTGTACACATGGTGAACACTTAGTACCACCCATGTGACCTAGCCAATTTATCTCGTAGCTCTCTTGTCTACATGGGATACATCCCGTATCAAACATGTGACCTAGCTACTACATAGTATCTCGTAGCTCTCTTATACACATGATGTGCACTCAGCACCATACATGTGACCTAGCTACGCTCCATCAATATTTTTCAATCTTTCCGAATGTTCAACCGGAATATCTCTCTCAATTACTTATTTTGTAACACCCCAAACCCGGCCCAGACGTTATGGCCGAATCTGACGTGCCACATCAGAGTTGAAAACCCACGTTCCGTTTTTAGTGTTTTAAAACCATATATTTTGTTGAGTTAACAAAGTGTATGGAAGCCGGGCACCGTAGCTATCCGAGATAGAGCGGTGAGCCATGAAGGTCGCTAAGTACCAAGCTCTTTAATTGGATCCAATCCTAGACATGCCCACAACCATAGCCACACTTTGTCATATCGAGTTTAAATTTGTTTAAGTGGACGTCTTTGATAAATCGATTAATCGTGGTGTTGAGATATTTTGAAAACAAGTATCATTTTGAAAACACGTCCTAAGTCTAGCCCATTTGAACAATTATCAACCAGGTTTGAAGTTATTAAAAATAAAATAATCCCGAGAAGAAATAAAAGAAAAGTTAAAATGGCCTTATTACAACCCAAAAATAAATAATAATTAAAGGAAATTTAATGAAAACCAACGCTTGTTTAAAAGCCAAAAGACGATCACCGTGGCTACTCTGAATCCCTTTCGGCCCAAGTCCCCACATCAAGGCTCACCTGCAAGGTTAAGGAAAGGGGGTGAGTTTGGAAACTCAGTGTGCAACAAGCCCCTTTCAGAGCCCAAAACAATAACAGCCTGTTGGGTCTAAGCCCAAATCCAATCTCAAACATGTACTGGGCCATAGCCCTTTTCATATTTCATATTTCATAACACTGGGCCAAAGCCTTTTCAAATTTCATATTACTGGGCCGAAGCCTTTACTGTAAACAGTATGGCCCATAGGCCCATTTCAATATCACATATAATGTCAATGAAAGAATGCAAACCCATCTGGGAGACTACTCAACCCACCATCCGCTACTCTCCACCGCATTCAACCAACACACCATGTGGGATTAACTCGACCCACCCCGCCATAACTCTCCACTGGCAGCTTAGCTACTTTATCATATAACTGGAGGCCTAGCCTCTTTTAATAACTGGGGCAAAAGCCCTTTTTATAACTGGGGCATAAGCCCTTTAATAATCAGGCGTAAGCCCTTTTGATAATCGGGCATAAGCCCTTTTGATAATCGGGGCATAAGCCCTTTTGATAATCAGGGCATAAGCCCTTTAATAACTGGGGCATAAGCCATTTTTCACTTCCTCCATTCATATAAAAAACCCAACCCAATGCATTTATGAACATCTCGTGTGCACATCATACATATCGTGTGCATATCATACATGTCATATGCATATCATACATATCATGTGCATATCATACATATCATGTTTATCAAAATCCCATGCATTAAGTTCATATATAAACCCTAGGGGTATAATGGTTATTTTTACCTAAGGGCAAAACGGTCATTTTCATATTATAAGGGTAATCTTGTAATTTTACCAAAAATTAGGGTTTCCATGTTCATTAACGGTTACAAACAATTCATGGGTGCAAACAAAGGATTCGGCCCATTTTAGCGAAAACGAGTTATTGGGCCAAAAACCCTAATAGGCCTACTTAGCCGATTCATCATCTAGGCCCATTTAGCCTATATTCCATAACGGTTTTAACAATCTTGTCATGCAATTTAACAGATTTCCCATTTTCTACCAAATTTACCCAAATGGGCCCGAAAGCCTATTGGGCCCTAATTCAGCCCCTCGAGGCCCAACTTACCGTGAACGCCAAAATCACGTCCTTACCGTTTCCATTGTTCCCAATCATCATCTCATCGATTCTAACTAACTAGAGAGCGTTAGCTTGCTCACACGTCCTCGAAATGCCAGAATTTCGACATTTTGGCTTTTCGGCATTTTATCGCTTTAAGCTATGAAAAGGGTTCGTTACACACCTGATTTGCGATATTCCTTGACGAGATCTCCTATGCGATTTGTCCTATAATCAACCACTTATAGATTAGACCATGTTATTATTAAACCAAATCGAAACTACCTATTATCATCACTTACACATTCGCCACCATCCACAATGGCCCTTGGGTTCATACCTTTGTCAAGTTGATGACTAGATTTAGTCACTCCGATGATCCAAGCTTTTCACACACTCTCGATCGGTAGCCTTTAATCCTCACTAGCACCAACAAACCAAATAACACCAAAACCCTTTTAGCCTTAGTCGACGAGAGGGTTTTCACTTTTCTTAAACCACAAGATACAAATGGAAAGAAGGTTCAATACTTACCAAGAGATCTACTCATTGAAGAACGCTCCAAATACCTTCCTACCCCATATCCGCTAGAATCCAACTTAAACGTATGAGAAAATAGATCTAAATATTAATTCCTAATCACTAAAATATGAAGCTTTGACTTTTCGTAAAATATTAATCTAAGCTATTTAGAGGTTAGTACACACCGTTATGGGTTGAAGTTGAAACATTTCCAAAATCAATCGCCTCGATAACCACCACCGCCACTCAAACTTAACTAATCCAATATCAATATATGTAAATCCTAAGCACATCACCATACTTAACATAAGGGCATATTCGTCATTTTACCATACAGGGTATTTTGGTAGTTTTACAAATTAAAGGTATTATGTAATTTCACAAACTAAGGGTATTTTAGTAATTTTGTAAATCGAGGTAAAACAAGAATTACAGAATCAAGGGTAAAACAAGAATTCTATAAATCGAGGGTAAAATGGTAATTACAGAATCGAGGGTAAAATTGTAATTACAGAATCGAGGGTAAAACGATAATTATGTAAATCGGGGTAAAATGGTAATTATGTAAATTAGGGTAAAACGGTAATTCTATAAATCGAGGGTAAAATAGTAATTACAGAACCGAGGGTAAAACGGTAATTTCAGAATCGAGGGTAAAACGGTAATTTTACAAATCGAGGTAAAACGGTAATTCTATAAATCGAGGGTAAAACAAGAATTACGTAAATCAAGGGTAAAACAATAATTACAGAACCGAGGGTAAAACGGTAATTCGTAATCGAGAGTAAAATAGTAATTACAGAACCGAGGGTAAAACGGTAATTCAGAATCGAGGGTAAAACGGTAATTTTACAAATTGAGGTAAAACAAGAATTCTATAAACCGAGGGTAAAACGGTAATTCAGAATCGAGAGTACTTTGGTAATTTTACAAGTCGAGGGCATTTCAAGAATTGGTAAACTAAAGTATTCTAAACATGGATAACAATACGAATGGGCCTAAAGCCTATTCTCTACCAAATGGGCCCATACGCTCGTGTGGCCCTTTTAGCCCAAACCTAGCCACGATATGCGATTCACCTAGCCTAGTCCAATATTTAGTACACAATCAAACAACTTATCCAATTGGGCTCAGAGGCCCATTGGGCCCATATGGCCCCTTTCTACCATCGCGGCCAAGTAGCCATCCAACAACAAGAGTAGTGATAAATACACACCGATAGGAGACTGGAGTTAATCCACGCTCGAGCACTCTTAGCCGACGCCCAACCCAAAGGAGCACGCCATACAAATGAAAGGGATCACCAAGAAAGGTACATTTACTCTCTTCATGGTTCCTCTATTTAAAGCCGCCTTCACAACCACTCTTATATTAGCTTCGATGTGGGATCCTCCAACATTAGAGTTTAAATTCAACACCAACTCTTGCTGCCCTCGTTAGCAAAATAAATGCTCTTTGCTTGCCATGGGATTCAACCTATGCCTCCCCTTAAATGCTCCACACGCTACTTGCCACTAAGCCACAAGGCTTTTTGTGTCATATTTTATCCCCAATTAATTATAAGGTCTAAAGGCCAAAGTCCGTGTTCCTTTAAAAAAAACAAAATAAATTGCAAGAGCCAAGGCTTGAACCCAGTTCCCATACAACCTTAATTACACCACAACCACTAGACTACAAGCTTCCTTGTGTCATTTATTTAACACAATAATTTAAAACCCTCATCCAAGCATCCGTGTTTTTTCACTTAATACCAAAATTTTGCTAAAGCCCAAGTTTGAACCCAAGATTTCTCCAACACCGCCAAAGCCATTAACCACTAATAGCAAACATTTAATTGTTTCATTTTATTGCACAATTAAATACCTATATAAAACCTCTTTACGGACCCACACTCAAGGCCCAATACTTCTAGGCCCAAATTCGGGTGTTACAATTCTACTCCCTTAAAGAAATTTCGTCCTCGAAATTTCCAACTATCAACTAACCGTATTACTCAAGTCAAACCTCTATGCTTCCGCTTCGCACTCTAATTAAAAATAATTCTTAGTACGACCTGAACATCTAATTACCAAAGTAAAGAAACATTTATCAAGCACGCATACAATTCATAACACATATTTAAATAAAATAAACTTGGCGATCCCGAGCTCGATGCTCCTTGGACCCACATCTAAGACATGCTCCTGCCTTCCTATGGCATTCACCCGGATGACGTCTGCTGCGCTCTTTGCAGATTGGATAGTTTGGTCGTGCCTTAACATGTTTCACGTAATGAGGCTTGGTTTTCTCGAGAACTAGAATCCTTCCTTTTCTTACACTCCAAGCACCCTGCTTGAAGCGTTTCCCTAATTTCCTTAATTTTGGTATCCAATACTTCCTCTACCACTTTCCTTACTAACTCGGCCAAGCCTCAAGACCAAGCTCCGAAGTTACCGCTACCAAGTTGGTAGACTTTGCTTACCCTCAGAATTCATATCAATACTCTACATTGCTAGTACACATATCAATTAACTACAATGATCTAAAAAATTTTACTATTTATTCACATGTCTTATGCAGAGATAGTATTTTAAAGTTTCTATTTTCACAGAATCATAGCCTAGCTATAGTCTTGGTATTCTAGAGTTTTTAGGGTTGCCCTAGTTATAATGTCATGATATGGTCTCGCTTCTATCTACAAGAATATCTTAATACAAAGGCAATATGAGGAATGAAATACTTACGACTTGGTGCCGGGATTCAAGACGCCACTTCTTTCTCAATCCATTTAAAACTCGAAAACCATGTTTTTGATCACCAAAAAAAACTTTGATTTGAAAACACCCTTTATTTTGAAACTCTTGATTTAAAACAGAAAAACTTGGACCATTTTAACATATATACTCATAAAACATCTTTAAAATGAACTTTTCAAAAACCATTTCCAAAAATACCCTTCTTAGGCCTAAATTTTCAAAAAAAAATTAGACCCGATCCACAATGGAGTTGTTGCAACGTGGCTCTGATACCACTAATTGTAACACCCCAAACCCGGCCCAGACGTTATGGCCGAATCTGACATGCCACATCGAGTTGAAAACCCACGCCCGCTTTTTAGTGTTTTAAAACCATATATTTTGTTGAGTTAACAAAGTGTATGGAAGCCGGGCACCGTGTAGGTATCCGAGATAGAGGAGGTGAGCCATGAAGGTCGCTTAAGTACCAAGCTCTTTAATTGGATCCAATCCTAGACATGCCCACAACCATAGCCACACTTTGTCATATCGAGTTTAAATTTGTTTAAGTGGACGTCTTTGATAAATCGATTAATCGTGGTGTTGAGATATTTTGAAAACAAGTATCATTTTGAAAACACGTCCTAAGTCTAACCCATTTGAACAATTATCAACCAGGTTTGAAGTTATTAAAAATAAAATAATCTCGAGAAGAAATAAAAGAAAAGTTAAAATGGCCTTATTACAACCCAAAAATAAATAATAATTAAAGGAAATTTAATGAAAATCAACGCTTGTTTAATGAATCCCTTTCGGCCCAAGTCCCCACATCAAGGCTCATCTGCAAGGTTAAGGAAAGGGGGTAAGTTTGGAAACTCAGTGTGCAACAAGCCCCTTTCAGAGCCCAAAACAATAACAGCCTGTTGGGTCTAAGCCCAAATCCAATCTCAAACATGTACTAGGCCATAGCCCTTTTCATATTTCATATTTCATAACACTGGGCCGAAGCCTTTTCAAATTTCATATTACTGGGCCGAAGCCTTTACGGTAAACGGTATGGCCCATAGGCCCATTTCAATATCACATATAATGTCAATGAAAGAATGCAAACCCATCTGGGGAGACTACTCAACCCGCCATCCGCTACTCTCCACCCGTACCAACCAACACACCATGTGGGGATTAACTCGACCCACCCCGCCATAACTCTCCACTGGCAGCTTAGCTGCTTTATCATATAACTGGAGGCCTAGCCTCTTTTAATAACTGGGGCAAAAGCCCTTTTTATAACTGGGGCATAAGCCCTTTAATAATCAGGCGTAAGCCCTTTTGATAACTAGGCATAAGCCCTTTTGATAATCAGGGCATAAGCCCTTTTGATAATCGGGCATAAGCCCTTTAATAATCGGGGCATAAGCCCTTTTTCACTTCCTCAATTCATATAAAAAACCAAACCCAATGCATTTATGAACATCTCGTGTGCATAGCATACATATCGTGTGCATATCATACATGTCATGTGCATATCATACATATCATGTGCATATCATACATATCATGTTTATCAAAATCCCATGCATTAAGTTCATATATAAACCCTAGGGGTATAATGGTTATTTTTACCTAAGGGCAAAACGGTCATTTTCATATTATAAGGGTAATCTTGTAATTTTACCAAAATTAGGGTTTCCATGTTCATTAACTGTTACAAACAATTCATGGGTGCAAACAAGTGATTCCGCCCATTTTAGTGAAAACGAGTTATTGGGCCAAAAACCCTAATAGGTCTCTACTTAGCCGATTCTCGTCATCTAGGCCCATTTAGCCTATATTCCATAACGGTTTTAACAGTCTTATCATGCAATTTAACAGATTTCCATTTTCTACCAATTTACCCAAATGGGCCCGAAAGCCTATTGGGCCCTAATTCACCCTCGAGGCCCAACTTACCGTGAACGCCAAAATCACGTCCTTACCGTTTCCATTGTTCCCAATCATCATCTCATCGATTCTAACTAACTAGAGAGCGTTAGCTTGCTCACACGTCCTCGAAATACCAGAATTTCGGCATTTCGGCTTTTCGGCATTTTATCGCTTTAAGCTATGAAAAGGGTTCGTTACACACCTGATTTGCGATATTCCTTGACGAGATCTCCTATGCGATTTGTCCTATAATCAACCACTTATAGATTAGACCATGTTATTATTAAACCAAATCGAAACTACCTATTATCATCACTTACACATTCGGCCACCATCCACAATGGCCCTTGGGTTCATACCTTTGCCGAAGTTGATGACTAGATTTAGTCACTCCGATGATCCAAGCTTTTCACACACTCCTCGATCGGTAGCCTTTAATCCTCACTAGCACCAACAAACCAAATAACACCAAAACCCTTTTAGCCTTAGTCGACGGAGGGTTTTCACTTTTCTTAAACCACAAGATACAAATGGAAAGAAGGTTCAATACTTACCAAGAGATCTACTCATTGAAGAACGCTCCAAATACCTTCCTACCCCATATCCGCTAGAATCCAACTTAAACGTGCGTGAAAATAGATCTAAATATTAATTCCTAATCACTAAAATATGAAGCTTTGCTTTTGGAAAATATTAATCTAAGCTATTTAGAGGGTTAGTACACACCGTTATGGGTTGAAGTTGAAACATTTCCAAAATTAATCGCCTCGATAACCACCACCGTCACTCAAACTTAACTAATCCAATATCAATATATGTAAATCCTAAGCACATCACCATACGGAACATAAGGGCATATTCGTCATTTTACCATACGAGGGTATTTTGGTAGTTTTACAAATTGAGGGTATTCTTGTAATTTCACAAACTAAGGGTATTTTAGTAATTTTGTAAATCGAGGTAAAACAAGAATTCAAAATCAAGGGTAAAACAAGAATTCTATAAATCGAGGTAAAATGGTAATTCAGAATCGAGGGTAAAACGGTAATTACAGAATCGAGGGTAAAACGATAATTATGTAAATCGGGGTAAAATGGTAATTATGTAAATTAGGGTAAAACGGTAATTCTATAAATTGAGGGTAAAATAGTAATTCAGAACCGAGGGTAAAACGGTAATTCTATAAATCGAGGGTAAAACAAGAATTTTACAAATCGAGGGTAAAACGGTAATTCTATAAATCGAGGGTAAAACAAGAATTACAGAAATCAAGGGTAAAACAATAATTACAGAACCGAGGGTAAAACGGTAATTACGTAAATCGAGGGTAAAATAGTAATTACGTAAACTAAGGGTAAAACGGTAATTACAAATCGAGGGTAAAACGGTAATTTTACAAATCGAGGGTAAAACAAGAATTCTATAAACCGAGG
Source organism: Gossypium arboreum (assembly GCF_025698485.1). NCBI lineage: Eukaryota > Viridiplantae > Streptophyta > Magnoliopsida > Malvales > Malvaceae > Gossypium > Gossypium arboreum. The sequence continues at coordinate 90,751,197 of NC_069077.1, forward strand.
GTAAAACGGTAATTCAGAATCGAGTACTTTGGTAATTTTACAAGTCGAGGGCATTTCAAGAATTGGTAAACTAAAGTATTCTAAACATGGATAACAATACGAATGGGCCTAAAGCCTATTCTCTACCCAAATGGGCCCACACTCGTGTGGCCCTTTTAGCCCAAACCTAGCCACGATTTGCGATTCACCTAGCCTAGTCCAATATTTAGTACACAATCAAACAACTTATCCAATTGGGCTCAGAGGCCCATTGGGCCCACATGGCCCCTTTCTACCATCGCATCAAGTAGCCATCCAACAACAAGAGTAGTTATAAATACACACCGATAGGAGACCGAGTTAATCCATGCTCGAGCACTCTTAGCCGACGCCCAACCCAAAGGAGCACGCCATACAAATGAAAGGGATCACCAAGAAAGGTACATTTACTCTCTTCATGGTTCCTCTATTTAAAGCCGACTTCACAACCACTCTTATATTAGCTTCCTGATGTGGGATCCCTCCAACATTAGAGTTTAAATTCAACACCAACTCTTGCCGCCCCCTGTTAGCAAAATAAATGCTCTTTGCTTGCCATGGGATTCGAACCTATGCCTCCCCTTAAATGCTCCACACGCTACTTGCCACTAAGCCACAAGGCTTTTTGTGTCATATTTTATCCCTAATTAATTATAAGGTCTAAAGGCCAAAGTCTAGGTTCCCTTTAAAAAAAACAAAATAAATTGCAAGAGCCAAGGCTTGAACCCAGGCTCCCATACAACCTTAATGACACCACAACCACTAGACTACAAGCTTCCTTGTGTCATTTATTTAACACAATAATTTAAAACCCTCATCCAAGCATCCGTGTTTTTTCACTTAATACCAAAATTTTGCTAAATCCCAAGTTTGAACCCAAGATTTCTCCAACACTTTGCTCAAAGCCATTAACCACTAATAGCAAACATTTAATTGTTTCATTTCATTGCACAATTAAATACCTATATAAAACCTCTTTACGGACCCACACTCAAGGCCCAATACTTCTAGGCCCAAATTCGGGGTGTTACATATTTCCATTCCTCCAATAGTCGATTTATGTTTCAAAATTAGCTAAAATACATATAATAGGCTGAAATATAAAAATGTAAATGAAGTTAATGTATTATTTACATACAAACTTACCTCGGTGCAAAATATAGAAATTTTGCAATTTAGTCCAAAACATTTTCCTTCCCCCGTTCGAGATCGATTCCACGCCTTTCTTGATCTATAACAACACATTTAGCTCATTTAACACTCATACTATTTATTTCAATCCAAAAATCACATTATGGAAAAATTATATTTTTGCCCCTTAACTTTTACAAAATTACGATTTTTCCCCTAGGCTCGGGAATTTAATTTCAGCCCTTATTATTATGTTTTATGACATGCTGATCATTTTTCCCTTCTATGACAACATCAAATTCTCACTCTAACATATAGTTATGAACAATAGGTATTTTTACCGATTATGTCATTTTGCTCGTTTTCGCTAAAAATCGCTTAGAAAAGGTCGTTCTCCTAACTTCAAACATTCATATTCTACCATTAAACATCAAAATACATGCACGTCATTCATGGGTAAAATTTTAAACATAAACCTTAGCTCGAAATAATGGTAGAAATAGGTAGACCGAGCTACGAGGATTTCAAAAATGTAAAGAACATTAAAAACGGGGCTTGAATGCACTTACTATTGAGCTTGAAAGCTTGGGAAAAACCCTAGCTATGGAGAACATGTAAGTTTCGGCCAAGCTTGAATGAAGATGAACACATTTTTGTGTTATTTTTCCCATTTTATTTCATTTAATATACAAATGACCAAAATGCCCTTACTACTAAACTTTCTTAAAATTCCATCCATGTCCTAATTTTTTTCCATATAAAGTATAATGGTCTAATTGCCATTTAAGGACCTCTACTTAAAACCCCCATTTCAATCAAGTACTTTATGAACTAGAACACACATTTTTTTACCTATTTCAATTTAGTCCTAAATATCAAATTAAACACCCAATCGATAAAATTTCGCAATGAAATTTTCACAAAATTATGAAATCATAATATAAACACTAAAACTTAATCAAAATAATTTCTTTCAACCTCGAATTCGTGGTTTCGAAACCACTATTCCGTTTTGGCCCTAAATCGGGCTGTTACAAGAATTGGAAAAGAGTCATGATGTGTTCCAAGTATCTATGTTAAGGCAATATCGATCAGACCCCTCCCATGTGATTTCACTGATGGAGATTGAAATCAGACCAGACATGACCTATGGTGAGGAACCGGTAAAGATTCTGGCTCATAAAGTTAAGCAACTGAGGAACAAAGGTGTTGCCCTTGTGAAGTTATTATGGCATAGACATGGTGTGGAAGAGGCTACATGGGAGCTGGAAGAAACCATGAGGAGCCAATATCCAAACCTATTTATTGGTAAGACTTTCGAGGACGAAAGTCCCTAAGACGGAAAAATGTAACGTCCTAAAATAGGGCTTACTTGGAACAGTGGTTTTGAGACCACAAATCCAATGTTGAAATATTTATTTTATGATTATTATGAGGTCTAGAATATTAAAATATGCATGTGTTAAAGTTTCATGAAGAAATTCTATGAGCAAGGCGTCCAATTGGAAAATAAGGACAATATTGAAAAAGTGCAAAACTTGGTTTCTAGAAGCAATTTGTATGAAATTGCTTTAGAGTATTAATTAGAAGTCCTTAAGGAGATATTTTCCCAATTTCTAAGTTTTTGGACAAAAATGGGCATGTATGGATAAAATTTGAAAGAAAGGGTTTAAGGGCATTTTGGTCATTTTGGTCATTTGGCTAATTAATGAAATACAATGGGAAAATGAAGACAAAAATCAGCTCATCTTCTCCACCTAGCTATTGAAATTTGAGAGCCACCATAGCTAGGGTTTCTTCATTTTTCAAGCTCAATAGTAAGTGCTCCCTAGCCTCATTTTTAATGTTCTTCGTATTTTTGAAATCCCGGTAGCTTACTCTCTCCATTTCTACCCATATTTTGAGTTCGGTTTCATGTTTGCAAAGTGACCCATTTGTGACATGTTTATTCTTTGATGTTTTATGGAGGAATATGAAAGTTGGATGTGTGATAAACATATTTTTCTAGGTGATTTTCATGAAAAACCCCTAAAAAGACCTTTTTGCAAAAGGTGTAAAATATGTGGTAAAAATGTGAAATGAGGGAAAATTGTGGGCTACAATAAGAGGAAAGAACATTCGGCTAGGCTTGGGTAATGTTGAAAATTCATGCATTTCATCATACGAGCCTAGGGACTAAATCGTAAATAATGTGAAAGGTTAGGGGCAAAATGGTAATTTTGTTCGGGGGTGAAATTTAGGCCTGAAAAGAATAATGCAAGATATTGATGATTTATTTTTAATTTTATAGACCCTGAGGAACAAATTTCGGAGGTCGATCGATGAAAATGAAACGTTCCGGAATAACTGAAACGCGAAACCGAAACGAATACCAGGTAAGTTCGAATAACTTTAAGTAAACTACTAATATGTCTAATTGCATGTTTTATGAATGTATGATAATTGGTTATAGTGAAGGCATGAAAATCCATGAAATGTGTTAATAATAATGACATGATGATAAATGTCCCGGTTGGAGTAAAAAGGGAAATTCGATAGATAAACCATGACTTACACGACTTGAGATCCTGCATGTGTTACAGAAAAAGGATTTAGCCTGACGGGCAATCCATTGATCTCAAATATAGACAGGATCTAGCCTGGATGGGTGTTCCTTGAGTGATCGAGCCTCCCGAAGAATATGTGTGCATAATGGATTTAGCCCGGACGAGTAATTCGACTAGGGTCTAAATTTAGCCTGGACTGGTAATTTATATCCGAGCTCATTACGGGTGTTTTTCACTACAAGGGATTTAGCCTAGACTGGTAATCCCGACATCACCCTATGAGTTTACATTACGGGGGATTTAGCCTAGACTAGTAATCCCACCGTATGATGTGAGGTTCGCGGGAGCGCGTACTTGAGATGATCGCTCTTATGACTTGACGGTAAATGGAAAATCCATCGATATTTCCGAGAAACTCAACAGGATTAACATGAGATAGAAAAATGAAAATGTTGAATGATGAGCTCATCTAAGACAAATTACATGGTGTATTGTTATGAAGCTAACTTGTTGATTGAGTGCATGTGATAGGGAAACAATTTCATGCTTGTTGATTTTGTTGCCTAATATGGACGTATGCTAACTAATCGGTAAGTTTACTTTCCAGTTATTCGGACTTACTAAGCATGTAAATGCTTACCCCTCTCTTTTCCCTATCTTACAGAGCTCGGGGACTCGTAAAGATTGGAAGACAGTTGGAGAATCAACACACTATCATCTTGTCTAGCTTTGGAATATATATACTCTTATTTTGTTCAATGGCATGTATAGGGCTTTTGTTATTTTGTTATATGTGTCATTTGATTAGCCAATATGCAGGCTTATAAAAGTATACATATTCACTTATATATGGCCATAGGAATTGGTTCATTTTGGTGTAGGTTATGACCTACCAAATTGTGCAAGTTATGTTCCAATGTTCTTATGATGATTAAATATGGTGTGTTACAATTAGTCATATAAAATATGACCAAATCACATGGGGTGGTTAGGCCACGATTTGGAAATGAGTTAAGATAACAAGCCAAGCTCAATTGAGTTACAAGTCATAAAAATCCTTAATAAAAAGGGGATAACCTAGCATGTATGAAAATTGATGAGATGAGTTTTACATGCAATAAGGTGTATTAAGGTCATTTAAGAGTATAATTAGACCATGTTAAGTGTTATTGAAAACTATAAGTGGATATGAATATTAAAGGGTGACCATAGGCTTGGAAAATGGCTCAACAAGGTCCACACGAGTAGACACATGGGTGTGTGTCTAGGCCGTGTGTGACACACGGACCGCCCCACACGGCAATCCCCTGCACCTAAAAATTTTAAGTTAGAATGCATGGTAGTAAACACACGGGTAGAGACACGGCCGTGTGGAGTGCACGGCCTAGGACACGGGCGTGTGTCTTGGCCATGTGCCCCTAAATGCATGCTGACGTCATAAACAGAATGCTTGAGTTTTTGGACACGGGCGCCCACACGGGATTGTCTAGGCCATGTGAAGGACACGGGCTAAGGACACGAGCGTGTGTTTGGCCATGTAAAAAATCCTGTAGGTTTAAAATGAGAAATAAATTCAATTAATTTCAGACAGGTAGGGGACACAGGCGTGTCCCAAAGCATACAGACGTGTGCATTGCCTTCACAGGGGCGTATGAGGCTTTACCTAGCAAATTTTTTAGGAACTTTCTCAAGTTCTCGGTTTAATTCCGGACCATTTTCAATGTATGTTTTGGGCCCTGTCGGCCCATAATAGGGACACTAAGATACTGTTTGATTGGAATCAAATTAGAACGAAATTTTATAACCTGTATTTCTGAAATTGTCCGAGTACATGTCTAGTAACGCCTTGTACCTGGTCAGGTTCGGGTACGGGTAAGGGGTGTTACAATTACTCTCATGAGCTCGAATCTGAATTACCAGTCCAGGCTAAATTCAGATCCTAATTCGGATTACCCATCCGAGCTAAATCCATAACGCACATATATTCTTCGGGAGGCTAGATCACTTTAGGAACACCCGTCCAGGCTAGATCCTTTTATCGTCAATTCATTTTCGAGAAATCCATCAGATATCCTTTTTATTCAACCGGGACATTTTATCATCTTTTCATTAATACAACATTTTTCATAAATTATTTCACAATGAATAACACAATTATATTACAATTAAGAACATACATTTTAATGTATTTTAAAGTGTACATTCAAGTTATACGAACTTACCTGGTAGTCGTTTCAGATTCATATTTTAGTTACTCCGAAAACTTTTTCTTTCCACGACCGACCTCCAAGATTGGTCTCTCAGGGTTTATATAAGCAACAATAAATTGTTAATACATTACATTATTCATTTTCGGCCTAAAACTCATCCTAAGGCAAAATGACCATTTTGCCCCTAGCCTTTCACACTTTTTACAACTTACTCCTAAGGCTCGTATAATGAAATGCATGTAATTTCTTAGCTACCCAAACCTAGCCAAATGTTTTTCATACTTATCGCAGCCCACATTTTCCTTCATTTCATATTCTTCTACCCATTTTTACAATCTTTACAAAATGGTCCTTTTAGCCATTTCCATAAAAACTACTTATAAAAGTTGTTTACCACTCTTCAAACTTTCATATTCCTCCATAAATCATCAAAATACAAGCATCTCATGCATGGGTAAATTTTTAAACACGAATCTTAGCTTTAAATATGGGTAGAAATAGAGAGAGCATGATACGAGGATCCCAAAAATACAAAGAACATTAAAACGAGGCTAGGGAGCACTTACTATTGAGTTTGAAAATGTTGAAAACTCTAGCTATGGAGAACATACAAATTTCGGCAGCTATGGGGAAGAAGATGGCTGATTTTAGCTTTCATTTTCAATTTTTATTAATTTTATTACCACATGACCAAAATACCCTTCTTACCAAACTTTCAAATTTTTCCATGCATGCCCATTTTTGTCCAAAAACTTAGAAATTGGGAAAATTTCTATTTAAGAACTCATAATTAATATCTAAAGCAATTTCATACAAATTGCTTCTAGAACCCAACTTTTGCAATTTATTCAATTTGGTCCCTAATTTCCAATTGAACACCTTATACTTAGAATTTCTTCATGAAACTTTGACACATACTTATTTTCATATCCTAGGCCTCATAATAATCATAAAACAAATATTTTAACGTCGGATTTGTGGTCCCAAAACCACTATTCTGACTGGGTTAAATTTTGGGATGTTACATTTCTCCCCCCTTAAAGACTTTCGTCCTTGAATGTCTTACCAATAAACAGGTCTAGATATTGGATCTTCATGGTTTCTTCATATTCTTATATGGCCTCTTCCACTCCATGTCTATGCCATAATACTTTTACCAAGGCAATATTCTTGTTCCTTAACTGTTTGAATTTTCGAGCCTAAATCTTAACCGGTTCTTGACCATAGGTAATATCCGGTCTAATCTCAACTTCCGTCAGTGAAATCATGTGGAATACATCATGAATTGTTTCCAATTCGGATGGCAATTGTAACATCCCGAAATAGGGCCTAGTCAGAATAGTAGTCTCGGGACCACAAATCTGACATCAAAATATTTATTTTATGATTATTATGAGGCCTAGAATATGAATATATGCATGTGTTAAAGTTTCATGAATAAATTCTAAGTATAAGATGCCCAATTGTAAATTAGGGACTAAATTGAATAAATTGCAAAACTTGGTTTCTAGAAGAAATTTGTATGAAATTGCTTTAGATTATGAATTAGAAGTTCTTGGAGAGCAATTTTCCCAAATTCTAATTTTTTTGGACTAAAATGGGCTTGCATGGTTAAAATTTTAAAGAAATGGCATGAAGGCATTTTGGTCCTTTGGCTTTTTAATGAAATAAAATGGGAAAAATCAAGCCAAAATCAGCCATTTTCTTCCCCATAGCTGCTGGAATTCTCTTGTCACCATAGCTAGGGTTTCAAGCTTTCCAAGCTCGATAGTAAGTGCTCCCATGCCCTATTTTTAATGTTCTTTGTATTTTTGAAATCCTGGTAGCTTGGTCTCTCCATTTCTACCCATATTTCATGCTAGGGTTCATATTTAAAAATTTACCCATGCATGAGTTGCTTGTATTTTGATGGATTATGGAGGAATATGAATGATGAATGTGTATTAAACATATTTTCCTAGTTGATTTTCATGAGAAACCCTTATAGGGACTACTTTGCAAAAGATGTAAATGTGTGGTAGAAATGAGAAAATAATGGAAAATTTGGGCTACCATAAGAAAAAAAATGTTCGACTAGGCTTGGGTGAGATAAAAAGTGCATGTGTTTCATTATACGAGCCTAGGGACAAAATCGTAAAAATGTGAAGGGTTAGGGGCAAAACGGTCATTTGGACCAAGGGTAGATATTAAACTTGAAATGTATAATGTGGGGTATTAATGAGTTAATTTTACTTTTATAGACCCCGAGGAACAAATTCCGGAGGTCGTTCGTGGTAAACGCAAGGTTTCAGAATAACCAAAACACAATCCCGAAAAGAATACCAGGTAAGTTCGGATAACTTTAAGTAAACCCCTAATATGCATAATTGAATGATTTATGAATGCATGATGATTGCATTTATTATTAGCATGAAATATCATGGAAATGCAAATTTGATGGTAACATGTGAAAAATGTCTCGGATGAGGTTGACAAAGGGAATTCGATGGATAAACCCTCATTGATATGTGTAAAGAGATCCTGCATGTGTTGCAGTAAGGATTTAGCCCGGACGGGTAATCCGTGATTTTGAGTACGGAAAGGATCTAGCCCGGACGGGTGTTCCTTGAATGATCGAGCCCTCCGAAGAATATATGTGCATTGAGGATTTAGCCCGGACGGGTAATCCTACTAGGGTCTGAATTTAGCCTGGACTGGTAATTCAGATCCAAGCTCATTGAGGGTGTTTGTCGCTATAAGGGATTTAGCCTAGACTGGTAATCCTGACATCACCTTACGAGTTCATGATCTGTGAGATTTAGCCTAGACTAGTAATCCTTTATGAGGTCCAAGGTTCGCAGGAGTGCATATATGTGAAATGATCATTCGTAAGAATTGACGGATAATGGGTATTCCATCGAGATTTCCTAGAAACTCAACGGGATTAATATGATGTATGTCAATGAGATGATGAATGATGAGCTCATCTACATAAATTACGTGATGTTTTGTTATGTGACTAACTTATTGATTGAGTGCATGTGATAGGAAATCATTTCATAATTGATGATTTCATGATTTAAGTGTGGATGTATGCTAATTACTCGGTAAGTTTACTTTCCGATTATTCGAGCTTACTAAGCATGTAAATGCTTACCCCTCTCTTTTCCCTATCTCGTAGAGCTCGAGGACTCATAAGGACTGGAAGACAATTGGAGAGTCAACACACTATCAACTAAACAAGCTTTGGTATAAAGACTCTGTTTATTTTGTTCAATGGCATGTATAATATTTTTGAGTATTTTGTCATACGTGTCATTTGAATTGCCAAATGAAGGCATGTAAAGATGTATTCATCTTTTTGTATAAGGCCATGGAAATTGGCATATTTGAAAGTAGGCTATGACCTGCCTTTATATGCATGTTTATGTTCTTATATGATGGGTTGCTATAATTGGCAATGAGTTCAAAAACGAGCCAAATTTTGAATGTGCTACAATAACATAAGAACCCATAAATACTAGATGGGAAATAACCTTTTTGTATGAAACCAATGATATGAGGTTTCTATACAAATAACTTCATCAAGATCATTTACAAGTGTATAATCACGTTTTACTTTGAATTTGGTATCTATTAAGAAGAAGAAGTAGAAAGGGGTGACTAAAGGCTTGGAAAATAGCCTATTAAGGTCCACATGGTTAGACACACGGGCGTGTGTCTAGGCCGTTGTGACACACGGTCCATCCCCATGGGCGTGTGGTATGGCCCTGCACCTAAAAATTTAAGTCAAATTAGCACACGGGTAGGACACATGGACGTGTGTCTTGGCCGTGTTAATTTAACAGAATGCTCAAGTTTTGGACACGGGGTGAGCCCACGGGAATGTGTCTTGGCTGTGCCTAAAAGTCAGTGTTGCCCACGAGTTATAGGCATGGACGTGCCCTAGATCACATGGGGTGGGTGACCACACGGCCCATCATGCACCGGTGTGTGACACTTCTAAGTAAGGAAATTTTCTAAAGTTATTAAATGTTCCCGGTCCTATCCTAAACTATCTCTATGTATATTTAGGGCCTTGAAGGCCCATTTAATAGACAAGATGTGAATGCCTGAAAGTTTAAAATCTTAGCTAAACCTGGTAAGTCGATTTAGTATGTTTCAAATGTAAAGTTCCGGTAATACCTCTAACCCTATCCTGATAACGGATACGGGTGAGGGATGTTACAGCAACGCTAACCAATGGTCCAACTCATTCTGAAATCTCATATGGTCTAATAAATCACAGACTCAGTCTGCTTTTTCGACCAAATCTCAAGACTTTTTTTCGTGGAGACACTTTCAAGAATACTTTATCTCCAACCTGAAACTCAAGCTCTTTTCTTTTCAAATCAACATATGACTTTTGCCTATCCGATGCCACTTTCAAGCAATTACGTATCACTTCAACCTTTCCTTTAGTTTCCTTGATTAAATCAACCCCATGAATCTGACTTTTCTTGAGTTCTGTCCAATACAGTGGAGTTTGGCACTTTCGGCCATACACTGCCTCATAAGGCACCATTTTCAAACTCATCTAGAAACTATTGTTGTAGGCGAACTCCACCAATGGTAAGTATTTTTCCCAACTACTCTGAAACTCAAGAACGCAACATCGTAACATGTCCTCCAGAATGTGAATTGTTCGCTCAGACTAACCATCAGTTTGCGAGTGGAATGCCGTACTAAAACTCAACTTTGTACCCAAGGCTTCTTGTAGTTTCTTCCAAAATCTCGAAGTGAATCTTGGGTCCCTATCTAAAATGATCAACAGCAATACCCCTTGTAATCTCACAATCTCAGTAATGTACAAGTCAGCCAATCTATCAAGAGTGTAATCTATCCATAATGGAATAAAGTGAGCGGACTTCATTAATCTATCAACCACAACCCAAACAACATCTTTCTTTTTCGAGGTTAAGGGTAATCCTATCATGAAATCCATGGTAATCTTGTCCCACTTCCATTCGGGGACCATCACAGGCTGTAACAAACCCGAAGGTACTTGGTGTTCAGCCTTAACTTGTTGACATATCAAGCATTTTGATACAAATTCAGAGATATCTCTTTTCATGCCATTCCACCAATACACTGCCTTTAAATCATTGTACATCTTGGTACTTTCTGGATGAATAAGCAGACGAATATCATGTGCCTCTTGTAAAATTTTCTGAATAAGTTCATTATCTTTGGGTATACAGACCCTATCTCAAAACATCAAGCAATCATTAGAATCAATCTGAAAATCTGATTCCACGCCTGTTTCACATTGTGTTCTCTTGACTCACAAGTCACTATCATTGATCTAAGCTGTGCAAATTTCTTGGAGAAATTTCGACCTAGATCTTAACTCTACCAAAGTTGAACCATTATCTGACAATGCCAATCGTATGTTCATAGCCCTCAATGCAAACAAGGACTTCCTACTCAAGGCATCGGCAACCACGTTTTCCTTTCCCGTATGATAATCAATTACTAGCTCATAATCTTTAATTACCTCTGCTGTCCCAGACTCAATTCCTTTTGAGTCATCAAGTACTTCAAACTCTTATGATCGGTGAATACACGGAAAGTTTCACCATACAAATGGTGTCTCCAAATCTTTAAGGCAAATACAATGGCAGCTAGCTCCAAGTCATGTGTTGGATAATTTTTCTCGTGCGGCTTTAGTTGTCTCGAAGCATAAGCTATCACTTTGCCCCCTTGCATAAGTACGCACCCCAGTCCATTCAAGGACGCATCACTATAGACCATGAATTCTTTTCCTGGCTCGGCTTGCACTAAAACTGAAGCTTCTGTCAGCAATGTCTTTAATTTCGCAAAACTCTGCTGACATTTTTCTGACCACTCAAAGTGTTGGTAGTAACCGACTAAGCCCAAGAAACTTCTAACCTCAGTTACATTCTTTGGCGGCTTCCACTCGACAATAGCAGAAATCTTATTTGGATCGACTCAGATGCCATCACCCGACATAATTTGACCCAGGAACACGACCTCTCGAAGCCAAAATTCGCTTTTGCTAAACTTAGCATATAATTTGCTTGTCTCGTAAAATCTAGAAAACAGTCCTCAAATGTTTGGCATACTCGGACTCATTATGGGAATAAATCAAAATATCATCTATGAATGCCACAACAAACTTGTCCAAGTATGGTCAAAAGACACGATTCATTAAGTCCATAAACGTAGTTGGGGCGTCTGTTAGACCAAAAGGCATGACAAGGAACTCGTAGTGACCATACCTCGTCCTGAAGGCAGTTTTAGGCGCGTCCGACTCTTTAACTCGCAACTAGTAATAGCCAGATCTCAAATCTATCTCTGAAAATACGGTGGCTCCCCTTAGTTGATCAAACAAGTCGTCAATCCTTGGCAAAGGATACTTGTTCTTGAAAGTTACCTTGTTGAGTTGTCGGTAGTCTATACATAACCTTATCGAACCATCTTTCTTTTTCATGAATAATACGGGAGCAACCCAAGGTGAAAAGCTTGCTCTTGCAAAACCTTTGTCAGTCAATTTTGCAACTGTGATTTTAACTCCTTCAACTCAGTCGGGGCCATCCTGTACGGGGCAATAGAAATAGGCATCGTTCCTGGTACTAGCTCAATACCAAACTCCACCTCTCTAACAGGAGGTAATCCGGGTAGCTCTTCTGGGAACACGTCTGGATATTCACAAACTATCAGTACCAACTCAATCTTCAACTTAGATTCTTTAGCATTCAACACAAAAGCAAGGTAAGCTTCGTACCCTTTTCTCATATACCTTTGAGCCAACATCAAGGTAATCACAGTCGGTGGTGCATCCAACTCATTCGAATTGGCCCGGAGAGCCTTACCATCTGAACATTTCAATTCAAAATTCTTGCTACCACAATTTACAACTACCTCATGAATAGTCAACCAATCCATGTCATGTATTACATCAAACTCATCGAATGGAAAAAGCATAAGGTTAGCCGGAAAACAGTGACCTTGTATCATCAAGGGACAATTCTTACAAACTTTTTCGACTAACACTTGCTTGCCTAGAGGGTTCGACACTTTAATCATAAATTTCGTAGGTTCCACAGACATATTCATACTAGACACCAATTTTATGCAAATATATGAATGGGTTGATCTCGGGTCAATCAATGCAATAACATGAACATTATGAAGAGAAAATGTACCCATAATGACATCAGGAGCTCAGGCTTCCTCTCTAGCACGTATAGCATAAGTTCTCGCCAGGGCTTGAGCCTCTAATTTTGCAGTAGAATCATTTGCAACAATTCGAATACCATTAGAGCTTCCAAAATATCGTGGAGGTCTGCACTTGGTTTTGGGGCTAATGAAACCTCTCTATCAGTTCGTTCTGGACAGTCCCTATGAAAATGGTCAAGAGAACCACCCCTATAGCATGCTCTACTCCTCGTCCAGCACTCTCCGAAGTGGAACTTATTGCAACTATTACACCTAGGCTTTTGATCTCCCATACTTCCCACACTAGTTGACATGGGAGAAGAAGACTTTGGGTTGTGACGCTTAGAGTTTCTTGCTCTACCTGAATATCCCACTGAAGTAGTGGAGCGTTCCTGATGACTTCTCAATTTCTTTGTAGGGAACGAGTGCGCCTTACCGCAGGATCTCTTACTCGAAACTTGAGCTTCTCTCTTTGCTTGCTTTCTTTCATTATTTAGCTCTTCAGCCTTCTTGGCTTGAATAGCTACTACAGCCAATCCCCTTATCTCAAGGATCCTGATTAATAGTTTAATTTTCTCATTCAGGATTTCCTCGAAACACTTGCACATCTCTGCCTCTGTTTAGACCCACTCCTTTGCGTACTGACTTAATCTTACGAATTCTTTTTCGTATTCTGACACGGTTCTATTTCCTTGTTTGAGTTCCAAGAACTCCTTTCTCTTCTGATCTAAGAACCTTTGACTGATATACTTCTTATTAAATTCTGCTTGGAAGAATTCCCATGTGATACTCTCTCTTGGTGTCACCAAAGATATGGTCTTCCACCAGTGATATGCGGTATCCTTCAATAAAGATATTGCGCACTTCAGGCATTCTGCGAGGGTACAAGACAACTCGTCAAGAACTCGTATGGTATTTTCAAGCCAGAACTCAGCACGTTCCGGATCGTTATCAATTGTGTCCCTAAACTCTTCAGCCCCATATTTCCAAAGTTTATCCACTGAGACCTTACCAATTCTCATAGGTGTCATACCTTGTGGCACTTCTTCTTCAGGTTGAGTAGGGGGCGGAGGAGGTCATGGTATATTGAGGCAATTTCTCAGGTAATCACCAAACCACTCATCCATCATCTCAAAAAAAGGTGAGTCTCGCCTCTTCCTGGCCATCAGGCATAGGCTTTCTACCACTACTAGAAGTAACTTACTGTACAGGAGCTAGAACATAGCTCTCGGCTCCCTCAGACTCATCTCGAGCTTGATTGGAAGACATTACTATATACAAATACAATTAAAAAGGTTAGGAGATGTCACACTATCATAACTTGTATAATGGCATGTATAGCTAGACTCGATATACGCTACATTAGTCTGAGAATCAACTAAACTGTAGCTATGATATCACTAAATGTAACACCTCTTACTCGTACCCGAGACTGGGATAGGATACGAGGCATTACCAAACACATACATAGTCATTCATGCAAAAACTGAGCTATAAAATATTTTTCTTTAGAACAACCTCATTCATACATACACAAATTGTCTCTACTATGGGCGTACAAGGCCCAAAATAGCCATCGGAGAAGGATTGGGACTCGGGAACTTTAGAAACGCTTAGGAAAAATTTCATGCTTTGAGCCTCACACGCCCGTGTGGAGGCAGGGCACACGCCCATGTACTGGGACATACCCGTGTACCTTACTCGTATAGATTTATTTTTTATTTCGAACCTACAGGGGTTTTCACATGGCTTAGCATACACCCGTGTCCCTGGCCCATGTCCATCACATGGCCTAGACACTCTCGTGTCCAAAAACCTTAACATTTTGTTTATAACGTCAGCATCTAATTCGAGGCACGTAACCAAGGCACATGCCCATGGCCAGAAGCCTTGTCCTTCACACGGCTGAGACATACGACCTTGTCACTGCCTGTGTATTTACTATCATGCATTTTGACCTGAAATTTAAGGTGCAAGGGACACATGGCTAGAAAACATGCATATAAGGGCTGACCGTGTGTCACACACAGCCTAGACACATGCCCGTGTGTCTACCCATGTTGACCATTTGGAGGCTATTTTCTAAGCCATTGGTCACCCTCTAACATCTATGCACATTTGTAAGCTTCAAAGGTATTTTACATAGCCTAAATATACTCTTAAACCACCTTGGCATAGGCTATTGCATGTTAACCTCATCTCATTGATTTAGCACATGCAAGGTTATCCTTTTCTTATTAAGGATTATCATATCACATTGTGCATTTTACACTTTGACCGTATTATAACCACATACTGTTTTATGCCATAACCACTCTCGAGTTATTTGGCCTCATTTCATGTATCCATCCATGATAAACCACGTCAACACATCACATGAAACATTTAAGCATTAGCATGCAAAATAAGTAGGGTTACAACCCTCATTAATAATGGCCACGTCTCATAGCCATATACAAAATAAATTAACATAACATTTAAAGCCACTACTTTGGCTAATCAAATGACACATATAACAAAATGAACAAGGACCCTATACATGCCATTATAACCAAATGAAGGTTTCTATATACCAAACCGAGACAAGTTGATAGTGTAGACAATGCTCCAACTGTCTTCCAATCTTCACGAGTCCACGAGCTCGGTTAATTAACATACAACCACATTAGCCATACATGTAATATCCTGATTTTGGGCCTAGTCGGAATAGTGGTTTCCTGACCACAAAATCTGAGATATAAATATTTATTTTATGATTATTTTCAGGTCTATGATATGATTGCATGATTGTGTGAAAATTTCGTGAAGAAATTTTATGCATAAAGTGCTTAAATTGAAATTAGGGACTAAATCAAATAATTTGTAAAACTTGCATTTTAGTAGTTTCTAGTATGAAATTATTTTGAAATATTAATTAGGAGGTCTTAAATAGCAATTTTACCAATTTCTAAGTCTATGGACAAGAATTGGACATAGATGGAATTTTTGGAAAGTTTAGTAGTAAGGGCATTTTGGTCATTTAGGGGTAAAATGAATTAAAAGGCAATTTTGCTCATCTTCAACCCCATGGCCGAATATAGCAAGGAGAAACCATGTCTAGAGTTTTTCAAGCTTCCAAGCTCGATTGTAAGTCCATTCTAGCCCTGTTTTTCAAGTTCTTTACGATTTTGGAGTCCTGATAGCTCGATTAAGCTTATGCTAGCAATAATTCAACCTAGGGTTCATATTTGGAAAAATAACCATAGGTGAAATTTGTGTATTTTGGTGTTTTATGATAGAATATGAGGTTTTAAATTATGTTAGACAACTTGTGCTACTCGGTTTTAAGCGAAAACTAGCAAAAGGGCTTAATCGGTAAAAATACCTAATAGTCATAAATACATGTTAGAGTGAGAATTTGATGTTTCCATAGAAGGGAAAAATGATCAGCATGTCATAAAACATAAGAAAATAGGCTGAAGTTTAATTTACGAGCTTTGGGACAAAAGTGTAAATATGCAAAAGTTTAGGGGCAAAATTGTAATTTTTCCAAAATATGATTGTGGGTCAATTTGAATAATGTGAGTCCTAATTAGACTATATTTTAAATGATAGAGCAAGAAAAACTAAAATTCGGGCTAAAATGGGGAAAATACCAAGTTGTGGACGAAATGGTAAAAGTAGCCATTTTTGTAACACCCCGAACCCGTGACCGTCGCCGGTGTCGGACACGAGGGGTTAACGGGCCAAATCCTCTCAAAGTACCAACCAATTTGGCATTTCCAGACAGGCTGAAAAACTGCGTCACTGTCGCCTTAAAAATCATATCTCGAGTTCCAAAACTCGGAAACTGATTCCGTAAATTTTCCCTGAATTTAGACTCATATATCCAACAATGGATTTATTTCTAGAATTTTTGGTGGGGCCAATTGGTACAGTTTATTAGTTAAAGTCACCCATGTTACAGGGGTCGACTACACTGACCTTCGCATGTTACAACTTCAATATCTCTCTGTACAGGGCTTTAATACTGGTGCCGATTGTTTCTAATGAAACTAGACTCAAAATTGAATCTGCACATATAAGGCATGACTTCTAATTCTTTCTGGATAATTTATAGTAAATTTTCAAAGTCGCGACAGGGGACCCAGAAACCGTTCTGGCCCTGTCTCACGAGAGCATTAATATCTCTCAGTATACTGCTCATATGGTCGTTTCGTTTCATCCATATAAAAATAGATTCATCAAGGCTCAATTTCATAATTTATTCACTATTTAATTCTACTTCTTCTATTTTTAGTGATTTTTCAATCTCGTCTCACTGCTGCTGTCCGCAACAGTTACTACAGTAGACTATGCCAATTTCATGAATCTTTCCTTGGCCTTAATCCTCCATCATACATGACACAAATTATGGCCACCTTATCAAAATTAAAGTTTCTAAGACTCGTGGCTATAGGTTCTAGCATCCCACTCGACGACCACATAGGCCATTTTCACATGGCTTAAAGTTTACAACCCACAGTTCAACAAAACATAATAGCCTATACATGCCAAATGTTCTTCAAAGAACGAAGACAATACCACAAGATTTCCAGCCGGTGTGATGACTTCAACGACGGTTCCGAGCACGCAACAATACGAGTCCAAGAGACCTAAAATGGGTGACAAGAAAACACCGAGTGAGTTTATAACTCAGTAAGTCATAAGCATTCAACAATCATCCATTGATAAAGTTATCACAACATGAACAATAGACGAGGCTAGGTACTCATCCATATTGAAGCTATACCATAAATCCTCGGACCTTTCGGTTCAATCTCATACCAAGTCATACATCCACATTTCATATTCTATACAACAAGATATTTGAGGCATTTTCACACACTAACTCATTTCCACCATAATCATACAATTTCAATCATCACATAGATTTAAGGCTTACCAAGTTCAACCCCGAGCATGAACGTATTTTCTATTCGTCATGAGCTCAAGGTACTTACCCGATCCGCTGTCCGGATTAGCTCAATGATGTCGCACACTCAATGCCAATTGTAATGCAAGAGCATATAGTGAATCTGCACACTTAGTGCTATATGTATTCAACTCGCACACTTAGTGCTATATAATCAAACTCGCACACTTAGTGCTGTACAATTTTAAACCCGCACACTTAGTGCCATACCTTCGAGCTCGCACACCCAAAGGTCAGTATATTTCCAGCATGCACACTTAGTGCCATATATTTCCAGCATGCACACTTAGTGCCAATCTCGTCACCGACACACGTATTGCCCGACACTTAGTGCCGAAAGCAACTTTCTACACATTTCACTATTTCTTTTACATTCAACAAATGTCATCACTCCATACACATACATTTCATTTATATATATATATCATCCCATTAAGCACAATTGCATAGATTTTTACAATCATTTAAGCAATATCAAATATATGCTTAATGACTTACCTTATATTGGATGAAACGATTTCCAATCGACTACTCGATTATCTTTGTTTTGCCTTTGTTTGATTCTCCCCTTTTGATGTCTTGATTTCCTAGTATAAATACATTTAGTAGTTAAAATTCTTGCTGGATACTTATGTGTATAATTTAATGGTTTTCACTCCATTCACAACTATCCTTGTTCAAAATATCAAAACCTTAGCCAACATTCAATTAATGCATCAAGGCCGAATGTATTATCACTATTAAGGTAATCTAGTCTCAAGTATTTTCAATTCTAATGTACAACATCTCAAATTCCCATGACCGATCACACCTATTCTTACTTTTCAATATTCAAATATTCAAAATCACATCTTAAACACAATAGTCATGGACAATGCCGAATCCTCAAGTGTTTGAACATAAATTATTTTACTAATATAAACATTCACGAATCATATTCATAGGAAGACCAATTTCTTTCCATAGCACATTCATCATCCATACTTAGATGAAACAACCAAAATCTCTTCCTTTATACCCTAGCCGAATGCTCCAATCATCCATACAAATTACAAATTTTGCATGGCTAAGTAGGAGCCATTTAACATGCAAGAAAAATAATCATAGGAGAAGAATTTATCATTCTAAGTAAGCTCCTATCTCCAACACTTAATCATTTGGCATTTTGCCTAGACACACACAAGAAATCTCAACTTCCTTGACCTTACCAAGAGTGCATCCACCATTCAACTTAGCATATTACAAAACCAAATCAACAAATTCAATGCTTACCTCCTAGTAGCCAAGATACTTGCCGAATTGACCTAGGTAATCTTCCTTCCTTTCATTTTTTTTTCTCAAGAACAACCAAAAGAATGAACAATGAATGAACAAAACCTTTTTTTTTTTTTTTCTTTCTCTCTAGCTACGGCACAATGGGGGGCATCCATGCTCATTTTTTTTCATTTCTTTAATGCTAGTTTTTATTTTATGGCTTCCTACATACACCACTAGCAAAACATGTTGCAAACATGTTTCCTTTGCCCATAATCTTGTCATGGCCGCCACTCACCTTAGGAAAGGGGTTATTTGACATGCAAGGACAACCATTTTCCCACATGTATTAATAGGCCACCTTACATTTGCCTAGCACATTTTTAAATTTTCTCACATAAGTCCTATTTGATAAAATTCACTTACAATTAACAAAATCCAAACATTCAATTTTTCACACATTCATATTCACATATTCTAGACAATAAATATTACGTTAGAACATTTCGGTGACTCGGTTTAGCGGTCCCGAAACCACTTCCCGACTAGGGTCAATTTTGGGCTGTCACAACTCTCCCCACTTAAGAAATTTTCGTCCCAAAATCTTACCCAGAATAGGATCGGTGTCGCTCTCTCATAGAGTCCTCAAGTTCCCAAGTGGCTTCTTCAATTCGTGTTTATGCCACACACCTTCACTAATGGGATTTTCTTATTGCGCAACTCTTTTACTTGGCGCATCGAATGCGAACCCATCTTCTTCATAACTCAAATTAGGTGAACCTCGACCTCGGATGGAGTAATTACGTGTGTCCGGTCGACCTATATCGTCAAGCATCGAGACATGGAAAACGCTGAATCTTTTCAAGCTCGGGGTAACATTAATCGGTGCGCCATCGCCCAACTCGTTCGGATACTTCATACGGACCGATGAACCTCGGACTCAATTTGCCCTTACGGCCAAATCTAAGCACCTTCTTCCGTGGTGAGACTTTGAGAAATACCTTGTCTCCAACCCGATATTCAATGTCTTTTCTTCTCAAGTCCGCATATGACTTTTGGCGATCCGGCGACTTTCAAACTTTCACGAATTACTCGAACTTTCGCTCGGCATCCTTAATCAAATCAACCTCAAGATTTTACCTTCAAGAAGTTCAGGTCCAAAATAATGGGTACGGCATTTACGATCGTATAAAGCCTCATAAGGCGCCATCTTAATACTTGATTGAAAGCTATTGTTGTGCGAATTCAATCAAAGGCAAATCTCCTTCCCATGAACCACTAAACTCAAGGATGCAACATCTCAACATATCCTCAAGGATTTGAATTATCCGTTCGGATTGACCATCGGTTTGGGGATGAAAAGTGCTAAAATGCAGCTTGGTACCCAAAGCCTCTTGCAATTTCTTCCAAAATCACGATGTAAATCTTGGGTCTCTATCAAATACGATAGAAACAGTACCCCATGCAATCGAACAATTTGGGAGACGATAATTCGCCAATTTATCGAGCGAAAAATCCGTGCGGACAGGATAAAATGAGCGGACTTGGTCATCTATCAACAATGACCCAAATCGCATCTTTCTTACTTGCCGACACCGGTAATCCGGATATAAAATCCATTGTCACTCGATCCCATTTCCATTCGTATCATGATTGGTCAAGTATTCCGATGGCACTTAATGTTCCGCTTTCACTTGTTGACATATCGCACACCTTGAAACAAATTCGAAATGTCTCGTTTCATCTTGGGCCACCAAAATTGGCGTTTGGTCATTGTACATTCTAGTACTACCCGGTGGATTGACATTCGACTACTGTGAGCCTCGCTCAAAATCATCGAAACAAGTTCAATTCCTTGAATACATAATCGACCCTTGAACGTCAAGGCCATTGTCGTCAATCTGAAATTCGATTCTTCATCCGAAACACATTCGCTCGCTTAGCGACCAATTCAGCGTCGACCTTCCGAGATTCAAGTATTTGATGAATCAATAACGGTTTGGCCCCTAATTCGACTACTAGCACCTCCTCGGGTGAAATGGATAAATGAGCATCCATCGCTCTCAAGGCGCATAAAGGCCTTGCGACTTAAAGCATCGGCCACCACGTTGGCCTTTCCCGTGATACTCAATGATGAGTTCATAGTCTTTCAACAACTCAAGCCAACGCCTTTGTCGAGGTTTAAATCTCCTTGAGTCATCAAATATTTGAAACTCTTGTGGTCCGAATAAATATGACACCTTTCTCCAAACAAGCAATGCCGCCATATTTTCAAGGCGAACACAATGGCTGCTAGTTCAAGGTCATGGGTCGGATAGTTTCTCTCATGCGGCTTTAGTTGTCTCGACGCGTAAGCCACAACTCGACCTTCTTGCATTAACACACAACCTAACCCAAGCAAGGATGCGTCCATCAGATATGATTTAACTCTTTACTGGACTCAAATTGCACTAGTACCGGGCCTCGGTTAAACAAGTTTTTTTGTCGATCGAAACTTTCTTGACAGCGTTCGACCACTCGAACTTAACATCTTTTCGAGTAGTTTCACATCGATACAGCTATCATCGAAAAGCCCTTCACAAATCGTCGATAGTATCCGCAAGCCCCAAAAAGCTCCTAACTTCGGTAACATTCCTTGGAGGTTTCAATCGACTATGGCCGAATTTTGTTCGGGTCCACCGACGACACCGTCTGCGACACCACGTGCCCCAAAAAGCTAACCTCTCTCAACCAAAATTCACATTTATTGAACTTTGCGTATAATCGCTTATCTCGTAAAATTTGCAACACTAACCTCGGTGTTCAAAGATGTTCGGCCATCTCTCGAATAGACCAAAATGTCATTGATAAATACAACTACGAACCGATCCAAGTATGGCCTGAAAATTCTATTCATTAAATCCATAAATACCGCAGGGGCATTAGTGAGCCCAAACGGCATCACCAAGAATTCGTAGTGACCGTACCTCGTTCTAAAAGTGGTTTTGGGTACGTCCGATTCTCGGACCCTCAACTGATAGTACCCCGACCTCAAATCTATTTTTGAGAACACTGAGGCTCCCTTTAATTGATCAAACAAATCGTCAATTCATGGCAACGGATATTTATTCTTTATCGTCACTTTATTGAGTTGACGATAGTCAATGCACAACCTCATGGTTCTGTCCTTCTTTTTCACAAACAATACTGGTGCGCCCCATGGAGAAAAACTCGGTCGAGCGAAACCTCTATCCGTCAACTCTTGCAATTGAACCTTCAATTCCTTTAATTTCATTAATAGCATACGATACGGGGCTATTGAGATTGGCGTAGTACCCGGTACAGCTTCGATGCCGAATTCCACTTCTCGAACCGGTGGCAATCCCGGTAACTCCTCAGGAAAAACATCTGAATACTCACAAACCACTTGTATCGATTCGAGTTTCCTTTCCGTCTCTTTACTTTCAAACACATACGCAAGGTATGTTTCACACCCCTTTTTCATGTACCTCCGAGCGGTCATAGAAGATACTATCGCTGGCACTCCTTTTAAATCAGTAGACTCGACTCGGACTACCTCATTATTCGCACCCTCAAATCAATGGTCTTCCTTTGCATCCACCATCGCATCATGTACGGTCACCAATCCATACCAAGAATAACATCGAATTCATCAAATGGTAGAAGCATCGATCGACCAAAAAAGCAGATTCTCGAATTATTAGGGGCATCTCTTGCACATTTTATCAACGAGTACGTATTGACCCTAAGGGTTTGACACTGAATTACGAGCTCGATGAGACTCAACAGTAGAGTCTTCTGGATGCTAAAGTTTCACATACATATGAATGAGTAGAGCCGGGTCAATCAATGTAATCACACTAGTATCAAAGAGAGTAAAAGTACCAAGGACAACGTCGGGGAGGATGCCTCCTCTCGTAAAGCGGATGGCATATGCTCTAGCAGAGCACGGTCTCGGATCGAACAGCCGTGACGGTGGCTCCTCTCGATTACCACCCCTACCTCCTGAAATCCTCGAGGGTCGCCTCTAGCCGTCGCCCACTAGATCTTGCACCTTGCATCTTATTCTCCTCATCTAGCTCCGTGCAATCTCTAATGAAGTGGTCCTTCAACCACATCCGTAATGTGCCCTATTAATGCAGACTTACCCCAACATTCACCTAGGTGTCGTCTTCCACATTGGGGGCATTCGTGTTTCTCTTGACGATTATTGCCCACACTAGCTACCGAAGTAGCTCGGGGGTCCGTCGATGGTCGGGCTCTGATGGAAATTCCCGCAGTCGCCCTCGATTTACTAGTGTCCTCCCTGAATTTCTTTACGGTCGAGAACGGAGCTTTACTCGTTGATCTTTTACGGTAATCTCTTGCTTCAAATTCAGCCTTCTTCTTCTCCTTCCCAAGTTCTTCCGCCTTGCAGGCTCGTTCGACTAGTGTCACGAACTCCTTTATCTCCAAAATTCCCACTAGTAACTTTAACTCTTCATTCAATCCTTCTTCAAATCTTTTGCACATAGCAACCTCATCAGCCACACACTCCCGAGCATACCGACTAAGTCTTACAAACTCATGTTCGTATTCAGATACGGTCATCCGGCCTTGCTTGAGCTCTAAAAATTCCTTACGCTTCTGATCGATGAACCGTTGACTAATATATTTCTTCCGAAATTCCGTTTGAAAGAAATCCCAAGTAACTTGTTCCTTTGGGACTATGGAAATCAAGGTCCTCCACCAATAGTAGGCTGAGTCTCGCAACAAAGAAATAGCACACTTAAGACATTCATCGGGTGTGCATGACAGTTCATCCAACACTCTAATGGTGTTATCAAGCCAGAACTCGGCCCTTTCGGCATCATCGGTAACTATGGCCTTAAACTCCTCGGCCCCACGCTTCCTAATCAAGTCCACAGGTGGTTTACTCAGCCTCACAGGATCAATGGCGATGGCATTACGGGCTCTTGGGGTGGATTATTTAAATTCGGGAATGGTTGGACAGCGGATTGGTTCGGGCATATTATGCGACCCACTCATTCATCATGGTGAAGAAGGCTTGTTTCGCCTTCATTTTGATTATTCGCGGATGACCGAGGCTCAACAGGTGGTGTCCCTTGCGCGGAGCAGCCGCTACACCTTCCACGTCATCCGCCAAGGGTCTCTCTACCTCGGGTTCCATTTGCTAATCACAACAAAAATTTCAACCGTCGAAGTCATCACATTTTAAGCACTAACAATTTGGCATGTATAGCTAGACTCACACGCCTATGGTATTCCTAGAACCGACTAAACCATAGCTCTGATACCAATAAAATTGTAACACCCGAACCCGTGACTGTCGCCGTGTATCGGACACGAGGGGTTAACGGCCAAATCCTCTCAAAGTACCAACCAATTTGGCATTTCCAGACAGGCTGGAAAACTGCGTCACTGTCGCCTTAAAAATCATATCTCGAGTTCCAAAACTCGAAACTGATTCCGTAAATTTTCCTGAATTTAGACTCATATATCCAACAATGGATTTATTTCTAGAATTTTGGTTGGGCCAATTGGTACAGTTTATTAGTTAAAGTCACCCATGTTACAGGGGTCGACTACACTGACCTTCGCACGTTACAACTTGAATATCTCTCTGTACAGGGCTTTAATACTGGTGCCGATTGTTTCTAATGAAACTAGACTCAAAATTGAATCTGCACATATAAGGCATGACTTCTAATTCTTTCTGGATAATTTATAGTAAATTTTCAAAGTCGCGACAGGGGACCCAGAAACCGTTCTGGCCCTGTCTCACGAGAGCATTAATATCTCTCAGTATACTGCTCATATGGTCGTTTCGTTTCATCCATATAAAATAGATTCATCAAGGCTCAATTTCATAATTTATTCACTATTTAATTCTACTTCTTCTATTTTTAGTGATTTTTCAATCTCGTCTCACTGCTGCTGTCCGCAACAGTTACTACAGTAGACTATGCCAATTTCATGAATCTTTCCTTGGCCTTAATCCTCCATCATACATGACACAAATTATGGCCACCTTATCAAAATTAAAGTTTCTAAGACTCGTGGCTATAGGTTCTAGCATCCCACTCGACGACCACATAGGCCATTTTCACATGGCTGAAAGTTTACAACCCACAGTTCAACAAAACATAATAGCCTATACATGCCAAATGTTCTTCAAAGAACGAAGACAATACCACAAGATTTCCAGCCGGTGTGATGACTTCAACGACGGTTCCGAGCACGCAACAATACGAGTCCAAGAGACCTAAAATGGGTGACAAGAAAACACCGAGTGAGTTTATAACTCAGTAAGTCATAAGCATTCAACAATCATCCATTGATAAAGTTATCACAACATGAACAATAGACGAGGCTAGGTACTCATCCATATTGAAGCTATACCATAAATCCTCGGACCTTTCGGTTCAATCTCATACCAAGTCATACATCCACATTTCATATTCTATACAACAAGATATTTGAGGCATTTTCACACACTAACTCATTTCCACCATAATCATACAATTTCAATCATCACATAGATTTAAGGCTTACCAAGTTCAACCCCGAGCATGAACGTATTTTCTATTCGTCATGAGCTCAAGGTACTTACCCGATCCGCTGTCCGGGATTAGCTCAATGATGTCGCACACTCAATGCCAATTGTAATGCAAGAGCATATAGTGAATCTGCACACTTAGTGCTATATGTATTCAACTCGCACACTTAGTGCTATATAATCAAACTCGCACACTTAGTGCTGTACAATTTTAAACCCGCACACTTAGTGCCATACCCTTCGAGCTCGCACACCCAAAGGTCAGTATATTTCTAGCATGCACACTTAGTGCCATATATTTCCAGCATGCACACTTAGTGCCAATCTCGTCACCGCACACACGTATTGCCCGACACTTAGTGCCGAAAGCAACTTTCTACACATTTCACTATTTCTTTTACATTCAACAAATGTCATCACTCCATACACATACATTTCATTTATATATATATATCATCCCATTAAGCACAATTGCATAGATTTTTACAATCATTTAAGCAATATCAAATATATGCTTAATGACTTACCTTATATTGATGAAACGATTTCCAATCGACTACTCGATTATCTTTGTTTTGCCTTTGTTTGATTCTCCCCTTTTGATGTCTTGATTTCCTAGTATAAATACATTTAGTAGTTAAAATTCTTGCTGGATACTTATGTGTATAATTTAATGGTTTTCACTCCATTCACAACTATCCTTGTTCAAAATATCAAAACCTTAGCCAACATTCAATTAATGCATCAAGGCCGAATGTATTATCACTATTAAGGTAATCTAGTCTCAAGTATTTTCAATTCTAATGTACAACATCTCAAATTCCCATGACCGATCACACCTATTCTTACTTTTCAATATTCAAATATTCAAAATCACATCTTAAACACAATAGTCATGGACAATGCCGAATCCTCAAGTGTTTGAACATAAATTATTTTACTAATATAAACATTCACGAATCATATTCATAGGAAGACCAATTTCTTTCCATAGCACATTCATCATCCATACTTAGATGAAACAACCAAAATCTCTTCCTTTATACCCTAGCCGAATGCTCCAATCATCCATACAAATTACAAATTTTGCATGGCTAAGTAGGAGCCATTTAACATGCAAGAAAAATAATCATAGGAGAAGAATTTATCATTCTAAGTAAGCTCCTATCTCCAACACTTAATCATTTGGCATTTTGCCTAGACACACACAAGAAATCTCAACTTCCTTGACCTTACCAAGAGTGCATCCACCATTCAACTTAGCATATTACAAAACCAAATCAACAAATTCAATGCTTACCTCCTAGTAGCCGAAGATACTTGCCGAATTGACCTAGGTAATCTTCCTTCCTTTCATTTTTTTTTTCTCAAGAACAACCAAAAGAATGAACAATGAATGAACAAAACCTTTTTTTTTTTCTTTTCTTTCTCTCTAGCTATGGCACAATGGGGGGGGGCATCCATGCTCATTTTTTTTTTCATTTCTTTAATGCTAGTTTTTATTTTATGGCTTCCTACATACACCACTAGCAAAACATGTTGGAAACAAGTTTCCTTTGCCCATAATCTTGTCATGGCCGGCCACTCACCTTAGGAAAGGGGGTTATCTGACATGCAAGGACAACCATTTTCCCACATGTATTAATAGGCCACCTTACATTTGCCTAGCACATTTTTAAATTTTCTCACATAAGTCCTATTTGATAAAATTCACTTACAATTAACAAAATCCAAACATTCAATTTTTCACACATTCATATTCACATATTCTAGACAATAAATATTACGTTAGAACATTTCGGTGACTCGGTTTAGCGGTCCCGAAACCACTTCCCGACTAGGGTCAATTTTGGGCTGTCACAATTTTCGCATACGAGGTAAGTTCATATGTAAATGTTGGTAACATAGTTATTATTTTAAATGTTTTAATGTTATTTAAATGATATGATAATTATTATGAAATATCATACTTGTGACAATTGTTTGATAATATGTCAAATTATGTGATATACTTGGAAAATGTGAAATACTACCGAGTATCGGTATCGGCATTCCGTAGAAGATGGTTGAGACACATGATTGGGAAAACGGTCCCGTTTAACCTTAGGAATGGATTAGGATACAAGTGACATGTCACTAGGATGGTTGAGCATCCGAGCTCGTTGAGTTGAGTCCGAGTTCACTTATGGATGCAAATGTCCGAACTCGTTGAGTTGAGTCCGAGTTCGTGAGATGTAACTAGGCATCCGAACTCGTTGAGTTGAGTCCGAGTTCATTCATGGATGCGAATGCCCAAGCTCGTTGAGTTGAGTCTGAGTTCGCTTATGGGCGGGTTACATAGTAGCTTGGCTACATATGTGGCACTTATGTGCAAACTTTCCATGTATCCGAATTATATTCCGATGTGTTCAACGGGTAAAGTTCTACTCAAATGAAGGAATACTCAA
This sequence comes from Gossypium arboreum, assembly GCF_025698485.1. Taxonomy (NCBI): domain Eukaryota; kingdom Viridiplantae; phylum Streptophyta; class Magnoliopsida; order Malvales; family Malvaceae; genus Gossypium; species Gossypium arboreum. The sequence continues at coordinate 90,779,516 of NC_069077.1, forward strand.
GTTGAAAGGGACGTATTGGTAAGTGTTGTGAAATGGATACTTTGAATAGGTATGTACTTAACCCTCGGGTTGAAAACTCGATATAACAAGAATATGGTAAGATGATAAATGAAAATGTGATATGAATGTCTTGGCGATGATTATGCAAATGATGTTTTATGTTTGCTTATATGGTTATGTTACTTGCTATTTGCATGTGAACTTACTAAGCATTTATGCTTACTCCCTCCTTTTCATTCCTTGTAGTTTTGACAAGCTAGCTCGAAAATCGGGAACAGTCGGAGGCACGCTCACACTATCCGTATACCATCTTGGCATAATGGCTTGTATATTTTGAGTATGGCATGTATAGCATTATAATCATTTTGTATATATCGTCTTATGATATGGTTATTGAGTGATATAAAAATGCTTGGTAATGATTAGCCATTGGAATGGCTAATTATGATCATATTTGGTGTTATGTATGTCAAATTGCTAGCTAATCCATGGAAACCATGAAATAGGTAAAATTTACCATAAAATAGATTCAGACAGAAGTAGTGACGTGAATTTGAAAAATCACTAAAAATAGTAGAATGGAATTAAATAATGAATAAGTTATGGAATAGAAGCTTGATGAGTCTATTTTCATATGGAAGAAGCAAAATAGGTATATGAGCTATATTTTATGAGATGTTTAAATTTTTGTGAAACAGGGCCAGAGTGATTTTTGGATCCCCTGTTCTGATTTTGGAAATTCACCATAAATTGTAAATTTATAATTAGAAGTCATGCTTTATATGTAAATATTCCTTATTGAGTCTAGTTTTAAGAGAAACAAATTTCATAATCATTGAAATTCTATACAGAGAGATATCTGATTTGTAATACACAGAGGTCAGAGCAGTCAAACCTTGAAATAGGGGAGACTTTAACTAATAAACTGTACTAATTGGATCAACCAAAAATTCTAGAATAAAATTAGTAGATAGATATATGAGTATAGTTTCAGTGAAAATTTACGGATCTTAATTTTGAGTTTTGGAACTCGAGATATGAATTTTTAAAGCGACTGTGATGCAGTTAGCCAGCTTGTCTGGAAATTTTAAAATGAATTGTATGAGTTGTTTAAGTAATGAATTAAGTCTGTTAACACCTCATGTTCGACTCCGGTGATGGTCTCGGGTACGGGGCGTTACATTTAGTGGTATCAGAGTAGGTTTAGTCAGTTCTCAGACTAACTTAGCATGTGTAAAAGTTTAGCTATACATGCCACTTATCTGTGATAGTGTGATGTCTTCCGACGCGTATGAGTACAGTCTTATTTAGACAGGGTACTCTCCAACCGAAATCTACCTGACCATGTTCAATGTTATGTGAAGGTATTTGAGTAAAATTATGATTATGATAAGTATCGGTTCAGAAAAGTATGAATAAAGGTTTATGATACATATGTGATAAATATTCATATTTGCTTAATGCTCATATGATGTAGTGTATATGGCTTACTTGATAAGATGAACGGAATAAATAGAAAGTAGTAGAGGTATGAATAAAAGTCATAATGTTATGATACGAATGAAAATGTCATTGTCTTGATTTGGACGTCGAATGTTGATGAATGCTAATGATATATAATTTTTATAAGATAAAGGATTATAATGAAATGAACTTATCTATGTTAAATTGTTGGACTGAATTATATGATTGTAATGATATGTACATGATGATGCATGAAATGAAAGTTGTGATTGTGATGCAAATATATATGTTTGTTTGGTCTTATATGATGTCATGAGCATGACTTAATTTAATTAAATGAATGGATAAGTAAAGCTATCTAGAAAACATAGAATGTATGTATAAGTATATTGTCTAAATGGGACAATAGGAAAATTGGTGTAAGCCAACATGAATGAATGACATGATTTTGATGATGTTGTGTGACAGCCTTAAAACGACCCTAGTCGGAATGTGGTTTCGGGACCATAAAACCGAGGCATAAAAATAATTTGATATTTATTTTGATGCCTATAATATGTGTTAACTCATGTGTGACATTTTTGATGCTTTAATTTAGAGTTATAAATGTGAATTTCACTAGAAAGGACCTAGTAGTAAACTTTAAAAGTATGAGGGGAAATGTGTAATGACTAGTTGATCATGCATGCAAAATGAGGGGTTTGCATGTCAACTTCCCATTTATTAGCTAATGGCCGGCCATGACAAGGGTGTATGGGCTAAACATGTCATGAAACATGTTTTGTTGGTGCATTAGGGAGAAACAATAAACAAATAAGTATGGGTGATAAAGAAAGAAAAAAATGTGTGTGAAGGCTTCTCCCCCATTGCCGTGAGTAGAGGAAAAGAGAAGAAAAAATTGTTGTTCATCTTTTTTCACTTTCTTTGAGCTGAAATTCTAAGGAAGAAGGAAGGGTCTTGCTTCATGCTTGGTTTGGAGGGGGATTAGGAGGAGGTTTGGCCATACTTGTGTTGAGATTAAGGTAAGTTTGATGTTTTGCCATGAGATTCATGTATATTTTAGTAGTTAGCTTGAGTTCTAACTAGCCATGGTTCAAATCCTCACTATGTCATGGAGATGATATTCGGCTAAGGTGAGATTGTGTTGACATCATTTGCATGCTAAAAGTGAAACTTTGTAATGGTGCATGTGATGGTGGATTGATGATTTTGAATATTCTTTTAACACTTTTGAGTGAGAGTTTGATAGATACTATGAGATTAAACTTCATGACATTGTAAGCTTATAAGTTGGATGATGAAATCCATGCTTTGTGATGGTAAATGGTGTGGAAGGAACATTCGGCCATGATGAAAATATATGGGATAGTTATAATCAATTTGATATTCGGCCCTTGCACCTACATGCATATATGTTGCACATGATGTATTGGTATGACATATATACTATCTCAAGGTATATATTTTGCATATGATGATGTTTCGGTTATGAAATAAATGAGAGATGTGTATTGAGCTACGATATGTAATACGTTAGTTAGTAAAATGTATGCTGTTTTTGTGTGGTATTAAGTGTATGATTGGCCTCAACATGGACATGCATATTCGGCAACATGAGGGGAAATTGGTGTGCATGCATTTGGTTAGAGGCAAGCATATTGATGCCTAACGAGTATATATATTGGCTAAGTACCTTGTATTCCTCTTTCGATGCTCAAATGATTAAACCGATTTATTTGTTAAATTAAGCTCAAGAGCAAAGGGGAACTAGATCCGACAAAGGGAAGGAAAAAGTGGTCGATTAGCCATTGAAATCGTTCGACGACATCCTATGTAAGTTCTTGAGTAATAGAGCTTAAATTCTGAATTGATTAGATCATGTTTAAAGCAAATTAAAATCATGCTCTTTGTGTGTGGCTATTGAGCCGAAATTGCAAATGTGATAAGTGACTTGTGTTTGAATTTTGCTAATGAAAACGAAATATGAATGTGTTATGATTTATTGATAAATGTACATGGTTATTCGAATGATATCCGGGCTAAGTCCCGAAGGCTTTGTGCTAAGTGACTAAATCCGGAATAAGATCCGACGGCATACGTGCGAAGTTACTAAATCCGACTAAGATCCGAAGGCTTTCGAGCGAGCTACTAAATCCGGGTTAAGTCCCAAGGCATTCGTATGCGAGTTATCAGTAATCGGGCTATGTCCCAAGGCATTTGAATGTGTAGCCATATCCGTTAAACTCAAGATACGTGATTCAAGAATGAATGAACTCTGCTGTAAAATTTCAGCTAATACGCTTGAAAATTCCAGCAACGAGGTATGTTCGTATGTGCTTTGGAATAGTTGATTCCTTCAATAATACTCGCTCAATCGAGAAATGAGCTTTCGCATTTGGCTAAGATGAACCCCTTATGTATGAATATAGGGGTTGGAATGTGAAATAAGTATGATATTGAGAATTTGTGCATATGAAATTATCCGTTAGCTATATGAATGTTATGCTTTTGTTGTGCTGGAATCCCTTGCTCTAACTTACTAAGCATAAATTGCTTACTCCGCTTTCTCTGTTTCTCTGTCTATAGATTTTGGCTCGTCACCATCTGGACTCAGGATTTCTGGAAGTCAAGTCTCCCACACTATCAAAGTCCCTTTCGGTATATATTTTGGTTGGATTTTGAAATGGCATGTATAGGACTACCCTTTTGTTGCGTTTTAAGTACTTTTGTGATGTATGTGTGTACGCGACCATGCGAAAATGGCTCGTAAAAGTGGAGTATGGCATTAGACCATTTGGGCTTATGTATATATGTATGGTTTTATGATGTGACTACGGACTGAATGGAAGTGTGAGCAAATGATCAGCCATTGGAATGGCTAAAATGATATTATGTGGACCTATGTATGACAAAACTTTAGTTGGTCCATAGAAACCACGAAATAGGTAAGGTTTACCTGAAAAACAGATGCTGACAGCAGCAGTGGTGTGGATTTGAAAAATCACTAAAAATTGTAGGAATGGAATTAAATAGTGAATAAATTATGTAAATGAACCTTGATGAATCTACTTTCATATGGAAGAAACGAAACGGTCATATGAATTATATGTTAAGAGATATTAAAGTTCTCGTGAAACAGGGCCAGAACGGTTTCTGGATCCCCTGTTCCGACTTTAGAAATTCATTGTAAATTAACCAGAGATAATTATGAGTCATTCCATATATGTATAGATTCCTCTCTAAGTCTAGTTTCTATAGAAACAGACGGCATCAGTATTGAAGCCCTGTACAGGGAGATATCCAATTCGTAACGCACGAAGGTCAGTGTAGTCGATCCCTGCAACAGGGGAGACTTTAACTAATAAACTGTACTAATTGGCTAAACCAAAAATTCTAGAAAAAAATCTTTAGATGGAAATATGAGTCTTCTTTCAGGGAAAAATTACGAAACAAATTTTCGAGCTTTGAAACTCAAGATATGATTTTTAAGGTGACACTGATGCAGTGACCAGCTTGTCTAGAAATTTCTAAATGGACTGTGAAGATAGTTAAACTAAGTTTGTGTGCACCTTGTGTTCGATTCCGGTAACGGACTCGGGTACGGGGTGTTACATGTTGCTATGATGATGGAAGTTGTGTCATATGTGTATGTATAAGAAAGTCGAGTCAGAGGTCCTACAACCCCTCCCCCTTACCGAAGTGGTACTTATAATGGAATTTCATGAGATTTGTATTGAATAAGTTTTCGGTTGAGAACCCAAAGAGTTCAGTGATAGAATAATTATAAGTATGACCAGAGATTGAAAATGAGCTGATAAGTAAAGTCAGAGCCAGTAAAGTATCGGATTGACTTAAAGATTATTGGAGTTATGCTCTGTCCCAGTTAGAAAAGGAATTCTCCTTGGTAAACCGAATTACTCAGGTGCAAGGTCAAGAAAAGTGTAAATCGAAATTTATTCAGAACTGGCCTTCTTTAGTGAATGGTTTAATATGAAATTTGTGACGGCAGAACTAGTTGGGGAAATGATATTTGAAATGTGAACTATCTGAGTGTGATAGTTATGACTGGACAGATTTAGCAGTCTCTTTTGAGATGTTCTATGTGTTTACCTGTTCTCAGAAATATTTCTATGGCTATTGATCTTCTGAAGAAATTCTTGTTATATGGGAATGTCTTCTAATTCTGGTGTTGGATGAAAGCATTGGTAGTCTGACTGGTTTATAATTTATATTGCTCTATTTCACCGGGTATTCTATTCCATTTCGTCTGATAAGAATTGATGAGAGAATACATATGATATTATGATTCTGTTTCTTCTACTTGATACTTCATCTGATATATATGTATGAGAAGATATATTGATCTTGTTATATTTGATTTCAGTGGGATTAAATGATGTTTTCTTCTGGACTTTCTTTCTTTGAAGAATTATCGGGGTATTTTGTATTTTCTCTATGAGTTTGGTTTTCGATTCTCCGGCATAGTATCGTATCTTGGGTTTCTTTATTCGGATTTCTTTATTCGGATTTCTATCTTGGATTTCTTTATTCGGTTTCCTTGTTATCTTTGTTCCATAATTTTTCAATTATGACTCGTGTTCGAAGTCCGTTCTTCAGCTCGTGATAATCATGTCAAATATGACTATACTTCTAATTTGATATTGGTAATGTGGTGATTTTAGTATTGGGATTTTTTTTCTAATTTCTGTGTAAGGATTTGACATCAGTAAAGGCATAGGTGATAAAAGCGTGAGTTTCAATCGGTATGGTGAACTACTTATTTGAAAGATTTCATGTGACAATTATGTCAGGATTATTTTTCTCAAGTCTGATAATATAATTTCATTTTTGTACTGATAAAAGAGTAAATAGTCTAAACGAGAAGTGTATATTTATTAGAAAGAGTTGGATATTAGTTAAAGTCACTACGAATGATAAGGTTTTCGTCTTGTGAAAGCTGAAAAGTTTATTACATGTTGATAAAGTTTGGATAGATGAGAATATTGGTAACCGAAGCGTCTGAACTAGACTAGTCTACATTGAGTAAAGACTTCCTGACTTTCAGTAATGTACCGTTGTATGAATTGTGATGTGCTTCAAGACAGTGAGATAATGTGATAGTTTAGAGCTTTCGATATTACATAAAATCGGAGTTGTTAAAAGGGTTAAAGCTGAGCATTGGAATCTATCAAAATTATACTTGTCAGTGTTGATATTGGGATGGAAATGAGAAGGATTATTCTTGAGGCCATGTCAGAAATATTTCCATGGCGGAAAGAGGAAAATGTGATGTATCCTATTGTTAAATGTTTGGCGAGATCTATAAATCATATCTGTATTAAATGAATTCCTACTCATCAGATTCATGGAATTTCAGGTCTCTTTGATTGTTGGATTTCTTGAGATTCTGGTCTCCATTAATCAAGTTAAGATCCGGGTTTTATGTCATGATATTATGGGAAACTGAGAAGGGTTGAAAATTTAAGAACAGTTGAGAGTTGAGACTGTAAGCTTTCAGATCATATGAGAAATTAAAGAGATGTATTGGAGGTACAGTCTAAGTGAAAGTTCTTTGGCACCAAAAATGAGATTAAAAGTGAAGACCACTTTTCTGGTAAGATTTTCGGGGACGAAAATCCCTAAAGGAGGGGAGAGTTGTAATATCCTGATTTTGGGCCTAGTCGGAATAGTGGTTTCGTGACCACAAAATCTGAGATAGAAATAATTATTTTATGATTTTTTTGAGGTCTATGATATGATTGCATGATTGTGTGAAAATTTCGTGAAGAAATTTTATGCATAAAGTGCTTAAATTGAAATTAGGGACTAAATCGAATAATTTGTAAAACTTGCATTCTAGAAGTTTCTAGTATGAAATTGTTTTGAAATATTAATTAGGAGGTCTTAAATAGCAATTTTACCAATTTCTAAGTCTATGGACAAGAATTGGACATAGATGGAATTTTTGGAAAGTTTAGTAGTAAGGGCATTTTGGTCATTTACGGGTAAAATGAATTAAAAGGCAATTTTGCTCATCTTCAACCCCATGGCCGAATATAGCAAGGAGAAACCATGGCTAGAGTTTTTCAAGCTTCCAAGCTTGATTGAAATCCATTCTAGCCCCGTTTTTCAAGTTCTTTACGTTTTTGGAGTCCTGATAGCTCGATTAAGCTTATGCTAGCAATAATTCAACCTAGGGTTCATATTTGGAAAAATAACCATAGGTGAAATTTGTGTATTTTGGTGTTTTATGATAGAATATGAGGTTTTAAATTATGTTAGACAACTTGTGCTACTCGGTTTTAAGCGAAAACTAGCAAAAGGGCTTAATCGATAAAAATACCTAATAGTCATAAATACATGTTAGAGTGAGAATTTGATGTTTCCATAGAAGGGAAAAATGATCAGCATGTCATAAAACATAAGAAAATAGGCTGAAGTTTAATTTACGAGCTTTGGGGCAAAAGTGTAAATATGCAAAAGTTTAGAGGCAAAATTGTAATTTTTTCAAAATATGATTGTGGGTCAATTTGAATAATGTGAGTCCTAATTAGACTATATTTTAAATGATAGAGCAAGAAAAACTAAAATTCAGGCTAAAATGGGGAAAATACCAAGTTGTGGACGAAATGGTAAAAGTAGCCATTTTTGCATACGAGGTAAGTTCATATGTAAATGTTGGTAACATAGTTATTATTTTAAATGTTTTAATGTTATTTAAATGATATGATAATTATTATGAAATATCATACTTGTGACAATTGTTTGATAATATGTCAAATTATGTGATATACTTGGAAAATGTGAAATACTACCGAGTATCGGTATCGGCATTCCGTAGAAGATGGTTGAGACACATGATTGGGAAAAAGGTCCTGTTTAACCTTAGGAATGGATTAGGATACAAGTGACATGTCACTAGGATGGTTGAGCATCCGAGCTCGTTGAGTTGAGTCCGAGTTCACTTATGGATGCAAATGTCCGAACTCGTTGAGTTGAGTCTGAGTTCGTGAAATGTAACTAGGCATCCGAACTCGTTGAGTTGAGTCCGAGTTCACTCATGGATGCGAACGCCCAAGCTTGTTGAGTTGAGTCCGAGTTCGCTTATGGGCGGGTTACATAGTAGCTTGGCTACATATGTGGCACTTATGTGCAAACTTTCCATGTATCCGAATTATATTCCGATGTGTTCAACGGGTAAAGTTCTACTCAAATGAAGGAATACTCAAGATGAAAGGGACGTATTGGTAAGTGTTGTGAAATGGATACTTTGAACAGGTATGTACTTAACCCTCGGGTTGAAAACTCGATATAACAACAATATGGTAAGATGATAAATGAAAATGTGATATGAATGTCTTGGTGATGATTATGCAAATGATGTTTTATGTTTGCTTATATGGTTATGTTACTTGATATTTGCATGTGAACTTACTAAGCATTAATGCTTACTCCCTCCTTTTCATTCCTTGTAGTTTTGACAAGCTAGCTCGGAAATCGGGAACGGTCGGAGGCACGCTCACACTATCCGTATACCATCTTGGCATAATGGCTTGTATATTTTGAGTATGGCATGTATAACATTATAATCATTTTGTATATATCGTCTTATGATATGGTTATTGAGTGGTATAAAAATGCTTGGTAATGATTAGCCATTGGAATGACTAATTATGATCATATTTGGTGTTATGTATGTCAAATTGCTAGCTAATCCATGGAAACCATGAAATATGTAAAATTTACCATAAAATAGATTCAGACAGAAGTAGTGACGTGAATTTGAAAAATCACTAAAAATAGGAGAAATAGAATTAAATAATGAATAAGTTATGGAATAGAAGCTTGATGAGTCTATTTTCATATGGAAGAAGCAAAATAGGTATATGAGCTATATTTTATGAGATGTTTAAATTTTTGTGAAACAGGGCCAGAGTGATTTCTGGATCCCCTGTTCTAATTTTGGAAATTCACCATAAATTGTAAATTTATAATTAGAAGTCATGATTTATATGTAAAGATTCCTTATTTAGTCTAGTTTTAAGAGAAACAAATTTCATAGTTATTGAAATTCTGTACAGAGAGATATCTGATTCGTAATACACAGAGGTCAGAGCAGTCAAACCTTGAAATAGGGGAGACTTTAACTAATAAACTGTACTAATTGGATCAACCAAAAATTCTAGAATAAAATTAGTAGATAGATATATGAGTCTAGTTTTAGTGAAATTTTACGTATCTTAATTTTGAGTTTTGGAACTCGAGATATGAATTTTTAAAGCTACTGTGATGCAGTTAGCCAGCTTGTTTGGAAATTTTAAAATGAATTGTATGAGTTGTTTAAGTAATGAATTAAGTCTGTTAACACCTCATGTTCGACTCCGGCGATGGTCTCGGGTACAGGGCGTTACAATACAATCCATCAAGCATAGATTATTTTCCATAACACGTGTACTCAATCGTCAAGTTAGTCCCAAAGTGATACAAGATGATAATCATCTTAGATGAGCTCATCAATTCAAGTATTTCCATTCTTTTTTCTCATTTTAACCCCGTTAAATTTCTCGGAATCTCGATGGATATCCCATTTACTATCAAATCATGCAAGTGATCATTTCAAGTATGCACTCCTGCGAACCTTGCTCTTATGGCGGGATTACCAGTCTAGGCTAAATCCCCCGCAATATAAACTCATAGAGTAAATGTCGGGATTACCAGTCCAGGCTAAATCCCCCATAATGACAATTACTCTCATGAGCTCGAATCTGAATTATCAGTCTAGGCTAAATTCATATCCTAATTCGGATTATCCGTTCGAACTAAATCCATAATGAACTCATATTCTTCGGGAGGCTAGATCACTTTAGGAACACCCGTCTAGGCTAGATCCTTTTACCGTCAATTTATTTCTGAGAAATCCATCACATATCCTTTTTATTCAACAGGGACATTTTATCATCTTTTCATTAATACAACATTTTTCATAAATTATTTCACAATGAATAACACAATTATATTACAATTAAGAACATACATTTTAATGTATTTTAAAGTGTACATTTAAGTTATACGAACTTAACTGGTAGTCGTTTCAGATTCATATTTCATTTAACCGACCTCCAGGATTGCTCTCTCAAGGTCTATATAAGCAACAATAAATTGTTAATACATTACATTAGTCATTTTCGGCCTAGAACTCATCCTAGGGGAAAATGACCATTTTGCCCCTAACCTTTCACATTTTTCACAACTTACTCCTAAGAATCGTATAATGAAATGCATGTAATTTCTTGGCTACCCAAACCTAGCCAAATGTTTTTCATATGTATAGCAGCCCACATTTTCCTTCATTTCACATTCTTCTACCCATTTTTACAACCTTTACAAAATGGTCCTTTTAGCCATTTCCATAAAAACTACTTATAAAAGTTGTTTACCACTCTTAAAACTCCCATATTCCTCCATAAATCATCAAAACACAAGCATCTCATGCATGGGTAAATTTTTAAACACGAATCTTAGCTTGAAATATGGGTAGAAATAGAGAGAGCATGAGACGAGGATCTCAAAAATACAAAGAACATTAAAACGGGGCTAAGGTACACTTACTATTAGCTTTAAAATATTGAAAACCCTAGCTATGGAGAACATACAAATTTTGGCAGCTATGGGGAAGAAGATGGTTGATTTTAGCTTTCATTTTCCCTTTTTATTAATTTTGTTACCAAACAACCAAAATGCCCCTCCTTACCAAACTTTCAAATTTTTCCATGCATGCCCATTTTTGTCCAAAAACTTAGAAATTGGGCAAATTGCTATTTAAGACCTCCTAATTAGTATTCCAAAGCAATTTCATACAAATTGCTTGTAGAACCCAAGTTTTGCAATTTATTTAATTTGGTTCCTAATTTCCAATTGGACACCTTATACTTAAAATTTCTTCATGAAAACACATGCTTATTTTCATATCCTAGGCCTCATACTAATCATAAAACAAATATTTTAACACCGGATTTGTGGTCCCAAAACCACTATTCCGACTAGGCCAAATTTTGGGATGTTACAGATGTTGCGATGTCACGACAAAATTCTAGTGTTCATGATCATAATATTGTTCCGGATTAGTATGGCACTTCATCTGATTCACAGGTACCTTCACCATCTCAATTATTGAATTATAAGTTGGCTCGTGACACGAAAATGCATGAAATTTGACCACCATAGAAATACTGTGAAGGGAACCTAGTGGCATATGCTCTAAGTGTTGTAGTGATAATTGATTCAACCGATTTTTCATGTTATTTTGAGGCAGTCTAGACCTTTGATTCTAGCAAATGGCTCGTTTCTATGGAAGAAGAGATGGAATCACTTTAAAATAACAAGACTTGGTGGCTAGTAAAACCACTCATCTGTAAGAAAATAGTTGGTTACAAATAGGTGTTTAAGAAGAAGGAAGGCTCGGGTTTGAACGACACTAGGTACAAGGCAAGATTGGTTGCAAAAGGCTACAGTGAAGTGGAGGAAATTGATTTTCATGATATTTTCTCTACAGTCGTAAAACATGCTTCTATTCGTGTGCTTTTAGCTCTTGTTGCATCAAACAATCTTGAGTTAGAGTGGTTAGATGTAAAGACTACTTTTTTTTTCATGGTGGCCTTGAAGAAGACATATACATGCAATAACTAGAAGGCTTTAGAACCGAAGGTAAAGAAAATCATGTTTGCCTTCTATGACAATATTTATGTGGTCTAAATTAGTCTCCTAGATAGTGATACAGAAAGTTTGACTCCTTCAAATTGAGTATTGGTTTCGCAAAAAGTAAGTATGATAGTTTTATGTATTGACAACTTTTAGATAATGATTCGTTAATATATTTGTTGTTTTATGTTAATGATATATTTATAGCAGCTAAGGTGTAACACCCCAAACCCGAGACCATCGCCGGTGTCGGACACGAGGGGTTAACGAGACAAATCCTCTTAAAGTACCGACCAATTTGGCATTTCTGGACAGGCTGGAAAACTGCGTCACCGTCGCCTTAAAAATCATATCTCGAGTTTCAAAACTCGGAAATTGGTTTCGTAAATTTTCCATGAATTTAGACTCATATACACATCCATGGATTTATTTTTAGAATTTTTGGTTGGGCCAATTGGTACAGTTTATTAGTTAAAGTCACCCATGTTACAGGGATCGACTGCTCTGACCTTCGCGCGTTACAACTTTAATATCTCTCTGTACAGGGCTTTAATACTGGTGCCGTTTATTTCTAATGAAACTAGACTCAAAATGGAATCTGTACATATAAGGCATGACTCCTAATTCTTTCTGGATATTTTATGGTAAATTTTCAAAGTCGCGACAGGGGACCCAGAAACCGTTCTGGCCCTGTCTCACGAGAACTTTAATATTTCTCAGTATACTGCTCATATGGTCGTTTCGTTTCGTCCATATAAAATAGATTCATCAAGGTTCAGTTCCATAATTTACTCACTATTTAATTCTAATTCTACTATTTTTAGTGATTTTCAATCTCATCTCACTGCTGCTGTCCGCAACAGTTACTGCAGTAGACTATGCCAATTTCATGAATTTTTCCTTGGCCTTAATCATCCATCATACATGACACAAATTATGGCCACCTTATCAAAATTTGAGTTTCTAAGACTCGTGGCTATAGGTTCTAGCATCCCACTCGACAACCACATAGGCCATTTTCACATGGCTTAAAGTTTACAACCCACAATTCGACAAAATATAATAGCCTATACATGCCAAATGTTCTTCAACAACAAAAACAATACCACAAGATTTCAGCCGGTGTGATGACTTCAACGACGGTTCCGAGCACGCAACAATACGAGTCCAAGAGACCTAAAATGGGTGACAAGAAAACACCGAGTGAGTTTACAACTCAGTAAGTCATAAGCATTCATCAATCCACCGATAAAGTTACTACTACATGTACAACAAATGAGGCTAGGTACTCGTCCATATCGAATCTATACCATAATATCTCGGACCTTTCGGTCCAATCTCGCACTCAATTCATACATCCACATTTCATATTCTACACAACAAGATAATCAAGCATTTTACACATTAACTCATTTTCCAGCACAACCATACAATTTCAATCATCACATAGATTTAAGGCTTACCAAATTCAACCCCAAGCATGAACGTATTCTCTATTCGTCATGAGCTCGAGGTACTTACCCGATCCGCTGTCCATACTCAATTCAATGGAGACACACCTCCATATATATAGAGTACGCACACACAGTGCTTACTACTCGATTTCGCACACTTAGTGCCACGTAATTTAAGCCCGCACACACAGTGCCATACCCTCCGAGCTCGCACACCCAAAGTCAGTATTTTTCCAGCCTGCACACTTAGTGCCATATATTTCCAGCATGCACACTTAGTGCCGATCTCACACCGTACACATGTATTGCCCACACTTAGTGCCGAAAGCAAACTTTCTACACATTTCACTATTTCTTTTACATTCAACAAATGTCATCACTCCATACACATACATTTTCATTTATATATATATATCATCCCATTAAACACAATTGCATAAATTTTACAATCATTTAAGCAATATCAAATACGTGCTTAATGACTTACCTCGTGTTGGGTAAAATAGTTCCAAGTCGGCTACTCGATGACCTTCGTCTTTCCCTTGCTTGATTCTCCTTCTTTAACTCCTTGAGCTTAATCAATAAATCACTAGTTTAACCATCTTGCTAAACATTCATAATTCAACTACACATGCATATGTATGCTTGTATATTCGCAACTATTCTTACTAATCGCCCATTTGGTCGATTATACACCTAACCGAATATGCACCAAAAACATGATTCAACATTACCTACATACTCACTTTAATGGCGAATATATATATATATGTACAATGTCAACTAACATCTTTTAATCACCTAATTTCATCTCATGAACATTTAATCAAATTTTCCCAATCTAGCATATATTTTCACATCCATTTGTAACATCATGTACAAACACATATACACATATATCAAAACACAAATTTTACCTATCATGCAACAAGCATAAATCGCACTTATGAGCATGCCATGGCGAATACATCCCACACCATCCCCTTTCAATTTTTGGTCATGGTTAAATAAAGAAAACTCCATGTCTTACTCAAGAATGCTAAAAGAAATTTCAAGAGTAGTCAATCCATCATTACATGTATCATCAACAAGCTTCACATTTAGCATGCAATGGCTTTAACACAATATCAACCTTGGCCAAATACCATTTCCATGGCATAACAAGGATTTGAACCATGGGCTAACATGAACATCAAGTTAGCAACTAAAACATGCATGAATCTCATGACACAACCTCAAACATACCTTAATCTTGACACAAGTATGACCAAATCTCCTTCTAGTTCTCTTCTAAACCAAGCATGAAGCAAAAATCCTTCCTTTTCCCTTAGTATTTTCAGCCAAGATTTGAGAATGGATGAACAAATTTTTCCTTTCTTTTTCCTCTACTCACGGCAACAAAAGGGGGCATCCATGCTCATTTTTTTCATTTCTTTATTTTTTCTACATAATCCACTAACTAAACATGTTGGAAACATGTTCCCTTGCCCATATTCTTGTCATGGCGGCCACTCTTCCCTTTTTTGGGCAAATTGACATGCAAAACCACTCTTTTGCATGCATGTACTATTAGACCATTGTAAGATTAGCCTATCACCTTTCAACAATGTTTCATACAAGTCCATTTTAATAAATTCACATAGAAATGATCAAATTAATGCATGAAACTTTCACACATGCATTTACTAACATCATAAACATAGAATATAACTTTTAATTACTTATAAGACTCGGTTTAATGGTCCCAAACCACTTTCCGACTAGGGTCAAATTAGGGATGTCACAACTCTCCCCACTTACGAAATTTTCGTCCCAAAAATCTTACCGGTAAATAGGTTTGGGTATCGCTCTTTCATAGAGTCCTCGAGTTCCCAAGTGGCTTCTTCAATTCCGTGTTTATGCCACAACACCTTCACTAATGGGATTTTCTTATTGCACAACTCTTTTACTTCACGCATCAGAATGCGAACCGGTTCCTCTTCATAGCTCAAATTAGGTGAATCTCAATCTCGGACGGAGCGATTACGTCATGATGGATCGACCTATATCGTCAAGCATCGAGACATGGAAAACGTTGTGGATCCTTTCAAGCTCGGGGTAAAATTAATCGATACGCCATGGTCCAACTCGTTCGGATACTTCATACGGACCGATGAACCTCGGACTCAATTTTCCCTTACGGCCAAATCTAAGCACCTTCTTCCAAGGTGAAACTTTGAGAAAGACCTTGTCTCCAACCCGATATTCAATATCTTTTCTTTTCAAATCCGATACGACTTTTGGAGATCCGGCGACTTTCAAACTTTCACGAATTACTCGAACTCTTTGCTAAGCATCCTTAACCAAATCAACCTCAAGAATTTACCTTCACTAAGTTCACCCGAAATAATGGGGTACGGCATTTACGATCAGTATAAAGCCTCGTAAGGCGCCATCTTAATACTTGATTGAAAGCTATTGTTGTGCGAATTCAATCAAAGGCGATACTGCTCCCATGAACCACTAAACTCAAGGATACAACATCTCAACATATCCTAGAGTATTTGAATTATCCGTTCGGATTGACCATCGGTTTGGGGGTGAAAGGCGGTGCTGAAATGCAACTTGGTACCCAAAGCTTCTTGCAACTTCTTCCAAAATCGCGAGGTAAATCTCGGATCTCTATCCGACACGATGGAAATAGGCACCCCGTGTAATCTCACAATCTGAGAAACGTACAATTCGGCTAGTTTGTCCATTGAAAAATCCTTACGTACGGGGATAAAGTGAGCCGACTTAGTCAGTCTATCGACAACGACCCAAATCGCATCCTTCTTACTCACTGACAATGGCAGTCCGGATACAAAGTCCATTGTGACTCGATCCCATTTCCACTCGGGTATCGTGATCGGTGAAGTAATCTCAAGGCACTTGATGTTCCGCTTTCACTTGTTGACATATTAAACATCTCAAACAAAATCGAGATGTCTCGTTTCATACCATGCCACCAAAACCGACGTTTCAAATCGTTGTACATCTTCGTACTCCGGTGGATTGCCATTCGGCTACAATGGGCTTCGTTCAAAATTATTGGAATAAGTTCAATTCTTTGGAACACACAGACGACTTCGAACCTCAAACAATCGTCATCATCGATTTGAAATTCCGAGTCCTTGTTCGAACACACTCATCCCGTTTTGCAACCAACTCATCGTCGACTTTCTCGAGCTTCACGAATTTGACGTATCAATAATGGTTTGGCTTTCAATTCAGCTACTAACACATTGTCGGGTAGGATAGACAAGTGTACATTCATCGTCATAAAGCAAAGGTGATTTCGGCTTAAGGCATCCGCAACCACATTAGCCCTTCCGGTGATAATCAATGACGAGCTCATAATCTTTTAACGACTCGAGCCATCGCTTTGTCGCAGATTTAAGTCTCTTTGGGTCATCAAATATTTGAGACTTTTGTGATCCGAATACACATGGCACTTCTCACCAAATAAGTAATGTCGCCATATCTTTAAGGCGAATACGATGGCGACCAATTCGAGATCATGGGTCGGATAATTTTTCTCATGTGGCTTTAATTGCCTCGACGATAGGCCACAACTCGCCTTTCTTGCATCAATACGCAACCCAACCCAAGTAGGGATGCGTCACTATAAATGACAAACTCTTTGCCCGATTCGGGTTGCACTAGAATTGGGGCTTCACCAAATAAGCTCTCGCTTGATCGAAACTTTTCGACATTTCTCCGTCCATTCGAACTTAACATCCTTTTGGAGTAAGCCGTCATTGGCGTGGCTATCGTCGAGAAACCTTTACAAATCGTCGGTAATAACCGCAAGCCCCAAAAAGCTCCTAACTTCGGTAACATTCCTTGGTGGTTTCCAATCGACTATGGCTGAAATTTTGTTCGGGTCCACCGACACCGATCACGGACACCACGTGCCCCAAAAGCTAACCTCTTTCAACCAAAATTCACATTTATTGAACTTTATGTATAATCGCTTATCTCGTAAGATTTGCAACACTAGCCTCGGTGTTCAAAGATGTTTAGTTTCATCTCTCGAATAGACCAAAATGTCATCGATAAATACAACTACTGAACCGATCCAAGTATGGCCTGAAAATTCTATTCATTAAATCCATAAACACCGCAGGGCATTAGTGAGCCCAAACGGCATCACCAAGAATTCGTAGTGACCGTACCTCGTTCTAAAAGCGGTTTTGGGTATGTCCGATTCTCGGACCCTCAACCGATAGTACCCGACCTCAAATCTATCTTTGAAAACACCGAGGCTCCCTTTAATTGATCAAACAAATCGTCAATTCGTGGCAATGGATATTTATTCTTTATCGTCACTTTATTGAGTTGACGATAGTCGATGCACAACCTCATGGTTCCGTCCTTCTTCTTCACAAACAATACAAAGCGCCCATGGAGAAAAACTCGGTCGAGCGAAACCTCTATCCGTCAATTCTTGCAATTGAACCTTCAATTCCTTTAATTAGTTAATGCCATACGATACGGGGCTATTGAAATCGGCGTAGTACCCGGTACAACCGATGCGAATTCCACTTCTCGAACCGGTGGCAATCCGGTAACTCCTCGGAAAAACATCCAATACTCACAAACCACTGGTACCGATTCGAGTTTCCTTTCCGTCTCTTTACTTCCAAACACATACGCAAGGTATGTTTCACACCCTTTTTCACATACCTCCGAGCGGTCATAAAGATATTATCGTTGGCGCTCCTTTTAAATTAGTAGACTCGACTCGGACTACCCCATTATTTGCACTCCTCAAATCAATGGTTTTCCTTTTTGATCCACCATGCATCATGTACGGTCACCAATCCATACCAAGAATAACATCAAATTCATGAAATGGTAGAAGCATCGATCGGTAGGAAAACAGATTCTCGAATTATTAGGGGCATCTCTTGCACTTTATCAACAAGCACGTATTGACCCAAAGGGTTTGACACTCGAATTATTAACTCAAGAGACTCAACAGTAGAGTCTTCTTTGGATGCTAAGGTTTCACATACATATGAGTGAGTAGAGCCGGGTCAATCAATGCAATCACAATAGTATCAAAGAGAGTAAAAGTACCGTTGATAACGTCGGGGAGGATGCCTCCTCTCGTCTGCGGATGGCATATGCTCTAGTAGGAGCACGGGTCTCGGATCGGACGGCCAGATTAGAGGCTCCTCTCGATTACCACCCCTACCTCCAGAGATTCTCGGGGCCTACCTCCACCGTCGTTCCACTAGGTCTTGCACCTTGCGTCTTATTCCTCTCATCTAGCTCCGTGCAATCTCTAATGAAGTGGTCCTTCAACCGCATCCATAACAGCCCTATTAATGACTTACCCCAACATTCACCTAGGTGTCGTCTTCCACATTGGGGGCATTCAGTCTCTCTTGACGATTATTGCCCACACTAGCTACTGAAGTAGCTCGGAGTCCGTCAATGGTCGGGCTCTAATGGAAATTCCCGCATCGTCCTCGACTTCATCGGTGTCCTCCCCGAACCTCTTTACAGCCGAGAACGGAGCTTTACTCGTCGATCTTTTACGGTAATCTCTTGCTTCAAATTCAGCCTTCTTCTTCTCCTTCCCAAGTTCTTCCGCCTTGCGTGCTCGCTCGACTAGTGTCACGAACTCCTTTATCTCCAAAATTCCCACTAGTAACTTTAACTCTTCATTCAACCCTTCTTCAAATCTTTTGCACATCGCAACCTCATCAGCCACACACTCCCGAGCATACCGACTAAGTCTTACAAACTCATGTTCAGATTCAGATACGGTCATCCGCCTTGCTTGAGTTCCAAAAATTCCTTACGCTTCGATCGATGAACTGTTGACTAATGTATTTCTTTCAAATTGGATTGAAAGAAATCCCAAGTAACTCGTTCATTTGGGACTATGGAAATTAAAGTCCTCCACCAATAGTAAGTCGAGTCTCATAACAAGGATATAGCACACTTAAGACATTCATCGGTGTGCATGACAGTTCATCTAACACTCTAATGGTGTTATCGAGCGAAACTTCGGCCTTTTCGGCATCATCAAGAACTATGGCCTTGAACTCCTCGGCCCGCTTCCTAATCAAGTCCACAGTGGTTTACTCAGCCTCACAGGATCAATAACTGGAGGCATTCCGGCTCTTGGGGTGGAGTATTTAAATTCGGAATGGTTGGACAGCCGGTTGGTTCGGGCATATTATGCGACCCACTCATTCATCATAGTGAAGAAGGCTTGTTTCGCCCTTCATTTTGATTATTCGCGGATGACCGAGGCTCAACAGGGTGTCCCTTGCGCGGAGCAGCCGCTACACTTTCAACGTCATCCGCCAAGGGTCTCTCTACCCGGGTTCCATTTACTAATCAAAACAAAAATTTCAACCGTCGAAGTCATCACATTTTAAGCACTAACAATTTGGCATGTATAGCTAGACTCACACGCTATGGTAGTCCTAGAATCGACTAAACCATAGCTCTGATACCAATTAAATTGTAACACCCCAAACCCGAGACCATCGCCGTGTCGGACACGAGGGTTAACGAGACAAATCCTCTTAAAGTACCGACCAATTTGGCATTTCTGGACAGGCTGGAAAACTGCGTCACCGTCGCCTTAAAAATCATATCTCGAGTTTCAAAACTCGGAAACTGGTTTCGTAAATTTTCCCTGAATTTAGACTCATATACCCATCCATGGATTTATTTTTAGAATTTTTGGTTGGGCCAATTGGTACAGTTTATTAGTTAAAGTCACCCATGTTACAGGGATCGACTGCTCTGACCTTCGCGCGTTACAACTTGAATATCTCTCTGTAAAGGGCTTTAATACTGGTGCCGTTTGTTTCTAATGAAACTAGACTCAAAATGGAATCTGTACATATAAGGCATGACTCCTAATTCTTTCTGGATAATTTATGGTAAATTTTCAAAGTCGTGACAGGGGACCCAGAAACCGTTCTGGCCCTGTCTCACGAGAACTTTAATATTTCTCAGTATACTGCTCATATGGTCGTTTCGTTTCGTCCATATAAAATAGATTCATCAAGGTTCAGTTCCATAATTTACTCACTATTTAATTCTACTTCTACTATTTTTAGTGATTTTTCAATCTCATCTCACTGCTGCTGTCCGCAACAGTTACTGCAGAGACTATGCCAATTTCATGAATTTTTCCTTGGCCTTAATCATCCATCATACATGACACAAATTATGGCCACCTTATCAAAATTTGAGTTTCTAAGACTCGTGGCTATAGGTTCTAGCATCCCACTCGACGACCACATAGGCCATTTTCACATGGCTTAAAGTTTACAACCCACAATTCGACAAAATATAATAGCCTATACATGCCAAATGTTCTTCAACAACAAAAACAATACCACAAGATTTCAGCCGTGTGATGACTTCAACGACGGTTCCGAGCACGCAACAATCACGAGTCCAAGAGACCTAAAATGGGTGACAAGAAAACACCGAGTGAGTTTACAACTCAGTAAGTCATAAGCATTCATCAATCCACTGATAAAGTTACTACTACATGTACAACAAATGAGGCTAGGTACTCGTCCATATCGAATCTATACCATAATACCTCGGACCTTTCGGTCCAATCTCGTACCAATTCATACATCCACATTTCATATTCTACACAACAAGATAATCAAGCATTTTACACATTAACTCATTTTCCAGCACAACCATACAATTTCAATCATCACATAGATTTAAGGCTTACCAAATTCAACCCCAAGCATGAACGTATTCTCTATTCGTCATGAGCTCGAGGTACTTACCCGATCCGCTGTCCATACTCAATTCAATGGAGACACACCCTCCATATATATAGAGTACGCACACACAGTGCTTACTACTCGATTTCGCACACTTAGTGCCACGTAATTTAAGCCCGCACACACAGTGCCATACCCTCCGAGCTCGCACACCTAGTGCCGTATTTTTCCAGCTTGCACACTTAGTGCCATATATTTCCAGCACGCACACTTAGTGCCGATACCGTCACCGTACACACGTATTGCCCGCACACTTAGTGCCAAAAGCAAACTTTCTACACATTTCACTATTTCTTTTACATTCAACAAATGTCATCACTCCATACACATACATTTTCATTTATATATATATATCATCCCATTAAACACAATTGCATAAATTTTACAATCATTTAAGCAATATCAAATACGTGCTTAATGACTTACCTCGTGTTGGGTAAAATAGTTCCAAGTCGGCTACTCGATGACCTTCGTCTTTCCCTTGCTTGATTCTCCTTCTTTAACTCCTTGAGCTTAATCAATAAATCACTAGTTTAACCATCTTGCTAAACATTCATAATTCAACTACACATGCATATGTATGCTTGTATATTCGCAACCATTCTTACTAATAGCCCATTTGGTCGATTATACACCTAACCGAATATGCACCAAAACTTGATTCAACATTACCTACATACTCACTTTAATGGCGAATATATATATATATGTACAATGTCAACTAACATCTTTTAATCACCTAATTTCATCTCATGAACATTTAATCAAATTTTCCCAATCTAGCATATATTTTCACATCCATTTGTAACATCATGTACAAACACATATACACATATATCAAAACACAAATTTTACCTATCATGCAACAAGCATATATCGCACTTATGAGCATGCCATGGCCGAATACATCCCACACCATCCCCTTTCAATTTTTGGTCATGGTTAAACAAAGAAAACTCCATGTCTTACTCAAGAATGCTAAAAGAAATTTCAAGAGTAGTCAATCCATCATTACATGTATCATCAACAAGCTTCACATTTAGCATGCAATGGCTTTAACACAATATCAACCTTGGCCAAATACCATTTCCATGGCATAACAAGGATTTGAACCATGGGCTAACATGAACATCAAGTTAGCAACTAAAACATGCATGAATCTCATGACACAACCTCAAACATACCTTAATCTTGACACAAGTATGACCAAATCTCCTTCTAGTTCTCTTCTAAACCAAGCATGAAGCAAAAATCCTTCCTTTTTCCCTTAGTATTTTCAGCCAAGATTTGAGAATGGATGAACAAATTTTTCCTTTCTTTTCCTCTACTCACGGCAACAAAAGGGGGGCATCCATGCTCATTTTTTTCATTTCTTTATTTTTTCTACATAATCCACTAACTAAACATGTTGGAAACATGTTCCCTTGCCCATATTCTTGTCATGGCCGCCACTCTTCCCTTTTTTGGGCAAATTGACATGCAAAACCACTCTTTTGCATGCATGTACTATTAGACCATTGTAAGATTAGCCTATCACCTTTCAACAATGTTTCATACAAGTCCATTTTAATAAATTCACATAGAAATGATCAAATTAATGCATGAAACTTTCACACATGAATTTACTAACATCATAAACATAGAATATAACTTTTAATTACTTATAAGACTCGGTTTAATGGTCCCGAAACCACTTTCCGACTAGGGTCAAATTAGGGATGTCACATAAGGATCTACTAGAGATTGAATGACTTAAAATTATGCTTAACACTAAATTTGGGATGAAGGATTCAGGTGCAACAAAGAAAATTTTGGGGATGGAAATTTCAATAGATAGACGTTCTAAGAAATCATTTTTTTCGCAACAAAGGTACATGAAGAAAATACTTGAGTGATTTGATATGCAATACTCAAAATGAGTAAGTACTCCCTTAACTAATTATTTTAAACACTCAATTTCAGATTCTGCTCAAAATGAAGAAGAAATATACATGTCAAAAGTACTTTACTCGAGCGCAGTTGAAAGTTTAATGTATGCAATGGTATGCACTTGCCCCGATATTTCACATGTTGTTAGTGTTGTTAGTAGATACATGGTAAAACCAGGTAAGTTACACTGGCATGCTGTCAAGCAAATTTTTAGATATTTGCGAGGTACTTCAAATATGTGCTTAGAGTTCGGAACAAGCCAAAGGGTTAAGTAGGATATGTTGATTCAGATTATGCATGAGACTTAGATTGAAAGAGGTCTCTCACAGGTTATCTAATGGCTTTCAAGAATTATGCCATTAGTTCGAAAGCTGCATTTCAAGCCATGGTGGCTTTGTCAACTACTGAAGCTGAATACATGATAATCACTAAAGCTATAAAGGAAGTAATTTGGTTAAAAGGTCTGTTTAGTGAATTGATTAGTGAGAAAGGGAAATTGTCGTATATTGTGATAGTCAAAGTGCTATACATATCACCAAAGATCAGATGCATCACAAAAGGACAAAGCACATAGACATTCGTTATCACTTTGTTCGAGAGGTGATCATTCAAGGGGGTGTTCAAATTCATAAAATTGGCACAGAACATTCAACCGAAATGTTGACAAAATGTCTTCCAATTTCAAAGTTCAAGGACTGCTTGGACTTGGTAAGCATCCGATGAAGATCCAATTAGGACCGTAATAGGGCTTGGCAAGGGAGTTAAGTGAAATACGAGTCGAGGTGAAAATTTGTGGAAATATTCCTCGCATTTCGACCAAAATAGTGAGTGACATCACAATGAGGGAAGACTCCTTGTCTCGACAAGTAGCCAATGTCACAATGAGAAAAAGACTTTCATCCCGATTGTAACACCCCAAACCCAGCCTAGATGTTACGGCCGTATCTGGCAATGTCACACGATAGTGTTTTTGAAACCTCGTTGTTACGATGAAAACATTCTATGTTATTATCTTTAGTAAACCTTTGTTAGAACTTAGGAAGTCATCTTTATTCATTTAAAACATTTGTTTTGAAACATTCCTCGTTGCGAAAGCTTTAATAAAACAGTATAAGTGATCATGCATTTAGAAAATACTTTAAATTTTTGAAAACTGAATTTCCTACGACCAGCAGGTATAAATCCATAAAGTAAAATAAATAAATAAATAAAAACCCAAATTTAAAACCAAAGTCCCAGAGGGTCCTTAAATTACAACCCAAATAATCAATAATAATCAAATTATAAATCATAAATGGAAAAAAACGAAGTCCAAAAATTACTGTGGTCACCACTGAGCCCTCTATCGCACCGATCCGTCTAAGTCTGGGGATTACCTGCGCACATTAAACAAAAAGGGTGAGTTTACATAAACTCAGTGTGTAATCCCGCAGAAACAAACAAACAATCAGTATTCATAGTGCACAGTTGAATAGTCTTGGGCCTAAGCCCTTTTCAGTATCAGTGACAGTTTGGGCCTTATCCCATCTTAGTACAGTGTCAAAAATATAGTAGGACCTTAGCCCATCACAGTATCAGTAGCAGTAACAGTTATGCAGTAGCAAAATCCTACCCATCCAGCTTCTATATACCATCTCCATCCAACCCTACACTCCATGTGGGGATATAATCAACCCACCCGTCCCTACACTCCAAGTAGTACCAAATGCAGCACAAAACAATAGTTTGCAGCTGAGCTGCTAGTAAATTAGGTTAAAGCCTTTCAATACACTTCCTCCGAATAACAACCCCCAACCCAATGCAATGCAACATACAATGGATGATATGCTATTATGCAATTTCAGTACATATATTCAGTTTTGATATTAACATGCTTAGTACAGATATCATTCAGTCAATTTCACACATTTAGGGGTCTAAGTAGTGCTTACCGACCTTACAGTATGTTCACATTCGATTTGGGCGACCCGTGCAACCTTAGAAACGTTTCAATAAAAATGGGCTCACACGCACATGTGATCTGCCCCTGTGGGCCCACACACTAGTGTGGCCCACTCGGCCCAAATTGGCCTTGGCCATGTGATCCATTTTTAATGTAACCCATGCTAGCTAAATATTCATAATATTCACTATTTATTTATATGTTCATTCAAAGCTGTCTACTTGAGTCATTGTCACTAAATTATTTATATATTGAGATAAAAAATTCGAAATCAAGATCCGCTTGATGTTTTTGAAAGTAGACTCAAATAAATTTCTACCATAAAATTTTCAGAATTTATAGTTTATCAAATAAGTACAGTAAAATCCTCAAATTTATCCCTATTCTATTGTTTGACAGCTTCAACTTTTCCTTACTAAAAATTATTTATCTCTTAGTACGGAATTTGGATGATGTTTGTTTTTTTTCTCTTGAAAATAGACTCATTATGGATTTAAAAATATAAATTTAAACCCCTAATTAATTTTTTTACAATTTTTGATGATTTTCCAAATTTAGAACAGGGGAACCTGAAATCATTCTGACATTCTCTCACAAAATTTATTATATCTCATAATTTACAATTCCATTGCTTACACTGTTTCTTCCATTAAAAACTAGACTCAATAAAATTTAATTTCATATTTTATTCAACCTCTAACTAAATTTCCAATATTTTTTTATGATTTTTCAAAGTTAGACTACTGCTTAGACTACTGCTGCTGTCCAAAACTATTTTAGCGCAAAATGTTGATTTCCAAGTTTATAACATCTTTATTTCATTTCTCTACAATTTTTTTTTGCATCATTTTCTTTTATTTCTCTTATTTATCGATAGCAAGCAATTTCGGCTTTTCACCAAATCTCGTTTTCTGCATTTTGGGTACACACCTGGTATCGTTTATGATGCGTAAGCACTCCTAAGCCTCCAGAACCTAAAAATCGACCAACATATCTCTAGATTAATCACTTAATTCATTTTTAATCAACCAATTTCGAAGGAACTTGACTAAAAACCTAACAAAACCCTTACCTCACTTGAGTAACCACAACTTTTTACAATCACAGCATCGATTCAAAACCACCAGCCCCTTGATTAACTCCTAAACACCTAAAAGGAATCCCCCTTTTAAAGATTAACCAAGAATGATTAACAATAGACAAAATCGTTATTTACCGAACACGCGCAACCAACAATGAAAAATCGAATCAATTGGAAAAAGAAAGAAAGAAATGGAAGGGGAAAAAATAATGGAAATTTCGACAGCAACTAGGGGAAAGAATCGATAGAGGAGAGAAAAGAAGAAGAAGAAGAAAACATCAGAAAAAGTTTGGGGAATTAGAGAGAAAACTGAAACTCTATTATTATTATTATTTCTTTTTGCAGCAAAAGGTAATTAGATTATTTTCTGATAAACTCTCCCTAATTATCTCCTAAAATCACTCCCTATTAACCCACTAAAACACAACTACTCAGAATTTTGCCCCAACACAACTCTTAGCTAAAATTGGAGCAAAAATATTGTCTACACGCCATCACAAAGAATTGAACATAGGACCTCCAACATTCCAGCACTCCACTTAACCACCAGACCAGCAGGCCCATTTTGATATAAACTTACCACAATTAAACTTGAGCCCTTTGCACAATGTTAAGGCTTTATTTATAAAAATACCAAAATTTACCCAAGTAAGGCTTGAACTTGGGACCTCTCACACACACCCAGAACACTTAACCACTGAAGCAGATACTCAATTGTGTGTCACACATACACAAAATCAAAAATTAAAATTTTGAGGCGTTACACCGATTACGTGATCCTTTTTCATCCTGGCAACATGGTGGCGTGTTCCTCAAGTTTCTTAATTTTCTTCTCTCAGTTAAACTCTGTTTTAGTTTCCCACTTAAACTCTAATTAACCTAGGGATATTTTAGTCATAAAAGCTAGGCCTTAGTTACCCTAGGTTTATACAACAGAAAATATACAGATTGCGAGAACTTTGTGTTTTGAGTTTGAAAGGTTTTTCTTTTGAGGTTTCGAGTTCTTCTTTTGATTCTCTCCATCTTTGTACTTGTTTTATATATTAGTGAAATCTCCTTCTGCTCATGGTTTTCTTTTATCCTCTTTTGAGCAGTTTTTCCATGTAAATTTGTGTGTTTGATCTTTTCAATTTCTTCGTTTATTTTACTTGTTCGTTGCTTGTACGAGTTTATCCCCAAAAATAATCATTATTCAGTTTAAAATATTAAATAAATTTTCTTTATTTTCTTAAATCATTTAAAATTTAAATTTTATAAAATTAAGATAGATATTTGATAAATTTAAAATTAAGTGGTAAATATATTAAATGTTGAATTTATATTATAACATATTTGTATACTTATCACACACATATACGTGTAAAAATTGCATTTTGAAATAGGCACATATTTAGTTTGGTACTTGAAATTAAGTACTAAACATAATTAATTTTTGATAAATGTAAAATTTAAATTATAATTTTTTTATTTTAAATTTTGATGCCTACTTTTAAACATATCATGCTATCTTAAACGAGATTAAAATTTAAATTATTTTGAATATACGTACGAAATATTTAGAATAAATTATATTACTAAATATAAATATTATAAAATAAAATAAATAAATATTACATTGAGAACAATATGATATTCAAGTTCAATCTCTTAAAAAGAAAACAACTAATTTAAATCATCACTAGACAAACCAAAAACTAAAGTTTAATTTATGAACAAGGTAAACTCAAATATTAATATAATTGTCATATATAATTGGTCTTTCAATTTGAATATTGAAGTTGTAGAGAAAAGTTATTAACCAAAGTAGAGAATAAAGGATTACATAAAAACTTTAACAGATAATGTAGTGGTAAAATAAATAAATAAAATTAATTAAATTAAGCATATTCTTTTTTATATATAATATCTAGATTATCTATAATCTTTTCCCAAACTAAGCATATTATTTGTTAAGTAGTAAATATGTCTTATTTATCTATCATTTTCAATACTTTAATTAAAAATTTCTATCAAATAATTTTTATATTAAATTATCAAACTTTAAAAATTAAAAATAAATTACAGTAATTATTAATTTTCAGATAATTTTTTCAATAGCTAATCAAGCCAACCTTAAACTAATAAATGAGAATAAAATAGCAAAGATAATATATATATATATATATTACACGTATGTATATAAAGGTTTATTTTTTGGGCAATGCGGTATTGTGGTTGCCCCCCAAAATTTTGATATATTAGACGTTAGTTTTAACAACGAAGGAAATAGAAAGAGAAAGTGATGATGATGAGGAAGCTAGTTCATCTAGATAGACAGATAGTCAAAAAGTAAGAAAAGATAAAAAGAAGGTAGCAAGGAAGACAAGATGAACTGAATGCTGGGGATAAATGCTCAAAGTTGCTAATGGGGAAAAAGATTCATTTATCATCATGTGTTGGGGTATATATGGGGAGATGATCCCCCTTGTCTAGTAGTGTCACATCACTAACAAACTCGGGATATGGGGAATGTGCGGTCGGCTAGGTGGCAAGGTTGTTACACCTTGGTTGTCATCCAGCGTAGTATTGCTCTGACATTTCCTTTGCTGAGGTAGTACGAGATTGTTATGCCTCAGTGATTCCTGGTGGCAAGTGTGTTCACACTAAAAAGTGAGTGGCTTGATGGAAAATGGAGAGCGTGGGTCGTGACCAGCCATGTGATGTAAGGTAGGAAAACCAAGCAAATGATGTGGGGTAGAAAGCCATCTAAGGGTGCCTCTCAAGTCTCTCGAGGTGCCACGTGTTTGGGAGGTGTAGGGGTATAACAATATATATCAACAATTACAATTCCTCAATATGAAATTATTTTGATTTTTTTTTTAAAACGAGTACATTAAATCATAATCAATATCTTTACATGTAACATCCTACACCTGGCCCAGTCCCTGAGCTCGAGTAATAGGATGCCACATCACACATCACAACATCACACATTACACACTGTCTCATTTGCATTCAAATATCATCACATTTAATCATTTATAGAAGATTTAAGTCTAAAATACTTTAGGCGAAATTAAATTTTACTAATCATACATTAATCGACCTTAAAAGAAGTTAATAACATGCTTAGGGACCACTTAATGAAAATTCTCAAAGAAATCACGTAGGTATTGATACTCAAACTCAGATATCAATATTTATGAAGATAGGTATCAATACCATTAGAAATATCGGTACCTTTTTAGCATTTTATTTCTTCGCAAAATAATGGAACTAAACAAATTATCGATACAAATAAAAAAGTATTTATATTTTCACCCCGAGTATCGATACTCGAAGAAGGGTATCGATACCAATTTAAGCTACTGACTTCTTGCACATTCATTTCAACATGGAGGTATCGATACATATGCCCCGAATATCGATACCTCTATACAAATTAGCAAAAATTACACCAAAATAGGCCATTTAACATATCCAATCACATACCATTTCAACATGCATCCATAACTTCAGTATTCAACATCAAAATGTCCATATTTGCAGTTCATAGCAATATCAATAATTCAAGCCAAGAAAACCCAATAACATAATTTCAAACATCCATCAATTCCTAAGAGTCTAAAATCATATCAACCATTTAAGACATAATAATAATCAACCAAAAACGTCTACCACATTACCTTATTCTTATATTTCAAAGAATAATATCAGTTTCACCTACTCAAAATCTAAAGCCTAACTTGGATCACTTCCTTGGAATTCCGCACCGCTCACACCGTAACGCTAACTATTTGCAATGTTTAGAAAGAGTGGGTGAGTTTAAACAAGCTCAGTGAATGATCGGAAAGACCACCAAATAAACATGATGTCATGCATTTGATGGAAACATCTAAAACACAATTACAAACATATCTAACTATAGTCACATATTAAAATATTCATGCGTCGATTACCAACTATTCTAACTTTGTAATTACATAATAAATAGGCATACATCACTTCATAATATTACATTCAATAATAAATAGACACTTGAGGCTATGAAACATAAAAGTGGGCTCTATCACCACACATTGGGACACGGATCTCCAATACACCATTGACTCGAAGAGTTGAATATATCCCAAAAGTGTAGCAACAAACTACACTCTCTAACACACGAACATATCCCAATGAATGGAGCTGAGTTCACATTCCCTTATCTCTACAAAACTATCCCGGGCCTCAATGCCCCAAATCATAACACAAATGGTGAGTACTCATAAAATCCTATAGTATGCCAACTATATCCAATGGTCTCAAGAGGTCACAAGGCCAAAATATCCATAATAAAATATGTATATATACTTACCATTTTTTGCACACTTTCATTGCACATTATATCATTAACACAACATCATCATTGTCATTCGACATGTTTAAGATGCCCACAACTAGCACATTCCACAATTTTTATCACAACATATATCACATGTGACATTATCATAACCTATTACTCAATCCACATCACAGAATCACATAATTTGCAAATTAAACAATGGAATAAGAAAGCTTACACTTGGAACTTAGAGTAGGGGTTTAGGCTACTCCTAAGCTCCCATTTAATATTATGAATTGTAACACCCCAAAATAGGGTCTAGGAGTTTTAATGGCATTTTTGGATTTTAGCCTTAGAGTGTTAGAATTTTTGCGACATGGTTTATCGTAATGTTTTTTATATAATTTTTAGAAAATTAAATCAATTTTCGAAAAAGAGTTTTAAATACCTTCAATTTTGAAAATTGGACTGATTTGTAAAAGAGTCAAAATTGTGATTTTTTAAGAGGCAATTAAACCAAAATTTAAAAATCATCCTAATATCATCCCCCACCTATAAGTTCCACGTCAGTCTCCTTCCCCTTTTTATTGTTGTTGTCGTCCCTTGCTTCTCTAAGCACTTTACAATCAATTTTGATTCCCAAACTCCATACTTTTGATTTATTTCACTTTCCCAACATTAAGCCTCCATAAAATCCAAGAAAAATGCCCAAAACACCATAAATTCCTCCATTGTCAAGCTTGTTGGTTTTTCAGGTTTTCGATCAAATGCTCGATTTTTTGTCAATTAAGGTAACAATTTGATTTTTAATTAGTTTTAAATGTTATTTGGTCTTTTAAACATAATTTTTAGCCATTAAATCGTATGTTTTAAATAAAAGCCAAAAATTGGATCGTTAATGGTGGATTTTAGGGTTTTGGAAAAAAAAACATGGTTTCAAAGTGTTTCTCAATTAGTTTTGACATGATTAAGAAGTTTCTAAACTTACTTTGAAATTTTGTTAAAGATTTCCTAAGTTTTAATAAATTTTTGGAAAATAGCCAAAAACATGTCGAAAAAGTCGATACCATGAATTGAGTAGTTTTGTGTAGTTTAAAAGTTGAGAATTAGTTGTAGGTGAATAATTAGATGAACGAAATTAGTTGTAGGTGAAAAGATTAAGTATAGAGGAAGATAATTGATTTTTAAGTTTGTTAGTCAAAATTTTAGTTTCATGAGGAATATAGCTTAGACTTACATTTTTGGATGGTCTAAGTGAGTCTTTAACTAAATATTGATTGTGTATATTGTGTGGTTATTATGTGTAAAGCACCATAATTGATAGGACCTTCTACGAGTAAAGATAAAGGCAAGGAAAAGCTAGTTTGAGCTTTCGGCTTTTTTTGCGAAAGCGTATTGGTGAGTGCTTGGAATAATTGCTTGTGGAAATGATTCAATGCTTTATTTTGGAATTTAGTAGTAGCCTAAACCCCTACTCTAAATTTAGAGTGTAAGCTTTCTCATACCTATGTTATCTTGTGAACTATGTACTTATGTGTTTATGAATATGTGAATTGAGCTGAGATGCTATAACATGTGATATGTGGTTTATGGTAACCGTTGTGAAAGTGTAAATGTGTAAATGTTATGTATATGTTATGTAACACCCCAAAAATGTATTTTTTTTATTTTTTTAAAATATGACAAGTGTGTATTTGCTTCAATGGTTAAGTGTTCTGGGTGTGTGTGAGAGGTCTCAAGTTCAAGCCTTAACTTTGAAAAATTTTGGGTATTTTTATGAATAAAGCCCTATCTCTGGTCGGTAGGCTTATAGTTAAAAGTTGGTAAACTATAGCAGAATGGGTCTGGTGGTTAAGATGTGTGTTGGTGTGTTGGAGGTTGGGAGTTCCAATCCCTACGCGAGCGTGGGAGTTTATTTTTGTTTGTTTGACCGAGAGAGTTTCGGTCAAAGAAAAATTCTTAGGAGTTGGCTGTTAGTAGAAGTTGGGGGAGAAAAATAAAGGATTTGGGGTTTTTCAGTTGTGGTGAAATTATTTTGACTTTTTTTTCCCCAAAATTTTTTATTTTTCTTTCTCTATTGATTCTTTTTCTCGTCTTACTGTCAAATTTTGACTTAGTTTCTCTCCTCTTCTCTTTTCTTTCATTTTGTTAAACCCATTCTTTCCTTTCCGTTCTGCAAAATTGATTGTTCTCACACGAGTTGGTAAGTTAGGTAACTGAGTTTTTGGAAATTTTGGTATAAGATAGAATAATTGTTTAATGGGGTTGTAATTCGTGTTTAGGGGGTCAATAAGTGGCTGTGGATTTCCAATCGGTGCTGAAGGGGTGCGAATTTGTCGGTGTTCGTTCAAAGGTAGGGTTATCGATAAGATCTAGGATTGTTTGTTTGGAAAAATTTTACTTGGCATTGATTTGGGTTACTGAAATTGGATTTTGGATTGTCAATGCTAGGTACTGGAGTGCTCGGGAGTGGTTTCGCTGTAACATCCCGAATTAGGGCCTAGTCGGACCAGTGGTTTCGGGACCACAAATTCGACATAGTAGAGTTTGTTTTTATTACATTTTTATAGTTTAAAATTTCAAGTGATGATTTTGTCAAAATTTCGTTCGAAAATTTTGACATTTGGCCACTCAATTTAGTCAAAAGGACTAAATTGTAAAAAGCACAAAAGTTGAGTTCTACATGTTAGAGGTGTCAAATTGATTTAAAATTTTAAATTTGAGGTCCTTACATGGTAATTAGACCGTTGGTTAATTTTTTGGACAAAAATGGACATGAAATAGGTGAAATAGAATACTTTTAAGTTAGGGGCATTTTGGTCATTTAGTAATTAAAATGAATTAAAAACAAAATTAAAAGCCAATTTTTGTCCATCTTCTACCCCATGGCCGAAACTTGCATGGAGAAGACATAGCTAGGGTTTTTCAAGCTTTCAAGCTCGATTGTAAGTCCGTTCTAACCCTGTTTTTAATGATTTTTACGTTTTTGAAATCCTCGTAACAAGATCTATCTATTTCTACCATTATTTTGAGCTAGGGTTCATGTTTAAAAATTTTTTGATGAGTGATATGCGTGTGTTTTGATGTCTAATGGTAGAAAATTAATGTTGAGTGTTAAATAAACGACTTTAGCTAAGTGATTTTCAGTGAAAATGCTTAAAAGGACTAGATTGTAAAAGTTATAAAATTTGTCATAAAAGTGTGTTTTAGTGGAAATTGGGGACTGCTATAGTTATGAAAATGATTGGGCTAGACTTAAAGTACAAAGAAACTGAATGAAAATCATTTTACGAGCATTGGGGCAAAAGTGTAAATATGTGAAAGTTTAAGGGTCAAAAACAAATTTGTAAAAGTATGATTTTTGGACCCATATGAATAATGTGACTAATTAGTGAGCTAAATGTGATATTATAGATCAAGGAAAATGATATTCGGGCATAGATTGGAAATGAATGAAATTATGGACTAAATCGGAATAAATAGTCGTGCTCGCATTCGAGGTAAGCTCGTATGTCAATAATAATGCAATAATACCATTGTTTATGCTTGAACTTAAATTGATGTGTTAACATTATGTGATGAATATTTATATATTTGATATGATGATAGTATTATGTGACAAATGCCTAAATGTAATTATGAGCAATGCCATGTTTATTTCATGAATACAAAAATGGTGAATTTGTAAGCATGAATGGTCTTATGGTCATTGTTTATGACATGACAAGCAAGTACGATAAGGATGCTATGTACAAGTGTGGAAAACCCCGTTTGAACCTTAGAAATAGTTTAGGATACAAGTGACATGTCCCTAGGAATTAAGAAATCCAGCTCGTTGAACGGTTCGAGTTCGTGATATATGTGAGAATCTAAACTTGTTGAGTGGTCCAAGTTCATGATATATGTGGCATCCGAGCTCGTTGAGTGGTCTGAGTTCATAATGGATGTGATACATGTAACATCTGAGCTCATTGAAAGGTCCGAGTTCATTATGGATGTGTTACATGTTATAAGGTAGCTTTGGCTACATATGTTTATGTAGCACTTATGTGCAAGTTTCCGTGTATCCAATAGTATTCCAAGTGTTCAACGGGTATTATAATGAATGATGCAATGAAAGTCAATGAAAGTCCCGAGATGGGCATGGTAATGAAGGTAAAGTTATTCGATATGCTACAGATATGTACAAGTACGTATGTTATACTCATGAGTAATGCTTTGTTACAGGATGATATATGACGAAAAGGTATATTCACGTATATGTATATGAATATTTGATTAATACTTTGGACATCAGCAATTGTGTGATTTCAAAATCCACCAAAAATTGTGGAAACTGAATTAGAGACTGAATAAGATATGAGATTAAAGCTTATTGAACCTAGTTTCACATAGAAGAAACGGTGTAAGAAAAAAAGTTGCATATTATGAGATACTTGAACTTTTGTGAGACAAAGTCAGAGTGCTTTCGGGCTCCCCTATCTCAAATTTGGAAAATCACTAAAAATTGTAAAAAAATTATTATGGGCTAGAATTTATACGACTAAATTTTTAATGAGTCTAATTTCAAGAGAAATAGACGAGAACATCATCTGAATCTCGTACTAAGAGATAATAAATCTTTAGTAAGGAAAGGTCGGAGCTATCAAATAGTAGAATAGGGGAATTTTTAAATAATAAAATGTACTTGTTGGCTAATCCAAAAATTCTAAAAATTTTATGATAAGAAGATATGTGAGTCTAGTTTTAGGGAAAATTATCATATCTTGATTTGGAGTTCTGTAGCTCAAGTTATGAGTAACTGAGTGACTATGACTCGAGTAAATAGCTTAACTGGAGCATAGTAAAAATGCAATTATGATTATATTACCATGGAATCATGTGGATAAATTGCTTATTATTTTCATATGGACTTACTAAGCTATAAGCTTACTCCCCCCTCTCTATTTCTTTAGTGTTGTCAGGTCAGCTCGGGGTTGGAGATCGTCGGAGACAGCATCACACTATCAAGATACCACTTTTGGAGTATTGATGAATCTTAATGTCTTCAAGTGAGTGGCATGTATAGAGACTTAGTTATTGATATGTGTTCTTATGATTTGGCCAAGATGTTGGATTATATTAGTACATTGTATATAGCCATAAGATGTGGCTTATGATGGTTATGGCTTGTAATTATCCAAGTTATGTATTGATGCCTTGTGATGTGGTCATGTGATTATATTTGTTTGATATGAATCGTTAGTATTATGGTATGTATGCTTGATGAATGTTTTATGACCAAACAAAGTGGTTATAATCATATAATAAAAGTGTGATATGGCAATAAGTCAATAATGCTTGAACATGAAATTGGTAAGGAATGACTTAGGTAAGCATGGTATAAGTGTATAAGTGATGATCAAAATGACATGTTCAAATGATTATAAATTGGTGTGTTTAGACTTGGTATAAAATGAGTAACCAAAACACATGTATGATGACATATGAATAGTACAATTGAGTCTTAATGGAGGATGTTTAAGTGATGTTAAATTATATGTGTCTATAATGTATTTAAGTATGTGAGGTATTAATGGTAACAAAAAAGCTTGGAAAATAGCCGAAGTGCTAGCCACACGGGCAGAGACATGGCCATATGTCTCAACTGTGTGGAGGACACGGCCTAGCACACGGGCGTGTGGCCTGGCCATGTGGTTTAATTTGTTTTGCTGACGTCACAAACAGAGAGTTACATGGCCTGAGGACACGGGCGTGTTGGAGACACACGGACGTGTCCCTGTGTCCACACGGGCGTGTGACCCTATTTCATGAAAATTTTTCTATGTTTTCCCAAAACCTCCCAATGTTCTCAGTTTAGTCCCAAACCGCCTTTAATGCATGTTTAGAGACTCGGTAACTCGCGTAAGGGACATTATGTATGTGATTGAATGTGTTTAATTTAAATGAAATTTTATGGCCCGATTTTATAAAATTGTGTACTTATAAGTCCGGTAATGCCTCGAACCCTGTCCTGGCATTAGATACGGGTAAGGGGTGTTACATTCGCAAAGAAACGATACTAGGTGTGTACTTGGAAGTGCAGAAAGTAAAGTTTCAGTGAAAGTCGAAAACCATTTTATCGATGCCACACGGCTGTGTGGTAGGCCGTGTGCCATAACACGGGCATGTGATTGATGAGGCCAAGCCATGCACACTAGACACGACCATGTGATGACCAAGTATGTCGTGTGTGACAGATGAGCTCGACCAATTTGGGCCATGTAGGCGACATGGGCATTTGGGCCCATACGGGTAAGCCATACGGGCGTGTAAGATTCTAGGCCAGGCCGTGTGATTCATACGGCCAAGGCCAATTTAGGTCGTGTGAGCCCACACGGGCAGACAACATGGGCATGTGAGCTCATTTTCACTTATTTGTTGTCACAGTTGCATAGGTCGCCTAAGATGACTGTGAACCTACTTTAGGGTCGGTAAGCTTACCTAGACCCCTAATTGAATGATATGACTGTATGACTGATTTATATGTATACATGTTATCGAGCATGATGATGTTTCACTGAACCGATATTGTATATACTGTTACCATGTTATAGCATGTCATAGTGGTATATTGCATTGCATTGGGTTTGGGGTTGATATTGTTCAGAGGAAATGTACTGAAAGGCCTCGAGCCTAATTTATTGGCAGCTCAACTGCAAATTACTATCTAGTGTCGCACTCGGTACTTTTTAGAGTGTAGGGATAGGTGGGTTGATTATATCCCCACATGGAGTGTAGAGTTGGATGGAGATGTTGTGTAGAGGCTGGCTGGGTAGGATTTTGTGACTGCATATCTATTACTGCTACTGATATGTTGATGGGCTAAGGCCCAACTGCATAACTGATTCTGTACTAAGATGGGCTAAGCCCAAACTGAAACCGATACTGTTACTGAAAAGGGCTTAGGCCCAGACTGTGACCATGTGCATACTGTTTGTTTGTTTATATGGGGATTACAAACTGAGTTTACGTAAACTTACCCATTCGGTTCAATCTGTACAAGTAATCTCTAGACTTGACAGATTAGTGCAGCGGAGGACTCGATGGTGGCTATACGTGTAACACCCCAAACCCAACCTAGACGTTATGACCGGATCCGACGTGCCACATCAAAAACGTTAAAAACATTTTTCCATTCTAAGTTCAGAAAATCGTACTTGATGTTCAAAGGATTAATTCATTAAGGGTTAAAGTGAATGGAAGCTGTGCACCAGGTAGGAAACCGGAAAAGAGGAGGTGAATCCATCGGACTGCTTAAGTACCAAGCTCTTTCGGATCCAATCCTAGACATGCTTACCGCCCTTGCCACACTCCAACATCGTGTATTTCTTTTAAGTTACCATTGTAATTATGTTCATTTTAAAATAAAGCATATTTAATTTTGGGAAAACGTTATCACAGTAGAATCCTTGTTCGAGATCGTGTTACTTTGAAATCAGTTTATGTTTTTGGAAAACGAACCCTAGATCTAGCCCATTTTGATAGTTAATATAATTTAAGATCATCATGATAAGTTATAAATCAAAACCCCAAAAAAAAAAAATTATAAGCGGCCTTATTACATAACAAAACCCAAATCATCAAAGTAAAGAAAATTGAGTCCAAATCACCAGAAGAGATCCATATTGCAGAACGAGTGGCCACTCCGAATCCCTCGCAGGTCCAAGCCCACTATGGTTGGGGATTACCTGCATGGATGAAAATAGGGGATGAGTTTGGGGAAACTCAGTGTGTAAAATTAACCCAACCATAGCCCATATCGGTTCAAACCACAGAAACAGAATAAATTGGCCTTAGCCTAGAACATAATACAGAATTAAGCCCATAGGCCCATAACAGATCAGATCAGATCAGATATTTCATGTATATGCAGAACCCAACCCATAACCAACCACATACACCCCCTTACCAACCTTTCACCATGTGGGGAGACTACTCAACCCACCCAACCGCTACATGTCACAGAATTATGCAGCATGGCTGCCAGAACAGATAATGTGACAGAGTCACCAGATACAGATAATCGTGGCAGAACCACCAGAACAGATATATGTGGCAGAGCCACCAGATCAGATAATTGTGGCATAGCCACCAGGACGCTTCCTTCATAATATAACCCATGTCCCCATGCAACAAATATTCTTTCATGGCATACATCATACAGATTTAAATCAACATGCTTTTCAGACAAAATAAACCCTAGGGGCATATTGGTCATTTACACCTAAGGGTATCATGGTAATTTTCCATACATAAGGGTATTGTAGTAATTTAGCTACTTTTAGGGTTTTCATGCATATCCTATCCATTTACGTACTATCAGAATACTTACCGCGCGTACTTACCAAATTGAGCCCGTTGGCCCATGAACCCGATTTTTGGCCCATTAAGCCCAAGTTATCAAAATGCACGAAATCGCACGTACTGCAGTTTATTACCTTCAGAATACCAAACATACAAACCCAACTATCTTACGAGCATTCTCACACTCGCAAATTCCCAAAATACCAACTTTTGGCATTTCGACTTTTCGGCTTTTGCCGATCTAGTCTATGAGAGGGTGTCAGTTACACACCTGTTTTATGACGATTCGCTGACGAGATCCACGCACGAACTACCTACAATTATTATACTACCACATTAATCTTACTACCGAAACGAGCTACATATTAACTTCTTACCATATTCGGCCAACAACACCTTAGGCCTTAGCGTTCCTACCTTTGCCGAAAATAGTGTCTCGATCCAGATCCGTTCGCTCCACTTGTCCAAGCCCTTGATCAACAGCCTCTTAATCACACTATTACCAAAATAATACTATTATCACAACCCCTTAGGGCTACAAGTCCAAAAAAATGACAACCTCCCTAACCTTTTAGGGATTCTGACTTTTCTTAAAATATGCAAGATAGACTAAGTTGGAAAGACTTACCACCGATTCTTCCAGTCAACGTTCCTCTTTAGTTCCTACTTGATTCTGATACAGTTCTAAGCCCTCAAACAATAACAAAAGTCGAGCCCTCAGTGATCTCAGTATTCGGCTATGTCCCTAGGATAGTGTGGGAGTTTCGGCTTTTTGCAAAAGTGTAGAGAAAGATAAAATATGAGGGTTTTTACTTGTGGTATTGTCGACAGAAACCTGGGGTTTAGAGGTTGAGAGAATCAGCCAAAGATGATGAGAAAAATAAGAGATTTGGCTAGGGAAAAATCGGTACAAAAGGAGTCAAGTTTTTGGGATTTCGGGATTTGAGGCAATCGGCTATAGTCTTAAAAATAATGGAAGGAAGGTGGTATAGAGTAGGGTGGCTGAAGGATTCGGCTATGGGGAAAAGAAGAAGAAAAGAATAAGTGGATGGAGAGAAGAGAAAAATAAAAGAAGAAGAGAATGGTCAGGAAACGACACCACTTACCACTAATGCCGAATTTATACTGGCACTAACCCTAGCCGAAATTCCCATGCTAAAGTCCCTTGGCCGGCCACCTCTTGTTCCTTGATCAGCTCCTAGATTTCCTCCCTTATCTGCTCCTAAATCCTATCCCTTATCAACTCCTAAATCCTCTCCTGACAGACTTTCACTTCAGTTCCACTGCTTACCTTTTCTGAACATAAAAATAATAATTCCCTTAATATGTTGTCATTGTGACTTGAACCTCAGCTCTCCCTAGCATCCACACGCCACTTTTATAGCCTTGCAGTGGCGTCACATGCCACTTTGCCACTTACTTCCTTATGTCTTATTTTACCCAAATAATATTTAAGACCCTCATTAACTGAACCCCTTTTCCTCTTATGGATTAAAATCACCTAAAATTACCGGGTTTTAGCTTAAGCTTGGGCCTTCTAGAGCCCACTAACATAATTAAACCTACGCCAAATAGTCAAAACACAAAAATTCCAAAATTCACCAAAATTAACAGAAGTCCCGAAAATTGGGGCGTTACAATACGACCTTTTTGACACTGTTTTGCACTTATTTATGATTTTAGATTTTATTTGGGTATTTTATTGTAAATATGGCCTCTATGGATTTTTATTTTAGATTTGGATTTTTATTGCCTATGGGTTATAACTTCTCGTGTTAGGAAAACTCGAGTTTTCAAAAGAAACAAACATTTTAACAAAATACGCACAAACACACAAACCATTTTAAAAGCTTCCGCATTGAATAAACATTTTGAAAACTTTCGACTGATTAAATAATACGATTTTAGAATTGCTAAGTAATAATGAAAAGTTTCTAAACAGAAATTGTTTTAAGCAAAGTTACAGTTTTCAAACACACTATCATGTGACATTGCCTGATCCGGCCACAACGTCCAGGCTGAGTTTATGGTGTTTCATGTTAAATGTAAGTGACAGTGTTTTGCTAAAGATGCATATATGCAGTGATAATGCATGGATAATTGGTAAGCTATATGTGTTTGATTTTGGATATTTTGGCCTTGTGATCTTGAAATCGTTGGATATAGTTGGCATGCCCTAGGATTGTGAGTACTCACCTATATGTACAGTGATTTTGGGCGTTGAGGCATTGGGACTTGTTGGAAGGATAAGAGAATGTGAGCTAAGCTCTATTCAACGGGACATGTGAGGGGAACTAAAGAGAGTGTTAGCTTTATACTTCACTTTTGGGACATGTTTGACTTTATGAGTCTATGTGGTGTGTTGGAGATCCTTGTATCCGATGAG
This sequence comes from Gossypium arboreum, assembly GCF_025698485.1. NCBI lineage: Eukaryota > Viridiplantae > Streptophyta > Magnoliopsida > Malvales > Malvaceae > Gossypium > Gossypium arboreum. The sequence goes on from NC_069077.1 coordinate 90,820,924, forward strand.
TGATGATAGAGCTTACTTTATGTTTCATAGCTCAGGTTCCAATTTATCTATAAACATGTTTTTGAGTATTGTGATATATGCTTGAACGTTATGTTATTATATGAGCATTGTGATATATGCTTAAATGTTATGTTATTATATGAGTATTGTGATATATGCTTAAATGTTATGTGATTATATGTGTAATGTGATACTTGCTTAAAAGTGAATATGATTACCATGTAAATGAACTAGTAAATAATGCACGAGTAAGTATAATATGACATTAGAGTTGGAACTGTTGTGTACCACCCCTAACCCATATCTGTCGCCGGAACAGGGTTACCGAGCATTACCAGAGTTTACAGATCAAGTACAAACATTTCATATCATTTCTCATTCATACAGAAATCAATTAAAATCAATCATATTGTTCCTTATGTGAGCCCTCGAGGCTTAAAATACACATTAGAAATAAGTCGGGACTTATCCGGGCACTCAGAGAACTTTTCGTGACACTTTAAAATTTTTTTCTTAGGTGCAGGGAACACACACCCATGTGGCCAGGCCGTGTAGGCATTCGAAGTAGGACACACAACCGTGTTCCAGCCCGTGTAACTCACTTACTTGGGTCACATGGCTAAGCCACATGCTTGTGTCCTAGGTTGTGTGGATAATTTTAAGTATTTTGTTTCTTAATTTTAAGATGCAGGGGACACACTGAAAAACCACACTCCCATGTGTTAGGCCATGTGTCATACACGGTTGAGACACAAGCTTGTGTCTCTGCTCGTGTGGACGAGATAAGGCCATTTCTAAGTCAAATTTCTCACCCAATTTTGGCATCAGTTTATCACAATAAATTTCACATTTACAAACTATATCAAAGCAATCAAAACATGTCAAAATCATGTCTTAAACATGACATATTATCACATCCAACCAATGTGCCTTTAGGCATCTCAAGTGACAATTTATTTTCATGTCTACCTAATATTCATATACATATTCAATCTCCATTTCACTTTCATTCATTCATCCACACACACACACCCAATTTATGATACCACATAAATATATATACATTAAAATGTACCAAACACTAGCCATTCAAATGGCTAATCTCAACAAAACATTTACTTGCCAACATTGGCTAATTAACCTATACATGCCAATTATAACCAAAATTAGTTTTATATTTGTACCGAAATGAGCCGATGGATAGTGTGATGTGTCTCTGACCATCTTTTAACCTTAACAAGCTTCCGAATACTATAAAATAGGAGAAAATAAATAGAGTAAGCTTTAGAGCTTAGTAAGTTCGTATAACATGGAATTTAACTTACCAATTCATCACAATTAAGGTAAGCCTTGAAGGCATATTCAAACCAAATTAGACAAAAAACCTAATACATATCCTCATCAATCTTGTTAAACATGTATTACATATAAACTTTAAGAAACATGTATGAACTCAATAATAATCAAGATTGACGAGGATATATGTTAGGTCTTTTGTCCAATTTGGTTTGAATATGCCTTGAATGCTTACCTTAATTGTGATAAATTGGTAAGTTAAATTCCATGTTTTACGAACTTACTAAGCTCTAAAGCTACTCTGTTTATTTTCTCCTGTTTTATAGTACTCGGTATATTTTTCCACATCATGTATCCATATATCATGTATAAACCGTATCCATGTATTTCAAGCATTTACTCATAATATTTTATCTTGAATTCATGTTATCTCATATTAGAACTTTTCCCATTGAACCATTTAAAATATCGATGGATACTCGTGTAGAACATAGGAAATTTACAAATCTGTAATCCGTCAATACATATTCAAGAATGACCTTACAAGCACATAAACGTGAAGCTCTTTCGAGCCATATAACAGGAAGCTCATGTGAGCCATGTTGGGAAGCTCATACGAGCCAATCTCGGGAAGTTCAAGCAAGCCAAATCAGGAAGCTCTGGGGAGCCATATATCAGGACGCTCGTAAGAGTTGCGGTGTGTCCACAACACATACAGGAACAGAACCAATCAAGATACTCCAAAGAGCTATTAACGGGAAGCTCGCAAGAACCATATAACGGGAAGCTCATAAGAGCTAATAACGGGATGCTCTTTCGAGCTGTGGTGCGTCCGCAACACATATAGGACCACAACCAATACGAGAGCCCTATATCCATCGAATTTCATTTATTCAAACATGACTTAACACTTGTCTGATATATTTGGATATGTTTTCAATACTTATACATGGCAATTATACATTCCACACACAACAATATTCAATTTAAAACATTTAAATACATAATTTGGTTACATGAACTTACCTTGACAATGTTCGTGCACAGAAAAGTTACTAATCCATTACTTTCTGTTTTCTTCGTTCTAACTCAGTATTTGGTTTATCCGGATCTAATTGAGCCAAATAAGTTTGCTTAAAACCCAATTTCTATGGCTAGGGTTTCCATGTTTTAATTTTGGGAAAGATGATGAAATAAGATGATATTAGATTTTTATCATCTTTAATTATTTCTATTTTCAATTTAGTCATTTTATTTATTTAATTTTTCATTGATGAATCATCATACTTATCTACTAACTCCTCTTAATGGTTTATTTTCTTTATAAAGACCTCCAATTTTGAATTCCATAGCTATTTGATCCCTTTAGCTACTAGAATTCAATTTTTGCATTCTATGCAATTTGATCATTTTATCAATTAAACATGTAACCGGTAAAATATTCTTAATAAAATTTTTATACGACATTCTTATCATAATGCAGACCATGCAATAATATTAAAATAATTTTCCTTTCGAACTCGAATTTGTGGTCCCAAAACTACTGTTCCAATTTCTCTGAAAACGGACTGTTACATGTTGAGGTTGTGCTATATGGTTGTTTCGTTGATGCTTGATGAATTGTTGGCATGGTAGTTGTTCTAGGCATTCACTGAGCTTGTTAAGCCCACCCACTCCATTCTTAAACCATTGCAGATTAGTTGAGTGTCAGTGTGAGCAGTGTGGTTCCGAGAGGTGATCCAAGCAAGTCTATTTCTGTGTTTCCATAGGTGTTATCATTATTTTTTTCATTTAGGGAATAAGGTAACGTGGTAGACTTTTAATGATATTTTTCATGATGTTTTGGAAGTTCCATAGTTTAATTGCCCTTAGGATTTTGATAATTGAATCATATTATGTTGATTATCATTTGAACTTATTTTCGATGTTTGAGACTACTATTACGTTTGTTTTGATGTTCATTTGATGATGATATGATAGCATGATGAATTGGTACAATTTGGAATGATTTATATGCTCAAGTATATTGTATTTTTCTGGTCTAGAGCATAGGTATCGATATTTGTGTTGCTAAAATGATACCTCTGTGATTTTGAAATGTGCAGAAGTCAGAATCGTAATTTGGTATCGATACCCTATCATGAGTATCGATACTCAGGGTAATTTTATCGATACTTTTTCAATTGTACCGACAATTCCAGGATTTGATTTTTGGACAGGAAATAGAATGTTGATTTGGTACTGATTTTCCATACGGTATCAATACCGTGTGTCAAAAATATCAATACCTACATAACCAATTTCTAAATTTTGCTAAATGGACCTTATGCATGTTTAATTATTAGTCTAAGACTATTTGATGTATAATTAACATGTAACGATGATAACTAAAAAGTAAGATTAACTTAAAACCTATACGACTGATAATATGAAAGACATTTCCTTTAGAATGAGGTTTAAATTGTTGTGTATGACATGAGATGGTGGTGTGGCATCCTGATATTCAGGCTTGGCAACCGGGCTGGGTATAGGGTGTTACATGAATCGTGTCTACAAGAAGCAATTCCAAACACATACCATTCGCACTTTCGCCTAGTAATCGAAAGCCTAAACTAGTTTTTCCTTGCCTTTTGTCTTGCTCGTGAGGGCTCCAACAGTTTCGAATCTTCACCAAGGTAAATCACATAGCAAAGACAATTCATATTTAGCGATAGACACACCTAAATCAACTGAAAGCACAGGTATAAGCTAGTTCCTCTTGGAACTAAAAATTTCGACTAACAAACTTGAAACTTTAATATCTTAATCTTCACTTGTTCCTATTTCTTAAACCAACTCCAATCATCTAATTACTTACCTAAAAATGATTCCCAACCTTCAAACCACTCCAAACTACTCAGAATCATGGTTTTGAAATTTCAACATACAATGACCACTTTTTCATGAAAACTTAACAAACCTTAAAAACTTAAAAAAAAAAAACTTTAAGGAGAGTTTATAAACCTCCTAATCAATTTAAAATAAGTTGAAAAATACTTTGAAACATCGATTTCATTTAAAAATCTCGAATTCCACCATTAACGCCCCAAATTCCAACATTTACACAAAACCTCAGATTTAATAACTTAAAACTCGATTTAAATAACTAGATTACATTCGAAACTAATAAGAAAAATGAAACGTTATCTTAGTTGGGGAAAGAACGAATGTTTGATTGTAAATCCGAGGAAACCCACAAGTTGCACAATAGTAAAATCAACAGTGTTTTTTTTATGCTTTTTTATGGAATTCTAGGGAGGTTTAATACTTGAAAGTTAATGGAAACCAAAAGAATTGAAGGTTGGGAGATCAAAATAGGAGAATGGTTCTTGGGGATTTCAAGGGACGGTAAAAAGGGTGAAGGGAAAAACTTTCGTGAGTTTCTTGTATATGGGGGGAAAGAAATAGGGCAATTTTAAACTTTGGTATGTTTACCTTTGTGGTACTCTTAATTTTAACCCATTTTTCAAACCAGTCCACATTTTAAAATTAATGGTCTTTTCTACATCATTTTCACAAATTGATTTAAATTTCAAAAATCCATAGTCGAATATATTTATCGAGTTACCATACCTCAAAATTTTCGAACTCATTCCAAGCCAAAATCCCTAAATTATCCTCAAAACTTCTAGACCTAATTTTGGGGTGCAACATTACACGTACAATTGAGTCAAATCAAATTTTTCACATGTACAATTGCTTCAAATCAGAGTTCTATCACATTGTATTAGAGTAAAGTGTATTGATAATGTTAAAATTTAATCAAGTTTTGAGTGTAATGGTAAGGCACATTGCATTCCTAAGAGAAGAACACAAGTTCAAAACTTGGAAATGACATTATTGGGAGAAGTAGTCATAGATCTAAAAATCTTAGTATTCTGAACTACAAAATTATATGAAAAATACATTAATAATAAAAATAATATTAAGATTAATCACTAAAATAAACACAAAATATAAAAAATATGAAATTATTTGTATTTGCCAGTTGATTTTGCTCATACAAATTGAGCTTTTGACAAGTTTTTTTTTTATGGATACAACCAAATTTGTTAATTAATAATAAAACATAATTTATTATAAAAATATTTTACTATTATAAGATCTTTTAAATATTTAAAATAATATTTTAATATTTTATTTTTTATAAGGGATAGAAGAAAATAATCCAAAATTTATGTAAATTCAAATTTGAATATAAAAGATTTAGTACTTGTGTTTCAATTTACTTATAATAATAATAGAGTAAACTATACAACAGTTCTACTAACTATTTTTAAGTGTTTTTTTTTGTCTTTTTATCTAATTCGGTTAACTTCGGATAGCTTTATAACAGAAAAAATAATATAATAATTTAAAAAGTAATATAATAATAAATTTACCTCTCAATGATTATAGATTATGTCAATTTAAATATAATTATAAAAAATTAACCTTTAATATTTACATATTATTTCATTTTGGTTTTGATTCTATAAAATTTATAAAATTCTTTTGTTAAAAACTTAAAAATAAAATAAAAATACATAAGGTATTTATTTTTAATATATATATATATATATATATATATATATATATATATATTACAAAAATTCTACCATAAATTAACTCCTTTGCAGAAATTGTAACATAAAGGGTACTTCATTACAGAAGACTACAGAGTGTTAGAACTTAATTTGGTTGAATCCGTTTTAGTTATCATTGGCGAAGGAAGCCATGGAGGATTAATGAAGTAATCTTTAATTATGTTATAATTTCTTAAATGAAAAGTTAAGGTTTTTAAAAATTTTATAATATATAGGTTTATAAAATATTATTTGTTTTTAAAGATTAAGATTAAATTGAATAATTATTATGGTAATTTGAATTACATGAGGAAAATGGAATTTAAGTATAAATAGTGTATTTAAGCAATAATAAAACTAATGATTGGATGTAATCCAGATAAATGGAGTCATGAACCATCAAAATCTCTAATTGGAAGAGCTACAGAAATCTAATTCAAGTCAATCTAGTCATCCTTGTCGCTTCTTTACATTAACCCTTCCTCATCTTACATATATTGGCAGGTGCAGTAAAAAAGAAAATTAAAACTCGCCTCCTTTTTTGCCTGCATCTGTTACTTACTTTTTCACAAATTTAACTTCATAAACAAAAATAAAATTTAACTGTTTCTTTTTAATATCCCTTCCCAATTATTTCTTTCTTGGACCAAGGAAGAAAACTAGAAATCCCGAATAGTATGTTAACACCGTCCTTTGAGGAGGATGAGGAGTTTCCGTCGACGCCAGGCAAGTTCAAGATCGACAGATCCCACAACATAAACCGCCACTTTCGTCGTTGCTTCGCTTCAACCAGCACCATGTTCTTCTGGCTCTGTTACTGATCGCATTCACAGCTTCGTATTTGAGCTTTCAAAGTTTCGTTGAATCCCGTAGCCGCTATTTCACTTCTTCTTGCGGTGCCATACAATGGGAGAACCAAGTTCGTAACTCCGGTCACATCCATCGTTCCAGTGGTATGTCCGTTTTGGTAACTGGAGCGGCTGGTTTCATTGGCTCACACGTTTTCCTTGCCCTCAAAAAACGCGGAGACGGAGTCGTGGGGCTTGACAACTTCAATAATTATTACGATCCTTCGTTGAAAAAAGCTAGGAACTTGCTGCTTAATAGCCACCGCATTTTCGTCGTTGAAGGTAATTTGAACGACGCCAAACTACTGGCTAAGCTTTTCGACGCTGTGGCTTTTACTCATGTGATGCATTTGGCGGCTCAAGCTGGAGTCAGGTACGCCATGGAAAATCCGAACCCTTACGTTCAAAGCAACATAGCCGGCCTCGTTACGCTTCTCGAAGCTTGCAAGTCGGCTAATCCCCAGCCGGCGGTTGTCTGGGCCTCCTCCAGTTCGGTTTACGGTTTAAACGAAAAGATCCCTTTCTCTGAAGCGGACCGGACCGACCAGCCGGCAAGTTTATACGCGGCCACAAAAAAGGCAGGTGAAGAAATTACTCACACTTACAACCATATCTACGGCCTGTCAATTACAGGGCTACGATTTTTCACGGTGTACGGTCCTTGAGGAAGACCGGATATGGCGTATTTTTCGTTTACGAGAAATATTTTACAAGGTAAACCGATTACGATATTTCGGGGAAAAAATCGGGGGGATTTGGCTCGAGATTTTACCTACATTGACGATATCGTGAAAGGTTGCTTGGGATCGATAGATACATCAGGGACAAGCACCGGGTCGGGTGGCAAGAAAAGAGAACCTGCCCCGTATAGGATTTTTAATTTGGGCAATACGTCGCCGGTTAGGGTGCCTGAGTTGGTGAATATTTTGGAGAGACATTTGAAGCTGAAAGCAAAAAGGAATATTGTAGATATGCCTGGGAACGGCGACGTTCCGTTCACTCATGCCAGTATCTGTTTGGCCGAGAAAGAGTTGGGATTTGAGCCTATAACCGATTTGCAAACCGGGTTGAACAAATTTGTTAAGATGGTATTTATCTTATTATGGTTATAATAACCACAATGCTGTAGAATAAAAGAAAATTTGTAGAATAATTTATTTTCTTTTTCTTTTTTATATTGTACAGAGATTTTCTTATTATTCAATATTATTTGAGGGATTATTATCATTTCAGGTAAAGATGAGGATTACACAATTCTTTACGTCATTTTTTTTTTCAATATCAAAGTTTAAAAAATGGCATAATGACTTTTGTTTACCCTCCAATTTTACAAAAATATCATTTCAGTCCTCTATTTAATTTTTTTTCCTCTTTTAACCTTTTTTACTTGCATTCTTTTGTCAAATAATCCTAAAATGGATGAAAAAATTAATGTTTGTTAACTCTGCAGACATAACATACATGTTGATTCTTATGTAGATGACACGCCAAGATTTAAATTAGTTTTTAAAATTTATAAAGTTTTTATATTTTTAAAAATAGTTTTATAATCTCTTATTGAATTTTAAAAACTAATTAAATCTTGACATGTCATTCATGTTTATACAAAGTCAAGAAAGTTAAAAAAATATTAACTTTTTATTAATTTTGAGATTATTTGACAAAAACATAAATTAAAAAATTAAAAATGTGAAAAATTATATGAAAAATTAAAATAATTTTTTAATAAAAGAGGTTCTAATAATTCATTATGCTTTGAATATTAATAAAATATTAAGTGTGAAACTAACACACTTTGTAATATCCTGAATTAGGGCTTAATCGGAATAGTGGTTTCGTGACCACAAATCCGAGATAGAAATAATTATTTTATAATTATTTTGATGATTATGATATGATTGCATGATTGTGTGAAAATTTCGTGATGAAATTCTATGCCTAAAGTGCTTAAATTGAAAGTAGAGACTAAATCGAATAAGTTGCAAAACTTGCATTCTAGAAGTTTTTAGTATGAATTTGTTTTGGAATATTAATGAGGAGGTCGTAAATAGCAATTTGACCAATTTTAAGTTCATGGAAAAAATTAGGACATGGAAGGAATTTTTGAAAAGTTTAGTAGTAAGGGTATTTTGGTCATTTAGTTATTAAAATGAATTAAAAACAAAATTAAAAGCCAATTTTTGTCCATCTTCTTCATTAGGCCGAAATTTCAAGGGTTCTCCATAGCTAGGGTTTGTTTCAAGCTTCCAAGCTCCATAGTAAGTGATTCCAAGTCCCGTTTTTAATGCTCTTTACATTTTTGGAATCCCGGTAGCTCGATTAAGCTTATGTTAGCAATAATTCAACCTAGGGTTTATATTTGGAAAAATACCCATAGGTAAAATTTGTGTATTTTGATGTTTTATGATAGAATATGCGGTTTTAAATTATGTTAGACAACTTGTGCTACTCGGTTTTGAGTGAAAACGAGTAAAAGGGCTTAATCGGCAAAAATACCTAATAGTCACAAGTATATGTTAGAGAGAGAATTTGATGTTGCCATAGAAGGGAAAAGTGATCCGCATGTTATAAAACATAAGAATAAGGAATAAATTTTAATTCCCGAGCCTAGGGGCAAAAGTGTAATTATGCAAAAGTTTAGGGGCAAAAGTGTAATTTTTCCAAAGTTCGTAGTAAATGCTGTTTTGATGAATGTATGTATTAAATAAGATTAATTTGGCATTATAGATCAAGAGAAACGAGATTCAAGTCGCGATCGAGGAAAAGAAAAGATTGTGGACTAAATTGCAAAATCTTTATATTTTGGTACCAAGGTAAGTTCATGTGTAAATAATGTAGCATAATTGTTATTTTTAAGTTATTGATGTTAATTATATGATACGCTGATTTTTAATCGTGAAATATTATGCTTTGTGGTTAATGTTGAGTAATATGCAAATTATGTTTACTACTTGATAAATATGAATTGCTACCAAGTATCGGTTCCGATATTCCATGGAAGACGACAAATATGAGATCGAGGGAAAAAGCCCGTTTGAACCTTAGGAATAGATTAGGATACAAGTGACATGTCACTAGGATGGTTGAGCATCCGAACTCGTTGAGTTGAGTCCGAGTTCACCTATGGATGCGAATGTCCGAACTCGTTGAGTTGAGTCCGAGTTCGTGAGATGTAACTAGACATCCGAACTCGTTGAGTTGAGTCCGAGTTCACTTAGGGGCAGGTTACATGATTTCTTGATTACATATGAGGCACTTATGTGCAAATTATCCGTGTATCCGAGTTGTATTCCAATGTGTTCAACGGGTGAAATTTCTAGTGAAATGGAAGAACACTTAAGATGCAAGTGACGTTTTGGTAAGTGTTGTGAAATGGACACTTTGGACAGGTATGTTCTTAACCCTCGGGTTGAAAATAGATACAACAACGATAAGGTGGTAAGATGATGAATGATGTTTAGAAATGTGATATATGTTTTGGTGATACCATGCTAAAGTTGTTTGGTATATTTGTATTGTTATGTTACTTGTTATTTACATATGAACTTACTAAGCATTTATGCTTACTCCTTCCTTTTCATTCACTGTAGTTTTGAACTAGCCGGCTCAGGAATCGGGACAGGTCGAAAGTTCGATCACACTATCCAAAGGACTTTTATCTTGGTAAATGGCTTGTACAACTACTTAAGTATGGCATGTATAGCAATATACCTATTTTGTGTAAATAATTTTATGATATGGCCATGTTTGGTTGAGAAAATGTTTGATATTGATAAGTCATGGTGATGGCTAATTTAGATCATGTTTGATATTATGGAAGTTTAATAGGTTATCTAGTTCATAAAAATTCATGGAAAGATGAAACTTGCCTTAAAACAGAATATTGCTGTAGCAATGACATGAATTTGAAAAATCACTAAAAATAGTATAAATGGAACTAAATAATGAGTAAGTTATGAAATTGAAGCTTAATGAGTCTATTTTCATGTGGATTGAACAAAACAGGCATATAAATTATATTTTATGAGATATTTGAACTTTTGTGAAACAGGGCCAGAGTGATTTCTGGATCCCCTGTTCTGACTTTAAAAATTCATAATAAATTTTAAAAAAATAATTAGAAGTTGTTATTTATATGTATAGATTCCTTATTGAGTCTCATTTTAAGAAAAACAAACCTTGTAGTCATTGAAATTCTGTATAGAGAGATATATGATTCGTAATACACATATGTCAGAGCAGTCGAACCCTGAAACAGGGACGACTTTAACTAATAAACTGTACTAATTGGCCCAACCAAAAATTCTAGAAAAAAATTATTAAATAGATATATGAGTCTATATTTAGGGAAAATTTACAGATCTTGATTTCAAGTTTCATAACTCGAGATATGATTTTTCTTGTAACTGTGACGCGAGTAGCTAAAAAGCTGTGAATGTAGAAACAAATGATTTGAAGTTCTTAAATTGATAAATTATGTTCGGTAACCCCTCAAGCTCGACTCCGGTGATGGTCTCAGGCGTGGGGGCGTTACACACTTTGATTGATTCCCGAGACATGTTGCGTGGGAATAAAGCATGCCTCATTTTCGACACTTTTTTAAAGTTATTATTATTTTGAATAAAATTTGACCGTTTGATATTATATAGTTAGCTTGTAATGCTTAAAATTTTATCTTTGAGAAAAAACAAGACTAAACTATATTAGTATTCACCCAATTATTAGTAATTTTTTTGTCATCCAACTATAAAAAATTATAAAATTGTCACTTAACTATTTGACTTTATCTTTTTGGTTCAGCTTTTTGTAAATGACTAATGGAAAGATAATATATCAAATTTAAAATTGAAATAATAATAAATTTAACCTCAACATTTATACATTATGTTAATTTGATCATGATTCTAAAAGAATTAGCTCTAAATGTTTAAACATTATGGTAATTTACTATCGATGCTAAAACTAAAAAAAAACACTTGTAAAATAATTTTAAATTTTTAAAATGTAATTTTACATTAATTGATAACATTAATAAATTAATTTTCTAAATAATTAATTAAAAATAAATTTAAAACAATTAATAGAAAATTAATTCATGGATTTCATCCATTTTATGCTAAAATATTTATGGCACAAATATAATATTACATTACATACATCTCTTACAAGAAAATAAGATAAAGTAGAAATAACCTCCCTTATAAAGTAATAATAATAAGAAGAAAGAGCACCATAAACAAAAATAATCCAGCTAAACCAAAATTGTCTGGTCCATGATCATCAATAACGGTTCCCACCACGAATTTCATCAAGCCTACAAATCATATATAAAGCATTATTGATAACCTTAACTATAATGGCTCTTGCCTACCATTATGTTGGTTGTTAAGCAGTTTGACATTTTGGGGTGTAAGTGAGGCTAACTTTGATGGCAACCTGGGCTAAGTCGTGTGGGATGTCAACGCGGCTTGAGCAGGAAGACTGTATGCAAAGGCAAAGAGAGGGTAGTTGTTATTGATACATGATGACCAAACTAGAACTTGTGATGCACTATGGTTTGATGTAGTGATAGAAAAAAAGGAATAAGAGAACAAGAAGAATAAGGGAAAATGTTTGGTGAGTTTCTTTTGCTCGAGAAAACGACGATGGGAGTTATCGAAGGTGGCTAGTGGTTGATTTAGGTGAAGAAGAAGTCTTTGATTTTTTGGAGAGTGTTGATGAATGATCAAACAAGGATAGGAGACAGTGGTGTATTAAGGTTCCCCTAACTTAATGCAAGGCAGAGAGTTACCATGTAAGGTGGTCTGAGACTAATTGATTAGTCAGAGAGTTAGGGGAGAAGGGCACACATACACATACACAGACATAGAAGCCCTTGTGTATGAGTGCTAAAGATTTATATACTATCAATTTCTATCCCAATGTGTCAAATGTCATCATATAATAGGAGACTATGGGGCAAGTTAATCAATTACTTTGCAAAGTCAAGCCTAAGTAAGACAACTAGGGTGGCAACTAGACACAATGTCAATCACTTCAAATGGGATGTGGCAATTGGCATCATAAATGACGGTTATAGAGTGGGCCTTCACATGGTTTACTATTTGAGTAGTTGTTCCGAGGGGATTTTCTGCGAAGTGATTATGATGAATTGTTTTAAGAGGACCGCCATGAAAGATGGTTCCTAAGATTGGTTCCAAAGAGTTGGAGCCCAAGAGGTGTATTCGAGGTGTAGGGGTATAACAATTATCCTTCAAATCGAAAAGGAGGTTATAAAGTGACATTTTTTTAGACGTTGCCATGTGACCTTTGCTCCTAAGGGTTGATATTTGATTTTTTAAATTTGAATCGTCAGGCGTTTGCATATGAGGAATACACGTGGCCTGTATTGTTCTACTTTTCGCACATGAGCATACCAGCATTTATGTTTGTGGGTTACAACATACCATAGGGAAGTGTTACTAATCATTACCTAACATTGTGTCATTTGGTTGTGCCAGGTGTTCAATACTTATTGGGTGTTTTCATAGTGTGTTCTGGAAGCTTTTTAAGACTTGTAATGATTATAAAGTCCTCATATATTTTTAGCCATTTTTACCCAAGTGAAAAAGTTCTAAGTAAAAATTCTTTCGTTACCTACAAGTGTTTAAGTGTAATGGTAAGTGTTGGATCTGATGCCCTAAGTGTAGTATTTTTGTCTAAGTACACTTGTAATTTTCCAAATAGATTGGTTAATAAAACTATTCATGAATTACATTAATATTTTTTATATTATCCTCATATGGTTTTTGTATGCAAAGGAAACTGGAAGCAAATGTTGCCAATTGGTTGTCCAATGTTTAAACTAATACTAAGTGGTATTACATAGTCGGATTATAATATGGAAAGATAACTTCTATTAGTAGACAAACCTAAACATGTCCTTAGTCCAATCGAAAATGAGAAAATCGATTGAGAGACTAATATGTCGTCTATCAAGTCCAATTGGGGAGATTCTTTGTCTTGGGTATCAAAGCGGATGACTCCTAGAAAATAAAGACATAGATGTGACTAACTAGAGTAACACCCAAACTCGGCCGAGTAAGTTTGACCTGAATTTGGCGTGCCACATTAGCCACCGGAGTGACTCTCCGTTAACTCCCAACCTAACCTCCAACACATCGCAGATCCACAACATGGAAGTTGTACTATGTAACAACCCGTTTTCAATGAAATTAGAATAGTGGTTTCGGTACCACAAATTTCGAGTTAGAAAGAAAATTTATTTTAAAATTATTGCATGATCTGCATCATGACAGGAAAAACGTATGAAAATTTTGATAAGAAAATTTTACCGATTTCATGTTTAATTATAAAAAAGACCAAATTGCATAAAATAAAAAAGCTGAGTTCTAGTAGCTATAAGTATCAAATAGCTATGGAATTCAAAACTTGAGGTCCTTATATGGTAATTAGACCATTAAATGGAGTTAGTGGATATTTATGATGAATCATCTATGGAAAATTAGAAAAAGAAAATGACTAAATTGGAATTTGGAATAAATAAAATGATAATAGCCTAATATCATCTTATTTCATCATTTTCCCCAAATTTTCTATGGAAACCCTAGGAAAGAGAAAGAAAATCAAGCAAGTTTAATTAGGTAAGTAATCATGTCACGTTTTTAGTAATTTTTATATTTTTAAAATCGGAATAACATAATCTATCTACTTTGGGGATATATTTAAAAAGATATTAAGTATTAAAATTTTTCCATGGATGAATATGCTGAAAATTTGAAATTAATGGTAGAAAATGAAAGGTTGTTGACAGATAAACAACTTTTGTAATGTGAATTTTCATAAAATTGTAATTTAGGGACTAAATTGTAAAGATGTAAAATTCATGGAAAATTTCTAATTTTTATGAAATATATGTGTTGTAAATGTTATATGTAAAAATTGGTTAGGCTTGGAATAAGGATTAAATTGCATGAATTTCATTTTTTGAGTCTAGGGACGAAATCGTCATTTATGAAAAGTATAGGGGCAAAATGGTAATTTTTCCTAGGATGTGAATTGAATTGAATATGAAATGGATTAAATTGATGTTAAATTCATTTATATAGATCTGGATAACTCAAATATGAAGTTAGATCGAGGAAAAGAAAAAGTGTCGGATCAGTAGATTTCCGTATATGAACAAGTGACAAGGTAAGTTCATATAACCTAGATTGTGTATTTATATGTTTTAAATTGAATAATATGTATATGAATTGTATCTTTGTCATGAATATGAAATAAATCTTATATCTAACAAAGCCTGATACATGATAAGTCCCGTTTGAATAATGAAATTTGATGGATACAAGATTTCCCAATTGGTTGTGGTCTTGCATATGTTGCGGACACACCATAGCTCTTATGAGCATCAAGTTATAAGCCCTCTCAAGCTTCATGATACATGGTTCCTGCGAACATCCTAATCGGTAGTGATCCTGCATGTGTTGCAAACTACCGTAGCTCTTTATGAGCGTCCTAATATAAGCTCTTTGTGAGCTTTCTGACATGGCCCACTTGAACATCCTATTATATGGCTATCCGGAGCTCCCTGATAATATCTCTTCAGAGTTACCTATTAAGCTCAATGATCTTCTTATTCTAAACTCTTATATGTTTCCTGATTTAGCCCGGATAAGCTTCCTGTTATATGGCTCACATGAGCATCCTGTTATATGGCTCGAGAGAGTGCTTCTTCATTATGTGCCCTAATCGAGTACCCCAAATATGAGTTGACAGTTTACAGTTTTGTACACTTTAAGTGTACTATATGTGTATCCATTGATATTTCAAATAAATTCAACAGGAATATTTTTGACATGGTTGAATTGAAATTAAGATGATTGATTATAAAAATGCACATGTTATATGGAAATATGATATGAAAAGCACATGTTTATGAAAGTTATTACATGATGAGCTCATATTTGATTTTTTATGTTTACATGATATATATGACTAGCAAGTTTCTTGAGATCAAGTGTTTTTAGGCAAATGGCCATAATGATTTGGATGCATGTTTGTATACTTATTTTGAATGTATATGATTGGTAAGTTAAATTCTTTTTATATGAACTTACTAAGCATTTGAAATGCTTACTCGGTTTTCTTTTCTTTGTTTTATAGTGCTCGAAAGCTCATAAAGGTTGGAACCAGTCAGAGCATCATCACACTATCCTTCAGTACGTTTTGGTATAAATAGCAAACTTATTTTGGTATAATGGCATGTATAGGCTAACTTTACTGATGTTGGCATGTAAATGGTTGTCTGTAATCTAGCCATTGGAATGGCTAGTAATGGTATATTTAGTGAATATATACTTGAGATTATAATATGGTTAATATATGTGTGCTTGGTATGGTTAGATTGAATTATGGTAAACATATATGTCTTTCAAAAGGTAAGTTTGAATACATGTGACGATATATCAATTATAATGTTAATGTTGGCTTGGTTTTAACATCTTGAATTGGTTGGTATGTATGCAAGTATTAATGTCACTACAAGGCAAAATTTGGCTGAGAAATAAGGCTTGGAGATGATCTTATTTTGTCCACACAGGTAGGCACACGAGCGTGTGTCTCAACTGTGTGTGACACACGGCCATATGCACGGGCATGAGGTTTGGCCGTGTGTCCCCTGCATCTTAAAAATTGAGAAACAGAATGCTCAGAACTGGTCACACAGGTATAGATACAAGCATGTGTCTCAGCCGTGTGAATCCTGCACCTATTTTGAAAATTAAATTGTCCACACAGCCTAACACACGTGCGTATGGCTGGCTGTGTGACCCAGGTCAGTAGCTATCCTAATTTGAACACGGGCTGGGACACGGTCGTGTGCCTCACATCGAATGCTCACATGGCCTAAGACACAGGCGTGTCACCTGGCCATGTGAGTCACACGGCCTGACCACAAGGGTGTGTGTCCCTTGCACCTAAGAAAAATTTTGAAATTTCGCAAAAAATTCTCTGAGTTCCCAATTTAGTCCCAACTTGTTTCTAATGCATAAATAGGACCTCGAGAGTCCATTTAAGGGACAACATGATTGAAGTATGATTTGTTTCAAATATTAATAGTAAAAGACATGAATTAATTGTATTTGTTCTGTAAACTTCGGTAATGCTCTATAATCCTATTCCGACGACAGATATGGTTTCACACATTGTAACAAAATGTCATAACATAATGCATATAATATAAAACATGGGAGCTTGTAAAACAAATAGAGAAATCAATCTACAACATCTTAAGGATTCACAAACATCATTCAACGTGAGTTCACATCACACGTAAAGTATGAGTTTAAACATCAACCTAGGTTTGCATACAATAATATAGGTTTGCATGCTAACATTCATTATAGGTTGACTAAATAAACAAACTTCGCAACAAAAGGATTTGTACATGCATAGGTTATCTTACTATAGTAGGGTTCACATAAACATATGGGTTCGCTCAATTTACCTAGATTCGCATAGTAAAGGTATCATTAATAGGGGTACGCATGTAATTGTTCAGAGTCGCAAACTTACAGGGGTCACAGAAAATAGTATTTAGCTATAAATCTAACTCTTATATTTTGATAAAAGTTAAGGTAATACAACGTAACACTTATGCATGAAAAACATCAACTTTATTTATAATATAAAGATAATTAAAGATTTTAAGACATGGCTCGAAAAAGAAAAATAAACTTAGAGAATTTAAATTTAATAATTGTAGCAATAATCAAACGAATCTAATCTAAGCAAAAACTATATAAATAAAACCCCATCGCTTTTTCCTCAAGTTCACTAATATTTATTCAGAATTAGGCTCGCTCAAACCATCTGCCTCGCCTTTTGCCATCCGCGACCTACTTACCTGCGAAGTAAGAGGGGAGTGGGTTAGTTCATTGAGAACTCAGTGAATAATTAAGAATCAACATATGCTTTAAAATACAAAGTTTTAAAACAGAAATCAAACTTAGTCTAAAAATCTTATCATGTGCTGGGTTTGTGGCGAAGATGTGTGACCAAGTTCACAAATCCTGCTTGTTAGAAAACATATAAGTTTGAAAAAAAATTTGCATATACTTACTAAAAATCATATTTAAAAACTTAGCTTGTATTTTTTGAAAACAGATCTTGAAATAGCATGAAACATACTAACACACACTTGTCTTATTAGAAGGGCTGATGAACATAAAACATGTTCTCGCCCACACTTATCTTATTAGAATTTGTTGGATATGTGAATCTCCTTATAACACCACAAAATGACTCAAAGAGTCCTTAACATGTCCCATAACTGCATTGCAAAGCAATGCACTCTCTTGTACACCAACATGTCCCGTTGAATGGAGAACATCTCAACATTCCCTTATCTCTCCACATGTCCAAGGGCCTTAATGCCCAAAATCATAGAAAACTTATGGTGTGTACTCATAATCCTTTGGTATACCAATATATCCAACATAAGGGCTCTTATAGAAACTTATCACATAGAGCTTGGAAAGAGAATTTGCTTGAAAAACACTTGTTCAGAGAGCTCGCATATAAGTTTGTAAAAAACAATTTATAAAATCGTATCTTAAAAAACATATCTTGAAACATAGGTTCACATAGGAGCATATAAAAAACTTCACCTTTAAAACATAACTTTAAAACCATGACTTGAAAAGATATTTTGAAAATACAGTATCAGAACTTAAAATAGAGTTTTTAGAAAAACTCTATTCTTGGAGCTTAGTTTGAAAATCTTAAGCTTCAGAAAAGTATAACAATTTACACACACATAGCAATTCTTAACCACTCATCGAAAGAGCTTGAGAATTTAAACAAGTTTAGATTTGCCTTTATCCTTGCTGGTAGATGGTCCGGCTAGTTCACAAAACACATAAACACGCAGATTACTTAATCAAAAAAATCTTTACAAAATTTACACATGTAAGTGAACCTAGCTTTTTGGACGATCAACCCTAACAGGACAGAGACTTACCTTGGTTGTTACGAACTTGATTAAGAATAAAGACTTGACAACATAATATCGATGAGAGAATTTTTATGGAATAAGGCTCGTATTTGCAAGCCTAAGTGTCCAGCAAATCTTAGGATACCCTACTTGACTTAGGAAATGTGCTACTTACACGAAAAGTATTCCTAGATACATTATATATTTATTTCCTAATTTGAGTCTGACTTGACTGTGATTGGCAAACCCCAGTTTGCAACTTAACTAGCAAACCCTCCAGTTCGCAACTTAACTAGCGAATCCTAGGTCACCAATTAGATTAGCGAACACGACTTTAAATGAATCTGGTGAACTTCCCACATATTTTTTTTATACTACAATGTTGAACACTGGCAAACTCCTGAATAATACTCTTTTTAGCGAACTCCCCTGTAATAGCCAATTTTTCAGTGAAATTGGAACAGTGGTTTTAGGAACACAAATCCGACCCAAAAATAAGGTTTATTTTTATTTCATTATATGATCCGTATTATAATAGGCATGTCGTGTGAAAATTTTGACACGAAAATTTTATCGATTAAGTGCTTAATTACAAGAAAGACTAAATTGCATAAAATGCGAAAATTGAATTCTAGTAGCTATAAGGATAAAATAGCTATGGAATTCAAAACTTAAGGTCCTTATATGGTAATTAGACCATTAAGAATAGTATGTAGATTTTTCATGATGAAAAATCCGAGAAGTACTCTTAATTGGACTCGATGTTAGAGAGATCCACAATCTCCTCATGGAATATGAAGGGGTAGCAACTAGGGGTGAGCAAAATTCGATTCAATTCGAAAAAATTAAAAAAAATTTGAATTTCAAATTATTCAAATCGAGTTAATCGAGTTAAACGAATTAATCAAATCAACTCAATTTTTTTTTCAATTTCGAGTTCGAGTCGAGTTGAATTCTCGAATTCGAATAACTCAAATAATTTGAATAAACTGAATATAAACTATATTTTTAAATTTTTTTAAATTTTAGGCTTTTACTATTTACTAAACCCAATTACTCCTAAGCCCAAATATTTTATTTTATTCCATTTTTTCCCCACCCCAACCCCAAGCTCGTTTGCCCAAAAATTTATTTTCCCAAAACCCAATTCCTCCCCCAAATCAATTCAAACCCCCATGCCATGCCCCAGTAGCCGATTCCAATTATTTTTCTTATTCTCTCCAGACTCTATTTTTCACGAAACCCTAAAATTAAACTATGTTATTCAAACCCTCATTTCCACGAAACCTTAAACTCTGTTTTTCTCAAAAAAACCCTAAAATTAAAATCCTCCTTCTTCTTTTAGTTCATTCCAACCTTCAAATTAAAATCTTTACCTCCAAATCGAGTTGCTGTTCTGACCGAGGCAATTTGTTCTCTTCCATTTTAAGCTCAAGTTTTTGCATCTTTAAGGTTTGTCTTGACTCTTAAAACATTTTTGAATTATTGAATACTTTGTTTTGATTCAATGGTTTTTCATAATAAACACTCAGACCTGTATGATTTTTTTTATCTGGGTTTACTTGGTCTTGATGAATCTATTGGAAAAAAAAACTGTTATAATGTGTTATTAAGTGAATAAGTGTTATCTATTTCCTAGGGGTTTACTAATTTATAAGATTTTTTTAAAACTTAGTTAATTAATTTTGTATTACTAGTTCAAGTTGTAATTAGTAAATTCTCGTATGATTTTTATCCTCATGAATTAGCTAATTTTTCTTCAATGATTGAAGAAGAAAAAACCTACAGCAGTGGGCGATGATGGGGGTTCAGGGGATTTTAGCTTTATCCACTATTCCACTTGATGTACAATAACCCTTAACAAATATGAATTAGTATCATTATAATGTGTTATTAACTGTTATCTATTTCCTAGGGGTTTACTAATTTATAAGAATTTTTTTAAAAACTTAGTTAATTAATTTTGTATTACTGGTTCAAGTTGTAATTAGTAAATTCTCGTATGATTTTTATCCTTATGAATTAGCTAATTTTTCTTCAATGATTGAAGAAGAAAAAACCTATAACAGTGGACGATGGGGGTTCAGGGGATTTTAGCTTTATCCATTTGATGTATAATAACCCTTAACAAATATGAATTAGTATCCTTATGAATTAGCTAATTTACTAATTACAACCCCGATAGATTTTATTAATTACCAAAAACAAAAATTGAACCAGTAACTGCCAATTAACCAGAAAATAGATGTTCATAAAATAATTTGTAAATGAAAAATCTATGTTCAGTAGATATAGAATTATAGATTATAGATATTTAGTAAGAAACTGGGCTACCTAACTAGGGGTGACCTATTGATAGGGTTTACTTTTCTAAAAGTAACAAGACACATTTTTAACTGAAATTTCCATCTTATTCTTTTTTTTTTGTTTAATTTATGCTATTGTACTATTATATTAATTAATTTTTAATTTAACCGATTTATTAAGTTTGATTTTAAATCAATTATTGGTCATGGTTAGTGATTGCAACAAATGTTTACTTGTAGATGAGTGATCCAAAGCGAGATGGTTCAACTCAAAGTTCACAAAATTCTTCCCCAAGTAAAGATGATCAAACAACAACCACTGAAAATGTTCGAAAAAAGATTACTCCAAGAGCAGCTTGTTGGAACCATTTCACCAAATTTGTGACTAAAGAGGGGGAGAAGAGAGGAAGGTGCGGTACATGTGATGTTACTTACACCATGGAATCAACTTCGGGTTTTACAACGAATTTGAATAACCATTTGAAAACATGCCTAAAAAGACCTCGAGGTAATACTTCTAATTCGAAGCAATCAGAATTAGCATTTGTAAAGGTTAGCCAAGAAACAACGGATTTATCAACTTGGGTGTTTGATAAAGATGCTGTTAGAAAAGCATTAGTTCGTATGATAATTATGGATGAACTACCTTTTAAAATTTTAGAGGGAGAGGGTTTCAAATACATTCTTTCTATAGCATGCCCACGGTTTAGTCTTCTATCTCGTTGGACAATTAGAAGGGATTGTCTTGATTTATTTAACTCCATGAAGAGTGTGATGAAGAACTGTTCTGAAAAAGATATAAGTAGAGTTTGTTTGACTACAGACACTTGGAATTTATTGCAGAGGATATCTTATATGGTTTTAACAGCACATTGGGTGGATGATGAGTGGAGGTTGCAAAAAAAGATTATAATTTTTTCCTAATATCCTCCCATAGAGGTGAAAGCATAGGTCAAGCCATTGAAAAATGTCTTCGAGATTGGGGGATTGAGAGGGTCTTCACTATTACGGTTGATAATGCATCCACCAATAGTGCTGCCATTGAATATTTGAGAAAGAAATTCAATCATCGAAATGCTACTATTGCAAATGGAAAATTTATTCATATGAGATATGTTGGACACATTCTTAATCTCATTGTGCAATACGGTATTAAGGATGTGTCTGTGGATCGAGTTAGAGGTGCTGTAAGGTATATAAGAGCATCACCATCGAGGTTGACAAAATTCAACCAACGGGTAAAAGAAGAAATGATAGATAGTAAGGCTCAATTGTGTTTAGATGTGCCTACTAGATGGAACTCAACATATATGATGTTAAAGGTGGCCGAAAAATATAAGCGTGCATTTGAATCATATGTACGTGATGACCATAATTTTTTTCTTGATCTTACTGCTGGATATGGAGTTCCTACATTTGATGATTGGGAAATTGTTCGAAGAGTTATAAAAGTATTGGAGCCTTTTTATCATCTTACATTGAAGGTGTACGGATCTATGCATGTTACCTCTCATTCACTTTTTGAAGTATTGACGGATGTGTATTGTCTTTTTGATGGATGGCAAGATTGTGGAGATCTAGACATAATTTCTATGACTTCCAAAATGAGAGAGAAATATAATAAGTATTGAGGCGAAGGCAACAAGATCAACATGCTAGTTTACTTGGCGGTCATCTTTGATCCGCGATGTAAAATGAGTTTTTTGGACTTTGGGGTCAATTTTCTTTTTCCTAATGTTGCTAATGACATTATGAAAATGATTGATAAAGAATTGCATTGCTTGTTCAATGAGTATTCTTCTAATGCCAAGAGAATTGAATTGTTTAAATGTAGATCTAGTTCTTTGACAAATCTTTGCAGTTCAATGGAAATAGATCAGTCAGAAATGAAAATGGGCTTGGCCAAACAAACATACCTTAAGAAGAAGAAACAAGTTGGATTAGAAAGCAAATCTGAGTTGGATAGATATTTGGGTGAGGATGAAAAAGTAAACAATTCAAGTTCATTTGATTTACTATTGTGGTGGAAAATGAACAATCCTAGATTCCCTATTCTTACACAAATGGCTCGAGATATTCTTGCTATTCCTATCTCAACAGTTGCCTCGAAAATTACATTTAGCACGGGTGGACGTGTTTCTATAGTTTTAGAAGTTCTCTAACTCCTCTCATGGTCGAGGCTTTGGTTTGCACACAAGATTGGCTTCAGAAATCAAATGATGCCATCAATCTTGAAGATTATGTTGATGAACTTCAAACCATAGAAGACGGTAATATATAAATTTTAATTTATAAAATAAGCTTTTGTATTATTTATATTAGTAAGCATTCCCATAATTTAACTAACACTTTTGTTTTTAAATTTCTAGATTTATTCAAAATACCCGAAGATCAAGAAGGTAATATACTTAGCATTAATTTATAAAGTTAAATGTTTATTTAATTTATTTTTGCAAACATTTTTTATCATTTAACTAACTCAATCAATACTTTTACTAGATGTTTCAAGATTATCAACGGTGATTGAAGCACAAGAAGAAAGTTAAATTATTCTTTAATGGTTTTTGAACTGATGTGTTATTGTTATTAGTTTGGTTTGGTTTGTTTTTGTTGTTGGATAATTGAGCTTTTGTTGTGTTCTTTTTTTTTTTTGGGACTGGTGTAGGTTTCTATTGTATTTTGGACTTTTGCTTATGTTTTTTTTTTATTACAATGTTGTTGTATTGTTTTTGTTGTTTATTTGGACTCATGAAGAAACTTAAACTATTTTATAATGGTTTTTGAACTGATGTGTTATTGTTGTCAGTTTGGTTTGGTTTGTTATTGTTGTTGGTTAATTGAACTTTTGTTGTGTTCTTTTTTTTTTTTTTGTTTGTTTGTTTGGAGTGGTGTAGGTTTCTATTGTATTTTGGACTTTTTCTTATGTTTTTTATTATTATAATGTTGTTGTTTACTTCGACTCATGCTGTTTACTTTGACTTTGACTTATGTTTTTTTGTTATAATCTTGTTGTATTTTTTTGTTATTTTTTTGGACTAATGTTGTTTATTTGGGTTAATATTGTGTTGTTTGTTTTTATTCACTTATTTACTTTATTTTTTGTTGTATGATCATGTTTAAAAACTTTAAAGAAAATTATTTTTTTGAAAAATGACATAAAAATAAATAACACTAGAGTCATTTTTTTTAAACTTAACTCGAACAAATATATTCGATTAAATTCGATTCGAATTCCATCTCACTCGAATCGATTTGCGAAAATTTCAAATAAATTTAGGATGATAAATAAGATTCGAAAACTCAATTAACTTGAAAATTTTAGATTTGATTCGATTCGATTCGATCAAATGCTCACCCCTAGCAGCAACCCTAGTAGGAATACTAGGAGTGTGCTACCCAACCTAATCCTACTCTAAGTATGAAGTATTTTTCTATTTGAAATAAACTTCTCTAATTCAACAAGAGTTCTACCTTCTCTCTTTATAAATAGATTGCACTGTTAAGGCTATTAACAGAACTTTAAGATATTGTTATTCTTCTTGAAAATAGAGAGACTTTTATTCTCTTTTAATTAAATATATTTTTAGAATAATGGTTTTGCCAGTTTCTATTTGAGAAGAGATTATTTCATTTTCACCCCAAAAGAAAAGAAAACTATTTCAAGTTTTTGTGTTTGATTCGATTTGATTGGGCCTACACTTGAGGAAAATTCGTGGTATGAGAATAGTGGAGAAGATACCTTTTGTTGCATCGAAACAATGTTGGTTTCAAAATTTCTACGTGACGTCATGACATGGTAATTCTCCTAGTCGAGACGTCGCCCCTGTTTGTCGTGACGTTGCAATGTCGAGCTCTGTGATGTCATGACGTCACTGTCTATTTTTGTTTCTAGCTCCACCTTACTTAAAACACTCAATTTTCTGTGTTGTTTTTACCCAATGACCTCCTTTTTGACAGAATCAATGATGTTTCATGAAATGTAACATTTCTGCTGACAATGATCTTACTTTTTTTTGGACACCATAACTTATACTCTTTTATCTTGATAGTAAAACCCAGAAAAATACACGTCATCTCCCTTGGTTCAAGCTTTCCTTGGCTCTCTTGAGCATAAACAGTACAATTGAATACTCTAAGGTTAGAGTAGTTAAGAGGATTACACTACAAAATCTCTTTAGGATTCTTTCCATCCAATGCTTGATGTGGAGACCAATTCACCAAATACCTTTCTAGATTAATTGTTTCAGCCCAAAACTCCATTTCTAAATCTACATTGGAAAGCATGCATCAGGCTTTCTCAAGTAATTTATTATTCATCCGTTTGACAACACCATTCTGTTGCGGGGTACCAACAACTGTGTGACGTCTTTCGATTTCTTCTCATTTGCAGAAATCATTAAATTCTATTGAATGAAACATGAGGCCATTATCTGTTCGTAAACCCTTTTGTGGACTTCCCAGTCTATTTCTCTAGTAAAGTTTTCCATTGCTTGAAGGTCTCAAAGACTTCACTCTTGTGCTTTAGGAAATAACCCCAACCTTTACTGGAGTTGTAAACTCCTAACCTGTACCTGTCGCTAGAACAGGGTTTCAAAGCATTACCAAAACATTCGAAACATTTTTCCATTAAGTTACATAAATTACTATTCATTTACCGAGATCATTCATAATATCCTTTGATTGGGCCTTGGCCCTCAAGGCCCAATCCAAGCATTAGAATCGAATCGGGACTTAATTGAGACCTCTAAGAATTTTTCGTAAAATTACAGAACTTTTCCAAGGTGCAGGGCTCACATGCTTGTATGGTCCAAGGGACACATCCGTGTGACCCTGGGATATGCTCGTGTTGGAGGCCGTGTTCGACCCCTTGTAAATCTCTGACTTGCACATACGACCATGCCACATACCCGTGTGCTAGGCCTGTGGTTAATTAATTCAATTTAAAAATAGGTGCAGGTTTCACAAAGGCCAAGACACACGCCCGTGTTCTAAGCCATATAGCACAAACGGCTGAGACACATGCCCGTATCTCTGGCCGTGTGCCCAATTCTGAGCATTTTATTTCTCAAAATTAAGGTGCAGGGGACACATGGCCTGCCTAACCACATGCTTATGTTACCAGGCCGTGTGTCACACACGGTTTAGACACACACCCATGTGGACAAAATGAAGCCATTTCTAGCTTCATTTCTCTCCCAAAATTTCACCCAAGACCTGCACTTGAAACACACAACCAATGCCAACCATTCCAAGTATTCAAAATAGGCAATTTCATCATTTAACATGACATCTCATTGCAAGCACAAGGGTTTATAAACTTACCTTGATTTAACTTAGGTAATAACAACATTTGATCACATGTACTCAACTTGACACATGTGTATATATATACTATCATAATAGCCTGCTTAAAGATATCAAAATGAACCATTACTAGCCGTTCCAATGGCTAAGTTACAAAATAACATTTCAAGCCACTATTGGCCAAGTTGTCCTATACATGCCATTATACCAAAACGATTTTACTAAGTATACCTAAAATGCTAGTTGATAGTGTGACGATGCTCCAATGATCTTTCAACCTTCACGAGCTTCCAAGTACTATAAAATAAGGGAAAAATAAAATGGAGTAAGCATTACATGCTTAGTAAGTTCTTATAACATAAACTAAACTTATCAATCTTGTTTATTAAAATCTAGGCATACAATGCTATGTTTCCATCCATTTGGCTAAATTGCCTAATCACATACATTTCATCAAACATGTTAGTCACCAAAATATTCATATCAATCAAGTAACATAGATGAGCTCATCAAGCAATATTCTTTCAAGTCATTATCATACCATATCAAGATTTGCATGCCATGTCAAGAGTTTTATGTCTGTTGAGTCATTGAATTCCAATGGATGCTCAAGTAGTACACTCGAAGTGTACGATTGAATAATATGTCAATTCCTTATTCAATGGTACCCATTAGGGAACTTAACTAAGAAACACTCTCTCGAGCCACTTATCGTATAACAAGATTACCAGTCCAGGCTAAATCATTTATATAACGTATACTCAAAGGAGCTCGATTAGGATTACTAGTCTAGGCTAAACCCTAATCATAACGTATACTCGAGAGATATTATATCGGGATTACCCTTTTGGGCTAAATCAATTCTATAACTAGGTCAATGGGATTACTCGTCCGAGCTAAATCCCATCTGCAACAAATGCAGGACCCTATTTGTTTCGAGAAAGCGCATACAATCATCGGAATTCAACATTCAATCGGGACTTAACCCCTTTATCACCATTTCAAGCATGTATTAAGTTTCTCATTATAACATTCAAGTAATGTACATCAATATAAGTCACATTCCATACAACACAACATTCAATTAAACATATTTACATGCCGGATTAAGTTACACGAACTTACCTCGACACTTGTTCGCGTAAAAGTCTACTAATCCAAAATCTTTTATTTTCCTCGACCTAACCTCGAATTAGTGTTGTCTGGATCTATATAAATGGATCTAACCATCAATTTCATACATTTCATATTTAAATAGACACAATTTATGTCCTAGGAAAAATTAACATTTTTCCCCTAACTTTTCCACAAATTTCGATTTTGTCCCTATGCCTGGAAAGTGAAACTTGTGCAAATTACTCCTTATTCCAAGCCTAACCAAAGCCCCATTACAAATTTTCAAGCACATGTATTCATAAAATTTCAAAATTTTTCATCAAATTTTCCAACTCATTTTAGTCCCTAAATCATGTTTTCATCAAAAATCACTTTGTAAAAGTTGTTTATCTATCAATAATCTTTCATTTTCTACCATAAATTTCTAATTTCTAGAATATACATCCATGACCTATTTTCATACCTTGATAACTTTTCAAATTAATCCCTCAAATAGAGAGATTAAGCTATTCCAGTTTCAAAAATACTAAAATTACTAAAAACGAGACAAGAGAACTTACCCAATTAAGCCTTGAAAGTTTCCCCTCTCTCTCCTAGGGTTTTCATAAAATTTTAGGTTGAAGATGATGAAAATAAGATGATATATTTGATGATATATTTCTTTTCATCTTTTAATTAATTAAGTATTTTGGTATTTTCAATTTAGTCCTTTCCCTTTTTCTATAATTTCATGGATGAGCCACCAAGAAAAATCTACATACTTTTCTTAATGGTCAAATTACCACATAAGGACGTTAAGTTTTGAATTCCATAGCTATTTGATCCTTATAGCTACTAGAATTCAACTTTCACATTTTAAGTGATTTAGTCCTTCTTGTAATTAAGCACTTAATCGATAAAATTTTCATTTTGAAATTTTCACATGACATGCCTATTATAATACGGACCATATAATGAAATAAAAATAAATCATATTTTTGGGTCGGATTTGTGGTCCCAAAACCACTGTTCCGATTTCACTAAAAAATGGACTGTTACAGGAGTGGTCATTAATAAAAGTTAGAAGATATCTGCTACCTCATTTGGAGACAACTAGAGCCGGAACCCATAAATCAGAATGAATATAGTCAAAGGTCCCTTTTGTCTTGTGCGTTGCACTGTTGAATTGAAGTTTGCTTGACTCTGTTTCCCATAAATGCAATGCTCATAGAAATATAACTTTCCAACTCTAATGCCTTGAAGAAGATCTCTTCTGCTTAAAATAATCATATTTTTTTTTGCTCATATGACTAAGTCGCATGTACCACAACTAAGTTGATTTAAAATCCGTAAAGAGGAAATTTTGTCACGTTGTTGTGAGGTCAGAAGAGTCCTCGTCGTGACGTGGCGATGATTTCATCCTTGTATTGATAATTGCTACTGAACTGGTCACTTTGAACCTTGTAGAATGTATAGAATGCTGACTTTCTGTCTTCTCATCAAAACAAGAGCTCCACGAGATACATTTAAGTCGTTTGACTAAATGACGATCTTGCAACCATTCAAGTCTGAAATACCCAAAAAGACATGATTCTGCTTTAAATCAGGCACATGCTTGACATCTGATAATATTTTGACTATCCTATCACGCATCCTAATTTGAATGGTACCAATGTTGGTAATTTTGGAAGGTGAGTTATTTTCGATAAGCACAAATCCACCTTCAACCAAACTGTATGTGGAGGACTAGTCATTTTTGGGACACATATGGTAGGAACACCCTAAATCTAAGATCCTCTCGAATGTGAACTTAGACCGTTTGGTCGTTGACACCAATAATAAGTCAGCATCTCTATCCTTGGCTACATTAGCATCAACTACATCAACTTTCTACTTCCCTTTCTTGTCATTTTTGGAGACCCTTTTACTTTTATTCTGAAGTTTATAACATTCTGATTTAATGTGACCCTTCTTTTTGCAATAAC
The DNA here is from genome assembly GCF_025698485.1 of Gossypium arboreum. Taxonomy (NCBI): domain Eukaryota; kingdom Viridiplantae; phylum Streptophyta; class Magnoliopsida; order Malvales; family Malvaceae; genus Gossypium; species Gossypium arboreum. The sequence continues at coordinate 90,850,357 of NC_069077.1, forward strand.
CATATTCATTTTAGTAGTTTCTTGATTTCAATCTCGCCCTTGATCTTCTTTGACTCGAATTCTTAGATTGTTGCCTTCCTCTAGCGACCAACATTGAGGCTTACCTATCTGACTTATTTTTCAAACCTAACTCGTTGTCAAGTTTATCCTTACTCAAAAGGTTTCCCTAAAATTTTTGTATGAAGAGGGAAAAGAACAAAGCAATAACATAGCCCAATCTTCATTATCTATGTTGGCCTTAACATTCTTCAAATCATTTAGGAGAGTTACAAATTCACTGATATGAGCCTAATAGACTAACCTTCTGCCATACGGAACATATATAATCGTTGTTTTAATACCAAATGATTTGTGAGGGAATTTGTGTTAGAGTATTCCCAAATATCAATCATGAGATTATTGTAATCAGATACTCATTTTTACCTTGTTTGTTAATATAAGGCATTGCCATTGTTATTTTAGTTTTTTTCTATGTGTGTAAGTAAACTGATTAATAATAATGTCCTAAAAATAATATGATTAATAATATGATTATTCTTAAAAGATCCTTAGTCAAGTATTATTGTGGGTTTGAACAATAATAATGCATTGAGACTAATGTGTAGTTGATTGATGACAAAGTGTTGTCATTGACTTAGGGATGTCAAAATCAATACTTGAGTATGTGTTAGAGAACAACATAGGAGTGGCCCACTATGAGTATGTTTCTTGGATTATTATGTAATAGTCACAACATATTCCTAGTGATAACTATGTATACGATCCTTAGACGTGAGATCATCATTGTCCCAACATCATAGGTCATATATTTTGATACACTAAAATGTCTACCGTAATAAGTTGTACTATAAAGACTAATGTTGGTATGCTACAATCTATGTAGTGGGATATGATTGATCAATAAAAGATTTGTTCATCCTACATAATGGAAGCAATATCATAGCCCACTTGTCGGAGTAATATTAGAAATGCATGATCATGCTCAAATAAGTTGATATGAGATATCATACTTATTTTTTTATCATAGTCTACTCAGAGTATCAATAAATATGAGATTGGACTATACAAGTGTGATTATCCCATGATTTGTGTCCAATCTAGATATAAATGATAAAATGATATAATACATGAAAAATTATCATAGAAAGGTTATGTCAAATCATGACTTCTTGTAACTTGGTTAGCAATGATGCATTGCTAGATGCCATTCAATGCTTGTAACATTAGAAATATTTTAGTATTACTACTAATGTTACAAGAGCCTCTGTGGTCACACCTATGGTTGAAGTAAATAGAATCTAAACATAGTTGGTATTGTGTTTAGCTATCACATGAATTAAATTGATTATTGAATTAATTTAATTTGACAATTAAACATTAAACACATTATATGTACAAACTTGTTGTACACAAATATAGAACTTAATTAAAATTAATATATGAATTTGATTCATATAAAATATTAACTGAATATAGTTTATGAAAATTATTAAAATAAATAGTTATAATAATTCCAGTCAAAGGTAAAAATTATGGAAGATAATATTCTTTTGGAAATAATATAATGTATTAATACTTTCCATAGTTTTCTCTAAATATAAAGGAATATTTCTATTTTTATTAGGTTAGATTAATAAAATAATATAATCCCTTAGAGTGTGCTGGTTACTAAGAAAAAAAAATAAAGAGGGTATAGCAACTATTTTGAACATTCTCTCTAAAAAGTTCAAGAGAGTTTTTGTCGTTCATTTTGACTGGGTGGATTACGTAGAGGCCAATACGATTTTGTTGCGGCTTGGGATCAACATTGCAAGGGGATAAGACTAAAATAGTATCGACATCACAAGGGGATCAAATTGAAAAGGTATATCTTTGACCCTATTTCAACCCGATTCGTTACTCATACATGGATCCATGGTTGATGCAATACAACAAAACTGACTTTTAGCGGCGTTTTTTTAGGCCTTTAGCAGCGCTTTTAACCGCTGCTAAAATTTATTGCGGCGTTTTTACAAGCGCCGCAAAAAACGCCTCTATAGATAACGCCGCTAAATTTTGTGGCGTTTATTTAAAAAAACGTCACTAAAGGTCATGAAATTTAAAAAAAAAAATATTATAAAGGTCATGAAAAATATAAAAAAATTAAAATTCGTTATCAAAATATTGAGAATAATAATGTCCATGATATAAATATAAAAATTTCTATTAAAATTCTATTAAAATTCATTATCAAATTAAAATAAAAATAAAAATATAGAACCAAAACTAAAATAAATAATAAAATTAGATTAAATATAAAAATAAATAAAATACAACAAGTCCAAATACAACATCTTGTTTGCGAACCTAAACAACACTAAAAATGCAAAGGTCTTTTTATAAAAGACAAATTGCTAAGTTTTGAACTAGGAATTCTAATACCTCGGAAGACCATGCAAAGTTTAAAGCTTTATAAACTACACTCTCATCAGGACAAGATGCCAATGAACCTACAAACAGAGGGGAAAAAATATTATAGATTTGAATAGCCTGAAAGTGTCTAAAGAATTTTTGTACACTACTCCAGTCAGTTAATGCAGAAGTCGTTGAAAAAGCTGTGCATAATATGTACCTACAATATACAAAATAATGTAACGTGAAACCCAAATCCGTTAACTACAAAATTGCAGGAAAAAAGAGAACAGCTTAATATTTCGGTTAATTTGGTTGGTTTTTGTTAACGAAACAAAATTAACCTTCAACATTTTTTCAATGGATAATTCTACATATCCAACCAAAATATCAGAACAAATCAAAATCTAGAAGCACAATACAATGAAGATATTAATCATCATCAGATGTTAAATTAACACATACTAAAAGTTAAAAACAAATAAAATGAATGTATAAAAACTTAACAGGACAAATCCTAACTAATAACCAAAATAACATTCAAATATCGAATTTTCTTAAAAATCTCTTCTGTTAACCAAATTGAATTTTTTATGGTTAACCAAAAAACCAAATTTGGTCAGTTAATTCAGCTAAAAATAAAAGAATATTAGCAACAAATTATATAGCAACAAATTATAAATTGAATTTCAGGATGATGTCAAATTTTCCTAGAAAACTTCTAGTCAATAAAAATTTTGAGAGAGCAGTCCAAAAACTCCAACACTCAAATAAACTACATATGAAAACTACGTACAAATTGTTTAAGATAAGGATTGATGTATCAGTATCTTAACCTCAGTTTTCTTCAAGTAACCAAGTTAAATACACTCAACACCTCAAACAGATTATGAAGGTATAACCTTGTAATGACTTACCTTCATATCAGGGAAGACTCCACCTCCGATTCTCACCATCCACAAAAATCTATTTCCCAATAAATATTTCTATATTCAGTCCATTATTTCTATTTTTAGGATTCATTAACTCAAATACTACTTTCTACACTTTAAATTTTATTATATTTCCTCATGTATGTACAATTTGAAAAATAAATAAATCTGTCAAAGGATAGAGGTGGTAATACTTGGTAAGAATGAATTCAGTGATGAAATGGCACTGAAACACCCTCAACTAGCATGCTAATACCAAAGAATAAATTCAAGACTCTAAAACCCACCTAATCAACCAAGTATAAATTGAAGAGCTTCTCTGAATAGCAGTTCGAATATCATCGTCAGTCAAGCCTTCACATGGATCAACCTCCTATACAAAAATCAGTTAATCACAAACTCAAAACCAGCATCAAGCAAAAGTATTTACATAAAGGCTCTTGTTCAGAGGCACGTCTGAGCAATTCTAGAGTTGCAATGTAAAACTAATGTCTGTGTTTTACATGAAATAGTGCCATGACAAAAGTTAGAAAGTTCTATTTTATTAACAAAAAAAAGGGAAGGTGAGAAATTAACATCATGAAACCAGATAACCACTTATATTGATCAGGTTTTGTCATCTTTATTTTAAGCATCCTGTCCTTGCAGACAACTTGTGCACAATCACATTGGCGAGTAAAATGCACTCATCACTAGAAACAACAGAAATATTAATGATAAAAGATAGTAACTAATGACCAACAATTTGTACAATGATGTCAATATTAATAATTAACTGATGACCAACTTTGTACAATGATGTTGTAACGCCCCGTACCCGAGACCGTTGCCGGAGTCGGACACGAGGTGTTAACGGACTTAATTCATTTACTTACACAGTTCATTTTTAAATTTTCAAACAAGCTGGCTAACTGCATCACAGTCACTTTAAAAATCATATCTCAAGTTCCAAAACTCGAAAACCGATTCCGTAAATTTTTCCTGAAACAAGACTCATTTATCTATCTCCAAATTTTTTTCTAGAATTTTTGGTCAGGCCAATTAGTACAGTTTATTAGTTAAAGTCTCCCCTGTTTCAGGGTTTGTCTACTCTGACCTTCATGCATTACGACTTAGATATCTCCCTGTACGGGGCTACAATGCTTGTAACATTAGATGCATAATTTATTCACTATTTAATTCCACTCCTACTATTTTTAGTGATTTTTCAAATTCACATCACTGCTGCTGTCAGCATCTATTTTTAAGGTAGACTTTACCTATTTCATGGTTTTCCATAGATCAACTAGCCATGTAACACCCCGAACCCGAGACCATCGCCGGTGTCGGACACGAGGGGTTAACAAGCCAAGTTCACTTGTTTTGCCCATCCATTTGACATTTCCAGTCAGGCTGGAAAACTGCGTCACTGTCGCCTTAAAAATCATATCTCGAGTTTCAAAACTCAGAAACTGGTTTCGTAAATTTTCCCTGAATTTAGACTCATATATCCATCCATGGATTTATTTTTAGAATTTTTGGTCGGGCCAATTGGTACAGTTTATTAGTTAAAGTCACCCATGTTACAGGGATCGACTGCTCTGACCTTCGCGCGGTATAACTTGAATATCTCTCAGTACAGGGCTTTAATGCTGGTGCCGTTTGTTTTTAATTAAATTAGACTCAAAATGGAATCTGTACATATAAGGTATGTCTCCTAATTCTTTTTGGATAATTTATAGTAAATTTTTAAAGTTGCGACAGGGAACCCAGAAACCATTCTGGCCCTGTCTCACAATAGCTTTAATATCTCTTAACATGTAACTCCTATGACCATTTCGTTTCTTCCATATGAAAATAGACTCATCAAGGTTCATTTACATAGCTTATTCACTATTTAATTCCATTCCTACGAATTTTGGTGATTTTCACATTCACATCACTGCAGCTGGCAGCATCTGTTTTAAGGTAGGTCTTACCTATTTGGTAGTCTCCATGAACCAACTAGTCTTGCCATACATAGGTTCATATATGATCATTTTAACCATGCCAATGGCTGATCATATGACCAACATTCCCATTTCAAGCCATAGCCACATCATGACACCAAATATATACATACAAACCACAATTAGTCTAAGTCGATACTTCACTTTTACGAGCCATTTTCGCATGGCCGTATATATATACATCACAACATATTCAACCAACAAGGGGTAGTCCTATACATGCCATTTCAAAGTTCAACCAAAATTTATACCAAAATAGAGGCGTGGATAGTGTGGATGACTTCGACTTTATTGATCCCGAATCCGATTGCTATCGAGCGAAATCTATAAAACAGAGAGCCAAAGTAACGGGTAAGCATTTTTTATGCTTAGTAAGTCTCAAGGAATATAATCAGCTCTAATTACAGCAATACATTCACATAGCCAAATGCATCATTTCATTAATACACATTCTTACTTCACACTTCATCATTATATACTTTCACAAAGTATCAATCAATTCAATAACTGAAATTCATTAGTCGATTGAGCGAATGTTGCTCAAACATGTCGACTTTCCAATGCACATATAACGTACCTTATCCTTTGGGCTTTTCGAGTGTACTAATTGAATTCATTACAGCAACCAACACTCACCTCCAGCCCAAGATTCTTCGAATATAACCGGATATAATCACGTGCACAAATGCCTTTGGGTCTTAGCCGGATAGAATAACTCGCATACGAATGCCTTGGTCTTAGCCGGATATAGCCACTAGCACAATTGCCTTGGTCTTAACCGGATATAATTTCCAGCATAATTGTCTTCGGGCTTAGCCCGGATATCATTCAATTTCTCATGTACACATACATCAATAATCATTGGACATACATATTTCATTTTCAGTTACTAAGGCTCAAACGCACATATATTCACAAGCATATTCGCCTTGGGACTTAGCCCGGTATCATTCAATTTCTCATACACACATAAATCAATAATCATACACATCCATACTTCATCTCACATAATTCAAGTAAGGTCACTTCTTGAGGACTTACCTCGGATGTTGTCGAACGGCTTTTTCGGCTATTCGATCACCTTTTCCTTCCCTTGTCCAATTGTGGCCCTCTTAGCTCTTGAGCTAATTCAAACAAATTCAATTTATTAAAACCTCATTGTGCTTGCTTATGGCGAATATGACAAGGAGTTTAAATGGTCATATGGCCACTCTTTAGCTTGAATACACAATGGTCATGCACATTTTATACTACATCAAGCAATTCAATACAATTTATTTGAGCATCAAGGAAAAGCTAAGGCCTTCAATAGGCTACCCAAGGCCGAATATTCATGTACATGTTGAGGTCAATTTTGCACTTAATACCTCACAAAACAGCATGCATTTTACTAGTTAATGCTTTGCACATTGTGGCCCAAAACTTATAATATAGCATCAAGCACTTATATGTGTGCTAGGCCGAATTGTGCTTGCAATTTCACAAGCATTCTTCCACATCTTCTTCTTTAAACCAATATATTCATCACTTACTTCATAGCCAAAACATCATGTGCAAACATATATATACAATATGAGCATGGCCGAATTTCAAGGTGTCCATAGCCATCCAAAAATACAAATTTTAACTAACATGCAAGAAGCATGAACCATGCTCATGAATGCATCATGGCCGAATATGACAATCATGCTCCATTCAACTTCAATCATGGTTAAACACAAAAAGAAAACTCAAAATCTTACTCAAGAGTAGACAATCCATCATTGCATGCATCATCATCAAGCTTCACACTTAGCATGCAATGGCTTTATCACCATAACAACTTTGGCCAAATACCATTTCCATGGCATAACAAGGATTTGAGCCATGGCTAACATGCACATCAAATTAGCAACCAAACCATGCATGAAACTCCCAACACAACCTCATACATACCTTAATCTTGATGCAAACTTAGCCAAATCTCCTTCTAGGTCTCTTCCAACCCAAGCATGAAGCAAAAATCCTCCCCCTTTTCCCTTAGTATTTTCGGCCAAGAAGATGAGAAAGGATGAACAAATTTTTCTTTTCTTTCTTTAGGACATTCGCCAAAGTGTTTAGAATGGATGAACAATTTTTTTCTTTAATGCTAGTCTTTATTTTATGACTTCCTACATACACCACTAGCAAAACATGTTGGAAACATGTTTCCTTGCCCATAACCTTGTCATGGCCGGCCACTCCTCCTTAGGAAGGGATTATTTGACATGCAACTCCACCTTTTGTTAACATGTACTAACAAGCCATTTAAAATTAGCCTATCATATTTCACCATGTTTCACTTTGATCCCTATTTAATACTTTCTCATACAAATGGGTAAAATTAGAGAATGAAATTTCCACATATGCATGCACACACATAGTAAGCATAGAATATAACAATTAATTATTTTTATGACTCGGTTTAGTGGTCCCGAAACCACATTCCGGCTAGGGTCTATTTTGGGCTGTCACAAGCCATTTGTCATACATGGCACCAAAATGATCGTGATTAACCATTCCAATGGCTAATCATTACCAAGCATTTCCATACCACTCAATGAACAATATACAAAATGATTATAATGCTATGCTCAAAATATATATAAGCCATTTTTGCATGGCTATCCAAATATATACATTACCAAAAGGTACTTGATTAACAACAAAGGGCAGTCCTATACATGCCATTATCAGAGTTCAACCAAAAGAGTACCAAAAGGGCTTTGATAGTGTGGACGACTTGACTTTGACACTCCCGAGTCCGATAATGATTTAACAAAATCTATAAAACAGAGAATTGAAGCAATAGAATAAGCATTTTAATGCTTAGTAAGTTTAAGTAATGAAATTATTTACGACTAATGTATAGCGTTCATATGACTAAATGAATAATTGTATATACCCATATTCCCAAAATCATACTTACTTCACATTTCAACCCTTATATTCATACACAAGGGATCAACTTAACTAAAGGCCGAAAGCTTGTTAATCAATTGAGTGAATATTTATTTAAAAGGAATCAACTATTCCAATGCATATACGAAACATACCTCATCGTTTGGATTTTACGAGCGTATTAATTGAAATTATTACAGCAAGATCGCTCATTCCCAAACCCAAGTACCTTCGGGATTTAGCCGGATAAAGCAACTCGCATAAATGCCTTCGGGTCTTAGCCCGGATATAGTAACTAGCCCAAATGCCTTCGGGACTTAGCCTGGATATAGCAACTAGCACAAATGCCTTTGGGACTTAGCCCGGATATAGCAACTCGCACAAATGCCTTCGGGTCTTAGCCCGAATATAGTAACTCGCACAAATGCCTTCGGGTCTTAGCCCGGTTATCATCCGAATAATCATGCACATATATCAATAAATCATAACACATCTGTATTTCATTTTCATTGTTAGAACTCAAACACAAGACACTTATCAACCATTCTCATTTTCGGCTCAATAGCCACATACAAAGAGCATGATTTTGATTTGCTTTATGACATGATTTCTATACACATTCGGCTACCCGTCATAAGTATAAACTAATTACTTCGACATATAATTCAAGTAGAACCATTATATCACCATTTATTTGTTATGCTTATATGTCATAACTTAATCAAATCATAAACTAAGTTCCATTACTCAAAGACTTACCTCGGATGTTGTCGAACGATCTCAACGGCTATTCCACCACTTTTTCCTTTCCCTTATCCAACTTTGATCCTCTAAGCTCTTGAGCTAAATCAAACAATTTACTTCCCAATCAAACACAATCATACGGCATCCATATGCATTTTAGAACCATTCTTAACATACTTACTACTCATTTACAAAACAAAATACTCATATCACATTTATAAAACTACAAGCCGAATATACCTATACTTACCTTACTTAAACATCAACCCTCAATTTCTTTGACATAGCACATTCCCGAAAATGATAAGGCAATATAACAGCCTTTAATCCAACTTATAATTCATACATATCACATTCCAAGCATTCGCTCTATTCTATCACTTAACATACAAACATTACTCAATAACTTCCTAGTTCAAATTTGGCAATTACACCAATTCACTAGATGATTTATTATTATTATTGTTCATTTATTCAAACTACTTACAAATACCTTAAACTATCTCAATTAACAACCATTTGTAACTTATTCATTAAACATGAAAACAACCATATATCTCCTCCATTTTCTACCCGTCATGTTTACTCTACTTGAACCGAATGCACATAAAGTCCTTGGCCGAAACTCATTAAACACAAATCAGCCATAATCTTGTATTTAACTTGTGCATAACCTTATTTACCTTCCAAAAATCATAAAAATATCAAACTCTTAATATTTATGTTCAAAGTCGAATCTTAATATGATCCAACCTCAAACTCATTCATTTCAATCACTCACACGGCATTTGTTCAATTCATTAGACAAATCTATGTTTGACCATTGTACTCATGAACATTAGAATTTATCATTTGACTAACTAAAACCCTTCTCTTCAACAATTCTTCATAAAACATAAAAACCATAACCCAATCTCATCCTTTAATAACTAAAACCGAATGCTCAAACCATCACCAAGATTTTCATAATTTTGACATGGGTTATGTAAGAAATTAGCTAATTAACTAGAAACAAGCTTAAAGTTTAAAGAAAATCTAACACAAATGACTAACCTCCCTTAAGCTCAAAGTGACTGAAACCTCCTCTTCTTTCTTTCTTCAATTCGGCCAAGTTGAACAAAGAAAGAACTTTGTTTTCATCATCCCAGCCGAACATGAAACAAGAGAATTCCTTTCTTCTTCCTCCCTCAAGTCACGACAATGGAGGAGCAAGGGTGAGACAACTTTGGTTTCTCCTCCCATTAACTAGTATTTTATTATTTCTCACACAACATTTTAACACAAAATGTTTATAATATGTTTTAACCCATAGCATGGCCGGCCACTACCTAAAGTTTTGGGTAATTTGACATGCAAGTAGAAGCATTTCCTAACATGCATTAATAGATCCTTATAGATTAACCTATCACATTTCAAAAGTGTCACACATAAGTCCTATTTAAAAAAATTCACTTACAATTAACAAAATTCAAACATGAAATTTTCACACGTGCATATATATACATATAATAAGCATCAAGTATGACGGTTAATTATTTTTATGACTCGGTTTTGTGGTCCCGAAACCACTTTCCGACTAGGGTCACATTAGGGCTGTCACAGATGTGATGAACCACCCTTCAACAAATCTTATGAGCATGGAGTCGACTTGATTCAGGTAAAAGGTACACCAAAGGTGAATGTTTGAGATAATATAAATAAGCCTGCATAGTATTGATCTAGGTAGGCTGTAATGATCCAAAGTTCATAATAGGTTCATGTTCTAGTCTAGTTGGAAGTTGATCGAGATTTTTTTTCCCCACCAAATGTGTAGCATAAACAAGGGGAATAAATACACAGACATGATATGTAAATATTTATATGAAGTGAGGGCAAAGTAGCAGAAGGTTCATAGGCAGCTGAATATTTATAGCTAGAACAAAGCATTGACATGTGAAATTGAGTTATATTCCATAAAGTTTATGAAAACTTCATCTTGCAAATATTTTACCTGGTTCAACTTCTTCGCCAATTGAGGTACACCACAACGATCAGCTAAACCATTATATACCTATGTACAAATAATAAAAAAATAAGCAAATTGACTGGAAACTATATCAAACCATGATCAATAGTTAAAGGTTGGTTTAGCCATACTGGACGACTACGGAAGAACTTTTCCTCTGCCACAAGGGCATCATTGATACTCCGGTTGAGTAAAATATCCTGTTTAGAGAATAAATTAAGAGTGCAATCAAATTATTGGCACACTAGTAAAATAAGATACCTGAGAAGTAGTATATGAATATAAAATCAAAGTAGAGATCATCAAGAAGCAAAACTATGATAATTTTGTGTAGAGAAAAATATAAAAGGGTTTTCTGAGACAGAGAGTTGCCCATAAAAAAGCTTGTGTACATTTTTTCAATCGATTCCTGATCTAGTGACCAGCCCATATAAAAAACTTTGCCTTGATCTATGCTAAACATACTTAAGGTTGCCTAGAACATAAGTCGAGGATATCACACACCATTTGAAACAAATAGGGAAGTATGGCATATGACAACAAAAGAAAATGACAGGACATGTAAATAATCAGGAAGATCCTACCATCTAAAATGGCAGGAAAAACCAATATATGTTCTAATTCGAGGAAACAATATGATGAAAGACCAAAAAGCCTTTAGAGCATCTTGAAGTAAAGAATATGGCATAAACTTTAGAAAACTCTAGGAATGATAAATCATACGCATTAACAATGTACTCAGAATAATTTATTTAAAAGGAGTAACAACATCTTCAATTATGTAAGGTTATATAGTTACCTCTTGACTACAATTCACAACACCTATGTAACCAAGTCGAAAGGGAATCACTTTCCCAAGCAGCAGATTACAAGCATCAGTACCTCTGTCCATTATATCCAACTGATTCATAGTCCAAAAGTAATCAGAAACCTAGAACAGCTAATATAAGTCACGTCATTAATTTTAAAACAGATTTCATATTCAAATGTGCACCTTTGTGATTACACCAATGGTTCTATAACATGCCCAAAAGAAAATTTGCTAAAGAATTCAATTAAAAAATATATTAAACAACAACTCGAATGCAGAAGTTGGGATTTTGATCGTATAATTTACCATCAGGATTAGTATTTCCAGCAATTTCAAGCGCATCAGAATTTGCTAAGTCAGAATTTGCAAGAGTAACAGCTATAATCAAACAGCTTGGCTGTTTAATGTATGACATGATCATTGTTCTTATTCGAGCTTCAACGTCAAAGGGCTAGTCACCCACGGGAACCTTTGTGATTCCACGAAAATCCACGAGAGTGATATCAAGAACATTTGGTGAGAAAATCTTAAGTCGAATCTGCTTGTCAGAAACACTTTTGTTTCCTCCAGCCTCCCTATCCATCTCAGCCTGCAATTAATTGAGACTTCAGACATTTTTCATTTTTTAGTATTTAAACACACGCATGTACACACACAGAGAAATGCCTATGGAAATTAAGAGGTTGTATTTTCTGCTCACTGTGACTATCCACCTAAAGCCTATGGAAATTTGGTATCTTTCTTCTATAACCCAAAGGATTTTATGTAAAGCAAAAAATAGCAGAGGCACCTCTAGAAACCAGAAATTTCAAACGTCACCCAATTAAAATCTTTCTGGCTTCAATGTTTTATCTTACAATTCTAATAAACCTTATAAGCAGTTTGAAAAGGGGAAAATGATAATAAAATTGCTTACTTCTGCTCTTCTCAATCATAACAAGAAAGACAGAACCTAAATCTCCCTGCGAATCTCAAAAGTCATAGAAGCACTTGCCGTGCAAGTGAAGAAACTCGCCATACTCTTCATCGTAACCATCAGTTTACGCTGGTCCGGAGAAGTGAAGGACAAGAGGGAGACGCGCATTTATCGGAACCATGAGGCAAGAAATCATGGCCAACTAGCGACTCTAGCACACCGGACTTGCCAACGCCTGCTTTCAACCACCGCCACTGCGGCAACTCTATAGTGGATCTGCTACCAAGTTTAGCGAATATGTCTTGTAGCTTGTTCACTAGTGGTATAACGGAAGATCCCAATGGTGGCACAGATGATTGAGGCGGCGTCGATGCTACTGCTGCTTCTTCGGCCATTGATTTAAATGATTAACAGATTCAAGTTTAGAAAGTGAGGGAAGAGTATTGCCGCTAGGGTTTTTTCTTTTTCTATTCGAGAAGTGAAGTAGAGAAGGTTACATAAACTCCATTGCTTTAGGATTTCTTTGGGGAGGGGAGGGAACCGATTTTGGGAAAACGAAATGAGGGAAAAAGAAGAGATTTCATGTCAATTTTTAGGATTTTAGGAGGAAGGGGGAACCGATTTTGGGAAAAAGTTACACAAAACGGTGCCGTTTTGCTCGCTAAAAATTTCTTATTTTGTTTTAATATATATAAACTTTATCATTATCTCTTAAATAATTTAAACTATATTAATAATTTTAATATATTAAAATAAATATTATCTTCTTTACAATTATATAAGAAATTAATTAATAAATAAATTAAAAATCAATCATATACCCCAAAAAACTTTAAAATTATTTTAATTAATAGTATTTTATTTTTTCATTTTTGACATGTGTTTTTCTATATTTTGCTTTCAAAATTTTTCTCAAGAAAATCCAAATGTTGCTTCAATTTTCCAACAAGAAACCCTAAACCATAAACCTATATCCTAAACCCTAAATATATATATATATATATATATATATACAAGGGATAAAAGTAATTAAAAAGAATCTTATTATTTACCTAAACCCAAAAATAATTTGATTTTTTGTTATCTTATTAAAAACCTTAACCCTTAAACCTTAATAGCCTAACCCTTAAAACCATGAACAGTACTGCAATCCTAACTGTAAAACAAAAGACCAAAAACTCTAAACCATAAACCCTAAACCAAAAACTCTAAACCAAAAACAATAAACATTATATGATAAACCCTAAACCCTTAAACCATGGACATTAAACCTTAAATCTTAAATCATAAATCATAAACCCCAAAATAATAAACATTATATCATAACCCCATCCCCTAAACTTTAAACCATAAACCATAAAACATAAAACATAAGCCATAAATCCTTAACCCCAACCCTTAAACCATAATTAGATATTTAATTATATGTATACACCTAAATTTTGATAGAGATACATCTCGTAATTATATATGAATTTCGATTTAATGTGTAATTGTAGACGTGAAATTCTAATTGTGGTTTAAATGTATAATTGAAACTTTAATTTTGATTTAATCATACACATTTTAAAAATAAATACATAATATATTTTTATATTGAATAAATATAAATATTTATGTATGCAATATATAAATATAAAATGATGTTATATCAATAATCGTGTTCATAATTTATGCTTTTGGGATTTTACCCATTGCACACTAAACCATTGTTCATGTATACTTTTGGGATTTAACCCATTTTGATATATATATTTTTAAAATAATAATTTATATTTATCTTATATAGATTTATATTATAAAAAAATTGAGATACACAAGTTAAGTAGTTTACCATATTTACCTCTAAACTCCAAACCTCAAACCCTAAACTCTAGGCCTTAAACACTAAAACATAACCCATAAACTAAATTACTTTTTTTCGGTATTTTTCAAAAAGCACAGCTAAAACCTCGATCTATAGCGGCATTTCTCCAAAAGCGCCGCTAAAACCTCAATCTATAGCGGCGTTTCTCTAAAAGCGTCGCTAAAACCTCGATCTATAGCGGCGTTTTTCCAAAAGCTCTAGAAGCGCTGCTAAAACCTTGATCTATAGCGGCGTTTTTCCAAAAGCGCAGCTATTGTTCAGTTTTTAGCGGCGTTTTTGGTCCAAAAACGTCATTATTGCTCAGTTTTTAGCGGTATTTGGACTAAAAAAGCCGCTATTGCTCAGTTTTTTACGGCGTTTTATTGCAAACGCTACTAATATATAATATTTGCAGCGTTTTTTATCCAAACGCCACTAAAAACGCCGCGCTAAAGCCCTATTTTCCTGTAGTGATAATAGCTGGAATATTTTTTTCTGCTGCAGCACGAAATGTACTGGCGCTCCAACACTTTGTCATATACAAGGCTTCCAATTTCCTCCATAAGGCTACCTCCTACAATACATTGTTAGTGAGCCACAACTGAATCGTTGACAGTGCCTTCTCATCAAGCTCCTCCTATTTTTTCTTATTCACATCCACGAACCTTTGCCCTATAACGGCCTTCTTTAGACCATTCTGAACCAGAATTGTTGTCATTCGAACTTGCCATAAATTGGAATTTATAATCCCATCGAACTTATTGAGATCGTATCTCATTACGATATTTGAAGGGGTTGAATGCAAAAACTGAATCAAACTCTGATACCATTTTGTAAGGGTAAACTCGAGTTCTGCGGTGAACAAGAACGAAAAATGAGAAAATTGAACACAAATATTTACATGGAAAATCCCTTCTGAAAAGGATAAAAAACCATGGGTAAAGAAAACTTCACTAAAACAGTAAAAGTCAAAAGAGGAGTACAAGATAGAGAACCAAACAAACTCGAACCCGAAATAATATAAAGTTCTCCCGAAATTTCCACAAACTCTCTCTGAATTATGTTGTTGAATCAAACTCCCTAGGAATGTTAAAAGCCTATTTATAGGCTAAAATTCATAGCTAATCTGCTTAGAATATCCTAGAGTTATAAAAGTTCAACAGGGAAAAGATAACAAACTTTATCTAGGAGAAGAAACCTGGTTTAGTGGGGAACACGTCGCATCTTCGTGATGTGGCATACTTCCTCATCGGGACATCCTTCATCGCACCATCGAGACATGACAAATCTTCTTGTCGTGACATTGATGTCTTGTCGTCAAGACGTTGGCTCTTCCTCGTCTTGATGTTAATCTTGTTTCGTCTGAAATGCGAGGCATACTCCACAAGTATGCATACATGCATATGGGTACTATCCATAGGCTCTTTCTTTTATCATAATTTTTTTATACATATATATATATACACACGGGAAAAGGTGTTACAGCGTCGCGCCCTTGCTTTACATTTGTTTTTTATAATAGATGAACGCACGAAAGGGGAGGTGCTACACCTGTTAGGTTCAATCCTCCATCTCTCTATATATACACTTTAATACAAGACAAAATATACACATGCAGCTCGAGGGTGTTCATTGAATATATAAATTTAAATTTAATTTAGTATATAAATATTTCAAATTTAGAATTATGAACCCCTAACACAACCTATAAATATATATCTATAAAAATTTCAACTAACACAACCTAGTTAAGCCACTTGATGAATCCCTTTACTATAGGCTTATAAGCATATTAGTCCTTAAAATTATAATTTTTACATGTATTTGATTATAACAAAATAAATAATAAATTAAATTAAATTTTTGTGAAAGGATACTAAGTTTAATTTCGCTTATTGCGCATAAGATTTCTTTCAGGTTTTTAAATTTTCAATTTTAAAATTATGGGTGAACATAAACCAAGATTGTTTAGAGAAGTAGTGAAATAAAAGAAGAGCCTAAAAAATGGCTAGTAAAACAAAAGAAGAGCCTGAAAATTGTGGCCTATTAGCTCAGTTGGATAGAGCGTCATGCTAATAACGCAAAGATCGTAGATTCGAAACCTGCAAGGGCCATTGTTTTTGTATTATTTTTTGTATGCTTAACACGTTATCGCTTGGTCTTGTGGGTTTTGCAGCTCTTCTTAACTTAATTGCGACTTAAGTTTTTGGGGTTGTATAAACACAATTTTATTTTGTTCTGCTAAAATATAAGTCTCAATTAATTCATTTTTCTTTTCAAAATAAATTCTTATACAATATAATAATACATGCACGAGAGGTAAAAATAAACATACACATGCAGGGTGTACTCACCTTCCGTAAGAGTTCCTTTTCATTCACCATTATTCTTTTCTGTTATTTGATAAGTATTAATATCAACGGCAGGCATTCATGCGTACATTTACAATAAAATAACAGAAAATAATCATATGATAGAATTAAAGTGCAAGAGTAAATAACTATAGGGAAGGAGGGAGTATGGGGCGAAAGTTTTTAACCATACAGCTAGAAATATTTGATAACCATTTTGCAATTTGTCATCTTTAATAGCATGTCCGGCAAGGGATTTAAAGTTATCATTCTAACTAATCTTACAACTATCAGACACAATGGCATAATTAAGCAAATATTTGAACTGAATTAACCATAAAAGTTCTAATGATTAGCTACAAATTTTAAACTCATTGGGCTTTCAGACACTTCTAGAACTCCATTTCAAAATTCACCATTTTTTTTACTTCTATTGTTTCCTATCTTTACCGTCAGGATCTTAATTCCTATCACCCAAACAGCAGTTAAAGGCTGACACAAAAGCCCTTCAAATTATTGCAACAAATCGGATCATCCTTCAAATTTCAAACGTCAACCACTGTCGGGTTCATCATATCTATAGAAAGAAAAACCCTAACTTGCCCTACCTCTAATCCGCAGTTATGAAAGATTCCAATTTAAAAGACCGCAAATTATAGAAATTTCTTCTACACATGATTTACGTATTAAGCGTTGAAAACTGAATATTTTCATTTAAAGAAACAAAACAAAATTCAGAATATCATGCCTATTTCATATTTAAAATAAAAACTTGTGAAATATATATAACGCATTAATGATATTATATAAATTAATTAAAGTTAAATTGTGGGTATAAACTCTTCTCTTTATGTTGACTTTTTTTATAAATTATATGTAATTTTGTTTTCAATATGATTTATAATTATTTTTATCTTATGATGAAAATGTTTTTGAGGAAAAAATATTAAAAATTCTAAATGTCATCGCAGAATAACATGACTTTAACGACATTATTTTTTTGACGCTTCAAAAAAGTGTCGGTAATTCTTTGGTTTATTTTACCTTTCCCAACAGAAATATATTTGCCTATAATGATCCTTCTTTTAATAGCACTTTAAACCCAAATTAAAATGAGGTATGAGAGTTTGGATTCAATATCAAACAATCCCATTCCCCTCTTCCAATTATCAAAACAAAAATGTCAATCCTTCCTTTGTTAGTCCTTTCTGTCTTGAGATGTTCCCTTTTCCTCTTTCTGGTCTCACTCTCCTATTCTCTCAAATCTTCTTTGTTTATTCAAAATCAAAATTAGTCCTTAATTCACTCTTTTTCCAAAATTCTAATACTTACAATCCCTACAATCCCTATTTCTTGTAAAGTAATTAAACATTAGCTTCTATTCCTATGAATCCTCATATTTTTCTCTTGAATCCCTAATTTTTCCCTCTAATCTCTTGATCCGTTACTTTTTCAAATCAATCTTTCTTATTTTGATGTTCACAAAAAAATCTATTTTTGAAGTCTTTCATCTCCATCAAGTTTGTCTCTCAACTCAATCCCTTGCATGAATTCCCTTTGTTTTAGAGTTTCCCCAAAATGCCTACAATGGTGGTTGTCTCACGTATTGATCTCGCACTAGTTTTCGAAGCTTCGAATTGGGCAGTAAAACTGGTGTTTCTTTCAAAGTTTTCACCATCATATGTTGCCTCCTTGGTTTCATCCTCTGCCTCGTTGTCAAAGCCACTTGTTCTTAGGTAATTTTTTTTTCTTTTTCCCTTTTTTTTTCTCTGTTCATTTCCTTGATATACATTGTAACACTCTACACTTGATTCGATCACTGGGTCCGAGCTACAGGATGCCACATTTGTCGCTAGAGCGACTATGATCATTTACATTTGAATTATACCACTAGTTAATCAAATTCATTCAAAACATGCATTAAATGTGTAAAACAACCATTTAATTTAATTCATCTAATCAATTCATTAACTAACATTGCATAATCTAATAGGTACATACCTTTTAATCAACAAAAAATATAACTACACAAACATTGTTGAGTTCAGGATCTTGATTGGATGTTAAAGTAAATAGTCGGGATCTCAAATTGAACCTAACTTGCGCATGAAAAACAAAAACTATGCGTTAAGTAATAAAGATCAGTTTATTGATATGAGTCAAATCAAATAATATAAGCAATAATCAAAATGTATACAATTTCAATGTTTATTGTGTTAATCAATACAAGTGTATCTTATAACCAACTCTTGTTCAACACATTTATATATATACATACATAAATCACTAGTGAATCAATAGTTAAAATAAATTGTCAAATATTTCATATTATTATCATAATGCTAAACCGAGTTGTGCAATTAATTAATTTGTAACATGTAACCATGTTTCATTACATTACGTCATTGAACAATTCATTCCTCATCTTATCACACTGGCTCTTCAGTTTATTAGTCGACTCACAATTTTTTTATACTTACTCTCGATATCCAATGTCATAAATAAATGCTTGCATTTCAAACTTACAACATTTAATCATTTTCATATATCATTATCACATTCATGCATAATCATTTTCATATATCATTATCACATTCATGCATACTTTAACACTTCTAACATATCATTTATTATCATCACAATTAAACTCATATGTTTCCTTTCATTTTAACATTTCAATCGATTTCGAGCCTAATAGCTCTTCCCTAATTATTTGGCCCCAAGGGCTTGTTTTTTTGTTCTTCTGCATATTGTACTACCATTGCTGTCCATAAAGTGTTTAGTGAAACTGAGAAAAAAATAAAATAAAATAAAATAAAAATAAAGAACACAAATTTTACGTGGAAACCCTTTCGGGAAAAAACCACGGGCAGAGGAGAAGAAAATTCACTATGTCGAAAAATTTGAATCCAATACAAGAGGAATAGACTATGTCTATTTATAGGCTTGTAAAGCCATATTCTAGTAGGATTGAAACACCTTATCCTAATCAATATAAAATAGATGAAGTTTAATAAGGTTTAAAAACCTTATCCTAAAATAAAATAAAAGAAGTCTAGTTCTATATGGATTTTACTTTTATTTTATTTTCCATCGTATTTTATTTAAATAAGAATTTGGGTCACTTAATTCTAAGAATCTCCACCTTGACACAAATTCTCAATGAACAAGTTCTTCATTGCGAACTTTCAATAAACAAGTTCTCCACCTCTTCCATAAAACCCCTTAAGGGTTTAACTTCAACAATGAACACCAACCAAGTCTAAGCAATGCTCAAACTTGGTTATAGGAAGTGACTTAGTCATCATATCTGTAGGATTTTCATGAGTACTAATTTTGCTTACAACAATATCACCCCGAGCAATAATATCACGAACAAAATGATACCGAACATCAATGTGTTTTGTTCTCTCATGAAACATTTGATCTTTTGTAAGAAAGATGGCACTCTGACTGTCACAAAATACTGTGCTGATTTGAAGGTCTTCATTGAGTTCACTACCTACAATTTTACATGAAGCATTATTTCCCATCAAAACAACACCTTCAGACACTGTTTCGTAAGTTGTAAACCAATCCCGATTGGGACTCATGTGGAAGGTGCAGCCTGAATCAAGTATCCATTCCTCGTTTACTTTAGAATCATTGATAGAAGCAACTAGAAGTTCACCATCGCTGTAATCTTCTACAATATTAGCTTCATCGGAATTTTCTGGTTGTTTTCCCTTTTGATTCACAGCCTCCCTTTTAATCTTATTTTGTAGCTTATAGCACTCAGATTTAATGCGCCCTTTCTTCTTGCAGAAGTTACAAGTTTTACCTCTGTTTGAAGACTTCGATATACTTTTAGTTTACCACGAGGATTCCGTTCCTGTGTCCTACCACGATCATCATCAGCATTCCGATCTTGTCTCCCACGAACAATGAGACCCTCTCCCTAAGAGTCGAGTTTAACCACAAGATGCTTCATCTTATCATACGAGGTTAAAGAATCATAAACCTCATCAACTGTGAGAGACTCGCGGCTATATAAAATCGTGTCTCTAAAGGTTGAATAAGACGGGGGCAACGAACAAAGTAGAATCAAACCTAGATTTTCCTTATCATACTGAACCTCCATGGCCTCCAAGTTTGAGAGAATTTCTTTAAACACTGTTAAGTGTTCGTGTACAGATGCACCTTCCTCCAAACGATGAGCATAAAGACGCTGCTTCATATGCAACTTGCTTGTTAGAGTTTTTGACATACATATTTGTTCTAGCCTCTTCCATAATGCAGCGGCAGTCTTCTCTTTCATCACATCCTATAAAATTTCGTTGGACAAATGCAGATGTAATTGTGTTAACGCCTTTCGATCCTTACGCTTCTTCTCTTCATCTGTTAATGTCGAATGCATCTTATCTATCCCTAGCAGGGCATCCTCCAGATCCATCTGTGCAAGAACTACTTGCATCTTAATTTGCCATAATGCAAATCTGGTGTTACGATCTAACAGCGGAATTTCATACTTCAAAGACGCCATTATCGTGATCGAGATGAATAACCTGGAAGCTCTGATACCAATTTGAGAAAAAAATAAAATAAAATAAAATAAAAATAAAGAACACACAAATTTTATGTGGAAACCGTTTCGGGAAAAAACCACGGGCAGAGGAGAAGAAAATTCACTATGTCGAAAATTTTGAATCCAATACAAGAGGAATAGACTATGTCTATTTATAGGCTTGTAAAGCCATATTCTAGTACGATTGAAACACCTTATCTTAATCAATATAAAATAGATAAAGTTTAATAAGGTTTAAAAACCTTATTCTAAAATAAAATAAAAGAAGTCTAGTTCTATATGGATTTTACTTTTATTTTATTTTCCATCGTATTTTATTTAAATAAGAATTTGGGTCACTTAATTCTAACAGAAACATTTTGCTCTTCCATGATTTGATTAAGTTAGATCTTCTTATTTCATTATACAACATAATACATTCCAACCAAATTCAATATCAATTCATATAATCACTAAGTTACACAAATTTTCATTTGTGTTCAAATTAGTCCTCTAGTTCGATAATCAATCTCAAATATAACATTCTACGAATCCCCTTGAACTTTGTCTCCCACATCTCAATCACCCTTTTTTTTATTCGCCGAGCATTCCTCATTATTATCAAGAGATTCTCTACATTTTTGCTTTAAAATTCACATGCACATTAGCTATCTCGAACAAGAAGTTCGTAAATAAATACAATCAAATTCTTATTAACATGGCATTTCTTTTTATGCACCCCAATCTAGTCAATACGGCATATAATTATAGCAATTCATATAACGTAGTGCTTGCACATAGCAGATCCTTCCTATCAAGACTCCAAGTAACTCTACCTATTTAATAAAATTTGAATGGTTAAATTTTCATTCTATATTAACTAAATTAACCGAGCCTCCCAAGAAGACAAGTCTATAGCATCATTCACAAATAAATAAAAGAATATATAATAATTAAAAATAACACCAAGCCGTCCACTATCCAAACTAAAATGGTTTAATTGCCAAATTGAGCTTTGTCTTAGTTACCATTTTAGTCATTTAGCAATTAAAACCTATAGCAATTAACTTTTGCAACTTTTATGATTTAGTCCCTAAACCTTATTTAGTAGCTAATTCAGCCAAATTACTAATCCAAAATTCAATTCACTTCTAAAATAACTTTGTAAATATTTAATAATAATATTTATGAGCTCAGTTTATGGAAATGGAATCCTAAAACTATATTTTTCCGACACCACTGACTTTCGGGTTGTTACATACATATTATGTGGCATAGGAAAATTGGCTGGAGAGTGGAGAAAATGGGAAAGGAGTTTATTGTAGTGTGTAAATCACCATCGTCAATTTTTCTTTCCAAGGACCCTAATTCCACTCGTTTCAAGACTCCCGCATGAAAGGTTGGTTTTTTCCTTTGTCATCGCTTATTAAAATTCCTAAAGATTCTAGGTTTCACTTGTAACATCCAAAACTTTTCGATCAGAAATGTGGCATTATTCTAATAACGGATATAGTGAATTTTTTAGAAAAGTTGGAAATTTTATTAGATAAAAGAATTCTTAAGGAAAATAAAGTGACTTCATATATGAGAAATAATGAAAAAAATTTTGGAAGTGAGAACGTGATGAAATGAGCAATCACAATTTTTGAAAAGTTTGAGGACTAAAGTGCAATTTGGCCAAAATGTTAAAAGTGAGTTTAGTTGATATAATAATAAGTTCGTATATGAATTTTTATGGTGAAAATCACTTCTAAGACTCAATGATCTTCCAACCTTCACGAGCTTTCGAGTACTATAAAACAGGGGAAAACAAAATAGGGTAAGCATTACAGGCTTAGTAAGTTTGTATAACAGAAACTAAACTTTTTATGCCTAGATTTTAAAGTTATGTTTCCACCCATTTGGCTAAATTGTCTAATCACATACATTCAATCAAACATGTTAGTCACCAAAATATCCATATCAATCAAGTAACATAGATGAGCTCATCAAGCAATATTCTTTCAAGTCATTTTCATTTTATCTCAAAATTCTGATACCATGTCAAGAGTTCTATGCCCGTTCAATCATTAAAATTCTGATGAAGGCTTAAGTAGTACACTCGAGGTGTACGATTCATTATTCCGTCAATTCTTATTGAGGTCACCCCTTAGGGCACTTAACCAATAAACACTCTCTCGAGCCACATATTGTATAACAGGATTGCCAATCTAGGCTAAATCCTTTTTATAACATATGCTCAGAGGAGCTTGATTAGGATTACCAGTCCAGGCTAAACCCTAATCATAATGTATACTTGAGAGATATTATATTGGGATTACCCGTTCGAGCTAAATCCTTCTTATAACAAGGTCATTAGGATTACCTGTCCTAGCTAAATCCCGTTCGCAAAAAATGTAGGACCCTATTTGTTTCGAAAAATCAAATACAATCATCGAAATTCAACATCCAATCGGGGCTTAACCCATTTTTCACCATTTTCAAGCAAGTATCAAATTTCTCATGATAGCATTCAAGTAATGTACATCAATATAAATCACATTCCATACAACACAACATTTAATTAAACATATTTACATGCCGGATTAAGTTACACGAACTTTCCTCAATACTTGTTCACATAAAAGTCTACTAATCTGAAATCTTTTCTTTTCCTCAATCTAACCTTGAATTAGTGTTGTCCAGATCTATATAAATGAATTTAACCATCAATTTCATACATTTCATATTTAAATGGACACAATTTACGTCCTAGAAAAAATTACCATTTTGCCCCTAACTTTTCTATAAATTTTGATTTTGTCCTTAGGCTCGGAAAATGAAAGTTGTCCAAATTACTCCCTATTCCAAGCCTAACCAAAGCCCTATTACAAATTTTCCAGCACATGTATCCACAAAATGTAATAGCCCAAAATTGGGTCTAGTTGGAACAGAGGTTTCGGGACCACAAAATTCGAGATAGAAATAATTATTTTATGATTATTTTGAGGTCTATGACATGATTTCATTATTTTGTGACAATTTCGTGAAGAAATTCTATGCATAAAGTGCTCAGTTTGAAGTTAGGGACTAAATTGAATAAGTTGCAAAACTTGCATTCTAGAAGTTTCTAGTATGAAATTGCTTTGAAATATTAACTAGGAGGTCTTAAATAGAATTTGACCAATTTCTAAGTTATGGACAAAAATTGGACATGGATGGAATTTTTGAAAGTTTAGTAAGGAAGGGCATTTTGGTCATTTGGTAATTAAAAGAAATAAAAAGGGAAAATAAAGCCAAAATTGACTCATCTTTCTCATGGAGGCCGAAATTAGCATGGGGGAAGCCATGGCTAGGGTTTTCAAGCTTTCCAAGCTCAATAGTAAGTCCGTTCTAACCCCGTTTTTCAAGTTCTTTATGTTTTTGGAATCCTAGTAATTTGATTGAGCTTATTCTAGCAATAATTTAAGCTAGGGTTCATATTTGGAAAAATACCCATAGGTGAAATGTGTTTATTTTATTGTTTTATAATATAATATGAGGTTTTAAATTATGTTAGACAACTTGTGCTACTCAGTTTTGAGTGAAAACGAGTAAAATGGCTTAATCGGTAAAAATACCTAATAGTCATAAGTATATGTTAGAGTGAGAATTTGATGTTGCCATAGAAGGGAAAAGTTATCAGCATATCATAAAACATAAGAATAAGGGATGAATTTTAATTCCCGAGCCTAGGGGCAAAAGTGTAAATATGCAAAAGTTTAGGGGCAAAATTGTAATTTTTCTAAAGTTTGAGTTAAGGACTGTTTTGAATAGTACATTAATTAAATAAGTAAAATATGATGTTTTAGATCTCGAAAAACGAGATTTGAACCTAGAATGAGAGAAAAATTGAAAATTGGGAAAGTTGGTAAAATGGCCATTTTAGTATCGAGGTAAATTCATATGTATAATAAGCATTAATTTATGCATGTTTCAATGTAAAATTGATATATTTACTATGATTGCCGAGGTGTTGAAAGTATGTAAGTTGGTGGAATAATAATACAAACAATAATGCTGTAATTTATATTTGAAAGTTAAATTTAGTGAATTAATTGAATTATGTTAAATTAAATGTTTATGGTGCCCATTTATGAATTGATTTAAAAATATGTCTATGGTACATGAAGTGCATTGAATTTTCATACATAAATGTGATTTCTATGATTATGGATATTTTGGGAAATTGTAAGTTCATATGATTTTTAATAAGGCGATGTGTAATTTAATGTTATTACCTTGATATTAAATGAGATGTAAGTTTATATGTAAGTAATACATCAATTTTACTTGTATTATGATATTTTATAATAATATTGGAAATATGTTTGTGGATAATTACTTGATTGGTGAAATTGTTGGAAAAGAGAGAGAAATCCCGGTTGAACCTTCGGAAAGATTGGATGATACAGATAGTATGTAGCTAGGTCACATGTATGGTGCTGAGTGCACATCATGTGTACAAGAGAGCTACGGGATATATGTAGCTAGGTCGCATGCGTGGTTCCAGGTGAAGGACACCATGTAGACAAGAGAGCTATGAGATAAACTGGCTAGGTCACATGGGTGGTACTGAGTGTTCACCATCTGTACAAGAGAGCCGAACTCTATGATGGGTGGAGCTATGTGCTGAAACCACCAAGTATCGAGGATTGATCCAAAGTGTTCAACGGAAGACTCCCTATGTATTGCTTTGTGAGTTTTGTGATGAATAAGTGCGGGAACTTGATTATGTGAATGATGTGTTCATTAAGTGACCAGGATGTGGTGAGGTTATAAACAAGTAAGTTATACATGAGGATGATTTTATGGTGACCTTGTAATCATGGGCCTATACTTGTGATGTATGAAATGTGGTGAAAATGATTTGTGATATGTATGTTAAAATGAGGTTAATACAAAGAAATTGTGAAAGAGTGAATTAGCAATAAAACTGTTTTGGACAGTAGCAGTGATGTGATTTTGAAAAATCACCAAAAATAGTAGAAATTGAATCAGAGACTGAATGAGGTATTAAATTAAATCTTAATGAGTCTATTTTCATATAAAAGAAACATAGAAAGAAAAGTAGTTCTATATTTTGATATATTTATGTTTTTGTGAGACTGGTTCAGAATGATTACGTGATCCCCTGTTCTGACTTTGGAAAATTACAAAATTTTGGATAAAAATAATTAGAGGCTTAAACTTATATTTTTAACATTCCTAATGAGTCTATTTTCAATATAAATCAACAAGACATTATCCGAGTTCTGATCTTGTGAGATAATTAATTTTTAGTGAAGAGAGGTCGAATCATCGAAAAGTGAAACAGGGAAAATTTAATGAATAAACTGTACTAATTGGATAAACCAAAAATTATGAAAATTTTATGGTGTAAAGATATGTGAGTCTAGTTTCAGGGGAAATTTACGGATCTTAATTTGGATCTCTGTAGCTCGAATTATAAATAAGTAAGTGACTATGAATCGTGTGGACTGTTTGATGTGAGCATTTATTAGTAAATTGTGAAATCGTACTTACAAGAATGCTATATACATTAAGGATGTGGAATGGAGAGGAGGAGGAGGAAAATAAATATATGTGGAATACATGGAAGCTATGGTATATAAAATATTGATATAATGAAATAAATGATATGTGTTTATAAGAAAACAGAAAGAGAATGATATGTATCATGACATGTATATATATATATATGACTAGTCTCAATGTAATGCTTGTTGGATATGGAGTTGAATTGAAATGTTTCAGGCAAACATGTTATTATACGCATCTGAATTTGGTATTTTATAAAGATATGATCTAGCTTTAAATATAAATGCTTGATGATTAAGCTGAAGATATTTGGTCAGATGATAATCTTGGTGTAAATGTATAAGTGTGTAAGAGATTAAGGTTGACCAAAGCTTGGAAAATAGCCTAGGTATATTCCACACAGGAAGAGACACGACCATGTGTCTCAGCCGTGTATGGAACACGACTTTGGGACACGGGCGTGTGGAACCTTAAAGCATCAAATTTTCAAGATTTTCGTAAGTTCTCGGTTTAGTCCTGAACCCTTTCTAAAGTATGTTTTGGGCTCCGTAGACTCAAATAAGGGACTATGTGTAAGTGAATGAACATTTTGAAATATGAATGAAATTTTATGGCCTGTATTTTAGTCTAATGTTTGTATGTTTATCCGGTAACACCTCGTACCTTATCCCGACCTCGGGTACGGGTAAGGGGTGTTATACAAAATTTTAGAATTTTTCATCAAATTTTACAACTTTTCATTTTAGTCTCTAAATCCTGTTTTCATCAAAAATCAATTTGTAGAAGCTGTTTATCTATCAATAATCTTTCATTTTCTACCATAAATTTCTAATTTTCAGCATAACACATCCATGAATCATTTTCATACCTTGATAACATTTAAAATTAATCCCTCAAATAGAGAGATTAAGCTATCTCGATTTCAAAAATACCAAAATTAATAAAAATGGGACATGAAAACTTACCCAATTAAGCCTTAAAAGTTTCCCCTCTCTCTCCTAGGGTTTCCATAAAATTTTAGGTCAAAGATGAAAATAATAAGATGATATTTTCTTTTAACATCTTTTAATTAATTTAATTATTTTAAATTCCAATTTAGTCCTTGCCCTTTTTCTATAATTCCATGGATGAGTCACCAAGAAAATCTGCATACTTTTCTTAATGGTCTAATTACCATATGAGGACCTTAAGTTTTGAATTCCATAGCTATTTGATCCTTAAGCTACTAGAATTTAACTTTTTCATTTTATGAAATTTAGTCCTTCTCGTAATTAAGCCCTAAATTGATAAAATTTTCATATCAAAATTTTCACACGACATATCTACCATATTACAGACCATATAATAAAATAAAAATAAATCATATTTTTGGGTCAGATTCGTGGTCTTGAAACCACTGTTCCAATTTCATTGAAAATGGGCTGTTACAAATCTTAAGTATTTGATAATTAATTTAGTGAATTTTGCTTAAACCTTAATAATGAACATGAATTTATAAAATATGCAAATTTGTGCTTTATTTCAGCAAATTTGTGCATAAATTAAATTATTTCATGTTATTTATTAATGTATTATACTTAATTATGAAGTGGGACCATGAAGTTGATTCAATACAGAGCTTATTATAAAGTTGCATGAATATGAGCTATGTATTTCCTATGTTGGATGGGAAAACCATGCTAAATGGGTCAATAATGTGTTATTTTGACCCATTTAAAATGATGCTACATGGTGGACAAGTCTGATTATTTAATGGGTTATAGAACCGTCTAATAAGGGGGAGTCTAGCCCAAATTCGGCAGAAGCATGTTGGCTGCTCAAAAATCTATTTTGGGATATTTACTAAAGGTCCCTACATTTGTAAATCATTTGAAATCAAAACAAAAAGATTGCCCTTGAAATCGTCCAACCCATGCCTAAATTTAGCATGATTCTATGCTCAAATAAAGGAACCATCATGCATCTTCTTCCATAAAATGGCTTGCCAAGCAATGGTGTAACAACCCGATTTTGGGTCTAGTCGAAACAGTGGTTTTGGGACCACAAATTTGACGAGGAAAAAATTTTTTTTATTATATTTTTATGGTCTACAATTTCACAAAATGATTTTGTAAAAATTTCGTTCGAAAATTTTGACGTTTGGGCACTCAGTTTAGTTAAAAGGACTAAATTGTAAAAATTGCAAAAGTTGAGTTCTAAATGTTAGAGGTGTCCAATTGTTATGAAATTTTAAATTGGAGGTCCTTAAATGGTAATTATACTATTGGTTAATTTTTTGGACGAAAATGGACATGAAATAGGTGAAATAGAATATTTTTAAGTTAGGGGCATTTTGGTCATTTAGTAATTAAAATGAATTTAAAACAAAATAAAAGCCAAAATTTCTTTTCCATCTTCTTCCTTGGCCAAATTTTACATGAAGAAACCATGGCTTGGGTTTTCCAAGCTTCCAAGCTCGATTGTAAGTCTATTCTTGCCCCGTTTTTAATGATTTTTACGTTTTTGAAATCCTCGTAACAAGATCTACCTATTTCTACCATTTATTTGAGTTTGATGAAGGTATAGGGTTTGAACCATGTTAAAATTTGTGCATTTTTATGTTTAATGGTAGATTATGCATGTTTATGGTTGGAGAAACAACTTTTGCTAAGTGATTTTCGATGAAAATGCTTAAAAGGACTAAATTGTAAAAGTTATAAAATATGTAGTAAAAGTGTGTTATAGTGGAAATTGTAGGCTGTTATAGTTATGAAAATGGTTCGGCTAGGCTTAAAGTACAAAGAAATTGAATAAATTTCATTTTACAAGCCGAGGGGTAAAAATGTAAATACAATAAAGTTTTTGGGGCAAAAATATAATTTTTCCATAATATGATTTTTGGGTCATAATGAATAATGTGACTAATAAATAAGCTAAATGTGATATTTTAGATCAAGGAAAATGAGGTTTGGACCTAGAACGGGGGAAAAATGCGTATTTGACGATTAGGTCTTATGACAAGTGTATGAACGATGTTATAGTCTATGAGAATGACATTGTGAACGAGTTCGACAAATATGTGATATCGATAAAAATCCTGTTTGAACCTTAGGAATAATCTAGGATATAATGTGACATGTTACTGGGAACTATGTGTTTATGAGCTCCTGAGATTATGTGTATATGTGACTATGTGAATCCGAGTGCTAGTCATGTACGTCCTACCGGTGGCTGGGTTGCCCGCCATGTGTGTTGGGCACCTATCAGCTTGTGTGAGCAGCCCGTGTAGTTACTTCCTGACTGTCAGCTTGTGTGAGCAGGCCTGTTATTAGCTCAAGAGCGAGCAATGTGTTATATGTGATATGAGGTAGCATGTGACTACGTATGAAGCACTTTGTGCAAGCTTTTTGTGTATCCGATAGTATTCTAAGTGTTCAACGGGTAAATCAGTGGGTTATTTGACAAGTAATTCAATGATGAGAAAATATGAGAATGTGCTATGAGTCAGTACAGGTACATACTTATAACTCATGAGTAAAAGACTCGATATACTATGAATATGTGGTAAGAATGCATACGAGAAATTTATGCTTGTGAAATATTAATAATCTTGTGACTAATGATCTACATTTATGATGAATGGATGCATGATAAGATTTGAAAATAATCATGTGTTGGGCTTATGAGCCTAATTGAGTTGTGATATAGTACGATGTACATACTTAAACTGTGATTTAATGGATACGAGAAAAAGGAAAGATAAGCATAATCGTCGATTAAAGTCATTATGAAAACATAGAGAGAAGTGAGCTATAGATATGTGAAAGATTGTTTATCTAGATGTTGAAATTATGATTTCTCGTAAATGATGTGCATGTTGTTAAGTGAGTTGAAATAACTTGTTAATAATTTGATATGCTATAATGGGGAGATTATGGTTGCTAGTCTAATGCCAAGACATACAATTGGTGTTTGTAAGATAAAAGAGTAAGCATTATGAATGAGTAAGTGGTAATCATGAGATTTAATGGAAATTGTAATAATAATACCCTTATGGAAGGATAAAGTAAATGAATGTTAAAAGTTGTTATTTCTTTGCATATGAACTTACTAAGCTATATAGCTTACCCCTTTTTCTTTCCTACCTCTCATAGGTTTATTCAGCTTGCTCGGGTTGGAGATCGTTAGAGATTCTATCACACTATCAAGCTATCGTGTTGGGTAAATAAACACAAACCTTTGAGTCTATGGCATGCATAGGGACTTAGTCATTTTGTGTATGTGTCATTATGATATGGCCAAATGTATTGGCTTGTAATGAATAAGGATTTGATTTCGTATGTACCCATATAAATTGGCTTATATTGTCTAATGGTTTGCAAGTATATTAGTTACTCATATACCTATGCCAATGTCATTGTGTAATGTGGTTCATAATGTTATGTTAATGAAAGTTAGTACAAGGGAATCATGAAAGAGTAAAATTAGCATTAAAACAAATTTGGACAACAGTAGTAGTATAACTTTGAAAAATCACCAAAAATAGTGGAAATCAAATTAGAGGTTGAATAAAATATTAAATTAAATCCTATTGAGTCTAGTTTTAAATAGAAGAAACGGTGCAAGCAAAAGAATTTCATTTTATGAGATACTTGAATTTTTATGAGACAAGATTAGAATGATTTTGGGTTCCCCTATTCTGACTTTGGAAAATCATTAAAAATTGTATAAAAATACTTGGGGATTTAAATTTATATGTTTAATTTCTTAATGAGTCTAATTTCAAGAGAAATAAACTAGAAAATCATCCGAATCTTGTACTAAGAGATACTTAATTTTTAGTGAAGAAAGATCGAAACTGTCAAATAGCAGAACATGGACTGTAACACCCCTAACCTGTATCCATCGCCAGAATAGGGTATGAGACGTTACCAGATAATACACATCATTCAAATACATTACTGCATTAATTATTATAAACTATTCACAACATTCGCACTATCCCTTATAAGGTCATACGAGACCTTAAAACATGCTAAAACGAGGTTCTGGACTAAACTGATAACATTTACAAACTTTAAGAAACTTAAAAATTTTCTTTAATTACAGGGTCACACGCCCCTGTGAAGCACACGGCCACTAGACACGCCCGTGTCACAAGCCGTGTGAAAATAGGGCATACATACTGACTTGTACCATATAGCCGAGGACACGCCTGTGTGCCAGACCGTGTGAAATCTAAGGGAGGTTATTGACTTGAGTCACACAGCCAACCACATGCCCATGTGCCAGCCCATGTGCCACACACGGCCAATAGACACGCCCCTGTGTCTATGTCGTGTCAAAACTGTAGGGTATATTAACTTTAATTCAAAGGGTACCCTAAGGGACACGTGGCCGTGTAACATAGCCGTGTGTCGCACACGGCCGAGACACACACTCGTGTTTCTTCTCGTGTAGACAAAAATAGACCATTTGCAAAGCCAATTTGCCACCATTTTCTCTTGCATACAAATCAACCTAAATGGTACCATTTCAAGACATTTATAAGCAACCAAAACCAACCAATTTATACACATATTATGTCATCTTTACACAACATTTCAACTACTCAATTCCATAACTAAAATATACCAAAATCATTAAACTTGTATGACTTCTAAATGCATTTCATCAACAACTATTTCATGCCACAAAATTTACCATTTCAACATTATATAATCAAGGCACAACACATAAGGCATTATATACATCTCATATATCACATATTAAACCCATAATTCAAGCCAACTTAAATTGTCATATCCACACCAACATTTACATCATTAACAAGCCATATCACATGACTAACGCCATTACTCGAAACATACCAAAATAACACTAGCCTATACATGCCATATACCATATATACAAAGCTTCAAAGTACCAACGAGTTGATTCGATAGTGTGATAATGATTCCCGATGATCCCTGATGTCCGAGCTAGCTTCGATACTCTATAAAACAACGACAATTAACACACAGTAAGCTTCATAGCTTAGTAAGTTCGTACCAAAATACTCAACAATTCATAATATACAAAACATCAATTAGTAAATACTTAGTAGTTTTTATATCATCATTCAATTCTAATCCATAACCATTTAATATATATATATATATATAAATTCATCAAATTTCATACACATAGTCTCAACTACCACATAGGTATCGTACATACCTGAATTTTCCCCTATTTATTTTTTTCATTCTCACTTCTTTGTTTAACACATTGATTCATTCAAAAGTCTTTCAATGCTTTAAGAGCTTGCACACTTAGTGCATCAATGATTAGCCGAAGCTATAACGATCTCGCACACTTAGTGCCACCACATTAAACTGAAGCTATCTCGGTATCACACACTTAGTGCCTCATATAACCGAAGCTATTCCAATTCGTACACTAAGTGCTATTTATAGTCGAAGCTATTTTGAAATGCGCACTAAGTGCCAAACATAGTCGATTTATCATCGTAATTGTAACAACATTTATCACGTACGAACTTACCTAGGATACTAAAATGGCAAATTGACCTAGGATACTAAAATGGCAAATTGAATCATTTAGTCGGTAACTTTAGTTTTTCCCCGATATCGATCTGAACTCCTCTTTTCTTGATATGTTATCAATTGAAAGTGCAGAATGCTTCAAGCTCTCTAATGGCTACTCAAACCTTTATTTTCGGTGGAGAATAGCAAGTGATGAAGATGATACCATATTATTATTTTACTTAACTTAATTATTGATTTACTAATTTAACCTTACTAATTAAACTTAAAAATCACTTAAACCATGGTTATAATTGTCCACTAACCTTAATTATGGTCTAATAACATTAGAAGTACCTTGCAGTTAATAAGTCATAGCAACTAGACACTTTTAACTAATGGCATGCAACTTTTGCATTTTACGCGATTAGGTCATTTTTCTCAAATTAACCACTTAAACGATAAAATTAACACACAAAATTTTCACACATATATATTCACATGCTGTAAACACTAAAAATAAATTTAAAATAAATTTAAAATCTCGGATTTGTGGTCCCAAAACCACTGTTCTGATTTAGCTAAAAACTAGGCTGTTATAGGGACGAATTTGAAGAATCAACTGTACTTATTGGCTAAACCATAAATTCTAAACATTTTATGGTAGGAAGATATTTGAGTCTAGTTTCGGAAAAATCAAGCGGATCTTAATTTAGATTTCTATAGCTCAAGATATAAATAATTTAGTGACTGTGACTCAAGTGGATAGTTTTGTTATGAACAGTAAATAATTGTTTTGATATGTTTAAGCCTTGATTATGGTTGTGCTGGTAGCTTAATTGTGCCATGTTAAGTGGTATTGAAAGTGTGCATGTGAGTGTACAAATGAGGGTGGCAAATGGCTTCGTGAATAGCCATTTTCTTGGCCATATGGGCAGAAACACGGCTGTGTGTATCAGCCGTGTGAAGGCCAAGGCCCCAAGGACACGGGCGTGTGACTTGGTCATGTGACCCCAAATTTTGCATGACGTTATAAACAGAGAGTTACATGAGTTGAGGACACAGGCGTGTCCCAAGCCACACGAGCGTGTGTATGATCACATGGCCTACCCATACGGATGTGTGATTCTTCAAAGTATGAAAATTTTCTAAGTGTAGTAAAAGTTCCAAAAGTTTTTGGTTTAGTCCCGAACCACTCCTAACGTATGTTTTGGGCCTCGTGGGCCCGTATAAGGTACAATATGCATGTGATTGGATGAATTTGATTTAGTCCAAATTTTATGGCCCAGTTTTGTATGAATGTCTATGTTTAAGTCTGGTAATACCTCAAACCCTATCCTAGCATTGGATACGGGTAAGGGGAGTTACAAATGGAGAAAATAGAGGGATTCCAATACCTATTTTTAGTAAACTCTACCATTTACTTCAAGTATAAATTCCCCCACTTATTTCCCATTTCAATAATCCCTCATCCCTACATCCCTCATTCTTCACATCTCTTAATCATCATTCATTCTCTCATCTCCTCTCTTTATTTTTATGGGTAGCATCCCATATTTTCTTCCTTAGCCAAAAACCTTGATAATATTATTCTCTTGGTCGACCACCTTGAGGAGCCATTAAAAAAGGAGCAATACAAGGATCAAAGGAAAACATCTTCAATCAGAGTTCATGAGACTGCTGATTCGACAGAGTTTATTCTTCCTTTACTTTGTTATTTTGATTTTAATCATGTTTGCAATGTGCTTTATTATCTTGTCATCAACAGTGATAGCTTAATTCCATTTAGCTAGGATGATTGCATTTATTTAATGAAGTTTGTTTAAATCATGTCTATAGTGTTTGTGCCTCAGTCGTTCATGTTATCAATTAAACTCAAGTATGTATTTCATTCATATGTGATTGGATGAATTAGAATTAGCTAAGCGATCCTAACCAAACGACGACTAGTGGAAACAATAATTGAAATGTGCATACTTAATTTAGATCCTAACCCGTCTAAATTAAAGGTTTATAATAACTTTAAAGAGCTCTATTATCATGCACAGTTTTTAGGTTTATGTGATTAAACTATTTCAAACCTAATCCATCCCTGTTACTTCACATGAATCCTAAGAAACCCTTAGTTTAATATGATAAGTAAAATGCATGGTTTACCAAGTAAAATATTCTGAAAGAACTTAATTTGGTTTCCAAACTCATGAAAGATCGAGTTGCCATGGAATAATTTTTTGAACACTGTTAAGCATAATAAAAATAAGCTAAGTCGACTGATGTAATTATCCTAGCCTATTCATGTTATTGATTGTTGAAATTTGTGTTTTTGATAAATTCATTTGTACATTTCATTTCATACTTCGCATTTAGTTTAAATTGCATTAGGGATCAATCCTGCATCTAGATAATTTAATTTAGTTAATCACCTATCACTCAAGATATTGTGTTTTTATTATCAAATTGTTAACTTTGATTTTGCAATATATTGGTTAACATACACAGTCCCTGTGGAGACGGTAACTCTTTTACTTACTTATTACTTGATAAAGACTGTGTACGCTTGCACAAACTGAGCGTTACAAGTTTTTGGCACCGCTACCGAGGATTGTTGCCATAATCATTTTTGTTATATTATTATTTTCAATTTGGTTATTATTTCATTTTTATCTCACTTCTAACCTTACTAATTTATTCTGTATTCTTTAATTTTTTTGATTTTATTTTTAGGATTTTATGAGCATAGATTGAATTATTGATTTATTATCTGTAGACCTTGAGATTGAGCGGACATTTAGACAAAGAAGACATGAAAGATCAACTCAAAGACAAGCCGAGATACACCTTGGAAATCAAAATGATGGACAATGAAATAGAGCCAATCATGTTCACAATCCAATCCTTATTGCTGATGATAGGGATTGTGCCATAAGACAGTACGCTACGCCACTCTTCAATGAATTAAAGTTGGGAATTAGGAGACTGGAGATTGAGGCACCGCAATTTGAACTGAAACCAGTGATGTTTCAAATGCTCCAAATGGTGGTCCAATTTAGTGAAATGCCCATGGAAGATCCACATCTTCACCTTCGATTATTCATGAAGGTGAGCGATTTGTTTAAGATAGCCGATGTGACTGAAGACGTATTGAGGTTGAAGTTGTTTCTATACTTGTTGCAAGATCGAGTACGAGCATGACTTAATTCATTTCCACCAAGTTCAATATCTATATGGCAAGAATTAGTAGAAAGATTTTTGGTTAATTATTTCCCACCTAGCAAAAAAGCTAAGTTACGAAATTAGATAACCACTTTTCAACAATTGGACAACGAATCTTTGTACGAAGCATGGGAGAGATTCAAAGAATTACTTCATAAGTGCCCTCATCATGGGATTCCACAGTGCATCTAGTTGGAGACATTTTATAGTGGCCTCAACGCACATACAAGGTTGATGGTAGATGCTTCTGCAAATGGTGCGATTTTGTTTAAGTCTTATAATGAGGCTTACAAGATCATTGAGAGGATCGCTAGTAACAACTATCAATGGCTAACAAATCAAGCAACTTTGGGAAGATGAGTAGCCAGAGTGCACGAAGTGGACGCACTTACATCATCTCAGCTCAAGTATCTTCTATTTCTTCAATGTTGAAATAGTTTACTGCTAATGGTTTGAATAATTTTGCAACTCAATCACCATGTTAATTTGATGTTGTTTCCTGCGTATATTGTAGGGATGGTCATCCTTTCAAGAATTGTCCACCAAATCCCTAGTTAGTTTATTACATAGGGAACGAACACCAAAATAAAAGTGGATATGGGCCACAGTCCAACTTCTACAATCCTTCATGGTGCAACCATCCAAACTTTTCTTGGAGTAACCAAGGAAATAGACTGAACAACACTTACATACAGTATAAACCCAACCAATCCTAAAGGTTCAATCAATAAGTTCCAAAACCACAACAAGCTGAGTCATCCAATAGTTTGGAGAACTTGTTGAAGGCATACATGACGAAGAATGACGCTTTAATCCAAAGCCAAAAAGCAACACTGAAAAATTTGGAGAACCAAATGGGTCAATTAGCTGTCGAACTTCATAACCGATCGCAAGGAGCCTTACCGAGTGATATAGAAAATATAAGCAATTTGGGAAAGGAACATTACAAAGTAGTTGACTTACGAAGTGGTAAGACTTTGGAACCCAAGGAGGTTGTGATTGAAGATGAACGCATTGAGAAGGAGGGAAGTCAACCAACAGTTGAAATTCCTACACCAGTTGAGCTAGAACTTACAAAGTCTGATGAGGTAAAACCTAAACTAGTGAATTCTGAAAAACTAACATATTCTTTAGATGCAGATTTATCTCCTTAGAAAAGTTTTCTAGTCCAACCCAAAGTTTTATCACTTTCATATCCTCAAAAGTTCCAACCAAATAAGAGGAAACAAGAGGTGCAATTCAAGAAGTTTTTGGACGTTCTAAAGCAACTTCACATCAACATCCATTGGTGGAGGCTTTAGAGAAAATGCCCAATTATGTGAAGTTCATGAAAGACATCCTGTCCAAGAAGAAAAGACTTAATGAGTATGAGACTGTCGCTTTAATGAAGGAGTGTAGTGCGTTCATACAGAACAAGCTTCTTCCGAAACTGAAGGACCTTGGAAGCTTTACTATATTTTGTAATATCAGAGAATCTTAATGTCGTAAAGCTTTGTGCAACTTAGGAGCGAGCATCAACTTGATACCCAAGTCTATTTTCAAACTGTTGGGAATAGGCGAAGTACGACCCATTACTGTGACACTTCAATCGGTAGATCGATCTTTAACAACCCCGAAGGAAAGATCGATGATGTTTTGGTAAGAGTCAATAAATTCATTTTTCCTATTGCTTTCATTGTCTTAGGTTTTGAAGCAGATAAGAAAGTGTCGATCATCCTAGGGAGACCTTTCCTAGCCACGGGAAGAACATTGATAGGCATGAAAAAATGAGAACTCATGATGAGAGTTCAGGATGATCAGGTAACATTTAATGTTCTTAAAGCTTGAAATTTCTTGATCCAATGAAGGAATGTTCAGAAATGGAGGAGCTAGAAACCTTAGTTTCTATAGAATGGGAGAACAATTTTGAAAACTCATTAGAGAAAACTTTATGGTCTAAGCCATTGGAAGATGAAAAATGTAATGAAAACATGGATTTGATGGAAGCCTATTTGAAGAATTATGTTCAACCAACATGGTTTGAACCATTAGGATTGGATATTTAGGAATTTACACAACCAAAGTTATCAATTGAGGAACCACCCAAACTCAAACTTAAGGTACTTCCTTCCCATTTTAAAATACATTTATTTAGGTAACTGTTCTACTTTTCTTGTGATTGTTTCAGCTGAATTAACCAAACACAAAGAGGAGCAACTGATCGAAGTTTTAAAGAAATTTAAAAAGGCAATCGGTTGGACCATAGTTGATATTTGATGTATAAGCCTTTCTTTCTGTATGCATAAAATTATCTTAGAGGAGGGCGAAAGAGCTAGGATTCATAGGAAAATGAGACTCAACCCTATCATGAAAGAGGTAGTTCAAAAGGAAGTGATCAAATGATTAGATGCGGGAATTATCTACCTCATCTCAGATAGTTCATAGGTAAGTTTGGTATAATGTGTACTAAAAAAAGGTGGAATCACGATTGTCGAGAATGAAAGTAATGAGTTAATCCCAACACGAACTGTCACGGGTTGGAAAATCTGTATTGATTAAAGAAAATTGAACAAAGCAACTCAGAAGGACCATTTTCCGCTGCCTTTTATGAATCAGATGTTAGATCGACTAGCAGGTAATGAATATTACTATTTTTTAGAAGGATAGTCAGGATATAACCAAATAGTTGTAGCCCAAGAAGATTGGCACAAAACCACTTTTACTTGCCTGTACAGTACATTTTCTTTTAGGCGAATGCCTTTCTATTTATGTAACGCACCTACTACATTTTAGCGATGCATAATGTCAATATTTACTGATATGGTAGAAAATTTTGTTGAGGTTTTCATTGATAAGTTTTCTATTTTTGGTAATACTTATGATGTTTGTTTGAGTAATTTGGATAAGGTACTTAAAAGATGCAATGAGACAAATCTTGTCCTTAATTGGGAGAAATGTCATTTTATGGTTAGGGAGGGAATTGTCCTAGGGCATAAAATTTCCAAAAGAGGAATTGAAGTTGATAAAGAAAAGGTGGATGTGATTGAAAAATTACCACCTCTAGTTAGTGTGAAAGGAGTTCGGAGTTTCTTAGGCCATGCCAGATTTTACCAAAGGTTTATAAAAGACATTTCAAAAATTTCTAAACCTTTGTGTATGATGTTAGAGAAAGACACTTTTTTTGAGTTTGACAAAGCATGCTTGGAAGCTTTTGAAGAGTTGAAAAGCTGGTTAATCTCAACTCTAATAATTGTTACACCTGATTGGAACTCACCTTTTGAGTTGATGTGTGACACAAATGATTTTGCTGTTGTAGCTGTGATGGGTCACAAAAGGAAAAAAGTATTTCACCCTATCTACTATGCAAGTAAAACCTTGAAAGAAGCCTAACTCAATTACATGGTAACTGAAAAAGATATTTGCTATAGTTTTTGCTTTTGACAAGTTCTATTCATATCTTATAGTTACCAAAGTTACAGTTTTATCGATCATGTGACCATTAAATACTTACTCATAAAGAAAGATGCTAAACTGAGGCTAATTCAATGGATACTCTTATTCCAAGAATTTGACCTTGAAATTCAAGACAAAAAAAGGTGTTGAAAATCAAGTAGTCGATCATTTGACGAGGTTGGAACAAAATGAGGTAACTCATTCATTTGTTCCTATCAATGAGAATTTTTCAGATGAGTATATCTTTGAGGTAAACCGAATTCAAGAAACACCTTGGTTTGCTGATTATGTGAATTATTTAGCATGTGGAACAATTCCTCGAGAAATGACATACCAAAAAAGGAATAAATTCCTTCATGATAGTCAGTATTATTTCTAGGAGGATTTATTTTTGTTTAAACAATGTGTAGATAACATAATCAGGAAATGTGTAGATGGAAGTGAAATTGATGAGCTCTTGTACCATTTCCATTCATCTCCAAGTAGGGGACACTTTGGTGGTTCTCGCACTACAGTGAACATCTTACAAGCAGGATTATTTTGGCCTATAGTGTTCAAGGATGCGTATGCATATGTGAAAAATTGTGATAGATGCCATAGGACTGGAAGCATATCAAGGAGGAACAAGATGCCATTGACAAACATTTTGGAGGTAGAATTATTTGACGTATAGGGTATCGATTTTCTAGGTTTGTTTCCTTATTCCTATGGTAATAGGTATATCCTCGTGGCCATCGACTATGTATCCAAGTGGGTTGAAGCTAAATTATACCCAACCAATGAAGCTAAGGTAGTCATGCGATTCCTACATAAGCATGTGTTTATACAGTTTGGGACTCCTAAACCTATAATTAGCGATAAAGGATCACATTTTGTAAATAAATGGCATAAGTGGTTGCTTGACAAGTATGATGTGAAACAAAATATTGTCATTGCCTATCATGCACAGTCAAATGGACAAGTTGAAGGGGTAAACCATGAGATCAAAGGAATCCTTGAGAAGGTGGTGCGACCTAATAGAAAAGATTGGTTTAGATGCTTGATGATGCTCCATAGGCCTACCAAACAAATTTTAAGACACATTTAGGAATGACTCCTTATTGGTTAGTCTTCTGAAAGGCATGTCATTTGCCACTTGAGTTGGAAAATAAAGCTCACTGGGTATTGAAACAATTAAATTTGGATATTAAGCAAGCTGGTGAGAGAAGAATGTTACAGTTTGACGAGTTGGAGGAGTTGAGGTTATTTCCATACGAGAATGCCAAGATGTGTAAAAGAAAAGATTAAGAGATGGCATGATAGTCGTATAAAACCTCGTGAAATCAAAGAAGATCAGAAAGTGTTGTTGTTTAATTCAAGACTTAGGTTATTTCTGGGAAAGCTAAAATCCCGATACAAAGGACTTTATACCATCTACAAAGTTTATCCATATGGAGCTGTTAAATTGTACGGCAGTAGTGGAGGTACGTTTCAGGCTAATGGTCAATGTCTCAAACATTATTGAGAAGGTGAAGTTGAGCGAGTTGAAAC
This sequence comes from Gossypium arboreum, assembly GCF_025698485.1. NCBI lineage: Eukaryota > Viridiplantae > Streptophyta > Magnoliopsida > Malvales > Malvaceae > Gossypium > Gossypium arboreum. Next base: position 90,892,043 of record NC_069077.1, read on the forward strand.
GTTGTTCAATCTAATAGACCCTTAAGTTTTATGCTTTTCTTTTTAATAAAAGGGCATACTTAGAAATTATCTTCTTGAATTAATACATTAAATTAAGTCTGTCTAAGGAGATTAGAACTTAAGCGGGACCGTTTGTGACCCCTCCAACCTTTCTTGGGATATTAATTTGATGTAATTTTTTGAGAAAAAATTTTCTAAGTAATCCAAAAGTTTTTAATTTTAATTTTGCAATTTTAATTTTCTTTATTTTGAATAAAAAGGGTCAATTTGGCCCAAGTACTAATTAGTTTATTTTCCTAGTTCAGTTTAATTTTTCAGTACAACATGTAACACTCCTAACTCGTATCCATCACCGGACTAAGGTTAAGAAGCATTACCAGACATATCGAAACATTTCACAATCATTTCACAAAAAAAGTCATACACCATCATATCATAGCTATTCATACACATATAGTCCTTTTAGAAGGTCAACGAGACCTTAAAAATGCTTTAGAAAGGGGGTCGGGACTAAATTGATCTTATACAAAATTTTTCGAAGCTAAATAATTTTTCTAAGTTACAAAGGTCACATGCTCGTGTGAATAGGTTGTGTGCCTCACACAGCATTAGACACGCCTGTGTGTCTAAGCCGTGGCAAAGCAAGGCATACATACTGACTTGTTCCACACGGTAGGAGACATGCCTGTGTGTCTTGGCCATGGTCAAAATTGACTTGGGTCACACGGCCGACCACACGCCCGCATGTCTAGGCCGCGCTCAAAACTGACTTCAAAATGTAGGACTACCCCAAGGGACAGATGGCCGTGTAACATGACTGTGTGTCCCACACGGCTGAGACACATGCCCGTATCTCTGCCAGTCCCGTGTGGACAAAAATAGGCCATTTGTAAAGTCAATTTGCCACCCTAATCTCAAGTATACATAACAACCAAAATAGCATCATACCAATATGTCTTATAACAACCAAAACATGCCATTTTATACTTATTTCATGTCATATTAATACCATCCAAATCATTACCCATTTTCACCACCAAAGCATACCCAATCCATATGCCAAAAATCATTACAACTTGCATAAGTTCCAATGCATAAACTCATCATCTTATCAACTATTTGATACCACAAATCTTGCCATTTCAACATTTCATAATCAAGCCATCACATAAACAATATATACATCATATAACATACTTTTCAAACACACCATTTAGACCAATTGAAAAGGCCATACATATCAACATTTACAGGCCAAATCTCATGGCTATAATTACAATTCAAAACATATCAAGATAACACTAGCCTCTGCATGCCATATACCATATATACAAATCTCAAAATGGTACCAAAATAGATGCCCGATAGTGTGATTAAGTCGTTGACGATCCCTGACTCCGAGCTAGCTTTATAACACTATAAAACAGAGAACATTTCACTCAGTAAGCTTTAAAGCTTAGTAAGTTCATGATTTAACTCATCAACTAAATATAATTCAATCAATTAACTAACACTTGATACAACTCCTCACATTACGTATCTTTACACAAGACTATATCTTACTTTCACACCACATCTTTAAACTTATAATAAGCATTCATAATGCTATTCAATCCAACTCATTTCATTATTCATTTACCAAATATTTCATCTATTTCATACTCAATATCATCAACCACATAGGTTCCATACATACCTGTACCATCACGTTCTTATCTATCACATTTATCACTTCAATGCTTGATGCATTGATTCCTTCAATCATCCTTAAACGTTCAATGAACTCGCACACTTAATGCCAATTAATTAGCCGAAGCTATAATAATATTGCACACTTAGTGGCATTACATTAAACCTAATTTATATTGGCGTCACACACATAGTGCCATTTACTCAGTCAACGCTGTTATAATCTCACACACTCAGTGCCATTTTAGTAGGCGTAGCTATTTCATTATTCGCACACTTATTGCCTCATATATTTAATCCACAATTCACATACTCACACTTCACAGTCACATTTCTATTCATTTCAACACATATAAACATTAGTTAAACCATATTTGTTATACACGAACTCACCTCAGACGTAAAAATGACGATAATAGTCGATCAATCGAGCACTTTATTTTTGCTTCGATCTAGGTCAAAATTCCTCTTTTCTTGATCTATATGTATTCAAAATTAACTTATTTAAACACCAACACATTCAATTTAATCCACAAACACATTTTTAGGTATTTTTACACTTTAGCCCCTATAATTTCACATTTATTCAATTTAGTCCCTAAGTCACAAATACACAAAATTCACATAATCCCATTAAACACAAGCTTGGCCGAATATCTATTAAGTCCCTTGGTGTCCATATATTTCATTTATTTCACATTTCAAACCCTCAATTTCTCATTTTTACAAATTAGTCCATAATAAGCAAATTCTTCAAAAATCACAATACAAAACATGTTTATTTATCACCAAGCTTTCATATTTCACCATTTAACATCACAAAATTCATTAATTCATCAATGGCATCTCATCAAATCATCAAAAATTTCATGAATTTAAGCATGGGCTAGCTAGCACACTTAACAATGATTACAAAAACGTAGAAATCATCAAAAACTGAACAAAACTCATACCTTAGTTAAGCCTTGTGTGTGCCGTAACTTCCAAAGCTTTAAAACCTATCTATTCTTTCCATTTTCATGGAAAATGGATGAAATAAATGAAATTTTGGAATTTTTTACTTAATTTACATGTAATTTACTAATTACCATTATAACCTTTATAAACACATTTAAATTTCCAGTAATATAAGCCCATTTATGTCCATCCATTAACCATGTGGACTAATAGCAACATAGAGACCCACATTTAAAAAAGATACATCAATTTAGCACTTAATAAAAAAGATGCATCGGCCTCGGGATATACAAGCTAGAGTAAGACTTGTTTGGGACATGGCGTCAGCTTGTTGTGTGTCAGTGTAAGACCTATCTGAGACATGGCATCAACACCGAAAGATGAGAGGTTGTGTAAGACATGTTTGGGACATGGCATCGGCCTCGATATATGAAAGCCAGTGTAAGACCTGTCTGGGACACGGCATCGACTTTAATGTACTAGCCAGTGTAAGACCATGTCTGGGACATGGCGTCGACATCTTATCCCATGTTTGGGGTCATTGAGTTCCTATAATATTCCAAATAGTTCAACAGATGATTCCTCAATATATCAAAATGAGAGAAGTTATGACCATGTGGTGAGTGGTACAGGTACCTACTTTAAATGTATGAGATGTGGGCTCAATATATGCTATATAAATTACATTGGATGGTGATGAGTAAGTTGTACTTATGTCTATTTATTGTATTCCTGGACAAGCTATGAAATGCTATGAGCATATTGTTGTATGATAAATAGTTAATGTTTATTTTCATGCAACTTACTAAGCTTTATACTTACCCCTTTTTCTTTCTATTTTCTTATAGTGCTGGCAAAATAGCTCGTAGATCATTGCCTATGTCAGAGAAGTTAGTCACACTATCATGTGAAGCACTTATTATAGTTAGTTCTTTTATTTTGATTATGGCATGTATAGGATCTTTTAATTTTGTTTTAGTGTCACATTGTTTTGGGGCCAAATGTGTTGGCTTACTTTAGTATTTGACTCATTTTGTATAAGGCCATGAAAATGGCCAATATTGAAAGTTGTTTTATGAATACAAAAAGGTCTTTCATGAATGTGAAATTGTTGGTATGGTTGACCATGGGAATTTCAATGTTGGATAGTAAAATGCATGAATTGGTTGCTTAATCATATGTGAAATGGGTAGAGATCTTAGTTATGGTTGCTCGATCCAGAAATGATGTCATGCTAGACTTTGGTATGATGGTTGGTATTATATTTTGTTTCAGGGTGGCAAAGGGCTTGGTAGATAGCCTTATATCGTCCACATGGGTAGACACATAGGTGTGTGTCTAGGCCGTGTGTGACGCACAGTTAGCCCCATGGGCGTGTTGTTCGACCGTGTGTTCTCTGCACCTCAAAATTGCAAGTCAGTATGCATGGTAGTAAAGTCATAGGTAGAGACACGGCCGTGTGTCTCAACCATGTGGAGGACACAGTCTCTGGCCAAGGGTCTGTGCCTTGGCCGTGTGCCCTAATTTGTTGCTGACGTTAGAAATAAAATCTTAAGGTTTTTAGACACGGGCTAAGACATGGGCGTGTCATGGCCATGTGAAGGACACGAGCGTGTATCAGGCCATGTGAAAACCCCTGTAGGTTTGAATTTAGAAGTTAATTTACACAGGCTCGAGACACAAGTGTGTCCCCTTATGCTTAGACCATGTGAACCACACGGGCCTTTGGCATGGCCAAGTCAACAGGGCCACATGGGCGTGTTGCCCTTCCACACAAGCGTGTGCCCTGTTCCAAGTGACATTTTCCAAAGTTTTCATAAGCGAATGAATTAATCCCAAACCGTTTCCAAAGTATGATTTGGGCCTCGTGGGCCCATATTAGGAATCAACAGACTATGAAAGGAAAGTTTTAATTTGTCCTAGTTTTTACATTTAGAAAAGATTGAATGCATGCGTTTAAGTCAGGTAATACCTCGTGCCCAGGTCCAATCTCAGACTCAGGTAAGGGTGATACATTTAGTGGTATCAGAGCTATGGTTTAGTGAATATAGGACTAACATAGCATGATTGCGAGTCTAGCTATACATGCCATAATTGTTTATAGATAGTGTGGTGACTCCTGGTGCAATAAATTGTGTTTTTATATATAGTAAATGGATCTTGATGTGGCTATGGCGAATGACATGGAAAGTAATGCGTCGGCTCTCGCTGAAGGGACCGTGCCAGTTGATAGTGGGCCTGTGATAATGAGTCAAGGCGAGGGGCTAGAGAAGCTTACCCTATCTGATGGATACTTGGTACTCGGAGTTTATTCTTGTGAATCCGAATACTCCACCTCCCCCACCTCCCCTAATTCCTCAACCTATTCATATAGCTCCTCAAGGAGCAGAAATGGCTAGAAGAGAGAAACCTCCAGTAGATAGAATTCGTAAGCATGGGGCTCAGGAATTTCGAGCAAATATTGATGATGATCTAGAGAGGGCCGAGTTTTGATTGGAAAATACCATTAGGGTATTTGACGAATTATCGTGCACGCCAGAGGAATGTATGAAGTGTATAGTGTCACTCCTACGAGATTCGGCCTATCAATGGTGGAATACCCTTGTGTTAGTGGTACCGAGAGAGAGAGAGAGTAACTTGGGATTTCTTTCAGGAGGAGTTCCGTAAAAAGTACATTAGTAAAAGGTTCATAGATTAAAAGAGGAAAGAATTCTTTGAGCTAAAGCAAAGCTGTATGACGGTGACTGAGTACGAGCGTGAGTTTGTAAGGCTCAGCAAATAACCGCGAGAATGCGTATCTATAGAAGCCATTATGCGCAAGAGGTTTGAAGATGGTCTGAATAAAGACATCTGTTTATTAGTTGGTATTTGAGAGTTGAGGAAGTTTGTGGTACTTGTCGAGAGAGCTTGTAAGGCGGAAGAATTGGCCAAAGAGAAGAGAAAAGTTGACATTGAGTCTCCTGAATCAAAAAAAGATAGATGGGAAAATCATATCAAACTTCATCCAAGAGATCGAGAAAGTTTCCTACTCGATCAAACGTGTCAGTGGGGTTCTCGAGCAAGAGTAAGAATAAGCAGTACGTGGTAACAAAAGCCAAAACCACTTCTATCGCAAGTGTTGGTACTGCTTGCCCAAAAGACTAGAATGTTCAGAGTGCAGCAGACGTCATTTCAGTAAGTGCTGAGGTAATGAAAAAGGCTGCTTTAAATATAGGTCATTGGACCATTTTATTCGTAGCTGTCCCAAGATGGTTGAGAAAGATAAGGATCAAAGTATGAGATCGGGTAATACTCCCTCAAAGGGTAGACCACATAAGAACCTGGGAAGTGGGGCTAGCAGTAGAGGTGCACCTAAAGATTCTGTTGTGAGGTCCAAGGGCAGAGCATCTGCAAGGACTTATGCTATACATGCCAGTGAAGATGCAGAGTTCCCTGATGTGATTATGGATGCCTTTTCTATCCATGATATATCTATTGTTGCTTTGATTAACCCAAGGTCTACCCATTCTTATATTTGTATGGAATTGATACTCCGTATGAACATGCTAGTTGACTCTACTGAATTTGTGGTAAAAGTGTCCAACCCGTTAGGCAAACATGTGTTAGTTGACTAAGTATGTAGAAATTGCCTTTTGACAATTAGAGGTCATTGTTTTCCGGCTAACTTTATGTTATTACCGTTTAAGAATTTGATGTAATCCTTGGGATGGATTGGTTAACTTCTCATGGTGTTGTGGTAGACTGTGGGAGAAAAGTTATTAAGTTGAAGTGTGAAAGCGGGGATGTTCTTCGGGTTGAATCAGGTAGAACAGATAACTTACCTGTGGTGATATCGTACATGTCGGCAGTAAGATATTTGAGAAAAAGGATATGAAGCTTATCTCACTTTTGTATTAAATACTCAAGCATTTGAATTGAAGATCGAGTCAGTACCAGTGGTATGTGAGTTCTCAGATGTGTTTCCGGAGGAATTACCCGGATTGCCTCCAGTGAGGGAAGTTGAATTCGGGATTGAGTTAGTTCCCGGTACTGCACCCATCTCGATTGCTCCATATAGGATGGCTCCAATGGAGTTAAAAGAATTAAAAGTCCAGTTACAAGAGTTAATGGATAAAGGTTTTGCGAGACTGAGCTATCCTCTGTGGGTTGCTTTGGTACTCTTTGTGAAAAAGGAAGACGGGTCGATGAGGTTATGTATAGATTACAGACAACTCAACAAAGTGACAGTGAAGAAAAAGTACCCCTTTCCAAGGATCGACTATTTGTTTGACCAATTGAAAGGAGTCACCGTGTTTTCCAAGATAGACTTAAGGTACAGTTATTACCAACTCAGAGTAAAGGAGCAAGATGTACCGAAAACCGCATTTAGGACAAGGTATGGGCACTATGAGTTCCTTGTCATGCCCTTCGGTTTAAAAAATGCCCCTACGGTATTTATGGACTTGATGAATTGCATTTTTCGGCTGTATTTGGATAAGCTTGTGGAGGTTTTTATCGATGATATATTGATTTATTCTCGAGATACGAGTGAAGACGCAGAACACTTGAGAACTATTTTGCAAACTTTTAGGGATAAGCAACTGTATGAAAAGTTTAGTAAAAGTGAGTTTTAGCTCCGAGAGGTCAGATTCGTAGGACACATTATGTCAGGTGATGGAATTAGAGTTGACCCGAGCAAGATCTAGGCTATCGTTGAGTGGAAACTGTCAAAGAATGTGTCAGAGGTTCAAAGCTTTCTGGGTTTGGCTAGGTATTACAGAAGATTTGTAAATGGGATCTCAATGATAGCTACTCTGAAAAGATGTCAAGTTTGAATGGACAGAGAAATGCTAGCATAGTTTCGAGAAACTAAAGACTTTGTTAACTGAAGCCCCAGTTTTAGTGCAACCAGAACTGGGAAAAGAGTTTGTGGTATATAGTGACGCCTCCTTGAATGGATTGGGGTGCGTACTCATGCAAAAAGGTAAGGTCATAACTTACGCTTCGAGAAAACTGAAGCCACATAAGAAAAACTACCTGACGCACGATTTAGAGTTGGCTGCTATTGTGTTCGCGTTGAAAATTTGGAGACACAATTTGTATGGCGAGAGATGCTGAGTATTTACTGACCATAAGAGTTTAAAGTATTTGATGACTCAAAATGAGCTGAATCTACGGAAACGAAGATGGTTGGACTTGATAAAGGATTAAGAGTTGGTGATTGACTACCACCCCGGAAAGGCAAACGTAGTCGCCAATGCATTAAGTAAGAAATAATTATTCGCCTTGAGGGCTATGAATACTGAATTGACCGTGACTAATAATGGTTCAATTCTAGCTAAGATGAGAGCTAAACCTATGTTTTTTCAAGAGATTTGTGAGGCTCAGAAAGGTGACAAGGATTTGCAAGCTAAGATGGCCCAGTGCGAGACAGGAAATGGATCATAATTTCGTATTGGTACCAACGGTTGTATGATGTACCGAGATAGGATTTGTGTGCCTAAGGACAATGAGCCTATTCAGAAGATTCTACGAGAAGCACATAGTGGTTGCTTGTCTATCCATCCGGGTAGTGTGAAAATGTATAACGACTTGAAGAAAATGTACTGATGGTCGGGAATAAAAAGAGACATTTCGGAATTTGTTTCCAAGTGTCTAATTTGTCAACAAGTTGAAGCCGAACAACAAGTAGCTTTGGGTTTACTTCAACCTGTGATGGTTCCCGAGTGGAAATGAGACCTTGTAACCATGGATTTTATGTCAGGGTTGCCTTTGACGCCAAGGAAAAAGGATTCTGTTTTGGTCATTGTTGATAGATTAAAAAAGTAGGCACATTTTATACCAGTGCATACTGACTATTCCCTAGAGAAATTAGCTAAATTGTATGTTTTCGAGATCGTGAGACTCTATGGAGTACCTTTGTCGATTATTTCGGATAGATTTCGGAGGTTTATCTCGCGGTTTTGGAAGAAGTTGCAAGAGGCATTGGGAACAAAACTGAATTTTAGTACGACATTTCACCAACAAACCGACAGTCAGTCGAAAAGAGTGATTCAGGTCTTAGAAGACATGATGCGGTGTTGTGTTCTCGAGTTTCAAGGCAGTTGGGAAAAGTACTTATCATTGGTAGGGTTTACTTACAACAATAGCTATCAGTCAAGTCTAAAAATGGTGTCTTATGAGGCTTTATATGGATGCAAGTGTCGAGCGCCTTTATATTGGACCAAACTTAAAGAAAATCAGACTCACGGGTTTGACTTAGTCAAAGAAACCGAAGAGAAAGTTAAGGTGATTTGCAACTATTTGAAGGCCACTACGGATAGACAGAAATCCTACACTGATTTGAAATGAAAAGAGATTGAGTTTCAAGTTGGTGAGAGGGTGTTTCTGAAAGTGTCCCCGTAGAGGAAAGTCCTCAAATTCGGTAAAAGAGGCAAGTTGAGTACTCGTTTCATAGGACCTTATGAGATAACCGAGAGAGTAGGGCCTGTTGCCTACCGATTGGCTTTGCCCTTAGAGTTGGAAAAGATTCACGACGTGTTTCATTTATCCATGTTATGTTGATATAGATCGGATCCTTCGCATGTGATTGTGCCAACTGAGGTTGAGATTTAGCCGGATATGACTTATGCTAAAGAGCCGGTTAAGATTTTGGCTCGGGAGGTTAATTAATTGAGGAATAGGAGTGTAGCACTCATGAAAGTTTTGTGGCATAGACATGGAGTCAAGGAAGCCACGTAGGAACCCGAAGAGACCATGAGAGACCAATACCCGAATCTATTCACCGGTAAGATTTTCGGGGACAAAAATCCCTAAGGGGGAAATTATAATAGCCCAATTTTAGGCCTAGTCAGAACAGTGGTTTCAAGACCACAAATATGAAGTTAGGGAAATCATTTTATTATTATTTTGGTGTTATATCATGATTATATTAGTGCATGAAAAATTCGGTGAATTAATTTTAACGTCTGTGAACCTAATTGTGAAGAGGGACTAAATCGCATAAAGGGAAAAATTTGCAATTTGCTAGCCAAAGGCGTTAAATAGATAGAGAGCCATAATTCTAGGCCTTTAAAGTGCAATTAAACCCCCTTAAAGAGGCATGGCTGGCCATAGGGACAAGAAAATCAATGGGTCAAATGGTTAGGTAAATTGATGACCTATTGTATGATAAAATAATACCCTGAGAGACTAGCCTTCATCTTTTTCATTTTTCCTTTCTCCTTCACCAAAATTTTTAGCCACTCTAAGGGTTTTGGAAGCTTGAACTTTCATCCATTCATCTCTCTCTCAAGTAAGTGATTTAGATGCCTATTTTTGACAATTTTGGTACTTTTAGAACCCTTATGGCATGAGCTAGCTAATAGGGGGACCATTTTGCAAAATGGTTGATAGTATAGGGATTTTCCATGAAAGAATTTATGATGTTTACTGAGTTTTTATGGAAGAAAATGAATCTTAATTGTGTAGTAAACAACTTTTGTGAAAGAACTTCTCATGAAAACCTTAATAGGACCATTTTGTAAAGTTTACAAAAATAGAGAGTAATGTTGTGTAATAATGGGAATTCTGGGTCACTATAAGAGTAAAAAGGATTTGGCTAGGCTTAATACTTGAAGAAATTTGATAAAAATCGATTTTCGAGCCTAGGGGTATTTTGTGAAAGTCTAAGAGCAAAATGGTCATAATGTCAAAAATGTGAACTTATGATTGCTTAAATTTATTTAGAGATTAAATGAGTGAATTTTTATTATTTTAGATCAAGAAACATGAAAACCAGACTTGGATCAGGGGGAAAGCCAAGCATGTAGAGTAAATCGTCTAGTCACCTACATTTTGTAATCCGAGGTAAGTTGTATGTTAATAACACAACTATGTTGCTATGATGTATGATTGAATTGACACTGCATAAATTGTTTGATTGTGATTATGAGAATGCATGTAAAGAAATTAATGTAGTAAAGACCTCCGGTTGAACATTTGGAATAGACTTGGATATTCGTACCATGACATTGGGTGGTATGTGAGCCAACGTAAGACATGTCTGGGACATGCATCGGCATTGAGATGAGAGCTAGTGTAAGACATGTTTGGGACATGCATTAGCCTCGGGATATACAAGATAGTGTAAGACCTATCTGGGACATGGCGTCAGCTTGTTATGTGTCAGTGTAAGACCTATCTGGGACATGGCATCGACATTGATAAATGAGAGCTAGTGTAAGACTTGTCTGGGACATGGCATCGACCTCGATATATGAAAGCTAGTGTAAGACCTGTCTGGGACACGGCATCGACTTTAATGTACTAGCCAGTGTAAGACCATGCCTGGGACATGGCGTCGGCATCTTATCCCATGTTTGGGGTCATTGAGTTTCCTGTAATATTCCAAATAGTTTAACAGATGATTCCTCAATATATCAAAATGAGAGAAGTTGTACTTAGGTCTATTTATTGTATTCCTGGACAAGCTATGAAATGTTATGAGCATATTGTTGTATGATAAATCGTTGATGTTTATTTTCATGCAACTTACTAAGCTTTATGCTTACCCCTTTTCCTTTCCATTTTCTTATAGTGCTGGCAAAGTAGCTCGTAGATCATTGCCTACGTCGGAGAAGTTAGTCACACTATCATTTGAAGCACTTATTATAGTTAGTTCTTTTATTTTGATTATGGCATGTATAGGATCTTTTAATTTTGTTTTAGTGTCACATTTTTTTGGGGCCAAATGTGTTGGCTTACTTTAGTATTTGACTCATTTTGTATAAGGCCATGAAAATGACCAATATTGAAAGTTATTTTATGAATACAAAAAGGTCTTTCATGAATGAGAAATTGTTGGTATGGTTGACCATGGGAATTTCAATGTTGGATAGTAAAATGCATGAATTGGTTGCTTAATCATATGTGAAATGGGTAGAGATCTTAGTTATGGTTGTTCGATCCAGAAATGATGTCATGCTAGACTTTGGTATGATGGTTGGTATTATATTTTGTTTCAGGGTGGCAAAGGGCTTGGTAGATAGCCTTATATCGTCCACACGGTTAGACACACAGGCGTGTGTCTAGGCTGTGTGTGACGTACGGTTAGCCTCATGGGCGTGTTGTTCGACCATGTGTTCCTGTACCTCAAATTTTACAAGTCAGTATGCATGGTAGTAAATACACGGGAAAAGACACGGCCGTGTGTCTCAGCCGTGTAGAGGACACAGTCTCTTGCCACGGGCGTTTGGCTTGGCTGTGTGCCCTAATTTGTTGTTGACGTCAGAAGCAGAATGTTAAGGTTTTTAGACACGGGCGTGTCATGGCCGTGTGAAAATCCCTGTAGGTTCGAATTTATAATTTAATTCACACGGGCTCGGGACACGGGCGTGTCCTTTGGTATGGCCAGGTCAATAAGGCCACACGAGCGTGTTGCCCTTCCACATGGGCGTGTGCCCTATTCCAAGTGACATTTTCCAAATTTTTCATAAACGACCGAATTAATCCTAGACCGTTTCCAAAGTATAATTTGGGCCTCGTAAGCCCATATTAGGAATCAACAGACTATGATAGGAAAGTTTTAATTTAACCTAGTTTTTACATTTTAGAAAAGATTGAATGCATGCGTTTAAGCCAGGTAATGCCTTGTGCCCAGCTCCGGTGTCGGACTCGGGTAAGGGGTGTTAGAGCTTTTCCCTTCCCTCTTTACCTTGTCATCCAAGCATCTTTGTGTAGTTAAAGTTTTGCTATAAGTTTACCTTAATTTACCACTATATAAACCCATTTTATACCATCATATTCCTCACACCATTTGAAGCAATTAGCTTCAAACCCTAGCCACCTATTTCTTTCTTCTTGTCGTTAGCCTCAAATCCCAAAGGATCTCCCCAAAATCTCCCTTCCTGTTGTAAAACTATCCTATTGCCATCGAAATCTTCTTGTCAGAGTAACGTTTTCGTCTTCGCAATCCCCACGCTACCACACTCTTGTCGCTGTTGCAATTCCATCACCGCCATAACCTTCAGCCACCACACATTGTCAATTTTTTTTTCCTTTTGCCTATCTTTTAGGAAAATACCATGTCTCGCAAAAGAACTAGATCTTCCAGTACTTCTACCGAGAATCCAATTGTGATTCAAGATGAGGAAGCAAGGGAAATATTTGATTCTATCTTTAAGATTCAACCCATGATGCCGAAAAAAGGTTTTAATTTGAAGAGCAGTGGAAAGATGATTATGCCATTGTCACTTCAGAAGACAATTAATACTTTAAATTGGAAGCAATTCTGTGATGCACAATCAACCCTGGATAAAGATTTAGTGCTAGAGTTTTATGCCAACTTGACCACACCAAACACTATTAAAGTTCTTGTTCGTAAAAAGAAGGTACCACTTACTTCTAAATCTATTAATGATTTTTTTAACATACATGATATTGAAGAGGATGAGTAATCTGCCATGATGACAAATATCGATTGGGATTTTCTTGAATACGTTCTTAATGTGGTTACAAATTCGGGATCCCAGTGGATTATAAGAAAGTATGATAATCATTCTTGTTGAAGGGAATATTTAAATCTAGTGGCTAAGGTATGGTTATACTTTATTCAAATGAGTCATCAACTAAGTCTGAACCAGAAGCTGATTCAACAAATAAAAAGGGGGAAATTTCTTTTTCTTAGCATTTATTTATTTTTAGGCATTTATATTTCTTCCATAGTTAATATTTTGCTTTTACATAATGAATAAGATATTGCAAGCATGAATAAAATAAGCTCAATGCCTCTTCATTAGCTAAAAGTGAAGTGATGTGGTAATGGGAATGAACATGTCTAGGATGGATTGTTGAGAAAGACTTGGTACTTAAGCAGCCTTCATGTGTAACAACTCGTTTTTAGTCAAATTGAAACAATGGTTTTGGAACCACAAAAATGAGGTCAAAATATTAATTTTTTTTATTATTCTAATGTTTACAGCATGATTGAATGATTGTGTGAAAGTTTCGTTTAGAAATTTTATCATTTGAGTGCTTAATTTGATAAAAAAGACTAAATCACGTAAAGTGTAAAACTTGAGTTCTAGTAGCTAAAGGTATCAAATAGCTATAGAACCTTAAAGTAAAGATACTTAAGAATTAAATAGCCCATTAATATGTTAGTGGCTAATAACGGTTTGGCATAATTGAAATTTTCAATTAATTTTAAGGTTAATTTTGGTATTTGGTAATTAAAGGTTAATTAAATTAAACAAAACAAAAATTTATCACATTAGCATCATCCTTAGCTGAATTTTACCAGCATTGAAGCCATTATTAGGGCTTTTCGATCAGCCAAGCTTCCATTGTCTATTAAGGTACGATTTTTGTCTCGTTTTTAATGATTTCTATATTTTTGAGATTGTTGCAACTAGGTCAGCTAGCCTAGAGACTATTTTGCAAAATTGTTAAAGCTTTTGGATGTATCCATTGATGAATAAGCATGTGTTTTGAAGTTTCTTGATAGATTATGAATGTTTGTTGATAAATATACAAGTTTTGTTAAGTGATTTTAGTGAAAATGCAAATAATTTAGTGTTTAAAATGTGAAATAAGTGAAAAATATGGGCTGTTAGGGACCTAATTGAAATTTGGCTAGCATGGGTTGTGGTTGAATTTCATGATTTTGTGATTTTGTGAAATAAGGACTAAATTGGATAGAGAGATGATTAAATAAGTTGATTTTGATATTACATAGATCAAGAAAAATGAAATTCGAATCTAGAAAGGGGAAAAACAAAGTACTCGAAAAACTTCTAATTCGAGCGAGCTTTTGAATCACTATAAAACACGAAAAAGTAAGCAAAGTAAGCTATTAAGCTTAGTAAGTTCCTATAACATAAAACTCAACTTACCATTTAATCACAATTTAATTAAATAAACATAGCAAAATGCAACTCAATTTGATCCAAAAGCCTAATACATATTCAATCACACAGTTAGACATGAATTCACAAATCTCATAGATCCAATTCTCATATAATTCATGTACATACCTGTACCGTTACATATCAATCTCTTACTCTTTCATATCATCACTATGCCCGTTGAACCATTTGGAATAATATCAAATACTCAGGAATCTCGCATACTAAGTGCCAATACATGGTCAAAACCATCTCTCTCTCATATCTCATATAAGTGCTCACTCTCGAGCTATCACTGGGTCTACTCACATAAGCTGACGGTCAAGACATAGCTACACGGTGCTACTCACACAAGCTGATGAGTAACCACAACACATGTCAAAAAAATCAGCCACCGGTAGAACATACATGACCAGCACCCCTAATCTGATAACCTTACGGTACTGTACCAATGCCATATCCTAGATATGGTCTTACATGTAATCCCGTATCGATGTCAATAGTCCAGCTATGGTCTTACACAAAATCTCATATCAATGCCATATGCCAGATATGGTCTTATCGAAGTCTCATACTAATGCCATATCCCAGATATGGTCTTACATGTAATCTCAGTAACCCTAATGTCATGACATTTGTATCTTATCTATTCCTAAGGTTCAATCGGGATTTCACGCTTGTCGAACTTTGTTGAATACGTCCAAGGGTTAATCACAATTCATGCAATAATAAAACATTTAAAACATAATTAAAACAATGCACTATTTGCATACGAACTTACCTCAACATAAAAATGGCAAAAAGGACCTAACCGTCAAATATTTATTTTTACCCCGTTCTAGGTTCGAACCTTGTTTTTCTTGATCTATATTATCACATTCAACTTATTTAATCATTAAACTATTCAAATCAGCCCAAAATCACATTATGGCAAAATTTACATTTTTGCCCCTAAAGTTTCACATTTTTACATTTTAGTCCCTAAGCTTGTAAAATGATTTTCATCAACTTTCTTCATCACCCAAGCCTGGCTGAATCTTTATTGTACTCATACCAGCCCACATTTTTTCCATTAAATCACACTTTTACTACTTATTTTATAACTTTTACAAATAGGTCCTTTTGGTCATTTTCATCGAAAATCGCTTAGTAAAAGTCGTTTATCAAACATCAAACTTGTATAATCTACACTTAAACATAAAAATACATAAATATCCATCATGGGTACAAATTTAAACTTTCATTATGTCAATAGATCTTGTTATGAGGATTTCAAAAACATAAAAATCATTAAAAATGGGGCTAAAATGGACTTACAATCGAGCTTGGAAGCTTGAAAAACCCTACCTATAGTTTCTCCTTGTAAAATTTGGCCACGAGAGGAAGATGGACAAAAATTGGCTTTTAATTTGGCTTTTTAATTCATTTAATTACCAAATTACCAAAATACCCTAAATAAAAAACTTTAGAAACATACCTAACCATGTCCATTTTTGTCCAACAACTTAACCAATGGTCTAATTACCATTTAAGGACCTCCAATTTAAAATTTCATAACAATTAGACACCTCTAGCTTAGAGAACTCAAGTTTTGCACTTTTTATAATTTAGTCCTTTTGACTAAATTGAGTGTGTGACAGCCCAAAATTGACCCTAGTCGGAAGGTGGTCTCGGGACCACAAAACTGAGGCATAAAAATAATTAAAAATTTATTTTGATGCCTATAATATGTGTGTGCTCATGTATGACATTTTATGATGATTGATTTAGTGTTATAAGGGTGAATTCCACAAGAAAGGACTTAGTAATGAACTTTGAAAGTATGATAGGAAATGTGTGATGACTAATTAAAGCATGCATGCAAAATAATGGACTTGCATGTCAAATTCCCCTTTATAGGTGGTGGCCGCCATGACAAGGGAGGATGGGCTAAACATGTCATGAAACATGTTTTGTTGGTGCATTAGGGTGAAATAATAAACAAAGGTGTATGGGTGATAAAAAATGAAAAAAAAATGTGTGTGAGTGTGGTAATCCCCCATTGCCGTGAGTTGTAGAGAAGGAAAGAAAAAATTTTGTTCATCCTTTCTTTGAGCCAAAACTAAGGAAGAAGGAGGATTTTTGCTTCATGCTTGGTTTGGAAGAGATCTAGAAGGAGATTTGGCTAAGTTTGCATCAAGATTAAGGTATGTATGAGGTTGTGTTAGGAGTTTCATGCATGTTTTGGTTGCTAACTTGATGTGCATGTTAGCCATGGCTCAAATCTTTGTTAAGCCACGAAATGGTATTTGGCCAAAGTTATTATGGTGATAAAGCCATTGCATGCTAAGTGTGAAGCTTGATGATGATGCATGCAATGATGGATTGTCTACTCTTGAGTAAGATTTTGATCTTTCTTTTGTTTTATCATGATTGAAGTTGAAAAGGAGCATGATTGTCATATTCGCCATGATGCATTCATGAGCATGGTTCATGCTTCTTGCATGTTAGTTAAAATTTGTGTTTTGGATGGCTATGGACACCTTGAAATTCGGCCATGCTCATATATGTATATATATGTTTGCACATGATGTTTTGGTTATGAAGGAAGTGATGAATAAGTTTGTTTAAAGAAGAAGATGTTGAAGAATAATTGTGAAATTGTAAGCACATTCGGCCTAGCACACATATGAGTGCTTGATGCTATATTGTAAGTTTTGAGCTACAATATGCAAAGCATTAACTAGTAAAATGCATGCTGTTTTTGTGTGGTATTAAGTGCATAATGGGCCTCAACATGGACAAGTATATTCGGCCTTGGGTAGCCTATTGAAGGCCTTAGCTTTTCCTTGATGCTCGAATAAATTGTATTGAATTGCTTGATGTAGTATAAAATGTGCATGACCATTGTGTATTCAAGCTAAAGGGTGGCCATATGACCATTTAAATTCCTTGTCATATTCGGCCATAAGCTAGCACAATGAGGTTTTGATAAATTGAATTTGTTTGAATTAGCTCAAGAGCTAAGAGGGCCACAATTGGACAAGGGGAAGGAAAAAGTAATCGAATAGCCGTAAAAGCCGTTCGACAACATCCGAGGTAAGTCCTCAAGAAGTGACCTTACTTGAATTATGTGGAATGAAATATGGATGTATTGATTATTGATTTATGTGTATGAGTATTCGAATGATACCGGGCTAAGTCCCAAGGCGATTATGTTAGTGATTATAATTGTGTTTGAGCCTTAGTAACGAAAATAAATATGTATGTCCAATGATTATTGATGTATGTGTGCATGAGAAATTGAATGATATCCGGGCTAAGCCCCGAAGACAATTATGCTGGAAATTATAACCGGGTTAAGACCCGAAGGCAATTGTGCTAGTGGCTACATCCGGGCTAAGACCCGAAGGCATTCGTGCGAGTCATTCTATCCGGGCTAAGACCCGAAGGCATTTGTGCAAATCGTGATATCCGGGTTAAGTCCCGTAGGCCTTGGTGCGGGTTACCATAACCGGCTATGTCCCAAGGCGATTGATCGAGTAGCGACATCCGGTTAAACTCGAAGGTATGTGATTTGAAAATTATAAGCTTGCTGGAAAATTTCAGCTAATGCACTTGTGAAATTTCCCAATGACAAGGTAAGTGCGGTGTGTGCTTTGCGCGCTAGGAGTAAGAGCGTGTGAATATCCGCTCCTATGATGGAACGAGTTATCGGCCTTAATGAAGCCGTTATTTGTGTATGAACATAAGAGTTGGGATGGTGAAGTAAGTATGATTATGTGAATGTGCATTAATGAAATGATGCATTTAACTATGTGAATGTATTGCTGTAATTAGAATTGACTATATTCCTTGAGACTTACTAAGCATAAAAATGCTTACTCCGCTGCTTTGGCTCTCAGTTTTCTAGATTTCGCTCGACAGCAATCGGATTCGGGATCGTTGAAGTCGAAGTCATCCACACTATTAAGCCCCCATTTTGGTATAAATTCTTGGTTGAACTTGAAATGGCATGTATAGGACTACCCCATGTTGGTTAAATATGTTGTGATGTATATATGTACGGCCATGCGAAAATGGCTCGAAAAAGGACGCATGAACTTAGACTAATTGTGGTTTGTATGTATATATTTGGTGTCATGATGTGGCTATGGCTTGGAAATGGGAATGTTGGTCATATGATCAGCCATTGGCATGGTTAAAATGATCATATATGAAGCTAGGTATGGCAAGACTAGTTGGTTCATGGAGACTACCAAATAGGTAAGACCTACCTTAAAAACAGATGCTGCCAGCTGCAGTGACGTGAATGTGAAAAATCACCAAAATTCGTAGGAATGGAATTAAATAGTGAATAAGCTATGTAAATGAACCTTGATGAGTCTATTTTCATATGGAAGAAACGAAATGGTCATAGGAGTTACATGTTAAAAGATATTAAAGCTATTGTGAGACAGGGCCAGAATGGTTTCTGGGCTCCCTGTCGAAACTTTAAAAATTTACTATAAATTATCCAAAAAGAATTAGGAGACATACCTTATATTTACAGATTCCATTTTGATTCTAGTTTCATTAGAAACAAACGGCACCAGCATTAAAGCCCTGTACAGAGAGATATTCAAGTTATACCACGTAAAGGTCAGAGCAGTCGATCCCTGTAACATGGGTGACTTTAACTAATAAACTGTACCAATTGGGCCGACCAAAAATTCTAGAAATAAATCCATGGATGGATATATGAGTCTAAATTCAGGGAAAATTTACGAAACCAGTTTCCGAGTTTTGAAACTCGAGATATGATTTTTAAGGTGACAGTGACGCAGTTTTCCAGCCTGACTGGAAATGTCAAATGGATGGGCAAAACAAGTGAACTTGGCTTGTTAACCCCTCGTGTCCGACACCGGCGATGGTCTCGGGTTCGGGGTGTTACAATTTTATTGGTATCAGAGCCACGGTTTAGTCGATTCTAGGACTACCGTGAGGTGTTTGGGGTCTAGCTATACATGCCATTAAATGATGAATCGATAGTGTGGTGATTTCTGATAATTTGACTTTGAGTTTGTTTATAGCAATGGATCCGATCCCAACCGAGCAATAGCTGATGTTGTGGAGAGTGTGGCGCTGCTCCGTACAAGGGACAGCGCCGGACTCTCAACCTATGGCCAGCAATCCGAATGATGAGGCTAGGCAAGCCTTTTATAGTGTGATGAGCGAATGGTTTAATCAATACATTCGAACTAACACGGCTGTCCCACAACCTCCATTCCCGACAAATGCAACCCCAAGACCTACAATACCTCCGAGAATCGACCAAATAAGGTCAAGTAAGCCCCTGTCGATAGGATTCAAAACATGGGGCCACTGAATTTAAAGCTACGGATGATGATGATGCCGAACGAGCTGAATTTTGGTTGGACAACACTATCCGGTGCTCGATGAGCTATCTTGTACACCGATGAGTGCTTAAAGTGTACCATCTCCTTGCTACGTGATTCCACCTACTATTGGTGGAGTACTCGACTTCGTGGTACCTAGAGAGCAAGTGACTTGGGAATTCTTTCAAACCAAGTTCAAAAAAAAAAAGTATATCGATCGAGATTCATCGACCAAAAGCGAAGGAATTTCTTGATCTTAAGCAAGGTTCTATGTCGGTTACCGACTATGAACGAAAATTTGTGAGGCTTAGCCGATACACGCGAGATTGCATTTCGTCCGGGCTATTATGTGTAAACGCCGAGGATGGGCTGAATGATGATATAAGGATGTTCGTTGGCATTCTCGAAATCGAGAGATCGTAGTACTTGTTGAGCGAGCTTGTAAAGTCGAATGACTTAGAAAGGAGAAACAAAAAGCGATGTGGGAACCGGAGAATTCGAAGAGGTCCTCGGAAAGTCTCTTCAACAGCAATCAAGAGATTTCGAGATGATGTGAACCGGTCTAGAGGCGCTTTGGGCTTTTCTAGACGAGGACGCGATCGACCCCTGTGACCACACGAGTCACTTCGATCGCCGATGGTGGAAATGATCGCCGAGAGAGGCGGAGTGTCAACATTGTGGCAAATGGCATTCGGGAGCTGTTGGTTTCGTGATCGCTCTGCTATAAGTGTGGATCGGCCGACCACTTTAGGAAAGATTGCCCGAGGATGCTTGAATGAATGTGAGTCGAGTGGAAACTCGGGTGCTACCATTGCCGAGGTAGGCCACCTAGAAATATGGGCAATCTCGATGGCGGTCGAGAGGATCTAGAGATGCTACCATCGATCTGAGGCTCGTGCTCCTGCGAGGACTTATGCCATCTGCGCGCCGAGGATCTGCCTCTCCGGATGTCATTACGGTGCTTTCACTCTTTTCAATACTAATGTGATTGCTTTGATTGACCTGGTTCTACTCAATCTTATATATGTGAAACCTTAGCATCCAAAAAGACTTTGCCTATTGAGTCTACTAAGTTTGTAATTCGTGTCAAACCCTTGGGTCATTACGTGCTTGTCAACAAAGTGTGCAAGAAAAGTCCCCTAGTGTTCGAGGTTCTTATTTCCGCGGACTTGATGCTTTTGCCGTTCAATGAATTGACGTTATTCTTGGTTTGGATGGGTTGACCATGCACGATGCGGTCGTAAATTGCAAAAGCAAGACTATCGATTTGAGGTGCGCGAATAACGAGATAATTCGGGTTAAGTCTACGGACTTAAAGGGTTTAAGCCAACCGTAATATCGCAATGTTGGCCCGAAAATATGTAAGAAAAGAGTGCGAAGCGTACCTTGCGTCGTGCTTTCGATGACAAGGAATCGAAAAGAAACCCGAATCGTGCTGCGTGGTTTGTGAATACCGGATGTTTTCCAAGAATTGCGGGTTTACCACTGTTCGGAAATAGAATTTGGCATCGAATTGGTACCTGGTACCACTCCAATTTCGATAGCTCCGTATCGTATGGCACCAACGGAATTAAAGGAGTTGGAAGCTCAGTTGCAGGAATTGGTGGATAGAGGTTTTGCTCGCCCGAGTTTTTTGCCTTGGGGTGCGCCAGTGTTGTTCGTGAAAAAGAAGGATGGAACCATGCGGCTGTGCATCGATTATCGTCAGCTTAATAAGGTGACAATAAAGAACAAATATCCGTTGCCACGTATCGATGACTTGTTCGATCA
Source organism: Gossypium arboreum (assembly GCF_025698485.1). NCBI lineage: Eukaryota > Viridiplantae > Streptophyta > Magnoliopsida > Malvales > Malvaceae > Gossypium > Gossypium arboreum. The sequence continues at coordinate 90,913,680 of NC_069077.1, forward strand.
ACTAAAGGGAGCCTCAGTGTTCTCGAAAATAGATTTGAGATCAGGCTATTATCAATTGCGAATCCGAGATTCGGACATACCCAAGACTGCCTTCAGAACGAGATATGGTCACTATGAGTTCCTAGTGATGCCGTTTGGGCTCACTAATGCCCCTGCGATATTTATGGATTTAATGAATCGGATCTTTAGACCATATTTGGATCGATTCGTAGTCGTGTTCATTGATGACATCTTGGTCTATTCAAGAAATGAGACCGAACATGCTTTGAACACCTGCGGTTAGTCTTGCAAATTTTACGGGATAAGCAATTATATGCTAAGTTCAGCAAGTGTGAGTTCGGTTAGAGAGGTTAGCTTCTTGGGTCATGTGGTATCTGCATCGGTATTCGAGTCGACCGAATAAAATTTCAGCCATACTTAATTGGAAGCCTCAGAAATATTACTGAGGTTCGAGCTTTTGGGGCTTGCTTAGGTTATTACCGACGATTTGTAAAAGGCTTCTCAACGATAGCCACGCCGATGACGGCTTACTCCAAAAGGATGTTAAGTTCGAATGGACGGAGAAATGCCAAAAAAGTTTCGATCAACTGAAAACTTATTTGACTGAAGCCCCAATTCTAGTGCAACCCGAGTCCGACAAAGAGTTTGTCATCTATAGCGACGCCTCTCTACTTGGGTTAGGTTGCGTATTAATGCAAGAAGGTCGAGTTGTGGCCTATCGTCGAGGCAATTAAAGTCACATGAGAAAAATTATCCGACTCATGATCTCGAATTGGCCGCCATCGTATTCGCCTTAAAGATTTGGCGACATTACTTATTTGGTGAAAGGTGCCATGTATACTCGGATCACAAAAGTCTCAAATATTTGATGATCCAAAGAGACTTAAATCTGCGACAAAGACGTTGGCTCAAGTCATTAAAGGATTACGAGCTGGTCATTGACTATCACCCGAAAGGCAAATGTGGTTGCGGATGCCTTGAGTCGTAAATCATTATTCGCTTCTGAGCGATGAGCGTGCACTTGTCTGCTCGATCCGATAGTGTGTTAGTAGCTGAATTGAAAGCCAAACCACTATTGATACATCAAATTCGAGAAGCTCGAGAAAGTTGACGACGAGTTGGCGCAAAAGCAGCCGAGTGTGTTCGAACAAGGATTCGAGTTTCAAATCGATGATGACGATTGTTTGAGGTTCAAAAGTCGTCTGTGTGTTCCAAAGAATTGAACTCATTTCGATAATTCAATGAAGCCCATTGTAGCCGAATGGCAATCCACCCGGGAGTACGAAGATGTACAATGATTTGAAACGTCGGTTTTGGTGGCATGGTATGAAGCGAGACATCTCCGACTTTGTTTGAGATGTTTAATATGTCAACAAGTGAAAGCGGAACATCGGTGCCTTCAGATTACTTGACCAATCACGATACCCGAGTGGAAATGGGATCGAGTCACAATGGACTTTGTATCCGGACCGCCATTGTCGCAAGTAAGAAGGATGCGGTTTGGGTCGTGGTAGATCGATTGACTAAGTCGGCCCACTTTGTCCCCGACGTCGGATTTTTCAATTGACAAATTAGTTGAATTGTACGTTTCTCGACAGAGATTACACGGGTGCCTATTTCCATCGTGTCGGATAGAGATCCGAGATTTACCTCACGATTTTGGAAAAAGTTGCAAGAAGCTTTGGGTACCAAGTTGCATTTCAAAGACCGCCTTTCACCTCCAAACCGATGGTCAATCCGGCGGATAATTCGGATACTTGAGGATACGTTAAGATGTTGCGTCCTCGAGTTTAGTGGTTTATGGGAGCGGTATTTGCCGTTGATTGAATTCGCTTACAACAACGACTTTCAATCAAGTATTAAGATGGCACCCTACGAGGCCTTATGCGGTCGTAAATGCCGTACACCATTGTTTTGGACCGAGCTCGGTGAAAGCAAGATTTTCGGGTGGATTTGATTACGGATCTTTGAGCAGAAAGTGAAAGTAATCCGTGAAAGTCTGAAGATAGCCTCCGATCGTCGAAAGTCGTCGCGGACTGAAGCGTAAGGATATCGAGTATCGGTGGGTGATAAAGTGTTTCTCAAGGTATCGCCTTGGAAAAAGATACTCGATTCGTAGTAAGGGCAAGTTGAGCCGAGGTTCGTTGGGCCATATGAGATATCCGGCGAGTCGATCCGGTGGCATATCGTTTGATTTTGCCCCGAACTCGAAAAGGTTCACGATGTCTTTCACGTTTCGATGCTTGACGCTATAGATCCGATCCATCGCACGTGATTAGTCCATCGAAATTGAAATTCAAGCTAATATGAGTTATGAGGAAGAACCGATTCGTATCCTATCACGAGAAGTGAAAGAGTTGTGAAACAAGCGGGTTCCGCTAGTAAAAGTGTTATGGCTCAAGCACGGATAGAAGAAGCTACTTGGGAGACCGAGAACTCTATGAAAGAGCGATATCCAAACCTATTTACGGTAAGATTTTCGGGACGAAAATTTCTTAAGTGGGGAGAGTTGTGACAGCCCAAAATTGACCCTAGTCGGAAGGTGGTCTCGGGACCACAAAACCGAGGCATAAAAATAATTAAAATTTATTTTGATGCCTATAATATGTGTGTGCTCATGTATGACATTTTATGATGATTGATTTAGTGTTATAAGGGTGAATTCCACAAGAAAGGACTTAGTAATGAACTTTGAAAGTATGATAGGAAATGTGTGATGACTAATTAAAGCATGCATGCAAAATAATGGACTTGCATGTCAAATTCCCCTTTTATAGGTGGTGGCGGCCATGACAAGGAGGATGGGCTAAACATGTCATGAAACATGTTTTGTTGGTGCATTAGGGTGAAATAATAAACAAAGGTGTATGGGTGATAAAAAATGAAAAAAAAATGTGTGTGAGTGTGGTAATCCCCCATTGCCGTGAGTTGTAGAGAAGGAAAGAAAAAATTTTGTTCATCCTTTCTTTGAGCCAAAACTAAGGAAGAAGGAGGATTTTGCTTCATGCTTGGTTTGGAAGAGATCTAGAAGGAGATTTGGCTAAGTTTGCATCAAGATTAAGGTATGTATGAGGTTGTGTTAGGAGTTTCATGCATGTTTTGGTTGCTAACTTGATGTGCATGTTAGCCATGGCTCAAATCTTTGTTAAGCCATGGAAATGGTATTTGGCCAAAGTTGTTATGGTGATAAAGCCATTGCATGCTAAGTGTGAAGCTTGATGATGATGCATGCAATGATGGATTGTCTACTCTTAAGTAAGATTTTGAGCTTTCTTTTTGTTTTATCATGATTGAAGTTGAAAAGGAGCATGATTGTCATATTCGGCCATGATGCATTCATGAGCATGGTTCATGCTTCTTGCATGTTAGTTAAAATTTGTGTTTTGGATGGCTATGGACACCTTGAAATTCGGCCATGCTCATATATGTATATATATGTTTGCACATGATGTTTTGGTTATGAAGGAAGTGATGAATAAGTTTGTTTAAAGAAGAAGATGTTGAAGAATAATTGTGAAATTGTAAGCACATTCTACCTAGCACACATATGAGTGCTTGATGCTATATTGTAAGTTTTGAGCTACAATATGCAAAGCATTAATTAGTAAAATGCATGCTGTTTTTGTGTGGTATTAAGTGCATAATTGGCCTCAACATGGACAAGTATATTCGCCTTGGGTAGCCTATTGAAGGCCTTAGCTTTTCCTTGATGCTCGAATAAATTGTATGGAATTGCTTGATGTAGTATAAAATGTGCATGACCATTGTGTATTCAAGCTAAAGGGTGGCCATATGACCATTTAAATTCCTTGTCATATTCGGCCATAAGCTAGCACAATGAGGTTTTGATAAATTGAATTTGTTTGAATTAGCTCAAGAGCTAAGAGGGCCACAATTGGACAAGGGGAAGGAAAAAGTAATCGAATAGCCGTAAAAGCCGTTAGACAACATCCGAGGTAAGTCCTCAAGAAGTGACCTTACTTGAATTATGTGGAATGAAATATGGATGTATTGATTATTGATTTATGTGTGTATGAGTATTGAATGATACCGGGCTAAGTCCCAAGGCGATTATGTTAGTGATTATAATTGTGTTTGAGCCTTAGTAACGAAAATAAATATGTATGTCCAATGATTATTGATGTATGTGTGCATGAGAAATTGAATGATATCCGGGCTAAGCCCGAAGACAATTATGCTGGAAATTATAACCGGGTTAAGACCAAGGCAATTGTGCTAGTGGCTACATCCGGGCTAAGACCAAGGCATTCGTGCGAAGTCATTCTATCCGGCTAAGACCAAGGCATTTGTGCAAATCGTGATATCCGGGTTAAGTCCCGTAGGCCTTGGTGCGGGTTACCATAACCGGCTATGTCCCAAGGCGATTGATCGAGTAGCGACATCCGGTTAAACTCGAAGGTATGTGATTTGAAAATTATAAGCTTGCTGGAAAATTTCAGCTAATGCACTTGTGAAATTTCCCAATGACAAGGTAAGTGCGGTGTGTGCTTTGCGCTAGGAGTAAGAGCGTGTGAATATCCGCTCCTATGATGGAACGAGTTATCGGCCTTAATGAAGCCGTTATTTGTGTATGAACATAAGAGTTGGGATGGTGAAGTAAGTATGATTATGTGAATGTGCATTAATGAAATGATGCATTTAACTATGTGAATGTATTGCTGTAATTAGAGTTGATTATATTCCTTGAGACTTACTAAGCATAAAAATGCTTACTCCGCTGCTTTGGCTCTCAGTTTTCTAGATTTCGCTCGACAGCAATCGGATTCGGGATCGTTGAAGTCAAGTCATCCACACTATTAAGCCCCCATTTTGGTATAAATTCTTGGTTGAACTTGAAATGGCATGTATAGGACTACCCCATGTTGGTTAAATATGTTGTGATGTATATATGTACGGCCATGCGAAAATGGCTCGAAAAAGGACGCATGAACTTAGACTAATTGTGGTTTGTATGTATATATTTGGTGTCATGATGTGGCTATGGCTTGGAAATGGGAATGTTGGTCATATGATCAGCCATTGGCATGGTTAAAATGATCATATATGAAGCTAGGTATGGCAAGACTAGTTGGTTCATGGAGACTACCAAATAGGTAAGACCTACCTTAAAAACAGATGCTGCTAGCTGCAGTGACGTGAATGTGAAAAATCACCAAAATTCGTAGGAATGGAATTAAATAGTGAATAAGCTATGTAAATGAACCTTGATGAGTCTATTTTCATATGGAAGAAACGAAATGGTCATAGGAGTTACATGTTAAAAGATATTAAAGCTATTGTGAGACAGGGCCAGAATGGTTTCTGGGCTCCCTGTCGCAACTTTAAAAATTTACTATAAATTATCCAAAAAGAATTAGGAGACATACCTTATATGTACAGATTCCATTTTGAGTGTAGTTTCATTAGAAACAAACGGCACCAGCATTAAAACCCTGTACAGAGAGATATTCAAGTTATACCACGCAAAGGTCAGAGCAGTCGATCCCTGTAACATGGGTGACTTTAACTAATAAACTGTACCAATTGGGCCGACCAAAAATTCTAGAAATAAATCCATAGATGGATATATGAGTCTAAATTCAGGGAAAATTTACGAAACCAGTTTCCGAGTTTTGAAAATCGAGATATGATTTTTAAGGTGACAGTGATGCAGTTTTCCAGCCTGACTGGAAATGTCAAATGGATGGGCAAAACAAGTGAACTTGGCTTGTTAACCCCTCGTGTCCGACACCGGCGATGGTCTCGGGTTCGGGGTGTTACAGAGTGCCCAAACGTCAAAATTTTTGAAAGAAATTTTCACAAAATCATTCTATAAAATTGTAGACCATAAAAATATAACAAAAATAAATTTTTCTACGTCGGATTTATGATCCCTAAACCACTATGCTGACTAGACCCAAAATCGAGATGTTACAATTAGACCTAGCATTATCAACGCTCGCTATTGATGTAGTTTGGGCTTTAGAACCCAAATACTGCTTCCCATGATCTCCGTTGGGATACGTGACTGAAGCATTCAGACGAGTATACAAATCCCTCGACTTCTTTGACAAAGATTGAAATGACTTATTCATCGGTCTTTTTCTTGAGTCTTTAGCCTCAAACTTAGCCTTTCTCTTTTCTTTACTCAGCTCTTCGACCTTGCAAGCTCGGTTGACTAGCACAACAAATTCTTTCAATTCTAAAATCCCAACTAGCAGTCTGATATCCTTATTCAGCCCATCTTCAAATCTCTTGCACATGATGGCCTTAGTGGAAACATATTCCCGAGCATACTTACTGAGCCTAACAAACTCTCACTCATATTTAGTCACAGGTATACGGCCCTATTTTAGCTCTAAAAACTCTTTGTGTTTCTGATCAATGAATCGTTGACTGATATATTTCTTTCTAAACTCTTTTTGGAAGAAACCCCAGGTAACTCTTTCTTTCGGTACCACAGATACAAGAGTATTCCACCACTGGTATGCTGAGTCCCTCAGTAGTGTTATAGCATATTTCAAGCACTCATCCAGTATGCAAGAGCTTAGCTGAAACTCTGTCCTCTTGGGATCATCGTCAACATTGGCTCTAAATTCTTCAACCCTTTATTTTCAAATCTTATCAATTGGAGGCTTGTTCAATCTAATTAATTCCACATCTTGGGGAGCTATGAGAACCGATTGAGGATTAGGTGGGGGTGGAGGATGTTGGGCAGCCGGATTTGTTCGAACAAACTCGACAAACCATTCATTTATCCTTTGGAAGAAGGCTTCCCTAGCCTCTCCTCCTTAACTAATCATGACTGGTCTACTTTCAGATGGCGTTGTCCCTTAAGCAGGAGCCGGTGCATTACTTTCAACATCATCAGCTACTTCTCGGTTCGGATCCATTTACTAGATGAAAACACAATTTATATTGTCAGGAGTCATCACACTATCAAAATTTATATATGGCATGTATAGCTAGACTCTTACACGCACTAGGTTAGTCCGAGAATTGACTAAACCATAGCTCTGATGCCACTAAATGCAAAATCCCTTACCCATATTCAACGCCGAAACAAGGTATGAGGCATTAAGGACTTACAACACAAGCAAACGTACAATTTCAAGTCATAATTTGCATCCAAATTAAAAATCATTTGCATTCAACCATAAAGTCCCTAATACGAGCCTATGAGGCCCAAAACATGCTTTGGAAGTGGTTCGGGACTAAACCGACAACTCAAAAAAATTTTACAAAACTTAGAAAATTTTTGCTATGAATAGGGGTCATACGATCGTGTCCCTAACCCGTGTAACTCTCTGACTTGCAATGCATGTACAAATTAATGTCATAGGGCCAAGTCACACGCCTGTGTGCTAGGCCGTATGGGTAATTAAATTTTCATTAAATAGGTGCAGACTTCACACACCCGTGTCTAAGGTCGTGTCCCTCACACAGCTGAGACACATGCCCGTGTCTCTGCCCGTGTGCTCAATTCTGAACATACTATTTCTAAAAATTAAGGTGCAAGAGACACGGCCGGAACACATGCCTATGGGATAGGCCGTGTGTTAGACACACACCCGTGTGTCTATCCATGTGGACAAAATAGAGGCTATTTACCAAACCATTTGCCACCCTCATTTACACTTGCACTTACACAAATTCAATGGCACAATTCATCGCATACTTAGCAACCAAAACATTCACAATTATAACTATAACATGTTAATGCGATACCATCATCTACAATATACATGACATTTCATTATGCCAAATCAAAAATGCCAATTTCACATTCAAAGGCATCCACACACATACTTTCATTATGTATAATTCTACTTAGATTTTTCTAACATACCAATGAGCCATATTAACCATTCATCAACAACCCATTAAGCCACACTCAACCATTTGCCAAGCATTAATAAACTACACCACCAACAAGGCATTGACACATGAATGCATATATATAATATATAAGCTTACAACCAATTCAACTAAAATAAGCCAAGTTATATGGCTAAAGGTCACATCAAACCTTTGACAATTACAAGCCAATACATTTGGCCAAATTCATAATGACACATATAACAAAATGACCAAGTCCCTATACATTCCATAATCTCAAAATGTTTAAAATCATTGATACCAAAAATAAAAATTTAGTAGTGTGAGGCGATCTCCGACAATCTCTAACCCGAGCTAGCTTGGTGACACTATAAAACATGGAAAATAAACGGAGTAAGCTATATAGCTTAGTAAGCTCGTATGAAAGAAATAAGCAACCTTACCATACATTAATCATGCAAATAACATAACATAAGATAATGTAATTTACCAAATTCTCATGATTATAATCCATTCCATCACCAACTTACCTTGTAAACGTCATTTCACAAATTAATAATCATAACTTAAAGTACATACCTATACCATCTCGAAATGAACTTACACGTATTCTCATATTTGACATACCCGTGAACCACTCAGAATAATAATGTCGGGTACTCGAGAATTTTGCACGCTAAGTGCCACATATGTAGCCAATGCTACCTAAGCCTCATATCTCATAATTGCTCGCTCTAAAGCTATTGACGGGCCTACTCACACAAGCTGTTAGTCCAAACATTGCTATACGGTGCTGCTCACACAAGCTGTCGAGTAACTGTAATATATGCCGGTATACTCAGCCACCGGTAAGATGTACAGGACCAGCACCCGGATCAGATAATCACATAACACATGGTAACCCTAGTGACATGTCACTTGTATCCTACTCTATTCCTAAGGTTCAAACGGGATTTCTTACTTGTCGAATCGTCGTCGAACTCGTTCATAGAATTAAACTCTTCCACATAGTCAATCATATAGTTCATGCAATATTAAATCATTTAAATACAATTATATTAAAGCTTATTTAACATACAAACTTACCTTGGTTACAAAAACGGCTATTAGTTTGATTTAGTCCACAACCTTGTTCTTTCCCCGGTCTAAACTCGAACTTTATTTTTCTTGATCTATAATATCAAATTTAACTTTTTAATCATCACATTATTCAATTCAACCCAAAAATACACTATGGAAAAAATTACATTTTTTACCCTAAGCTTTTGACATTTTACATTTTTGTCCTCAGGCTCATAAAATGGATTTCATCCAATTTTTTCATTACCCAAGCCTAGCCGAACCTTTTTCATGCTCATGACAACCCAAATTTTCCATTTAATCACATTTTAACACACGTTTTACAACATTTTACAATTAGGTCCCTTTTTGACATTTTCATCAAAAATCACTTTGTAAATATTGTTTAACTATAACATCCCTTACCTGTATTTGACGCCAGAATAAGTTACAAGGCATTACCGGACTTAATCTCATACAAACGTTCAAAACTGAGACATGAATTTCCACTCAAATTTAAAACTTTTCGAAAACATTCGTATCGTCCCTTAAACGAGCCTATGAGACCCAAAACATGCATTAAAAGTGGTTCAGGACTAAACCGAAAACTTTAAAAAAGTTTCCCAAAACTTAGAAAATTTTCATCAAAACAGGGGTCACACGCTCCTGTGGCTTAGGACACCCCCGTGTGAGTAGGTTGTGTGGTCACACACACCCGTGTCCCTAACCTGTGTAACTCTCTGTTTATGACATCATTAACAATTTAATGTTACACGGCCAAGTCACACGCCAGTCTGCTTAGGCCGTGTAGGTGATTTAACTTGCATAATTTTTCATAAAATAGGTGTAGACTACACACGCCTTGGGCACACGCCCATGTCCCTGGGCCGTGTCCTTCATACAGTTAAGTCACACGGCCGTGTCTCTACCCGTGTGGCCAATTCAAAGCTAAAATTCAAAAATGCAGAGGACACACGGCTGGATCACACACCCATAGGGCAAGCCATGTGTCACACACAGCCTAAATACACGTCCGTGTGTCTACCTGTGTGGACAAAAATAAGGCTATTTACCAAGCCATTTTGCCACCCTTATTTGCATCAACCTTCACAACAACAAGCATCACCAATCCAAGTATATTCATGCAACCAATTTAGCCATAAAAAAGATATCAATGTATCATTTATATGCAACCATCTGTCACATACAAACATCACCTACTTATCAACTCAATCCATGCAAATTCAGACATCCATGAAAACATCATCATATGCATATATATATATATATGTACTTAAGCCAATATTAGCCAATTTCAATGGTTATTTACAAAATGAATTATCAAACAACATATGCCAACACTTTTGGCCAATCAACTATGACACATAACAAAGATCAAGTCCCTATACATGCCATAACTCAAAATAATGAAATCATAAGTACCCAAAATAATAATTTGATAGTGTGAATAATTTCCTACCGTCTTCGATCCCCGAGCTGGCTTGGTGAGACTATAAGACAAGGGAAAAAGAAAGGGAGTAAGCTTTAAAGCTTAGTAAGTTCCTACGCAAATAATAGGCATCATAAACACACTTTAACATATAATTATATGAAGTAAATTATCATAAATATCATTGTAAACTTTCATAATCAAAATTAGCATAGATGTTATTAAAACCTTAACATCATAACTCACTCAATCACACCACATCGAGGGTTCATCACATATCGAGCTCATTAAGCATGAGTTTTGTGTACATACCTGTATCAACTTGCAACATACCATTGTCTTCCACAACATATCGTAATCTTTCGTAACTTTAACATGACCGTTAAGTTACCCGTTGAACCACTTGGATTACTAAAGTATACTCGGGATATCTCACACATATAGTATCATACCAATGTCATATCCCAGATATGGTCTTACATGGGATCTCATATCGGTGCCAATAGCCCAGCTATGGTCTTACACGAAATCTCATATCGATGCCATATCCCAGATATGGTCTTACACGTATTCTCAACTAACCTAATGTCATGACATTTGCATCCTAATTCCTAAGTTTCAACCGGGATTTTCTCTCTTGTCGAACTTTGTCGAATTCATTCAAAGAGTAAATTACAATTCATATGATATTAAATTAATTAAAGTGTAAATAACGCTACATTATTTACATACGAACTTACCTCGATACCAAAAATAGTAGATAAGGATTTAATCGGCAAACACCTTATTCTTTCCCCAATTAAGGTTCGTACTTCTTTTTTCTTGATCTATAATAGCTTACTTAATATTCACATTACTCAAATTATTCCAAACATCACATTATGGAAAAATTACCTTTTTACCCCTAAAGTTTCACACTTTCACAAATTAGTCCCTAGGCTCGTAAAATGAAATGTATTCAATTTCTTTGTTACCCAAGCCTAGCCAAACCATATACATGCTCATATCATTCCACATTTTTCATCAAATTAGATGTTTACTACCCATTTTACATCTTTTTACAAATAGGTCCTTTTTAGGTATTTTCATGAAAAATCACTTAGTAAAAGTTGTTTATTACACATCAAACTTCCATTTTCTACCATGAAACATCAAAACACATTCATGTCACACATGGGTAAATTTTTAAACATGAACCCTACTTCAAAATAATGGTAGAAATAGGTAAATCGGGTTACGAGGACTTCAAAATTGTAAAGAACATTAAAAACGGGGCTAGAATGCACTTACTATCAAGCTTCAAAGTTGACAATGCAACACCCCGTACCCGAGTCCGTTACCGGAGTCGAACACAAGGTGCACACCGACTTAACTTAATTATTTTCACAGTCCATTTAAAAATTTCCAGACAAGCTGGTTACTGCATCACTGTCGCCTTAAAAATCATATCCTGAGCTTCAAAGCTTGAAAATCAGTTTCGTAATTTTTCCCTGAAACTAGACTCATATTTCCATCTACATATTTTTTTCTAGAATTTTTGGTTGAGCCAATTAGTACATTTTATTAGTTAAAGTCTCCCATGTGACAAGGGTCGACTACACTGACATTCGCGCGTTACAACTTGAATATCTCTCTGTACAGGGCTTCAATACTGATTCCATTTGTTTCTATAGAAACTAGACTCAAAGAGGAATCTATACATATATGGCATGACTCCTAATTATCTCTGGTTAATTTACAATGAATTTCCAAAGTCGGAACAGGGAATCCAGAAACCGTTCTGGCCCTGTCTCACGAAAACCTAAATATCTCTTAACATACAACTCATATAACCGTTTCGTTTCTTCCATATGAAAGTAGATTCATCAAGGTTCATTTACATAATTTATTCACTAATTAATTCCATTCCTGGTATTTTTAGTGATTTTTCACATCCACACCACTGCTGCTGTCAGCATCTGTTTTCAGGTGAACTTTACCTATTTCGTGGTTTCCATGGACCAACTAGAGTTTTGTCATACATAGGTTCACCTATGATCATATTTAGCCATTCCAAAGGCTGATCATTGCCCAGCACTTCCATTCCAGTCCATAGTCACATCATGAAACCATATATACATACATAAACACAAATGGTCTAATGCCATACTCCACTTCTACGAGCCATTTTCGCATGGCTGTACACACATACATCACAAAACGTACTTGAAAAACAACAAAGGGTAGTTGTGACAGCCTTAAAACAACCCTAGTCGGAATGTGGTTTCGGGACCACAAAAACCGAGGAATAAAAATAATTTGATATTTATTTTGATGCCTATAATATGTGTTAACTCATGTGTGACATTTTTGATGCTTTAATTTAGAGTTATAAATGTGAATTTCACTAGAAAGGACCTAGTAGAAAACTTTGAAAGTATGATGGGGAATGTGTGATGACTAATTAAAGCATGCATGCAAAACAATGGCCTTGCATGTCAAATACCCCTCTTTTACAAGTGATGGCGGCCATGACAAAGAATATGGGCAAAACATGTCATAGACATGTTTTGTTGGTGAATCATGGGTGAAAAAATAAATTAATGAGCATGGGTAATAAAGAAATGGAAAAAGAAAAAATGGTCTCATGCATGCCCCATTGTCAGTGTATTGAGGAAGAGAAAAGAAAAAATTTGTTCATCCATTTTCATTCTCTCTTGACCGAAAATACTAGAGGGAAGGAGGAATTTTGCTTCATGCTTGGTTTGGAAGAGGATTAGGAAGAGGTTTAGCTATACTTGCATCAAGATTAAGGTATGTTTGAGGTTGTGCCATGAGATTCATGCATGTTTTTAGTTGATAGCTTGATGCTCTTGTTAGCCCATGGTTCAAACCTTTGTTATATCATGGGGATGGTATTTGGCCAAGGTGGATTTTGTGTTAATGCCATTGCATGTTAAATATGAAGCTTGCTAATGATATATGTGATGGTGGATTGATGGCTCTTGGATTTTCTTTTTTAGTTTTTTTGAGTAAGACATTAAGTTCTTTGTTTAATCATGGCCAAAATTATGGTGTTGTGATGTATTCGGCCATGGTACATCCAAAAGTGTGATTTATGCTCATTGCATGGAAAGTAAGATTTGTGTTTTAAATTATGTTCATGTTTAGTTACAATCAACTTGAGATTCGGCTCTAGCATATATATATGTATATATGTTTGTACATGATGTATTGGTATGACATATATACTATTTCAAGGTGTATATTTGCTTGTGATGATGTTTGGTTATGAAGTAAATGAGAGATGTGTATTGAGCTACGATATGTAATGCATTAGTTAGTAAAATGTATGCTGTTTTTGTGTGGTATTAAGTGTATAATTGGCCTCAACATGGACATGCATATTCGCCACATGAGGGGAAATTGGTGTGCATGCATTTGGTTAGAGGCAAGCATATTGATGCCTATTCTTGGCTTAGAAAATTGACTAAGAGGAATATTAACTAATGTGTTGAGTTCGATTCATGATTTCGTACACATGCGACTTTGATGCCTAATGAGTATATATATTGGCTAAGTACCTTGTATTCCTCTTCGATGCTCAAATGATTAAATCGATTTATTTGTTAAATTAAGCTCAAGAGCAAAGGGAACTAGATCCGACAAAGGGAAGGAAAAAGTGGTTGAATAGCCATTGAAATCGTCGACGACATCCTAGGTAAGTTCTTGAGTAATAGAGCTTAAAATCTGAATTGATTAGATCATGTTTAAAGCAAATTAAAATCATGCTCTTTGTGTGTGGCTATTGAGCCGAAATTGCAAGTGTGAAAAGTGCCTTGTGTTTGAGTTTTGCTAATGAAAATGAAATACTGAATGTGTCATAATTTATTGATAATTGTGCTCGGTTATTCGAATGATGTCCGGGCTAAGTCCCAAGGCTTTGTGCTAAGTGACTATATCTGGACTAGGATCCAAGGCATTCGTGCGAGTTAATAAATCGGGCTAAGCCGAAGGCATTTGTGCAAGTTACTAAACCGGGTTAAGTCCGAAGGCATTCGTGTGAGTCACTATAACCGGCTTCGTCCGAAGGCATTTGAGCGAGTCGTTATATCCGGTTAAATTCCGAAGGTACGTGATTCGAGAATGAGCGATCTTGCTGTAAAATTTTCAGTTAATACGCTTGAAAAATTCCAGCAATGAGGTATGTTCGTATGTGCTTGAATTAGTTAATTCCCTTCGAATAATATTCGCTTAGTCGAGTAATGAGTTTCCGGTATTTGGCTAAGATGATCCCTTATGTATGAATATAGGGGTTGGAATGTGAAATGAGTAGGATATTGAGAATTTGTGCATATGAAATTATCCGTTAGCTTTATGAATGCTATGCTTTTGTTGTGCTGGAATTTCTTGCTCAAACTTACTAAGCATAAATTACTTATTCCGTTTTCTCTATTTCTTAGTTTATAGATTTTGGCTCGTCAGCTATCGGACTCGGGATTTTTGGAAGTCGAAGTCTCCCACACTATCAAAGCCCCCATTTTGGTACAATTTTGGTTGAACTTTGAAATGGCATGTATAGGACTACCCTTTTGTTGAAGGTCATGTACCTTTCGGTTTTGTGTAAACTTGGATAGCCATGCGAAAATGGCTTATATATCGTTTTAGCATAGTACCATAATCGTTTGTATGTTGATCATTATGAGGTATGGAATTGTTTTGAAACGATTAGCCATTGGAATGGTTAATCATGATCACACTTTGTGCTATGTATGCAAAAAGGGCCAATTGAATCATGGAAATCATGAAATAGGTAAAGCCTACCTTAAAGGCAGATGCTGACAGCAGCAGTGATGTGGATGTGAAAAATCACTAAAAATATTAGGAATGGTATTAAATAGTGAATAAATTATGTAAATTAAACTTGATGAATCTACTTTCATATGGAAGAAACGAAACGGTCATATGAGTTATATGTTAAGAGATATTAAAGTTTTCATGAAACAGGGCCAGAACGGTTTCTGGATCCCCTGTTCTGACTTTGGAAATTCATTGTAAATTAACCAGAGATAATTAGGAGTCATGCCATATATGTATAGATTCCTCTCTGAGTCTAGTTTCTATAGAAACAAACGGAATCAGTATTAAAGCCCTGTACAAGGAGATATTCAATTCATAATGCACGAAGGTCAGTGTAGTCGAACCCTGGAATAGGGGAGAATTTAACTAATAAACTGTACTAATTGGCTTGACCAAAAATTCTATAAAAAAATCTTTAGATGTACATATGAGTCTAGTTTCAGGGAAAAATTACGAAACAAATTTTCGAGCTTTGAAACTCAAGATATGATTTTTAAGGCGACAGTGACGCAGTGACCAGCTAGTCTGGAAATTTCTAAATGGACTGTGAAAATAGTTAAGTCTGTGTGCACCTTGTGTCCGATTCCGGTAACGGACTCGGGTACGGGGTGTTACAGTAGTCCTATACATGCCATATCCAAAGTTCAAATAAAGAGTACCAAAAGGGCTTTGATAGTGTGGATGACTTCGACTTCGATGATCCCGAATCCGATGCTAACGAACAAAATCTAGAAAACAAAGAGCCAAAGCAACGGGGTAAGCAATTTAATGCTTAGTAAGTTTCAAGTAATGAAATCGGCTTTGACTAAAGTATTACGTTCACATAGCTAAATGAATCACTTTATTAATACACATTCTCATAATCATATTAATACACATTCTCATAATCATACTTACTTCACACTTCATCATCATAAACACACACAAGGTATCAACCTATCTAAGAGCCGAAGGTTCGTTAGTCGATTGAACGAACACTATTTCAAACGAATCGACTTTTCCGATGCACATGTAAACATACCTTCTCGTATGGGTTTTTCGAGCATATTAATTGAATTTATTACAGCACCAAAACGCTCACCTTCAAACCGAGTTTCTTCGAAATTTAGCCGGATATAACCACAAGCACAATTGCCTTCGGGTCTTAACCCGGATTTGGTAACTTGCACAAATGCCTTCGGGTCTTAGCCCAGATATATCAACTCGCACGAATGCCTTCGGGTCTTAGCCCGGATATAACAACTCGCATGAATGCCTTCGGGTCTTAGCCCGGATATAACAACTCGCATAAATGCCTTCGGGACTTAGCCCGGGTATCATTCAAATGCTCATGTACACATATATCAATAATCACGACACATCCATATTTCATTTTCGTTACTAAGGCTCAAACACAAAACATTTATCAAACCTTTCCGATTTCGGCTCAATAGCCACACACAAGAGCATGATTTCAATTGACTTTACAACGTAGTCCCTACGCACATTCGGCTATCCGCCATAATATGACAAATCATTTCAATATAATTCAAGTAGGGTCATTACTCGAAGACTTACCTCGGACGTGGTCGAGCAATTTCGACGGCTATTCGACTACTTTTTCCTTCCCTTTATCGGATTTAGCTCCCCTTTGCTATTGAGCTTAATTTAACAAATAAATTGATTTAATCATTTGAGCATCGAAAAGAGGAATTCAAGGTACTTAGCCCACATATATTCATTAGACCTTAAAGTCACATATGTACGGAAATCACGAATCAAACTCAACACATTAGTTAGTACTCTTCCTTAGCCGAATTTTCTAAGTCAAGATAAAGCCTTCAACATGCTTACTCATGGCCGAACAACACATCAACCTAGGTACTCATTCATGTGGCCGATTATGCATGTTGGTGTTGAGGCCAATTACATGTTTAATACCACACATGAATGGCATACATTTTACTAACTAATGCATTACATATTGTAGCTCAATACACATCTATCATTAACTTCATAACCGAAACATCATCACAAGCAAATATATACCTTGAAATAGTATATATGTCATACCAATACATCATGTGCAAACATATATACATATAGGTGCAAGGGCCGAATGTCAAGTTGCTTATATCCAAATATAAACACATATCCAAAGCTCAAATCTTACCTACCATGCAATATGCATGAATCATACTTATGGATATACCATGGCCGAATACACCACAACACCATACCATTTCAATTTGGTCATGGTTAAACAAAGAACTTAGTGTCTCACTCAAAAATGCTAAAAGAAAATCCAAGAGTCCTCAATCCCCCATCACATGTATCATTATCAAGCTTCATATTTAGCATGCAATGGCATTAACACAACATCCACCTTGGCCGAATATCATTCCCATGACATAGCAAAGATTTGAACCATGGGCTAATAAGAACATCAAGCTAGCAACTAAAAACATACATGAATCTCATGGCACAACCTCAAACATACCTTAATCTTGATGCAAGTATAGCCAAACCTCTTCCTAATCCTCTTCCAAACCAAACATGAAGCAAAACTCCCTCTTCTTCCTTAGAATTTTCGGTCAAGAGAGAATGAAAAGGATGAACAAATTTTTTTGTTTTCTTTCTTACCCACACGGCAATGGGGAGGGGGAGAAGCCTTCACACACACATTTTTTTTTCCATACTCCTTATTTTATTTATTCCAACATAACCCACTTACAAAACATGTTTCATGACATGTTTTGCCCATCCCCTTGTCATGGCGGCCACTAGTTCTTAAATGGGGAAATTTGACATGCAAACCCTCACTTTTGCATGCATGATCAACTAGTCATCACACATTTCCCCATCATACTTTCAAAGTTTACTACTAGGTCCTTTCTAGTGAAATTCACATTTATAACTCTAAATCAAAACATCAAAATGTCACACATGAGTTAACACATTATAGGCATCAAAATAAATTTTAAATTATTTTTATGCCTCGGTTTTGTGGTCCCGAAACCACATTCCGACTAGGGTCGTTTTAAAGGCTGTCACAACTCTCCCCACTTAAGAAATTTTCGTCCCAAAAATCTTACCGTAAATAGATTTAGGTATCGCTCTTTCATAGAGTTCTCGGGTTCCCAAGTAGCTTCTTCTATCCCGTGTTTGAGCCATAACACTTTCACTAGCGGAACCCTTTTGTTTCGCAACTCTTTTACTTCACGAGCTAGGATACGAATCGGTTCTTCTTCATAACTCATATCGGCTTGAATTTCAACCTCTGATGGACTAATTATGTACGACGGGTCAGATCTATAGCGTCGAAGCATCGAAACATGAAATACGACGTGAATCTTTTCAAGTTCAAGGGGCAAAATCAAACGATACGCAACTGGACCGACTCGTTCGGATATCTCATATGGCCCGATGAACCTCGGGCTCAATTTGCCTTTACGGCCAAATCTGAGTATCTTTTTCCAAGGCGAAACTTTAAGAAACACTTTATCTCCCACCTGATACTCAATGTCTTTTCGTTTCAGATCCGCGTATGACTTCGACGATCGGAGGCTATCTTGATTTTCACGGATTACTTTTACTTTCTGCTCAAGATCTTTAATCAAATCCACTCGAAAATTTTTCTCTCACCGAGCTCGGTCCAAAACAATGATGTACGGCATTTACGCCCATAAGGCCTCGTAAGCGCCATCTTAATACTTGATTGAAAACTATTGTTGTGTTTAATTCAATCAAAGGTAAATACCGCTTCCCATGAACCATCGAACTCGAGGATGCAACATCTCAACATATCCTCAAGTATCTGAATTATCCACTCGGATTGACCATCGGTTTGGGGTGAAAGGCGGTCTTGAAATGCAACTTGGTACCCAAAGCTTCTTGCAATTTCTTCCAAAATCGCGAGGTGAATCTCGGATCTCTATCCGACACAATGTAAATCGGTACCCGTGTAATCTTACAATCGAGAAACGTACAATTCAGCTAGTTTATCCAATGAAAATCCGTGCGACGGGGATAAAGTGAGTGACTTAGTCACCTATCAACAACAACCCAAATCGCATCCTTCTTACTTGTCGACAATGGCGGTCCGGACACAAAGTCCATTGTGACTCGATCCCATTTCCACTCGGGTATCGTGATCGGTCAAGTAACCTCAAGGCACTTGATGTTCCGCTTTCACTTGTTGACATATTAAACATCTCAAACAAAGTCGAAGATGTCTCGTTTCATACCATGCCACCAAACCGACGTTTTAAATTGTTGTACATCTTCGTTACTCCGGGTGGATTTCCATTCGGCTACAATGGGCTTCGTTCGAATTATCGAAATAAGTTCAATTCTTTGGAACACACAGACGACTTCGAACCTCAAACAATCGTCATCATCAATTTGAAACTCCGATTCCTTGTCCGAACACACTCAAATTGCTTTGCAACCAACTCATCGTCAACTTTCTCGAGCTTCACGAATTTGATGAGTCAATAATGGTTTGGCCTTTAATTCGGCTATTAATGATTTTCGTAGAATAGACAAGTGTACATTCATAGCTCGTAAAAGCAAGCGGTGATTTTCGGCTTAAGGTGTCCGCAACCACATTAGCCTTTCCGGGTGATAATCAATGACAAGCTCATAATCTTTTAACAACTCGAGCCAACGTCTTTGTCGCAGATTTAAGTCTCTTTGAGTCATCAAATATTTGAGACTTTTGTGATCCGAATACACATGGCACTTCTCACCAAATAAGTAATGTCGCCATATCTTTAAGGCGAATACGATGGCAGCCAATTCGAGATCATGGGTCGGATAATTTTTCTCATGTGGCTTTAATTGTCTCGACGCATAGGCCACAACTCGACCTTCTTGCATCAATACGCAACCTAACCCAAGTAGGGAGGCGTCACTATAGATGACAAACTCTTTGCCAGATTCGGGCTGCACTAATACTGGAGCTTCCGTCAAATGAGTTTTCAATTGATCGAAACTTTTCTGACACTTTTCCGTCCATTCAAACTTGACCTCTTTCTGAAGCAGTTTCGTCATGGGTGTGGCTATCATCGAGAATCCTTTTACAAACCGTCGGTAGTAACCGGCAAGTCCCAAAAAGCTCCGAACCTCAGTAATATTTCTTGGAGGCTTCCAGTTAAGTATGGCTGAAATTTTGCTCGGGTCGACTCTAATACCCGATCACAGATACCACATGACCCAAGAAGCTAACCTCTCTAACCGTAACTCACACTTGTTGAACTTAGCATATAACCGCTTATCCTGTAATATTTGCAACATCGATCTCGGGTGCTCGCATGTTCGGTCTCATCTCTTGAATAGACCAAGATGTCGTCAATGAACACAACTACGAACCGATCCAAATATGGTCTGAAGATCCGATTCATCAAATCCATAAATATCGCAGGGGCATTAGTGAGCCCAAACGGCATCACTAAGAACTCGTAGTGACCATATCTCATTCTCAAGGCGCTTTGGGTATGTCCGAATCTCGGATTCATGAATCGATAATAGCCCGATCTCAAATCTATTTTTGAGAACACCGAGGTTCTTCGCTTGATCGAACAAATCATCGACACGTGATAACGGATATTTGTTCTTTATTGTCACTTTATTGTCGACAATAGTCAATGCACAACCTCATGGTTCCGTCCTTCTTTTCACAAACAACACCGGTGCACCCCAAGGTGAAAAACTCAAAGCGAGCAAAACCTCTATCCACCAACTCTTGCAACTGAGCTTTCAACTCCTTTAATTCGTTGGTGCCATACGATACGGAGCTATCGAAATCAGTGTGGTCCCGTGACAAGCTCAATACCAAACTCTATCTCCTGAACAGTGACAAACCCGGTAATTCTTCAAGAAAAACATCCGGGTATTCACAAACCACCGCAGACAGATTCGGGTTTTATTTCTAACTCCTTATCATCAAGTACATACGCAAGGTATGCTTCGCACCCTTTCTTACATATTTCGGGCCAACATTGATGATATTACAATTGGCAACCCTTTAAGTCCGTAGACTCAACTCGGATCATCTCGTTATTTATGCACCTCAAATCAATAGTCTTGCTTTTGCCATTCACAACCGCATCATGCACGGTCAACCAATCTAACCCAAGAATAACATCAAATTCATCGAACGGCAAAAGCATCAAGTCCGCCAAAAACAGAACCTCGAATTACTAGGGACATTTCTTACACACTTTGTCGACCAAAGACGTAACGACCCAAGGATTTGACACCGAATTACGAACTCAAGAGACTCAATAGGTAAAGTCTTCTTTGGATGCTAAGGTTTCGCATATATAAGAATGAGTAGAACCGTGGTCAATCAAAGCAATCACATTAGTATCAAAGAGAGTGAAAGTACCTAATAACATCCGGCGAGAAAGCATCCTCACGTCGCGTATGGCATAAGCCCTAGCAGAGCGCGAGCCTCGGATCCGGTCGTAGCATCTCTAGATCCTCTCGACCACCACTAGCATTGCCCGTATTTCTAGATGGTCTACCTCGAGCAAGTGGTAGCGCCGGTTTCCCACTGATCTACATTCTGCTCGCACAACCTTGGGCAATCTTTAATGAAGTGGTCGATCGATCCGCACTTGTAACAGGAGCGGTCACGGAACCTACAACTTCCAGAATGCCATTTGCCACAATACTGGCACTCCGTTCTCTCTCGACGATCATTTCCAACACTAGCGATCGAAGTGACTCATGTGGTCACAGGGGGTCGATCGCGATCTCGTCTAGAAAAGCCCGAAGTGTCTCTAGACCGGCCTAAGCCATCTCTAAATTTCTTTGATGACTGTGGGAAGGGCTTCCCCGAAGACCTCTTCTGAAACTCCCTTGCTCCCACTTCACTTTTCTTTTCTCCATATTGAGCTCCTCGGCTTTTCACGCCGCTCGACAAGAGCCACAAACTCTCGATTTCCAAAATGCCAACATACGCTTTATATCATCATTCAGTCCATCTTCGCGTTTACATCATCACTTCAGAAGAAATGCATTCAGCAGCGTCGGCTAAGCCTCACAAATTTTCGCTCATAGTCGGTAACCGACATGGAACCTTGTTTGAGTTCAAGAAATTCCTTCCGTTTTTGGTCAATGAATCTCGATCGATATACTTTTTCAAACTCGGTTTGGAAAAACTCCCAAGTTACTTGCTCTCGGGCACAATAAGTCGAGTACTCCACCAATAGTAGGCGTAATCGCGTAGCAAGGAGATAGTACACTTTAGGCATTCATCGGATGTACAAGATAGCTCATCGAGTACCCGATAGTGTTGTCCAACCAAAATTCAGCTTGCTCAAAGATCGCCGCTATCCGTAGCCTTAAATTCAAGAGCCCGTGTTTTCGATTCTATCAATCGGGGCTTATTTGACCTTATTTGGTCGATTCACGGAGGCATTGTAGGTGCGGGGTTGTATTAGTCGGGAATGGAGGTTGTGGAACAGCCGTGTTAGTTC
Organism: Gossypium arboreum; assembly: GCF_025698485.1. Classification (NCBI taxonomy): domain Eukaryota; kingdom Viridiplantae; phylum Streptophyta; class Magnoliopsida; order Malvales; family Malvaceae; genus Gossypium; species Gossypium arboreum. Next base: position 90,936,333 of record NC_069077.1, read on the forward strand.
GAATGTATTGGTTGAACCAATCATTCATCACGCTATAGAAAGCTTGCCTAGCCTCATCATTCGGATTGCTAGCAACAGGTTGAGAGTCCGCCGGCGCTGTCCCTTGTGCGGGAGCAGGCGCCACACTCTCCACATCATCAGCTATCGCTCGGTTGGGATCGGGATCCATTACTATAAATAAACACAAATTCAAACGTCAAAAATCACCACACTATCAAATAATCACATAAAATGGCATGTATAGCTAGACCCAAACGTATTACGGTAGTCCTAGAATCGACTAAACCGTAGCTCTGATACCAATAAAATTGTAACACCCCATACCCGAGTCCATTACCGGAGTCGAACACAAGGTGCACACCGACTTAACTTCTTTATTTTCACAGTCCATTTAAAAATTTCCAGACAAGCTGGTTACTGCATCACTGTCGCCTTAAAAATCATATCTTGAGCTTCAAAGCTCCAAAATCAGTTTCGTAATTTTTTCCTGAAACTAGACTCATATTTCCATCTACAGATTTCTTTCTAGAATTTTTGGTCTAGCTAATTAGTACGGTTTATTAGTTAAAGTCTCCCATGTGATAAGGGTCGACTACACTGACCTTCGCGCGTTACAACTTGAATATCTCTCTGTACAGGGCTTCAATACTGATGTCATTTGTTTATATAGAAACTAGACTCAAAGAGGACTCTATACATATATGGTATGACTCCTAATTATCTCTGGTTAATTTAAAATGAATTTCCAAAGTCGGAACAGGGAATCCAGAAACCGTTCTGGCCCTGTCTCACGAAAACCTAAATATCTCTTAACATACAACTCATATGACCGTTTCGTTTCTTCCATATGAAAGTATATTTATCAAGGTTCATTTAAATAATTTATTCACTAATTAATTCCATTCCTGCTATTTTTAGTGATTTTTCACATCCACACCACTGCTGCATTCAGCATCTGTTTTCAGGTAAACTTTACCTATTTCGTGGTTTCCATGGACCAACTAGAGTTTTGTCATACATAGGTTCACCTATGATCATATTTAGCCATTCCAAAGGCTGATCATTGCCCAACACTTCCATTCCAGTCGATAGTCACATCATGAAACCATATATACATACATAAACACAAATGGTCTAATGCCATACTCCACTTCTACGAGCCATTTTCGCATGGCTGTACACACATACATCACAAAACGTACTTGAAAAACAACAAAGGGTAGTCCTATACATGCCATATCCAAAGTTCAACTAAAGAGTACCAAAAGGGCTTTGATAGTGTGGATGACTTTGACTTCGATGATCCCGAATCCGATGCTAACGAACAAAATCTAGAAAACAAAGAGCCAAAGCAACGGGGTAAGCAATTTAATGCTTAGTAAGTTTCAAGTAATGAAATCGGCTTTGACTAAAGTATTACGTTCACATAGCTAAATGAATCACTTTATTAATACACATTCTCATAATCATATTAATACACATTCTCATAATCATACTTACTTCACACTTCATCATCATAAACACACACAAGGCATCAACCTATCTAAGAGCCGAAGGTTCGTTAGTCGATTGAACGAACACTATTTCAAACGAATCGACTTTTCCGATGCACATGTAAACATACCTTCTCGTATGGGTTTTTCGAGCGTATTAATTGAATTTATTACAGCACCAAAACGCTCACCTTCAAACCGAGTTTCTTCGGAATTTAACCGGATATAACCATAAGCACAATTGCCTTCGGGTCTTAACCCGGATTTGGTAACTTGCACAAATGCCTTCGGGTCTTAGCCCAGATATATCAACTCGCACGAATGCCTTCGGGTCTTAGCCCGGATATAACAACTCGCACGAATGCCTTCGGGTCTTAGCCCGGATATAACAACTCGCATAAATGCCTTCGGGACTTAGCCCGGGTATCATTCAAATGCTCATGTACACATATATCAATAATCACGACACATCCATATTTCATTTTCGTTACTAAGGCTCAAACACAAAACATTTATCAAACCTTTCCGATTTCGGCTCAATAGCCACACACAAGAGCATGATTTCAATTGACTTTACAACGTAGTCCCTACGCACATTCGGCTATCCGCCATAATATGACAAATCATTTCAATATAATTCAAGTAGGGTCATTACTCGAAGACTTACCTCGGACGTGGTCGAGCGATTTCGACGGCTATTCGACTACTTTTTCCTTCCCTTTATCGGATTTAGCTCCCCTTTGCTCTTGAGCTTAATTTAACAAATAAATTGATTTAATCATTTGAGCATCGAAAAGAGGAATTCAAGGTACTTAGCCCACATATATTCATTAGACCTTAAAGTCACATATGTACGGAAATCACGAATCAAACTCAACACATTAGTTAGTACTCTTCCTTAGCCGAATTTTCTAAGTCAAGATAAAGCCTTCAACATGCTTACTCATGGCCGAACAACACATCAACCTAGGTACTCATTCATGTGGCCGATTATGCATGTTGGTGTTGAGGCCAATTACATGTTTAATACCACACATGAATGGCATACATTTTACTAACTAATGCATTACATATTGTAGCTCAATACACATCTATCATTAACTTCATAACCAAACATCATCACAAGCAAATATATACCTTGAAATAGTATATATGTCATACCAATACATCATGTGCAAACATATATACATATAGGTGCAAGGGCCGAATGTCAAGTTGCTTATATCCAAATATAAACACATATCCAAAGCTCAAATCTTACCTACCATGCAATATGCATGAATCATACTTATGGATATACCATGGCCGAATACACCACAACACCATACCGTTTCAATTTGGTCATGGTTAAACAAAGAACTTAATGTCTCACTCAAAAATGCTAAAAGAAAATCCAAGAGTCCTCAATCCCCCATCACATGTATCATTATCAAGCTTCATATTTAGCATGCAATGGCATTAACACAACATCCACCTTGGCCGAATATCATTCCCATGACATAGCAAAGATTTGAACCATGGGCTAATAAGAACATCAAGCTAGCAACTAAAAACATACATGAATCTCATGGCACAACCTCAAACATACCTTAATCTTGATGCAAGTATAGCCAAACCTCTTCCTAATCCTCTTCCAAACCAAACATGAAGCAAAAACTCCCTCTTCTTCCTTAGAATTTTCGGTCAAGAGAGAATGAAAAGGATGAACAAATTTTTTTGTTTTCTTTCTTACCCACACGGCAATGGGGAGGGGGAGAAGGCTTCACACACACATTTTTTTTTCCATACTCCTTATTTTATTTATTCCAACATAACCCACTTACAAAACATGTTTCATGACATGTTTTGCCCATCCCCCTTTGTCATGGCCGGCCACTAGTTCTTAAATGGGGAAATTTGACATGCAAACCCCTCACTTTTTGCATGCATGATCAACTAGTCATCACACATTTCCCCATCATACTTTCAAAGTTTACTACTAGGTCCTTTCTAGTGAAATTCACATTTATAACTCTAAATCAAAACATCAAAAATGTCACACATGAGTTAACACACATTATAGGCATCAAAATAAATTTTAAATTATTTTTATGCCTCGATTTTGTGGTCCCGAAACCATATTCCGACTAGGGTCGTTTTAAGGCTGTCACAGACAAAACCCTAGCTATGGTGAGGTTGAGATTTTTGGCCAAGGTAGGAGAAGATGGACACAATTTTGACTTGATTTTCCCTTTTTATTCTTTTATTTACCAAATGACCAAATGCCCTTTTTGCCAAACTTTAAAATTTTATCTCACCATGTCCATTTTTGTCTACTAACTTAACAAATGATTTAATTACCAACTAAGGGCCTCTAATTTAAAATCTCATAGCAATTGGACACCTTTAACAAGTAGAACTCAACTTTTATACTTTTTACAATTTAGTTCTCTTTACTAAATTGAGTGCCCAAATGTCAAAATTTTTAAAAATTGATTTTCGCAGAATAGTTTCATAAAACTGTAGACCATCAAAATATAATAAAAATAGATTTTTCTACGTCAGATTCGTGGTCCCGAAACTACTATTCTGACTAGCCCCAAAATGGGTTGTTACATTAACTAACAACAAACATGCATTTTCTAACATTAAACATCAAAATACAAGTGGGTAAAATTCTATAATTTGATTTTCTTTCAAATTAGTCCTTAGAATAGCTAGATTAGGTTGAGACAACTTCAAAAACATAAAAATCATGAAAAACGGGGCAAGAACGGACTTACAATCGAGCTTGAAAGTGGCCAAAACCCTAGCTATGGACTCCCTTGAAATTTTGGCATAGGAGGATGAAGATTAATAAAAATTTTGACTTATTTTTAGCTTAATAAATCATTTAATTACTAGTTTACCAAAATGGCCTTAATGCAAGACTTTGAAATTTTATCTAACCATGTCCATTTTTGTCCATTATGAAGTATAATGGTCTAATTACCATTTAAAGACCTCTAATTTAGAATTTCATAATAATTAGACACCTTTAACTTATAGAATTCAAGTTTTGCACCTATTGCAATTTAGTCCTTCTACACAATTTGAGCACTCAATTGATAAAATTTCTAAACAAAATTTTCACACAATTATTCTATCATGTTGTAGACCTTAAAGAAATAATAAAATGAATATTTTTACTTCAAATTTGTGGTCCCAAAACCACTGTTCTGATTTGACCCAAAAACGAGCTATTACAAAAATAGTCTCTTATGACATGTTTTAGTACCTATTTGGATTAGGCTTGTAAGCATGAAATGAGGCAATATTGACATGTTTAGGTAAGTGATGTTTGGATGCAATTGTGGTGCCTTTGAATTGCATATTGGTTAGGTGAATTAGGTTGTTTGAAAAATGGCATGGTTATGTGCATTTGAATGGTGCTTAAGTCCCTTGTAAGTGTGCACAAATGGTAGGGTGAGTTATTCATGAAATGGTTGTGAAATGGCTTGTTTTTAGGTAAAATTTTAGGTTCACACGACCTGCTACACAAGCGTGTGACACGGCCATGTGACCCTACTCAGTGAGTTACACAGGTAAGGACACGAGTTGGGACACAGCCGTGTGTCCCTTATTCAAAAGTTACATGGCCTAGGGTTATGTCACACAACCGTGTGACCCCTATTTTTCAAGTTTTTCTATTTTTCTAAACTTTCCAATTTGTTTCAAAATTAGTCCCAAATTGTTTCTAAGCTATTTTTAGGGCCTCAAGGGCTCAATTTAGGGACAAAATGTATGTGTTTGAATGAATTATGATATGTTTAATTTATTTAAATATTATGATGTTAAATGTTTCTGATTGTACGGCAATGATCTATAACTCCAATCCGATGACAGAGATAGGTTAGGGTTGTTACACATTAACTACAGAAACAAAAACGAAAATAGGTAAGCTTAAGAAGCTTAATAAGTCCATAGCTAAGAATTCAAATCAACTTACCTCAATCGATAAATGAATACTAAAAGAGCATTAAATTTTCTAAACCTGACAATCGTTTCTGAAATCACATAATATTAGTACCAAAACTTTTAATTGAGCTATCATAAACCACAATAGTTCCAATCAAAACAAATCATCCTTTGATCGTTAAATACATAAGTTTCTCACCAATATCACATTTACAAAGTGTGTGTTTCATACATATAACTATAAACTTTCCCTTCATTTTAGTATTTGATCGTGATTTTCGTGTGATAGGTTTTAAATATTTATAATGAACCGTTCTTGAAACTAACTATTATCACAATGTAGGCAAGTATACCTATCGAACAGTAGTATAGTTTTAGCAAGACCGGATTGTCTAACCCAAAGGAACTAAAAGTACTAGTAATGTTTGTCTTTTTATTATCTAGCTTAAAAATAAGGGGGTTTTGTTTTAGCTAACTAATTATCTAAACTAAAAATTCACAGAAAGTAGAATTGGGGAGTTACTTTTGGAAAACGATTAAATTAAGACAATACCTAAGGAAAAATCCACCTAGACTTTACTTGTTATTCTGGCTCCGAATCGGATGATTTATTCATTTAACTTGTTCCATAGAGATCCCTAAGTTATGTTATTATCCCTATTCAAGACTAATAACGTCTAATCCCTAGATTGAATAATTGAGACTTTTCTCTAATTAACACCCTAGGGTTACATTAACTCAATCTATGGATCCCCTTATGAGGTTTCACCCTAATCCGGTAAAATCTTGTCACCCTATCTCAAGGCGCGCAATCAACTCCGCTTAATTATGAAAAATGTACTCTTAGACAGGGTCTACTGCTCCTCTAAATAAGAGCTTATCTTGAATCAGTATCCTGGGATATCAAAACAAGAATTAAGAACAAATAATTAAGAACAAGTTAAATATTTATCATACAATTCAGAAAATAATAACAAGATTCGTCTTAGGTTTCATTCCCCTTAGGTATTTAGGGGATTTAGTTCATAACTAAAAAGGAAAACATATCAGAAGAATAATGAATACAAAACATAAAGAAAACCCAAAACCCCTGAAGGGAAATTGAGTGGAGATCTTCAGTCTTGATGATGAATCCGGCTTCTGAGATGGAACAATCGGCTTTCTTCGAGTAATTCCTTCCTCCTTCTCTATGCCTTCCTTTTTCTTCCTCCTCTAGGGTGTATTTATAGGCTTTAGAATGCCTAAGAACTCTCGAAATTAGCCTTTTCTGAATTGGACTTAACTTGGGCTCGGCAGGGACATGCCCGTGTGACACACCCATGTGAATCGTGCTTCGAATCTGCCAAATTGACACGACCGTGTGGTCTGCCCTTGTGAGGAAGTCCAGGTCGTGTTGCTTTTGTACTTTGGCCCATTTTCTTCGTTTTTGGCCCGTTTCTTTTTCCTTTCACTCTCCTATGCTCTCCTAAGTATAAAACATGAAATTAAGGCATTAGGATCATCGAATTCACCAATTCTAAGGAAAAATCATCCATAAAATGTGTTAAGCATGGGGTAAAAATATGTATAAATTACGGTTTATTAGTATTGTTATAAATAGCTTTTAAGCACATAATCATTAATTATTCAATTTCATCACTTAACATCTGCAAATAATTCATGAATTCAATATCAACTTACCTTAATCAAATATATAATTAAGAGGATAAATTTTTAATTCTTGATAACCGAATACAAAATCTCACTGCATTAGTATATAATCATATATAACCTAAATGATACTTTTCAAAAGAACTAACCAAATTCTATCAATCATCATATCTTAAATTAATTCCCAACATTTATACACAAGCATTTCATAGTGCCATTTACCACCTAGTAGCAATTTAAACGTTCAATAGAATGGAACAAGTAAATAAGTTTAAGTTAAATAATACATAGCTCGATGAACTATAGTAACTTGACTCGGATACTATGGTAACTACACCACGCCAAAGGCATTAAAGAATTGTAACAGAGGCACCGAAGTGCTTACAGAGGCACCGAAGTGCAACCAGAGGTACCGAAGTGCAATCCCTTACAAGCTCACATTCTAACGCTATTGGCATGCCAATTGTAACACCTTTTAACTCGTACCTGTCGTTGAAACAGGGTTTCAGAGTATTACTAGAACATTCAAAAAAAATTTCCATTAAACTACATAAATTACTATTCATTTACCAAGATCATCCATAACGTCCCTTGATCGAGCCCTCGAGGCCCAATACGAGCATTATAATTGAATCAGGACTTAATCAGGACCTCTAAGAATTTTTTGCTAAATTACAAAATTTTTCCAAGATGTAGGGCTCACAAGCCCGTATGGTCCAAGGAACAAGCCCGTGTGACCCTGGGACACGCCCGTGTTGGAGGCCATGTTCAACCCCGTGTAACTCTCTGACATGCACACACGACCATGCTACACGCCCGTGTTCTAGGCCGTGTGGTTAATTAATTCAATTCGAAATTAGGTGCAAGTTTCACATAGCTAAGACACACACCCATGTTCCAGGCTATGTGGCACACATGGCTAAGACACACGCCCTTGTCTATACCCATGTGCCTAATTCTGAGCATTCTATTTCTCAAAATTAAGGTGCAGGGGACACACGGCCTAACCACATGCCCATTTTACCAGGCCGTGTGTCACATAGACAAAATGAAGCTATTTCTAGCTCCATTTCTCACCTAAATTTTCACCCAAGACCTGCATATGAAACGCACATCCAATACCAACCAATCCAAGCATTCAAAATTGACAATTCTATATCATTCATCATAGCATACCATCACATGTATATGTGTTTGTAAACTTACCTTGGATGAACTTAGACAATACACAACATTGATCACATATTCTTAACATATCTCATGTGTAAATATATATCATGATAATCTACTTAGTCATATCAAAATGAACCATTACTAGCCATTCAAATGGCTAGGTTACAAAATAACATTTCAAGCCACTATTGACCAGTTGTCCTATACATGCCATTATACCAAAATGATTTCACTAAATATACCCAAAATACTAGTTGATAGTGTGACAATGCTCCAATGATAGTCCAACCTTCACGAGCTTCCGAGCATTATAAAACAGGGAAAAATAAAATGGAGTAAGCATTACATGCTTAGTAAGTTCGTATAACGGAAACTAAATTTACTAATCTTGTTTATTAAAACCTAGGCATATAATGTTATGTTTCCCTCCATTTGGCTAAATTGCCTAATCACATACATTCAACCAACATGTTAGTCACAAAGTTTCCATACACATCAAGTAAGAATAGATGAGCTCATCAAGCAATATTCTTTCAAGTCATTATTATATCATATCAAGATTTTCATGCCATGTCAAGAGTTTTATGTCCGTTGCATCATTGAAATTCCGATAAAGGCTCAAATAGTACACTCGAAGTGTACGATTCATTAATCTGTCAATTCTTATCGAAGTTACCCCTTAGGTTACTTAACCAAGGAACACACTCTCGAGCCACATGTCGTGTAATAGGATTACCAGTCCAGACTAAATCCTTTATATAGCGTATGCTCAGAAGAGCTCACTTAGGGTTACTAGTTTAGGCTAAACCCAAATCATAACGTATGCTCGAAAGGTATTGTATCAGGATTACCCGTTCGGGCTAAATCTTTTCTATGATAAGGTTAATGGGATTACTGGTCCGAACTAAATCCCGTCCGCAACAAATGCAAGACCTTATTAATTTCGAGAAAGCGTATGTGATCATCGGAATTCAATATTCAATTGGGAGTTAACCCCTTTTTCATCATTTCAAGCATGTATTAATTTTCCATTATAGCATTCAAGTAATGTACAAAAATAAAATCACATTACATGCAACACAACATTCAATTAAACATATTTGTATGTAATATCCTGATTTTGGGCCTAGTCGGAATAGTGGTTTCGTGACCACAAAATCCGATATAGAAATAATTATTTTATGATTATTTTAAGGTCTATGATATGATTGCATGATTGTGTGAAAATTTCGTGAAGAAATTTTATGCATAAAGTGCTTAATTTGAAATTTGGGACTAAATTGAATAAATTGCAAAACTTGTGTTCTAGAAGTATTTTGCATAAAATTGAATTAGATTATTAATTAGAGGTCCTTAAAGAGTAATTTTACCAATTTCTAAGTCTATGGACAAAAAAATTGGACATGGATGGAATTTTTGGAAAGTTTAGTAGTAAGGGCATTTTGGTCATTTAGGGGTAAAATGAATTAAAATACAAAATTAAAGCCAATTTTGCTCATCTTCAACCCCATGGCCGAATATAGCAAGGAGAAACCATGGCTAGGGTTTTCAAGCTTCCAAGCTCGATTGTAAGTCCGTTCTAGCCTCGTTTTTAATGATTTTTACGTTTTTGGAGTCCCTTAGCTCGATTTAGCTTATGCTAGCAATAATTTAACCTAGGGTTTATATTTGGAAAAATACCCATAGGTGAAATTTGTGTATTTTGGTGTTTTATGATAGAATATGAGGTTTTAAATTATGTTAGACAACTTGTGCTACTCGGTTTTAAGTGAAAACGAGCAAAGGGCTTAATCGGTAAAAATACCTAATAGTCATAAGTACATGTTAGAGTGAGAATTTGATGTTGCCATAGAAGGAAAAATGATCAGCATGTCATAAAACATAATAAAATAGGCTGAATTTTAATTTACGAGCTTTGGGGCAAAAGTGTAAATATGCAAAAGTTTAGGGAAAAATTGTAATTTTTCCAAAATATGATTTTGGGTCAATTTGAATAATGTGAGTCCTAATTAGACTATATTTTAAATGATAGAGCAAGGAAACTTGAAATTGGGCTAAAATGGGGAAAATACCAAGTTGTGGGACGAAATGGTAAAATAGCCATTTTAGCATCGAGGTAAGTTCATATGTAAATGTTGGTAACATAATTATTATTTTAAATGTTTTAATGTTTTTTAAATGATATGATAATTATTATGAAATATTATACTTGTGATAATTGTTTGATAATATGTCAAATTATGTGATATACTTGGAAAATGTGAAATACTACCGAGTATCGGTATCGGCATTCCGTAGAAGATGGTTGAGACACATGATTGGGAAAAAGGTCCGTTGAACCTTAGGAATGGATTAGGATACAAGTGACATGTCACTTGGGATATTTGGGCATCCGAACTCGTTGAGTTGAGTCCGAGTTCACTTATGGATGCGAGCGTCCGAACTCGTTGAGTTGAGTCTCGAGTTCGTGAGATGTAACTAGGCATCCGAACTCGTTGAGTTGAGTCCGAGTTCACTTATGGATCTGAACGCCGAGCTCGTTGAGTTGAGTCTGAGTTCACTTATGGGCGGGTTACATGGTAGCTTGGCTACATATGTGGCACTTATGTGCAAACTTTCCATGTATCCAATTATATTCGATGTGTTCAACGGGTAAAGTTCTACTCAAATGGAGGAATACTCAAGATGAAAGGGACGTATTGGTAAGTGTTGTGAAATGGATACTTTGAACAGGTATGTACTTAACCCTCGGGTTGAAAACTCAATATAACAACAATATGGTAAGATGATAAATGAAAAGGTGATATGAATGTCTTGGTGATGATTATGCAAATGATGTTTTATGTTTGCTTATATGGTTATGTTACTTGCTATTTGCATGTGAGCTTACTAAGCATTTATGCTTACTCCTCCTTTTCATTCCTTGTAGTGTTGACAAGCCAGCTCGGAAATCGGAAGCGGTCGGAGGCACGCTCACACTATCCAAGTATACCATCTTGGCATAATGGCTTGTATATTTTGAGTACGGCATGTATAGCATTATAATCATTTTGTATATATGGTCTTATGATATGGTTATTGAGTGGTATGGAAATAGAAATTCTTGGTAATGATTAGCCATTGGAATGGCTAATCATGATCATATTTGGTATTATGTATGTCAAATTGCTAGCTAATCCATGGAAACCATGAAATAGGTAAAATTTACCATAAAATAGATTCAGACAGCAGCAGTGACGTGAGTTTAAAAAATCACTAAAAATAGAAGAGATGGAATTAAATAATGAATAAGTTATGGAATCGAAGCTTGATGAGTCTATTTTCATATGGAATAAGCGAAACAGGTATATGAGCTATATTTTATGAGATGTTTAAATTTTTGTGAAACAGGGCCAGAGCGATTTCTGGATCCCCTGTTCTGACTTTGGAAATTCACCATAAATTTTACAAAGATAATTAGAAATCACACTTTATATGTACAGATTTCTTATTGAGTCTAGTTTTATTAGAGACAAACGGCATAGTCATTGAAGCTCTGTACAGGGAGATATCTGATTCGTAATACACAGAGGTCAGAGTAGTTGAACCCTGAAATAGGGAGACTTTAACTAATAAACTGTACTAATTGGCCCAACCAAAAATTCTAGAAAAAATTAGTAGATATATATATGAGTCTAGTTTGAGGAAAAATTTACGAATTGGATTTCGAGTTTCGTAACTCGAGATATGATTTTTAAAGCGACTGTGATGCAGTTAGCCAGCTTGTCTGGAAATTTTAAAATGAATTGTATGAGCTGTTTAATTAATGAATTAAGTCCGTTAACACCTCGTGTCCGACTCCGGCAACGGTATCGGGTATGGGGTGTTACATTTAGTGGTATCGAGCAGGTTTAGTCGGTTCTCGGACTAACCTAGCATGTGTAAAAGTTTAGCTATACATGCCAGCGATGCGTGATAGTGTGATATCTTCCGACGCGTATGAGTACCGTCTTATTTAGACAGGTACTCTCCAACCGAATCAGTGCCGACCATTTTCACGATTATGTGAAGGTATTTGAGTAAAGTTATGATTATGATAAGTCTCGGTTCAGAAAAGTATGAATAAAAGTTTATGATACATATGTGATAATATGTGAGATGAAAGTTCATGTTGTGATAAATATCCATATTTGCTTAATGCTCATACGATGTAGTGTATGTGGCTTACTTGATAAGATGAACGGAATAAATAGAAAGTAGTAGAGGTATGAATAAAGGTCATAATATCATAATACTGAATGAAAATGTCCTTGTCTTGATTGGACGTTGAATGTTGATGAATGTTAATGATATACAATTTTTTATGAGATAAAGGATTATAATGAAATGAACTTATCTATGTTAAATTGTTGGACCTGAATTATATGATTGTAATGATATGTACATGATGATGCACAAAATGAAAGTTGTGATTGTGATGCAAATATCTATGTTTGTTTGTCCTTATATAATGTCATGAGCATGAATTAATTTAATTAAATGAATGGATAAGTAAAGTGTCTAGAAAACATAGAATGTATGCATAAGTATATTGTCTAAATGGGACAATAGGAAAATTGGTGTAAGCCAACATGAATGAATGACATGATTTTGATGATGTTTCTATGATGATGGAAGTTGTATCATATGTGTATGTATAAGAAAGTCGAGTCAGAGGTCCTACAACCCCTCCCCCTTACCACAGTGGTACTTATAATGGAATTTCATGAGATTTGTATTGAATAAGTTTCCGGTTGAGAACCCAAAGAGTTCAGTGATAGAATAATTATAAGTATGATTCGAGATTGAAAATGAGCTGATAAGTAAAGTCAGAGCCAGAAAGTATCGGATTGATATAAAGATTATTGGAATTATGCATTGTCCCGAGTTAGAGAAGGAATTCTCTTTGGTAAATCAAATTACTCAAGTGCAAGGTCGAGAAAAGTGTAAATCGAAATTTATTCGAACTGACATTCTTTAGTGAATGATTTAATATGAAATTTGTGATGGCGAAACTAGTTGGGAAATGATATTTCAAATGTGAATTATCTGAGTGTGACAGATTATGACCAGGACAGATTTAGCGATCTCTTTTGAGATGTTCTATGTGTTCACCCGTTCTCGAAAATATTTCTATGGCTATTGATCTTCGAAGAAATTCTTGTTATATGGGAATGTCTTCTAATTTTGGTGTTGGATGAAAGCATTGGTAGTCTGATTGGTTTATAATTTATATTGCTCTATTTCATTGGGTATTCTATTTCATTTAAATCGATAAGAATTGATGAGAGAATTCATATGATATTATGATTCTGCTTCTTCTACTTGATGCTTCATCGATATATATGTATGGGAAGATATATTGATCTTGTTATATTTGATTTCATGGGATTAAATGATGTTTTCTTTTGGACTTTCTTTCTTTGAAGAATTATCGGGGTATTCGTATTTTCTCTATGAATTTGGTTTTCGATTCTCGGCATAGTATCGTATCTTGGGTTTCTTTATCCCGGATCTCTTTATTCGGATTTCTTTATTCGGTTTCTCTATCTTGGATTTCTTTATTCGGTTTTCTTGTTATCTTTGTTCCATAATTTGTCAATTCGACTCATGTTCAAGTGGGTTCTGCAGACCCATGATAATCATGTCAAATATGACTATACTTCTAATTTGATCTTGGTAATGTGGTGATTTTAGTATTGGGATTTTTCTAATTTACGTAAGGATTTGACATCGATAAAGGCATAGGTGATGAAAGCGAGTTTTAGTCGGTATGGTAAATTATTTATTTGAAAGATTTCATGTGACAATTATGTCAGGATTATTTTTCCCAAGTCTAATAATAGAATTTCATTTTGTACGGATAAAAGAGTAAATAGTTTGAACGAGAAGTGTATATTTAATAGAAAGAGTTGAATATTAGTTTAAGTCACTACGAATGATAAGGTTTCCATCTTGTGAAAGCTGAAAAGTTTATTACATGTTGACAGAGTTCGGATAGATGAGAATATTGGTAACTGAAGCGTCTGAACTAGACTAGTCTACATTGAGCAAAGACTTCGACTTTCAAGAATGTATTGTTGTATGAATTGTGATGTGTTTCAAGACGGTGAGGTAATGTGATAGTTTAGAGCATCCGATGTTACATAAAATCGGAGTTGTTAAAGGGTTAAAGCCGAGCATTGGGATCTATCAAAATTATCCTTGTCAATGTTGATATTGGGATGGAAATGAGAAGGATTATTCTTGAGGCCATATCGAATTATTTCTATGGCGGAAAGAGGAAAATGTGATGTATCCTATTGTTAAATGTTTGGCGAGATCTATAAATCACATCTCAGATTGAATGAATTCCTACTCATCGATTCATGGAATTTCAGGTCTCTTTGATTGTTGGATTTCTTGGAATTCGGTCTCCATTAAATCAAGTTGAGATCCGGTTTTATGTCATGATATCATGGGAAATTGAGAAGGGTTGAAAATTTAAGAACAGTTGAGAGTTGAGACGTAAGCTTTTAGATCATATGAGAAATTGAAGAGATGTATTGGAGGTGCAGTCTAAGTGCAAGTTCTTGGCACCAAATATGAGATTAAAAGTGAAGACCACTTTTACGGTAAGATTTTCGGGGCGAAAATCCGAAGGGGGGAGAGTTGTAATATCCTGATTTTGGGCCTAGTCGGAATAGTGGTTTCGTGACCACAAAATCCGATATAGAAATAATTATTTTATGATTATTTTAAGGTCTATGATATGATTGCATGATTGTGTGAAAATTTCGTGAAGAAATTTTATGCATAAAGTGCTTAATTTGAAATTTGGGACTAAATTGAATAAATTGCAAAACTTGTGTTCTAGAAGTATTTTGCATAAAATTGAATTAGATTATTAATTAGAGGTCCTTAAAGAGTAATTTTACCAATTTCTAAGTCTATGGACAAAAAAATTGGACATGGATGGAATTTTTGGAAAGTTTAGTAGTAAGGGCATTTTGGTCATTTAGGGTAAAATGAATTAAAATACAAAATTAAAGCCAATTTTGCTCATCTTCAACCCCATGGCTGAATATAGCAAGGAGAAACCATGGCTAGGGTTTTCAAGCTTCCAAGCTCGATTGTAAGTCCGTTCTAGCCTCGTTTTAATGATTTTTACGTTTTTGGAGTCCGGTAGCTCGATTTAGCTTATGCTAGCAATAATTTAACCTAGGGTTTATATTTGGAAAAATACCCATAGGTGAAATTTGTGTATTTTGGTGTTTTATGATAGAATATGAGGTTTTAAATTATGTTAGACAACTTGTGCTACTCGGTTTTAAGTGAAAACGAGCAAAAGGGCTTAATCGGTAAAAATACCTAATAGTCATAAGTACATGTTAGAGTGAGAATTTGATGTTGCCATAGAAGGAAAAATGATCAGCATGTCATAAAACATAATAAAATAGGCTGAATTTTAATTTACGAGCTTTGGGGCAAAAGTGTAAATATGCAAAAGTTTAGGGAAAAATTGTAATTTTTCCAAAATATGATTTTGGGTCAATTTGAATAATGTGAGTCCTAATTAGACTATATTTTAAATGATAGAGCAAGGAAACTTGAAATTCGGGCTAAAATGGGGAAAATACCAAGTTGTGGACGAAATGGTAAAATAGCCATTTTAGCATACGAGGTAAGTTCATATGTAAATGTTGGTAACATAATTATTATTTTAAATGTTTTAATGTTTTTAAATGATATGATAATTATTATGAAATATTATACTTGTGATAATTGTTTGATAATATGTCAAATTATGTGATATACTTGGAAAATGTGAAATACTACCGAGTATCGGTATCGGCATTCCGTAGAAGATGGTTGAGACACATGATTGGGAAAAGGTCCGTTGAACCTTAGGAATGGATTAGGATACAAGTGACATGTCACTGGGATATTTGGGCATCCGAACTCGTTGAGTTGAGTCCGAGTTCACTTATGGATGCGAGCGTCCGAACTCGTTGAGTTGAGTCTGAGTTCGTGAGATGTAACTAGGCATCCGAACTCGTTGAGTTGAGTCCGAGTTCACTTATGGATCGAACGCCCGAGCTCGTTGAGTTGAGTCTGAGTTCACTTATGGGCGGGTTACATGGTAGCTTGGCTACATATGTGGCACTTATGTGCAAACTTTCCATGTATCCGAATTATATTCGATGTGTTCAACGGGTAAAGTTCTACTCAAATGGAGGAATACTCAAGATGAAAGGGACGTATTGGTAAGTGTTGTGAAATGGATACTTTGAACAGGTATGTACTTAACCCTCGGGTTGAAAACTCAATATAACAACAATATGGTAAGATGATAAATGAAAAGGTGATATGAATGTCTTGGTGATGATTATGCAAATGATGTTTTATGTTTGCTTATATGGTTATGTTACTTGCTATTTGCATGTGAGCTTACTAAGCATTTATGCTTACTCCTCCTTTTCATTCCTTGTAGTGTTGACAAGCCAGCTCGGAAATCGGAAGCGGTCGGAGGCACGCTCACACTATCCGTATACCATCTTGGCATAATGGCTTGTATATTTTGAGTATGGCATGTATAGCATTATAATCATTTTGTATATATGGTCTTATGATATGGTTATTGAGTGGTATGGAAATAGAAATTCTTGGTAATGATTAGCCATTGGAATGGCTAATCATGATCATATTTGGTATTATGTATGTCAAATTGCTAGCTAATCCATGGAAACCATGAAATAGGTAAAATTTACCATAAAATAGATTCAGACAGCAGCAGTGACGTGAGTTTAAAAATCACTAAAAATAGTAGAAATGGAATTAAATAATGAATAAGTTATGGAATCGAAGCTTGATGAGTCTATTTTCATATGGAATAAGCGAAACAGGTATATGAGCTATATTTTATGAGATGTTTAAATTTTTGTGAAACAGGGCCAGAGCGATTTCTGGATCCCTGTTCTGACTTTGGAAATTCACCATAAATTTTACAAAGATAATTAGAAATCACACTTTATATGTACAGATTCCTTATTGAGTCTAGTTTTATTAGAGACAAACGGCATAGTCATTGAAGCTCTGTACAGGGAGATATCTGATTCGTAATACACAGAGGTCAGAGTAGTTGAACCCTGAAATAGGGGAGACTTTAACTAATAAACTGTACTAATTGGCCCAACCAAAAATTCTAGAAAAAAATTAGTAGATATATATATGAGTCTAGTTTGAGGAAAAATTTACGGAATTGGATTTCGAGTTTCGTAACTCGAGATATGATTTTTAAAGCGACTGTGATGCAGTTAGCCAGCTTGTCTGGAAATTTTAAAATGAATTGTATGAGCTGTTTAATTAATGAATTAAGTCCGTTAACACCTCGTGTTCGACTCCGGCAACGGTATCGGGTATGGGGTGTTACATTGTATGCCAGATTAAGTTACACGAACTTACCTCCACACTTGTTCGCGTAAAAGTCTATTAATCCGAAATCTTTTCGTTTCCTCGATCTAACCTCGAATTAGTGTTGTCCAGATCTATATAAATGAATTTGACTATCAATTTCACACATTTCATATTTAAATGGACTCAATTTACGTCCTAGGAAAAATTATCATTTTGCCCCTAACTTTTTCATAAATTTCGATTTTGTCCCTAGGCCCGAAAAATGAAACTTGTGCAAATTACTCCTTATTCCAAGCCTAACCAAAGCCCCATTAAAAATTTTCCAGCACATGTATTCATAAAATTTCATAATTTTTTATCAAATTTTACAACTTTTCATTTTAGTCCCTAAATCATGTTTTTATCAAAAATCATTTTGTAAAAGTTGTTTATCTATCAATAATCTTTCACTTTCTTTCATAAATTTCTAATTTCCAGCATATACATCCATGACCCATTTTCATACCTTGATAACTTTTCAAATTAATCCCTCAAATAGAGAGATTAAGCTTTCCTAGTTTCAAAAATACCAAAATTACTAAAAACGGGACAAGAGAACTTATCCAATTAAGCCTTGAAAGTTTCCTCTCTCTCTCTCTCTTAGGGTTTCCATAAAATTTTAGGTTGAAGATGACATAAAATAAGATGATTTCTTTTATCATCTTTTTAATTAATTAAGTATTTTAGTATTTCTAATTTAGTCGTTGCCCTTTTTCTATATTTCCATGGATGAGTCATCAACAAAAATCTACATACTTTTCTTAATGGTCTAATTACCATATAAGGACCTCTAGTTTTGAATTCCATAGCTATTTGATCCTTATAGCTACTAGAATTCAACTTTTGCATTTTATGCGATTTAGTCCTTCTTGTAATTATGCACTAAATCGATAAAATTTTCGTATCAAAATTTTCACATGACATATCTACCATATTATGAACCATATAATAAAATAAAAATAATTTATATTTTTGGGTCAGATTTGTGGTCCCGAAACCACTGTTCCAATTTCATTGAAAAATGGGCTGTTACACCAATCAGAGGCATTTAAATTAATTTCATCACATTACAAAATTAGAGGCACTTCCACAATATCTGTACACATACCATATGTATATTTCATTCATTCTGAAATAATATCATTCATCTTTCACAACTATTTCTCAACTTCCGAATAGTAGACTTTTACTTTATACTTAATTGAAACATGTAATAATATATGTATAACTAATGAAATTTCACATTCGAACAATAATATAATTATAAAGAAATGCACATTTACAGATCATTACACTATGAACTTACCTAATTTATGTTTTCGTTAGACTCGCAAAGACTAATCCTAAATTTTCTCTTTTCCTCTATTAACCTCCGTACGACTCGATTCTTGATCTATATAATGATTAACTTCAATATATCAACTTAAAATACATATTCCAACTCATTTTATACATATAACCCTTAAGTTTTAATATTTACATATTTTCCCTAAACTTTTACATTTCTCACAATTTAGTCCCTAAACCCAAAATTCCAAATTTATCAAATTTTCATAATTTCTCATGTTAACCAAATTTTCACTTATACAACTATAGCTCATAATTATTCCAAATTCACAAGAATTCCTATCAATTTTAATATTTTAACAATTGAGTCATTTAACTAAAACTAACAAAAATCACTTTAGAAAATAATTTTAATAAAAAATAAGGTTACAACTTTAGCATTTAACATCAAGAACAACTAAGATTCATTAATGGTAAAATCCAAAATCTTTAACAATTTCAAAAATGAGGGTACGGGTTAGCTAGACCTACTTACAACGATCTCAAAAATATAAAAATTACAAGAAATGGGCTGAGAATTCATACCATGCAAGAGGAATTTGCTATTGCCAAAACTCAAGCCCTTCAATGGTTTTTCCCAATTCAATTTTTGGTGGTAAGAAACACTAAGGAAGATGATGGTTTATTTTTATCTTATTTACTTAAGTTATATTTATTTAATTACAAGATTGCCCTTCAATTAAACATACAATTTTAGAATTTTTCATGCCTTAACCATCCATTCTAAAATAAGAATGTTATGATTGCCATTTAAAACATTCCACTTATGTGATTTAAACCATCTAATCACTACAATTAAATTATAACTAGATTTTACAACTTTCACAACTTAGTCTTTTTTTTTAATTAACAAACTAAACAATAAAATTCTCGAATTGAACTTTCACTTATCAAAATAATAACTCTGTAAATGTTAAATAAAAATATTCAAGGGCTTGGTTTTCAAAAATGAGGTCTCGTTATCTCGTCTCTGACACCACTTGACTTTTGGGACAACCACTTATGCCTAACTTATTTATTTAATTGGCTAAAAATTATCAAATCAAAATTCTATATAAAATTATAATTGGCTTGTATTAATTAAATAATAATATGGGCTTACTCGTCGGATTTGTAGTCCTGA
Source organism: Gossypium arboreum (assembly GCF_025698485.1). Classification (NCBI taxonomy): domain Eukaryota; kingdom Viridiplantae; phylum Streptophyta; class Magnoliopsida; order Malvales; family Malvaceae; genus Gossypium; species Gossypium arboreum. Next base: position 90,956,508 of record NC_069077.1, read on the forward strand.
AACCACTGTTTCTAACACCATTGAAAATTGGACTGTTACACTAGGACTTTAAAATATGCAATTAAAGGAAGAATTATGTGTGGTGTCTGCAAGTGTATAGGTCAAATTGTAATATAGTTTATTACAACGAAATAGTTTGGAGTATTCCGAGGATCGTACCCAAGGGAGGTCTATTTAAACTAAATTAACAGTAAATCTTAACACACTAAACTAGGTTTAAGTAGGTACTAATTTACTTATCATAGTAAGACTAACAGTAAAATTAAGAGGTTGAAGTAACAAAGACTTAAGTACATAAATACTAAAAATACCAAATTAAATAATCAAGATTAACATGCAGAAGAATGATTAACATCCATGATTGTTATTAAACTAGACTCGAGAATTTTACCAATTAATTAAGAATTAACCTAGTTAATATCTTTTAGCTTATAACTAAATTAACTAATTGACTCAGTCCACTTATCTTTCAACCTAATGGAATTAAATCGGGCTAAGTTGAATTACTTCTAAGCGGAATACCCTTTCAGTCTCATCTACCTAAATTACTTACTAGAGTTGTCAATTCTGGGGTTTAAGCATATTCAACCTAATCATATTAATTGATTTATGAACCCTAAATCTAAGCTAACTACACCCATTTCGGTCAATTAATCTTCCTAAGGTTTTAATTACTGGCCGTTCTATATATAAATAATCCTATCCAATTATCAAACATTCAAACAATGCAAAATAATATAAGAAGGGATGAGAAATTCTCAAGAATCCAGTAAATCCAATAGTTGCAATAGATGGAACAACCACATTAACCCATGAACGATGTTGATTATTGAATTGGATTGAAGTGTAAACAAAAATAAAAATAAAAGAGAATAATGAATAAAATAACATCTATTAAAAATTGAAAAGTAATTAAACAAGAATTGAGAAAAATCTGAAAGCTAACTAAATACAAGCTAGAACCCTAAAATGAACTCCCCAAACTGATAGTTTAATGTAGTATTTATAGTTTAAGTCCAACTAAACTACAAGCTAAAACCCTAAAACTAACTCCCCAAACAGAAAATTTAATATAGTATTTATAGTCTGAGTGTATTATGACAATTTTAGGTCGATAAACTCTAAAATTACAAGCTAATATCAATTGTACGAGCAAAAACACCCTTTGCATAACTTTTGGTTCGTCAAGCCCAATGTTGTGACATTCAATAACCAATGTTGCGATTTTGTAGGAAGTTTGCTTAAATTTTTTTGTTTCTTTTTACCTCACCATTAATTTATGTTTCTTTGTAGGTAGTTTTCTCAATGTCACAATGTCACTACTATTTGGAGTCAATTTCTGTCTTCAGGCTACTGGTTTGAATGTCGTGACTTTGTGAAATGGATGTCTTGACTTTGTAAGCCAATGTTGCGACTTTGCTATCTTGGTGTTGGGACTTTGAGGCTAGTAGCTTGCCTTGTGGATGTTGATTGGAAATTTAGCTAAGTGTTGAGCTCGTTTCCAGTGTCACGACATCCATATTAAATGTTGCGACATTCAGGTCAGACCATCGACTCCTTCGCTTAGGTTATTTCCTGCACACTCGATTAACTTGTTAGTTCCACCTTAGGCCCCAATCAGCCTAAAAGGTCATTAAACATTACAAGAAACTCAATTTATTCAATCGAAACTAAAATCTAAATACTTCTCAAAATGAATGCAAATAACATAAAAGTACTTGGATACAAGCTCCTTAAATAGTGAGAAGAGCTTAATTTTCCATAATAAATTATAGAAGATCAAATTTCCCCATACTTGAGTCTTTGCTTGATCTTAAGCAAACGCATCAACACACAATATGCAACAATGACGACCCTTGAGCATACTTGATAATAGACAATTAGTTCGTAACATTAATGCTAGTAATGTCTTCTCTAACATGCAATTTCAATATGATATGTAAAACACTCATAGCTCCTAAGGACGAACATGAGAGTTCGCTAAATTACAATATCAAAGAGCTCAAAGATGATTAGGCATATGACTCCATTAAAACACACTACATAAATATGACATTTATATTAGAAGAATGTAAACAAACATATCTTGTGCAACTTATCATGACATTCACCCATGAATTAAATTGCTTAAGTCACATAGGACTTTTCGGCTTGTAAAGTTTAGAGACTTAAGATTAGTTCGAATTAATTCACACTTTGTATTCATATTAAATTTATTTGTACTATTATTAAATTAATTCAACTTTGAGTTACACTTGTATTAGTATTTTATTAATATAAAACTAATACGTATTGTAATAAATTAAACACATTCACATTAGAAAAGTTTTATTCCAACTAGTAACTAAAACATAAAAATAAAAGTTTAAATTTCACTATTATTTTCCTTGAGATTTTAATTATAGATTGGATTTTTTAATATTTTAATTATTAAAATAATTAAAAATTTTAGTTATATTCAGACTTGAGAATAATCTATGGTGTGATGAGTGAATTACCAACTCAGTAAATATATATATATATATGATCTCAAACGTAATTGAAGATAATTATGTCATTTATTATAATAAAAAATAACTATTCACTAAACTAATAAATAACTATCACAAACCATAATCATTCATGTATTTTTTTATTTTCAAATTTTAATTTATCTTTCTTTTCAAGTATTATATTTCATTAATATTATTATCTTAAAGAATATTATTTTTCATCCAAAGAATTAAAAACACAAATTCTAGTATTATTTTATATTAAAAATTAAGTCACAATTGCCCTTGAATTATAAATTTTTTTCTTACTTTGATATTTCATTTTCTGTCTTATCTTAGTAATTTAACTATAATTTTGGTCCCATTTTATCTTAAAAACTATGACCGTTCAACAAAAATATATCATTTGTCTTATTTCTATTGGCAACTTTTTTATATTGAGGTAAATTAGAATGAAAATGATTCTTCATGTATTATTGTGGGGTAAAAGGTTTTAAATAACATACAATTTAAAGTTAAATCATAACTTAAACCTTATATTAGTTATATAAATAAAATAAAATTTATACTTATATTAAGTCTTTAATTAAATTAGTGTTATGAATTCATCAAACATCAAATATTTAATTTTATCATTTTGACTAAAATCTCATTTGATATTTATATAAAATTTTAATAAATATATTTATTACAATTTTTTTCACCTTTGCCATAATCTAGAATTATTTAATTAAATCAAAAATAAATGCAATAATGTAATTGTTAGTAGATGCCACGGAAAGTAGATGGGAACGTGTTGCAAAATAGTTCACCAACTCGTCCTCCTTTATGTACTCATCTCACCTTCAAATTGTCCTTTTAACTTCTATATAAGGAAGCTGATTACAACAAGAAACCAAATAAAGAAGAAATAAAAAGGTGAAAGAAACTACTTTGTGCAAAAGCTACAACAACAACCAAAATGGATCACGAAAAGCCAGCAGCTTGTGTCCTTGATGCATCAACCTATGTGGGTTTTTGGATTCTCAAAGGACTGTTGAATAGAGGGTACACAGTTCATGCAGCTATTCAGATGAAGGGTAACTGCTAACCCCCCCTTTTTCTTCTTCTTCTTTGTCTGTTATTGGTGACTTCTTTCTTTGAGTTTGTTTCTTTTTGTTTTGAAACTTGTTTTCTCCTGTTAAGGATCAGAGACAGATATAGTGAAGAAAATTAAGGAAATGGAAAGAGTGGAGGAGAGATTATCAGTTTTTAGTGTGGATATTCTGGATTACCATAGCATTCTTGTTGCTTTGAAGGGTTGCTCTGCTTTGTTCTGTTGTTTAGACTGTCCAGATGGTTATGATGTAAGTCAAGATCAAATTCCCTTATTTTTGTTACGCTGGCTGGAATTTATTAACGTGGTTCATATGGGGGGCAGGATCTAATTGTGGATTTGGAAGTGAGGGGAGCAATCAATGTAGTTGAGGCCTGCGCACAAACAGATAGCATGCAGAAAATTGTATTCACTTCTTCCTTAACTGCAGCTATTTGGAGAGAAAACATTTGTTCACAGACAGATGTAGATGAGAGGTTTTGGAGTGATCAAGATTTCTGCCGCAAAATGAAGGTTAGCAAAATGAAACCCTTGACATTTGAATCCATATTTTTCCCAGCTCCTATTGAGTAGCCAAATAATTGCATACATCTTACGTAATTATTATGTATCTACTTTGATGTGCAGTTGTGGTATGCCCTTGCTAAAACACTCTCCGAGCAGGCTGCCTGGGCTCTTGCCATGGATCGAATGCTTAACATGGTTTCTGTGAATGCTGGACTAGTTGTTGGCCCTGCTGTTGCACAGCAAAATCCTTGTTCAACCGTGTCCTATCTTAAAGGTATAAAATATGCAAATAAGCTATGAACTCCGTCTGAAACAATACCATGTCTGCAATTATGTTTTATTTCAATCTGAAACAGGAGCTGCTGAAATGTTTGAAAACGGAGTTCTAGCTGTTGTGGATGTGAAGTTTTTAGCTGACGTTCATATTCGAGCTTTCGAAGATTCATCTACCATCGGACGATACTTTTGCTTCAATCAAATAGTGCATACTGAGGAAGAAGCTGTTAAACTTGTAGAAACCCTGAGCCCTTTGTTATCTTCACAACCCAAGTGAGTCTATTGTAACTCTGTTATTGTCATTAAAAAGAAAATAAAAATAGTGACGTCCTCAATTTATCATGCCTCTTAAATGCAGATATGAATGCCAAGGGAGCGAGGCCTATGCTGAGAGGTTGAGAACCAAGAAATTGAACAAATTGGTTGAAGGCACTGCATAATTGTGAAACTTGATTTTACCTTTTTTTCCTATCGATTATAGCTTCTTAACTTTATCAGATGATGTGTGTATATATATATATGTTCTTATTGGGAAAGATGTGCTGATTTTTCTCATCAGCATTTTTAGTGAATTGGCCGAATGGTAAGGAACTCCTTGGTATAAGCAGAACTTAGAACCCTTCTTTTAGCACTCGAAAAATTGCTTTCCTTCACAGAAAGGGGGAATATCCCAATGTTAGTTCAATATTTTTGGCCTTAATTTTTCATAGGAGTTTTCCTATGGCAGAGGATGACATAAGCATTTAAGTCAAATTGCAATGTCCAATGGAGGTATAGTCTTTCCTACGACAAAGGATGACACAAGGATTAAAGTCCAATTCCACAAATTCATGAATATATATATGAGATGTTTGAAACAGAGCTTGATTGCATGAACGCAACAGTCATCGACGGCTGAGTGGGGTGAAAGGTCACATCCCAATTCGTGAAAGCAATTATGACAATTATTAGTTTCTTCTTTTCTTGTTCATAATATCAAGCTTTTAAGACAAACATAACAATAACTTATAAGCTTAACTGCTCCATGAATAGGATCCATGGATCAAGTTTCCATACTCATCTCTAGAAATTACAGCAATCCCATAAAAGGAAATAAAGGAAAGATAAAAAAGTTCATTTTATGGGAAATAAAGGAAAGATAAAAAAAATCATTTTATTTGATAAAAATAGAAAAGTTCAAAATTGAAGTAAATTATAAAGGAAAGATAAAAAAATCATTTTATTTGATAAAAATAGAAAAGTTCAAAATTGAAGTAAATTATAAAGGAAAGATAAAAAAAATCATTTTATTTGATAAAAATAGAAAAGTTCAAAATTGAAGTAAATTATAAAGGAAAGATAAAAAAAATCATTTTATTTGATAAAAATAGAAAAGTTCAAAATTGAAGTAAATTTTCATTTTATTTATGGCTTTGTAAAGTAGAAAAGGGTAATATTTCTTTTTCTTTTTTTTTAAATACAGACTTCACCACTCACGTTGTTAGTTCAAATCATGATGTATGCATGGTAGAGATTTATTCTTGCCAAAGATGCGTGAATGGCAGAAAAGATAGTTGGAATAAATCAGGAGAGGGGTCTGTGGTAGTATATGCCATGATTAATTGATCAAGTGTCGTCCTCCACCACTACCGAAAGGTATGCTTTGTTAATGGGGTGCACTGCATATCAGCCATTATCAAAGGTGGGCTCACTTATTTTTTGTCGCTTTGCATCTGTTGCTTCGAAATGGCTGCTACGCTGGCTCACATGTACTACGTCATACTGCAGACTTTCCCTCGTCTGTTTTAATTTTTGTGTTAAAGATTAAAATATAAATTAATTATTATGTTAAAATTTTTATTTATGTTTATCATTAAATAGTTGTAATGTCACATATATTTTATGTTAAACAAATATTTGAATTGCAAATTAATTATCTTCATTGACCTATAGTTTATTAGATATTTAATAATTATTATGATGAATTACTATAAATATAAAAATTGAAATGATAAATAATTAAAAGAATAATGTAAAATCTAATGGAAGCGAGTTTTATTTTCTCAGCATCTTGTCCATTATTAAATAGACCAATATGAGAAAAATATTTTACGAATTTAACAAAAATAATAAACATGATCAAAATAAATGGTGTAAAATAAAAATACTGCTCATTGAAAATCAATTATAGAATCTATTATTTTGTATTTGTGGTTTTGCAAGGATTATTTTAATTGTGGTTATTAAAATTAGTATGAATATTTAAATATTTTTTTATTATTTTAAATTAATTTTATATATTATATTTTTAATAATTATTTAAAAATAACATAAATAATTATTTATTTAAGTTCATTTTAAATGTGATTTTTCAAATGATTATTAAAAAATTATTTATTCTTTTAAATATTTTTTAGTATTTGCCTATTTGCTCATTTAATCGCGTCATCGTTTAATGATAATGTTTTTAGAACCTAATCATGATTAAACTGATCCAACCATTTATTCCCAATCTGGTTGTTGATTCAACTAGTTCCAAAAATAAAAAAATTCAGATGTAATATTTTTTAATAAATTATAAAATGCTTTTTATCAATTAATATAAAAGTAACAGTTACAATGAAACTCAATAAGAGAACCAATTAAGTGGATGCCAACTAGTGTTTATGGTTCCAAAGCCAGCTTGAGTTGAAACCTTTATTCCTTCTCGTATTCGTATGAATTTGACCTTCGTTCTTCCTACAAAAATAAATTTCCATTTTCAAAATGGGATAATTTATATGTATATGCTTAAAAAAATTAATTTGAGAAATTATGTTGAAATTTTTTAAATTTACTAATCTACATTATTTTTAAGAAAAAAAGGAAAATATATATTATAGGACGTGCTTTTAGCCACGTTATCTAAAATAGCGTCCTAAAATATGCGTTTTCACTAAAAATTGGCACTTTAGTTTTTTTGGTCAAATAGTTAAATGTTAATGTTTTTATCTTTAAGTTTCAAGTTCGATTTCTCTTATACTTACATTTTTATTTTTCATTTCATGTTGTTTTTAAGCTTTTCTTTTCTTTTTTTAATTAATATTTTTAATACATTAGCTCTTTTGGTTACATGGTTAGATAATTGTGATTTTATATTAAAGTCCTAAATTTGATTCCACTTATAAACATTTTAATATATATTTTATTTTATATTGTTTCAAGCTTTTTTAATTAATGTTTATAATTAATAAATATATTTTTTAATTTTTTATTTATTTTATTTATTTTTTAATTAATAAATTTTTATTTATAAAATCAAGCAATTATTGCAAATATCATTATTTTTAGTAAATATAATTTTTATATGTGTAATATTTATTTTTCAATCTATATCATGAGTTTAGTAAATTGACATATTATATATGTTTGTGTATTTGAAATATTTTACATATAAACATAATGATATTTGAAATATTTCACATATCAAAATATTTGAAATATCATACCCATAATGTAGATGAAAAATAATGATGTTTGAAATATTTTACTTATTTGAAATAATAATGATATTTGAAATAATTATTTGATTTTATAAATAAAAGAGTTATTAATTAAAATAAAAGAACTTGAAAATAATAAATTTATTAATTATAAATATTAATTAAAAAAGTTTGAAACAAACATGAAATAAAATATACATATTAAAATGCTTATAAGAGAAATTGAACTTAGGACTTAAGAATGAAATCACAATTATCTAGTCATCTAACCAAAAGAGCTAATGTGTCAAATATATTAATTTAAAAAAAAAGCTTCAACCAACATGGAATAAAAAATACAAATATAATTAGAAGAAGAATCGAACTTAAAGTTTAAGGGTAAAAGCATTAATATTTAACCACCTAACCAAAAAAGGTTAAGTCGTCAATTTTCAGTGAAAACACATTTTGTAGGACGTATTTTCAACTAACGTGATTGAAAATGTTTTGTAGGATGCGTTTTTCTTTCTCTCTCCAAAACAGAATAGATCGATAAATTTAAAAAAAAAAACAACCTACTTTTTCAAATAATTTTTTCAGCATATTTCTAAAATTTAGCCCTTTCAAATTGGCTAAATAAAGCCTTTAGGGAAATATGTCTCTTTTAGGAGAGAGAATGTAAAAGCGCCTAAATTAAAAATCCTAATGGTAACTTTTTTTAACCCTATAAATACCCCTTAAATTTCATTTTTTTTCATTCACATCATTCTCTCAAACTCTCTTTAACTCTCTCAAACTCTCTCAAACCTTTTATTTAAAATTTATTTATATTTTCATTTAAAAACAATATTTTTTAAATTATATTGTATTTTATTCGTTCTGATCAGTTTCTCAAGAATGGATGCCTCTTTTATTCGCTTTGATGACAACCATATTTTTGCACCCAATTAGCAATGGTAATTCGTTATTTTTAAATTTTCATTATTTTTAATTTTTAATTTTAGTTATTTTTAATTATGTTAAATTTTTTTGATAAATCTAAATAATTTTTTTATGTTTTAAATAGGCGGACGATCGTGTGCTAAAGGCATTCATACATAATACGGGGGAGCCTCTGATCCCTGAAATTTGTGGGTACTTGCAAGAGGTTGGATTCTTGCAAGCGTCTCCTATGCAAAGGGGCTTCAAACTCGATCTCACATTAATCAGCTCGTTGGTAGAAAGATGGAGGCCCGAAACACACACTTTCCACCTTTCATGCGGTAAGTGTACAATCACACTCAAAGACGTAGCATTACAGCTCGGTCTGTTGGTGGATGAGCCAGTCATCGCGGGATCAGCGGTCATTCTGGGGAAAGTGGAACTCTTCACGACTGTAAGACCCTTAATTTGCCCGGGCCCAATAAAATAAAACCTATTAATAAGCCCACCCCAAACAACTAAAACCAAACCCAATTTCGAAAGCCCAATATGCAAACCCTAGCCCACAACCTATTTTCAGAAATCAGAAACCCTAGCTGCAAGCCTCAACCACCCTCTGCCGCCGCTCCTCTGACACCACCTACCTTGCAGCACCTCCACTTGCTCCACTTGCACCTGCAAAAGCCAAAAAGAAGAAAAGACAGCAAAAATAATAGAAAAAAAAAGCATGTAACAAGGCTATAAAAAGCCAAATCTAAAACCATTGTAGGATTCGGCCACTTTTCATCAATACAAAAAATAGATTTAAACACAAAAAACAGATCCGAAGGAAGAACATAAGAAGTTAATCAAAAAAGATTCATCACGTAGAGGTTTTGATTTTTTTTGCTTCCTTTTCTCTTTATTTTTTTTCCTTTGAATATATGTAGGCGTATTTCCTTTATTTTTATTTTTTTGAATAAAAAACAGCAAATACATATAGATATTTATATAAAATATAAAAGAAAACAAAAAAAAAAAAGTACCTTTTTATTTTTCCCGCCACCGTCCACGGTGGCCGGCGACGGAAGACGGCAGATCACGGCGGCGCCCTAAGGCCGGAGCTGGGCTCAGGCCAGAGAGAATTCTCTCCCCCCCTCTCTTATTTTTTTTCTTTCAAATGCTACAAATGATTTTTTTAAAAAAAATTTGGCCTTTTATAGCCCCCAAAACGATGTCGTTTTGGGGCTGCCTTTTAATCCCAAAATGACGTCATTTTGACTTGGACCGGATCGACCCGACCCAACTAGGATCCGCGTGTTGTTTAACAGAAGGGCTAATTGTGCTTTTAGCCCTTCCGTTTTTTTATTACTTTGCAATTAAGTCATTTTTTTATTTTTAATTTGGCCCCGAAATTTGTCGCGATTTTCAATTTACTCCTCGCTGATGTGCTGCGTTTTGATGGGAAGGAATAATTGCTATTTCGGTCCCCTATGTTTTGCCCGCGTTCAAATAAGTCCCTTTCTTTTGTTCTATTTCGAAATTCACCCCAAAACTTCATTTTTAATTCAATTTTGTCCTTTTTTCACCTTTTTCTCATTATTTTATTTTAATTTTAATATTATATATACTATTATATTTTATTACTATTATTATTATATTTATTATTTATTAGCATTAGTATTATTTTCACTTAATACTTATATGTATATATATTATATAGTATTATTAATATATTTTTTGTTATTATTATTTTCTTAACTTTATATATGTATATATTCTTTTAATATATTAGGTATATTTTAAATTCTATATTACGTATATATATATTTTTATACTATATTATGTATACATTCTTAAATATTATTAGTTATATATTTTATGTTATCATATATATATATATATGTGTCTAATGTTATATTACATATATACTTTAAAAGCTATATCAAGTAATTATATATTATGTACAGCTTTTTCTTAAATATTATATTATATATTTAAATACTAATACTATGTATATATGTTTTCAATATACATATATATGTTTACGTATATATAACGTTACTAATTTTCTTTTATTATTTTTATTTTCTCCGTACATATTGTCGTTTATATATTCTTATTATTACTATATCTATTATTTATTAGTATCTTACTATTACTATTATTAGAATTATTTTTAATCAATACTTATATGTATATACTATGTAAATATTTTAATATTATATTATGTATACATTTTTATATATTACGTATATATATCTTTTAATATTATATTTTTATTATTATGTATATATTTTAATACTATATATATAATTTTATTTTTATTATTACGTATATATTTTAATACATATATGTATATATTTATATATCGTTATTATTAGTTTTTTATATATTATTACTGTTTTCAATAAATATTCTATATATTTTAATATTTAATATACATATATGTATATATTTATATGTTTTACATATATATGTTCCCTACTATTTCATATTTACATTATTACTATTATTATCATGTTTAATACCATATGTATTATTATCGTTTTATACTATTATAATATTATTATTATCGTTTTCGTTATCATTGTCATTTTATTTTGCCATGTTTTATTTATTTTATTTATTTATTTTATTACTTATGTATTCGATCATTTCATTTTCCTCATGCATTTGTTTATATTTACATATTACTAGCCTTTCTATTATTTCATCTTTTATAATTGCTCATATTATTGTTTTTGACAACGTCGCACCTATTATTATGTTATTATACATATTAATACCATAATTTGCTTTTATGTTTTACTATAAATCACGTTATATTTTTTTACTCAATACATTAAAATAATTCTTTCATAAAAGTAATATTCCGTATTTAGTAATTCGAGACAATCGTGCCCTAACTTACTGGGTTTCAATTTTTCTCATTTAACCTAAATAACGGAATATTCTTTTAAATCACAATACGAGTGTTGAAATAAATGCTTACTCTCGAAGATGCGAGGTGTTGTGTCCTAACTTACTGAATACGACATCTTGTTACCTCGAGATAAGAGCTTTTGCAAATAAATGCAATATTCGGTATTAAGAAATTTGATAAAACATGCCCTAACTTACAGGGTTTCGAATTTTCTCATTTACCCTAAATAACCGAACATCCTTTTAAAAAATTAGAATACATTAATTTTAAATAAAAGCAAGCTCATTGTCAAAGTTCGAGATGCCGTGTCCTAACTTACTGGGCGTGACATTTTATTACTTCGAGATGGGAGAGTCCTTAACATCTGTTTTAATTTATTCGATCATTTTTAAATTAGCATTACAAAGAGGGATCGTAGTTTAAATTCTTTCAAAGTTTTCAAATCTTCGACACTAAGACACTAATTAATCAACTAGGTACCAATTTTGGGCGTATCAAGGGTGCTAATCCTTCCTTGTACGTAACCGACTCCTGAACATATTTTCTTGATTTGCGCAGACCAAATCATTGTTTAAATAAGTCAAACTATTTATTGAAAACAACCACTTTTATGAGGTGACCCGACACACCTCATCAAAAAAGATTGGTGGGGACTCCTCTATTCGTTTTCATTTTTCAAAATCTAAGTCGATTCCCGTTTTTCCAAAAAAATGGTTTCGACAACAACAATGTTGGGAAAGGTCCTGAACAGGTTCAAAGGTGGTTGGATATTGATCAACTGGTTGGAAAAAATTTTGATAAGCTTCCAGACGACGCAACAAAGAAGGTCATACAATAGTACGCTTGAGCATTCATCATGAAGTTAATCGGGAACATTTTAATGCCTGGTAAATCTAGAAATTTGGTGCACGTAAGGTGACTTCTACATCTAATGAACTCTAGTAAATGTACAAAACTAAGCTGGGTATCTTCCATGTTGTCGATGTTATACTGGGAGCTTTGTCGGGCAACCCAACTGGATAAGATGTCGATCAGTGGTTGCTTATTGTTGCTACAGTTGTAGGCCTGGTGGCAAATACCGTTTCTACGTCTTAGAGTCACCGACCCATACATGTTCCTGTTGGTGATGAGGTAAATATAATTTATCAATAAATATGTATTTTGTACAGTAAATATTTTTATTTATTATATGTTTCACCTAATATATTGTTTGTACAGGTGGAACCATGGGCCGAGTTATGTCGAACTGCCTGATGAGTTGGAAGATGTTAGGTTGTTGTTAGATCAATGATTTGAAACCGAGGTTAATTTCCTATCCTTTTTGAACCTATATTAGCTATGCAATGACTTGTTAAAAAAATCAGTATGTAATGATATTTACAATTTATGCTTTTCAGTTTTGAATATGTAACAACCCGATTTTGGGCCTAGTCAGAACAGTAGTTTTGAGACCACTAATCTGAGGTTGGAGAAAGTATTTTATTATTATTTTAAGATTATAACATGTTTATATTAGTGCAAGAAAAATTTGGTGAAGTAATTTTAGCGTTTATGAGCTTAATTACGAAAAAGGACTAAATCACATAAAGTGCAAAAGTCCTATTTTGATAGCTAAGGGTTTTAAATTGCTAGAGAACCTAAATCGGAGGTCTTTAAAGGGCAATTAAACCCTTTAGAATAGCCTGTCAAAAGTCAAAATTTTGGTGAAATTAACTGTTGAAATTAAATAAAATAAAACAAATAGTAAAAGTTGTCATTTTTTTCATCTCTCTCTTTCTTTTCCACCAATTTTTCTCCAAGAAAGTGTCCATGGACGCTTGAAAAATTTTCAGCAACTAAAAGCCTTGGCAAGTAAGTGATTTGAGGGTTATTCTTGAATATTTTTATTCTTTTGAGGTCATTGTAGCATGAGCTTTCTAACAAGGGGACTATTTTGCAAAATGGTTTGAAAGTCTAGGGTTTTTTCATGTTAGTATACATATTGTTTTCTAAAAGTTTATGGAAGAAAATGAACCATGGTTTTGAAATAAACAACTTTTATGATAGATTTCTCATGAAAACCCTAAAAAAAACCATTTTGCATAAGTTGTAAAATAGGTGATAAAAGTCTGAAATATTGAGAATTTTGGACTGCTTCTAGTGTACAAAGTAATCGAATAGGCTTAAGATATGAAGAAATTCGATAAAAATCAATTTTTGGACCAAGGGGTAAAATGGTCATTTTACAAAAGTCTAGGGGCAAAATGGTCATTTTGCCCAAATTTAAGTTGTTGAGTATCTAGATTAATAAAATGATTAAATTCGTAAATTTTTATCATTCTAGATCAAGAATTACAAAATCCGGGCCTAGACCGAGGAAAAGCGAAGCAAGTGGACTAAGCTGAACTAGCCGTCTACATTTTGCAATTTGAAGTAAGTTGTATGTAAATAATACAACTACATTGTTACTATATGTGCTTGAATTGAGATAGCATGAATTACTTGTTTATGGAAATAATCGTGTATGATGAATATTGAGATAGTAGGACTCCCGTTTGAACCTTAGGAAATAAATCAGATATTCAGGCCATGACATTTGGAATGTTTGTGTGCTAGTGTAAGACATGTATGGGACATGCATCAGCCACATTATGAGAGCTAGTGTAAGACCATGTCTGGGACATGGCATTGGCATTGAGACGAGAGCTAGTATAAGACATGTCTGGGACATGCATCGGCCTCTTGATGTAAACCAGTGTAAGACATGTTTGGGACATGTATCGGCTACATGATGTGTCAGTATAAGACCATGTCTGGGACATTGCATCAGCACGAATACGTGGGAGTCAGTGTAAGACCATGTCTGGGACATGGCATCGACTTAACGTGAGAGCCAGTGTAAGAACATGTCTGGGATATGGCATCGGTATTATACCCTATGTTTGAGGCGTAGTGAATATCCGATAGCATTCCTAATGATTCAAGGGTGAGAGTTACTTTTTAAGTTAAACGAGAAAAGTATAACCATGTTGTGAGTAATATAGGTACCTAAAAGAAATGCATGAGATGTGAGCTTAGTATATGCTATGTGAATTGTGTTGGATAGTGACGAGTAAGTTGTGCTTATGCCTATTTTAGTGTTATGAGCATGATGATGAATGGTAAAGATACCGTTATATTTATTTTCATGCAACTTATTAAGCTTCATGCTTACCCTATTTCTTTCCATTTTCTTTTAGTGCCGCTATAGTAGTTCGAGGATCATCTCTACGTCAAAGAAACCAGTCACACTATCAACCGAAACACTTGGTATAATTAGATATTTTATTTTGATTATGGCATGTATAGGACCCTGACTTCTGAGTTTTGTGTCATTGTTAATTGGCCAAATGTGTTGGCTTACTTTAACTTTTGATTCATTTTGTATAAGGCCATGGAAAGATGGCTAATATTGAAAGTTATTATGTGAATGTAAGTTAATCTTTCATGAATGTGAAATTGTTGGCATGGTTGAATATATATAATGTATATAGGTCTTGATTATGGTTGTTTGGTTGTGAAAATCATATTAAGTTAAACCTTGATATGTTGGTTGTTGTTATGTTGTGTTTCAAGGTGGCAAAAGGGCTTGGTAGATAGCCCTATATTGTCCACATGGGTAGACACACGGGCGTGTGTTTAGGCCGTGTGTAACACACGGTCAGCCCCACAGGCGTGATGTTCGATCGTGTGTCCCCTGCCCGTAAAATTTGCAAGTCAGTATGCATGGTAGTAAACACACGGACAGAGACACGGCCGTGTGTCTCAGCTATGTGAAGGACACGGCCTAGCACACGGGCATGTGTCTTGACCGTGTGACCCTTAAGAATTATTGACATCAGAAATAGAATGTCCAGATTTTTACACATGGGCTAAGACACGGGCATGTCATGGCCGTCTGAGGGACACGGACCATGGACACGGGCGTGCCCTAGGCCGTGTGAAAACCTCTGTAAGTTTGAATTTGAAATTAATTCCACATGGGTAAAGGACACGGGCGTGCCCCTGTATGCTTAGGCCGTGTGAGCCACACGGGCCAACAGCACGACTATGTTGAATTGGTCACACGGGCGTGTTGCCCCTCCTACACGGGCATGTGCCCCTGTTTCTAGTGTTATTTTTCAGAGTTCATTGGAAGACCCGAATTGGTCCCGATTGGTTTTTATATGAATGTTTAGAGACTCGTAGGCTATATTGAAGAAGTTTAGACAAAGTTTTAATTTGACCAAGTCTTGATGATTCAGAAACATAGGAATGTGTGTGTTCAAGGTAGGTAACACCTTGTATTCCACCCCAGCGTAGGGTACGGGTGTGGGGTGTTACATTTAATGGTATTAGAGCATGGTTTAGTCAGTTCTAAGACTAACCTAGTGTTAGTACGAGTCTAGCTATACATGCTATAACTGTATATTGATAGTGTGACGACTCCTGATGGGATAAATTGTGTTTTATTCATATAGTAAATGGATCCCGATGTAGCTATGGCAGATAATATGGAGAGCAATGCGCCGGCTCCCATTAAAGGGATCATGCCAGTAGATAGTGAGCCCATGACGATGAGTCAGGGTGGAGGAGCTAGAGAAGCTTATCTCCACATGATGGATGCTTGGTATTCAGAGTTTATTCGGGCGAATCTGAATACTCCACCTCCCCTATCTCCTTCGATTCCTTAGTATGCCCCTGTAGCTTCGCAAGGAGTAGATGTAGTTAGGAGAGAGAGACCTCCGGTAAATAAGTTACGAAAGTAAGGGGCTAAAGAATTTCGGGCTAAGTTTGATGATGACCTTGAGAGAGCAAAATTTTGGTTAGAACATACCATTAGGGTATTTGATGAGTTATCTTGTATGCTTGAGGAGTGCGTGAAATGCGCAGTGCCACTCCTACGAGACTCAGCCTACCAATGGTGGAATCCTCTCGTGTCCGTTGTACTGAGAGAGAGGATAACATGAGAATTCTTCCAATAAGAGTTCCGAAAGAAGTATATCAGTCAAAGGTTTATAGAACAGAAGAGGAAGGAATTTCTAGAATTAAAACAGGGCCGAAAGACCGTAACAGAGTATGAGCGTGAATTTGTGAGGCTCAGCAAATACACTAGGGAGTGCGTGTCTACCGAAGCTATCATGTGTAAGAGATTTGAGGACGGATTGAATAGTGATTGTTAGTTGGCATTTTAGAACTGAGGGAATTTGTGATGTTAGTGGAAAGAGCATGTAAGGCCGAAGAGTTGGCCAAAGAGAAGAGAAAAGCTAACATTGAGTCTCAAGACTCAAGGAAAAGACAGATGGGGAAATCACAGCAGACCTTATCTAAAAGATTAAGAGTTTCCTACCGGATCAAACGCATTAATGGGATTCTCAAATAAGAGTAAGAATTAGTAGCATACGGTGTCTAAATCCTAAACCACTTCTGTTGCGAGTGTTGGTAGTGCTCAATCAAATAGGCCGGAGTGTTCACAATGTGGTAGACGTCATTTCGGTGAATATCGAGCGAATGAAAGAGGTTGCTTCAAATGCGAATATTTTGACCACTTCATCCGAGACTGCCCTGAACTAGATAGGAAAGAGAAAAAGCAAGATATGAGGGTGAGTAGTGCTCCTGCGAGGGGTAGATCACAAAAGAACCCGGGCAGTGGGGCTAAGAAGTTAAAGGTTTTGTTGACTGAAGTCCCAGTATTAGTGCAACTAGAATCGGGCAAAGAGTTTGTTATTTATAGCGACACCTCCTTAAATGGATTGGGGTGCGTGCTCATGCAAGAAGGTAAATTCATAGCCTACGCTTCGAGACAGCTGAAGACACATGAGAAAAATTACCCGACGAACAATTTAGAGTTGGCTGCCATCGTGATTGCGTTGCAAATTTGGAGACACCATTCGTATGGCGAGAAATGCCGAGTGTTCACCGACCATAAAAGTCTCAAGTATTTGATGACTCAGAAGGAGATAAATCTACGGCAACAAAGATGATTAGAGTTGATAAAGGATTATGAGTTGGTGATTGATTATCACCCGGGCAAAGCGAACGTGGTCGTCGATGCCTTGAGTAGAAAATCATTATTTACGTTGAGAGCAATGGATGCCCAATTAGCCTTATTAGATGATGGTTCGATTCTAGCAGAGTTGAGAGTTACGCTAATGTTTCTACAAGAGATCCGTGAAGCTTAGAAAGGTGATAAGGATTTGCAAGCCAAGAGAACTCTGTGTGAGTCGGAGGTTGAATCAGACTTTCAGATTGGCACTGATGGGTGTATAATGTTCAAAGATAGAGTTTGTGTACCCAAGGACAACGAACTTATTTAGAAGATTCTACGAGAGGCACATAGTAGTTGCTTGTCTATCCACCGGGGTAGTGTGAAAATGTACAACGACCTGAAGAAAATGTATTGGTGGTCAAGAATGAAAAGAGACATTTCAGAGTTTGTCTCTAAGTGCCTAGTGTGTCAGCAAGTGAAAGTTGAACATCAAGTATCTTCAGGTTTACTTCAGCCTATCACGGTCCACGAGTGGAAGTGGGATTGGATTACTATGGATTTTATAACGGGTTTGCCAGTAACCCCGAAGAAAAAAGATGCTGTTTGGGTTGTTGTGGATAGGTTAACAAAGTTGGCACATTTTATGTGACGTCCCTAATTTGACCCTAGTCGGGAAGTGGTGTCGGGACCATTAAACCGAGTCTTATAAGTAATTAGAAGTTATATTCTATGTTTATGATGTTAGCAAATGCATGTGTGAAAGTTGCATGCATTAATTTGATCATTTCTATGTGAATTTATTTAGATGGACTTATATGAAACATTGTTGAAAGGTGATAGGCCAATCTTCAAAGGTCTAATAGTACATGCATGCAAAAGAATGGTTTTGCATGTCAATTTACCCAAAGAGAAGGAAGTGGCGGCCATGGTGATGAATATGGGCAAAAAAAACATGTCTTAAACATGTTTTGCTAGTGGTGGATGTTAGAAATAATAAAATAAGAGTATGGAAAAAAAATTAATGTTAGTAGGATGAGAAACAAAAAAAAAGTGTTCACCTTTCTCCATAGCTCTTGGCGAATGTCCTAAAGAAAGAAAAGAAAAAATTTGTTCATCTATTTTCACTCTCTTTTGGCCGAAAACACTAAGGATAAGGAAGGAGTTTTGCTTCATACTTGGTTTGGAAGAGGATTAGGAAGAGGTTGGCTATACTTGCATCAAGAGTAAGGTATGTTTGAGGTTGTGCCATGAGATTCATGCATGTTTTTGGTTGCTAGATTGATGTTCTTGTTAGCCCATGGTTCAAATCTTTGTTATGTCATGGGAATGAAATTCGCCAAAGTGAATATGGTGATAAAGCCATTGCATGCTAAGTGTGAAGCTTGATGATGATGCATGCAATGATGGATTGTCTACTCTTGAGATTTCTTTGTAGCCATCTTGAGTAAGACTTTGAGTTTTCTTTTGTTTAACCATGATTGAAGTTGAAAGGGCATGATTGTGATGTATTCGCCATGATGCATTCATGAGCATGGTTCATGCTTCTTGCATGTTAGTTAAAATTTGTGTTTTGGATGGCTATGGACACCTTGAAATTCGCCATGCTCATATATGTATATATATGTTTGCACATGATGTTTTGGTTATGAAGTAAGTGATGAATATGTTTGTTTAAAGAAGAAGATGTTGAAGAATGTTTGTGAAATTGCAAGCACATTCGGCCTAGCACACATATGAGTGCTTGATGCTATATTATAAGTTTTGAGCTACAATATGCAAAGCATTAACTAGTAAAATGCATGCTGTTTTGTGTGGTATTAAGTGCATAATTGGCCTCAACATGGACATGTATATTCGGCCTTAGGTAGCCTATTGATGGCCTTAGCTTTTCCTTGATGCTCGAATGAATTGTATTGAATTGCTTGATGTAGTATAAAATGTGCATAACCATTGTGTATTCAAGCTAAAGGGTGGCCATATGACCATTTAAACTCCTTGTCATATTCGCCATAAGCTAGCACAATGAGGTTTTAATAAATTGAATTTGTTTGAATTAGCTCAAGAGCTTAGAGGGCCACAATTGGACAAGGGAAGGAAAAGTGATCGAATAGCCGTAAAAGCCGTTCGACAACATCCAAGGTAAGTCCTCAAGAAGTGACCCTACTTGAATTATGTGAAATGAAATATGGATGTGTAATGATTATTGATTTATGTGTGTATGAGTATTTGAATGATACCCGGGCTAAGTCCCGAAGGCGATTATGCTAGTGATTACATTTGTGTTTGAGCCTTAGTAACGAAAATGAAACATGAATGTCTAATGATTATTGATGTATGTGTGCATGAGCAATTGAATGATATCCGGCTAAATCAAGACGTTTATGCTGGAAATTATATCCGGGTTAAGACCAAGGCAATTGTGCTAGTGGCTACATCCGGCTAAGACCCAAAGGCATTCGTGCGAGTCATTCTATCCGGGCTAAGACCAAGGCATTCGTGCGTGGTTATATCCGGTTGTATTCGAAGAAGCTTGGGCTGGAGGTGAGTGTTGGTTGCTGTAATAAATTGATTAGTACGCTCGAAAAGCCCAAAGAATAAGGTACGTTTATATGTGCATTGGAAAGTCGACATGTTTGAGCAACATTCGCTCAATCGACTAACAATTTCAGCTATTGAATTGGTTGATACTTTGTGAAAGTATATAATGATGAAGTGTGAAGTAAGAATGATTATGTGAATGTGTATTAATGAAATGATGCATTTGGCTATGTGAATGTATTGCTTTAATTAAAGCTGATTATATTCCTTGAGACTTACTAAGCATAAAAATGCTTACCCGTTGCTTTGGCTCTCTTTTATAGATTTTGCTCGATAGCAATTGGATTCGGGATCATTAAAGTCAAGTCATCCACACTATCAACGCCTCTATTTTGGTATAAATTTTGGTTGAACTTTGAAATGGCATGTATAGGACTACCCTTGTTGGTTTAAATATCTGTGATGTATATGTGTACGGCCATGCGAAAATGGCTCGTAAAAGTGAAGTACTAACTTAGACTATTTGCGGTTTGTATATATATATATGGTGTCATGATGTGATTATGGATTGGAAATGGGAATGTTGGTCACATGATCAGCCATTGGTATGGTTAAAATGATCATATGTGAACCTATGTATGGCAAGACTAGTTGGTTCATGGAGACTACAAAATAGGTAAGACCTACCTTAAAAACAGATGCTGCCAGCTGCAGTGACGTGAATGTGAAAAATCACCAAAATTTGTAGGAATGGTATTAAATAGTGAATAAGCTATGTAAATGAACCTTGATGAGTCTATTTTCATATGGAAGAAACGAAATGGTCATAGGAGTTACATGTTAAGAGATATTAAAGCTATTGTGAGACTGGGCCAGAACGGTTTCTGGGTCCCCTGTCGCAAATTTAAAAATTTACTATAAATTATGCAGAAAGAAATAGGAGTCATGCCTTATATTTACAGATTCCATTTTGAGTCTAGTTTCATTAGAAACAAACGGCACCAGTATTAAAGCCCTGTACAGAGAGATATTCAAGTTGTAACGCGCGAAGGTCAAAGCAGTCGATCCCTGTAACATGGGTGACTTTAACTAATAAACTGTACCAATTGGCCCGACCAAAAATTCTAGAAATAAATCCATCGATGGATATATGAGTCTAAATTCAGGGAAAATTTACGAAACCAGTTTCCGAGTTTTGAAACTCGAGATATGATTTTTAAGGCGACGGTGACGCAGTTTTCCAGCCTGACTGGAAATGTCAAATTGGTGGGCAAAATATGTGGACTTGGCTTGTTAACCCCTTGTGTCCGACACCGGCGATGGTCTCGGGTTCGGGGTGTTACAATTTTATTGGTATCAGAGCCACGGTTTAGTCGATTCTAGGACTACCGTGATGTGTTTGGGGTCTAGCTATACATGCCATTAAATGATGAATCGATAGTGTGGTGATTTCTGACAATTTGACTTTGTGTTTGTTTATAGCAATGGATCCCGATCCCAACCGAAGCGATAGTGATGATGTGGAGAGTGTGGCGCTGCTCCCGCAAGGGACAGCGCGGTGGACTCTCAACCTATGGCCAGCAATCAGAATGATGAGGCTAGGCAAGCCTTTTATAGTGTGATAAACGAATGGTTTAACCAATAAATTCGAACTAACACGGCTGTTCCACAACCTCCATTCCCGACAAATGCAACCCCAAGACCTACAATACCTCCGGTGATGACCAAATAAGGTCAAGTAAGCCCCCAGTCGATAGGATTCGAAAACATGGGGCCACTGAATTTAAAGCTACGGATGATGATGATGCCGAGCGAGCCGAATTTTGGTTGGATAACACGATCCGGGTGCTCGATGAGCTATCTTGTACATCCGATGAGTGCTTAAAGTGTACCATCTCCTTGCTACATGATTCCGCCTACTATTGGTGGAGTACTCTGACTTCTGTGGTACCTAGAGAGCAAGTGACTTGGGAATTCTTTCAAACCGAGTTCAAAAAAGTATATCGATCGAGATTCATCGACCAAAAGCGAAGGAATTCCTTGATCTTAAGCAAGGTTCTATGTCGATTCATCGACTATGAACGAAAATTTGTGAGGCTTAGCCGATCTGCGCGAGAATGCATTTCGTCCGAAGCTATTATGTGTAAACGCTTGAGGATGGGCTGAATGATGATATAAGGATGTTCGTTGGCATTCTCGAAATACGAGAGTTCGTAGTACTTGTTGAGCGAGCTTGTAAAGTCAAGAGCTTAGAAAGGAGAAACAAAAGTTGATGTGGGAACCGGAGAATTCGAAAGAGGTCCTCGGAAAGTCTCTTCAACAGCATCGAAGAGATTTTGAGATGATGTGAGCCGGTCTAGAGGCGCCGGCTTTTCTAGACGAGGACGCGATCGACCCCTGTGACCACACGAGTCACTTGATCGCCAATGAGTGGAAATGATCGCCGAGAGAGGCGAGTGTCGCATTGTGGCAAATGGCATTCGGGAGCTGTTGGTTCCGTGATCGCTCTGCTATAAGTGTGGATCGGCCGACCACTTTATGAAGGATTGCCCGAGGATGCCCGAATGTAATGTAAGTCGAGTGGAAACCCGGGGCTACCATCGCTCGAGGTAGGCCACCTAGAAATGTGGGCAATGTTAGTGGCGGTCGAGAGGATCTAGAGATGCTACCATCGATCCGAGGCTCGGGCTCTGCTAGGACTTATGCCATACGCCGCACGCCAAGATGCTGCCTCTCCGGATGTCATTACCGGTACTTTCACTCTTTTCAATACTAATGTGATTGCTTTGATTGACCCCGGTTCTACTCATTCTTATATATGTGAAACCTTAGCATCCAAGAAGACTTTGCCTATTGAGTCTCTCGAGTTTGTAATTCGGTGTCAAACCCCTTGGGTCATTACGTGCTTGTCAACAAAGTGTGCAAGAAAAGTCCCCTAGTGTTCCGAGGTTCTTGTTTCCGGCGGACTTGATGCTTTTGCCGCTCGATGAATTCGACGTTATTCTTGGTTTGGATTGGTTGACCATGCACGATGCGGTTGTAAATTGCAAAAGCAAGACTATCGATTTGAGGTGCGCGAATAACGAGATAATTCGGGTTGAGTCTACGGACTTAAAGGGTTGCCACCGTAATATCGCAATGTTGGCCCGAAATATGTAAGAAAAGGGTGCGGCGTACCTTGCGTATGTGCTCGATGACAAGGAATCGAAAAAGAAACCCGAATCTGTGCCGTAGTTTGTGAATGCCCGATGTTTTCCACGAAGAATTGCCGGGTTTACCACTGCGGAAATAGAATTTGGCATCGAATTGGTACCGGTACCACTCCAATTTCGATAGCTCCGTATCGTATGGCACCAACGAATTAAAGGAGTTGAAGGCTCGATTGCAAGAATTGGTGGATAGAGGTTTTGCTCGCCTTGAGTTTTTCGCCTTGGGGTGCGCCGGTGTTGTTTGTGAAAAGAAGGATGGAACCATGCGGTTGTGCATCGACTATCGTCGACTTAATAAAGCGACGATAAAGAACAAATATCCGTTACCACGATCGATGACTTGTTCGATCAATTGAAGGAGCCTCGGTGTTCTCGAAAATAGATTTGAGATCGGGCTATTATCAATTGCGAATTCGAGATTCGGACGCACCAAGACCGCCTTGAGAATGAGATATGGTCACTATGAGTTCCTAGTGATGCCGTTTGGGCTCACTAATGCCCTACGGTATTTATGGATTTAATGAATCGGATCTTCGACCATATTTGGATCGATTCAGTCGTGTTCATTGATGACATCTTGGTCTATTCAAGAAATGAGACCGAACATCTTTGAACACCGAGGTTAGTGCTTTGCAGATTTTACGGGATAAGCAATTATATGCTAAGTTTAGCAAGTGTGAGTTCGGTTAAGAGAGGTTAGCTTCTTGGGTCATGTGGTATCTCAGATCGGTATTCGAGTCGACCCAATAAAATTTCAGCCATACTTAATTGGAAGCCTCAGAAATATTCTTGAGGTTCGGAGCTTTTTGGGGCTTGCTTGGTTATTACCGACGATTTGTAAAAGGCTTCTCAACAATAGCCACGCCGATGAAGGCTTACTCCAAAAGGATGTTAAGTTCGAATGGACGGAGAAATGTCGAAAAGTTTCGATCAATGAAAACTTATTTGATGAAGCCCCAATTCTAGTGCAACCCGAGTCCCAAGAAAGAGTTTGTCATCTATAGCGACGCCTTCCTACTTGGGTTAGGTTGTGTATTGATGCAAGAAGGTCGAGTTGTGGCCTATGCGTCGAGGCAATTAAAGCCACATGAGAAAAATTATCCGACCCATGATCTCGAATTGGCTGCCATCGTATTCGCCTTAAAGATTTGGCGACATTACTTATTTGGTGAAAGGTGCCATGTGTACTCGGATCACAAAAGTCTCAAATATTTGATGACCAAAGAGACTTAAATCTGCGACAAAGACGTTGGCTCAAGCTGTTAAAGGATTATGAGCTGGTCATTGACTATCACCCGAGAAAGGCGAATGTGGTTGCAGATGCCTTAAGTCGTAAATCATTATTCGCTTTACGAGCGATGAACGTGCACTTGTCTGTTCGATCCGATAGTGTGTTAGTAGCTGAATTGAAAGCCAAACCACTATTGATACATCAAATTCGAGAAGCTCAGAAAGTCGACGACGAGTTGGCTGCAAAACGGGCTGAGTGTGTTCCGAACAAGGACTCGGAATTTCAAATTGATGATGACGATTGTTTGAGTTTCAAAAGTCGTCTGTGTGTTCCAAAGAATTCGGGACTCATTTCGATAATTCTGAATGAAGCCCACTGTAGCCGAATGGAAATCCACCCGGGGTGTACGAAGATGTACAATGATTTGAAACGTCGGTTTTGGTGGCATGGTATGAAACGAGACATCTCCGACTTTGTTTCGAGATGTTTAATATGTCAACAAGTGAAAGCGGAACATCAAGTGCCTTCAGGATTACTTCAGCCAATCACGATACCCGAGTGGAAATGGGATCGAGTCACAATGGACTTTGTATCCGGACTTCCATTGTCAGCAAGTAAGAAGGATGTGGTTTGGGTCGTGGTAGATAGATTGACTAAGTCGGCTCACTTTGTCCCCAGTGCGTCGGATTTTTCAATGGACAAA
The DNA here is from genome assembly GCF_025698485.1 of Gossypium arboreum. Lineage (NCBI taxonomy): Eukaryota > Viridiplantae > Streptophyta > Magnoliopsida > Malvales > Malvaceae > Gossypium > Gossypium arboreum. Next base: position 90,981,812 of record NC_069077.1, read on the forward strand.
TTAGCCGAATTGTACGCTTTCTCGATTGTGAGATTACACGGGTGCCTATTTCCATCGTGTCGGATAGAGATCCGAGATTTACCTCGCGATTTTGGAAAAAGTTGCAAGAAGCTTTGGGTACCAAGTTGCGATTCAAAGACCGCTTTTCACCCCAAACCGATGGTCAATCCGAGCGGATAATTCAGATACTTGAGGATATGTTGAGATGTTGCGTCCTCGAGTTTAGTGGTTCATGGGAACGGTATTTGCCGTTGATTGAATTCGCTTACAACAACAGCTTTCAATCAAGTATTAAGATGGCACCCTACGAGGCTTTGTACGATCGTAAATGCCGTACACCATTGTTTTGGACTGAGCTCGGTGAAAGCAAAATTTTCGGGGTGGATTTGATTAGAGATGCTGAACAGAAAGTGAAAGTAATCCGTGAAAGTCTGAAGATAGCCTCCGATCGTCGAAAGTCGACGCGGATCTGAGCGTAAGGACATCGAGTATCGTGGGAGATAAAGTGTTTCTCAAGGTTTCGCCTTGGAAAAAATACTCAGATTCGGCCGTAAGGGCAAGTTGAGTCCGAGGTTCATTGGGCCATATGAGATATCCGAGCGAGTCGGTCCAGTGGCATATCGTTTGATTTTGCCCCCTGAACTCGAAAGGGTTCACGATGTCTTTCATGTTTCGATGCTTCGACGCTATAGATCCGATCCATCGCACGTGATTAGTCCATCAGAAATTGAAATTCAAGCTAATTTGAGTTATGAGGAAGAACCGATTCGTATCCTATCACGGAAGTGAAAGAGTTACGAAACAAGCGGGTTCCGCTAGTGAAAGTGTTATGGCTCAAGCACGGGATAGAAGAAGCTACTTGGGAGACCGAGAACTCTATGAAAGAGCGATATCCAAACCTATTTACCGTAAGATTTTCGGGACGAAAATTTCTTAAGTGGGGAGAGTTGTGACGTCCCTAATTTGACCCTAGTCGGGAAGTGGTGTCGGGACCATTAAACCGAGTCTTATAAGTAATTAGAAGTTATATTCTATGTTTATGATGTTAGCAAATGCATGTGTGAAAGTTGCATGCATTAATTTGATCATTTCTATGTGAATTTATTTAGATGGACTTATATGAAACATTGTTGAAAGGTGATAGGCCAATCTTCAAAGGTCTAATAGTACATGCATGCAAAAGAATGGTTTTGCATGTCAATTTACCCAAAGAGAAGGAAGTGGCCGGCCATGGTGATGAATATGGGCAAAAGAAAACATGTCTTAAACATGTTTTGCTAGTGGTGGATGTTAGAAATAATAAAATAAGAGTATGGAAAAAAAAATTAATGTTAGTAGGATGAGAAACAAAAAAAAAAAAGTGTTCACCTTTCTCCATAGCTCTTGGCCGAATGTCCTAAAGAAAGAAAAGAAAAAAATTTGTTCATCTATTTTCACTCTCTTTTTGGCCGAAAACACTAAGGATAAGGAAGGAGTTTTGCTTCATACTTGGTTTGGAAGAGGATTAGGAAGAGGTTGGCTATACTTGCATCAAGAGTAAGGTATGTTTGAGGTTGTGCCATGAGATTCATGCATGTTTTGGTTGCTAGATTGATGTTCTTGTTAGCCCATGGTTCAAATCTTTGTTATGTCATGGGAATGAAATTCGCCAAAGTGAATATGGTGATAAAGCCATTGCATGCTAAGTGTGAAGCTTGATGATGATGCATGCAATGATGGATTGTCTACTCTTGAGATTTCTTTGTAGCCATCTTGAGTAAGACTTTGAGTTTTCTTTTGTTTAACCATGATTGAAGTTGAAAGGGCATGATTGTGATGTATTCGGCCATGATGCATTCATGAGCATGGTTCATGCTTCTTGCATGTTAGTTAAAATTTGTGTTTTGGATGGCTATGGACACCTTGAAATTCGCCATGCTCATATATGTATATATATGTTTGCACATGATGTTTTGGTTATGAAGTAAGTGATGAATATGTTTGTTTAAAGAAGAAGATGTTGAAGAATGTTTGTGAAATTGCAAGCACATTCGCCTAGCACACATATGAGTGCTTGATGCTATATTATAAGTTTTGAGCTACAATATGCAAAGCATTAACTAGTAAAATGCATGCTGTTTTTGTGTGGTATTAAGTGCATAATTGGCCTCAACATGGACATGTATATTCGGCCTTAGGTAGCCTATTGATGGCCTTAGCTTTTCCTTGATGCTCGAATGAATTGTATTGAATTGCTTGATGTAGTATAAAATGTGCATGACCATTGTGTATTCAAGCTAAAGGGTGGCCATATGACCATTTAAACTCCTTGTCATATTCGGCCATAAGCTAGCACAATGAGGTTTTAATAAATTGAATTTGTTTGAATTAGCTCAAGAGCTTAGAGGGCCACAATTGGACAAGGGGAAGGAAAAAGTGACGAATAGCCGTAAAAGCCGTTCGACAACATCCAAGGTAAGTCCTCAAGAAGTGACCCTACTTGAATTATGTGAAATGAAATATGGATGTGTAATGATTATTGATTTATGTGTGTATGAGTATTTGAATGATACCCGGGCTAAGTCCCGAAGGCGATTATGCTAGTGATTACATTTGTGTTTGAGCCTTAGTAACGAAAATGAAACATGAATGTCTAATGATTATTGATGTATGTGTGCATGAGCAATTGAATGATATCCGGCTAAATCAAGACGTTTATGCTGGAAATTATATCCGGTTAAGACCGAAGGCAATTGTGCTAGTGGCTACATCCGGCTAAGACCGAAGGCATTCGTGCGAGTCATTCTATCCGGGCTAAGACCTAAAGGCATTCGTGCACGTGGTTATATCCGGTTGTATTCCGAAGAAGCTTGGGCTGGAGGTGAGTGTTGGTTGCTGTAATAAATTCGGTTAGTACGCTCGAAAAGCCCAAAGAATAAGGTACGTTTATATGTGCATTGGAAAGTCGACATGTTTGAGCAACATTCGCTCAATCGACTAACGAATTTCAGCTATTGAATTGGTTGATACTTTGTGAAAGTATATAATGATGAAGTGTGAAGTAAGAATGATTATGTGAATGTGTATTAATGAAATGATGCATTTGGCTATGTGAATGTATTGCTTTAATTAGAGCTGATTATATTCCTTGAGACTTACTAAGCATAAAAATGCTTACCCGTTGCTTTGGCTCTCTGTTTTATAGATTTTGCTCGATAGCAATCGGATTTGGGATCATTAAAGTCAAGTCATCCACACTATCAACGCCTCTATTTTGGTATAATTTTTGGTTGAACTTTGAAATGGCATGTATAGGACTACCCTTGTTAGTTTAAATATGCTGTGATGTATATGTGTACGGCCATGCGAAAATGGCTCGTAAAAGTGAAGTACTGAACTTAGACTATTTGCGGTTTGTATATATATATATGGTGTCATGATGTGATTATGGATTGGAAATGGGAATGTTGGTCACATGATCAGCCATTGGTATGGTTAAAATGATCATATGTGAACCTATGTATGGCAAGACTAGTTGGTTCATGGAGACTACAAAATAGGTAAGACCTACCTTAAAAACAGATGCTGCCAGCTGCAGTGACGTGAATGTGAAAAATCACCAAAATTTGTAGGAATGGTATTAAATAGTGAATAAGCTATGTAAATGAACCTTGATGAGTCTATTTTCATATGGAAGAAACGAAATGGTCATAGGAGTTACATGTTAAGAGATATTAAAGCTATTGTGAGACAGGGCTAGAACGGTTTCTGGGTCCCCTGTCGCAAATTTAAAAATTTACTATAAATTATCCAGAAATAATTAGGAGTCATGCCTTATATGTACAGATTTCATTTTGAGTCTAGTTTCATTAGAAACAAACGGCACCAGTATTAAAGCCCTGTACAGAGAGATATTCAAGTTGTAACGCGCGAAGGTCAAAGCAGTCGATCCCTGTAACATGGGTGACTTTAACTAATAAACTGTACCAATTGGCCCGACCAAAAATTCTAGAAATAAATCCATCGATAGATATATGAGTCTAAATTCAGGGAAAATTTACGAAACCAGTTTCCGAGTTTTGAAACTCGAGATATGATTTTTAAGGCGACGGTGATGCAGTTTTCCAGCCTGACTGGAAATGTCAAATTGGTGGGCAAAATATGTGGACTTGGCTTGTTAACCCCTCGTGTCCGACAATCGGCGATGGTCTCGGGTTCGGGTGTTACAATTTTATTGGTATCGAGCCACGGTTTAGTCGATTCTAGGACTACCGTGATGTGTTTGGGGTCTAGCTATACATGCCATTAAATGATGAATCGATAGTGTGGTGATTTCGACAATTTGACTTTGTGTTTGTTTATAGCAATGGATCCCGATCCCAACCGAAGCGATAGCTGATGATGTGGAGAGTGTGGCGCTGCTCCGCGCAAGGGACAGCGCCATGCGGACTCTCAACCTATGGCCAGCAATCCGAATGATGAGGCTAGGCAAGCCTTTTATAGTGTGATGAACGAATGGTTTAACCAATAAATTCGAACTAACACGGCGGTTCCACAACCTCCATTCCCGACAAATGCAACCCCGCACCTACAATACCTCCAAGAATCGACCAAATAAGGTCAAGTAAGCCCCAATCGATAGGATTCGAAAACATGGGGCCACTGAATTTAAAGCTACGGATGATGATGATGCCGAAGCGAGCGAATTTTGGTTGGATAACACGATCCGGTGCTCGATGAGCTATCTTGTACACCGATGAGTGCTTAAAGTGTACCATCTCCTTGCTACGTGATTCCGCCTACTATTGGTGGAGTACTCGACTTCGTGGTACCTAGAGAGCAAGTGACTTGGGAATTCTTTCAAACCGAGTTCAAAAAAGTATATCGATCGAGATTCATCGACCAAAAGCGAAGGAATTCCTTGATCTTAAGCAAGGTTCTATGTCGATTCCGACTATGAACGAAAATTTGTGAGGCTTAGCGACACGCGAGAATGCATTTCGTCCGAAGCTATTATGTGTAAACGCTCGAGGATGGGCTGAATGATGATATAAGGATGTTCGTTGGCATTCTCGAAATCGAGAGTTCGTAGTACTTGTTGAGCGAGCTTGTAAAGTCAAGAGCTTAGAAAGGAGAAACAAAAAGTTGATGTGAGAACCGGAAAATTCCAAAAGAGGTCCTCGGGAAAGTCTCTTCAACAGGCATCGAAGAGATTTCGAGATGATGTGAGTCGGTCTAGAGGCGCCGGGCTTTTCTAGACGAGGACGCGATCGACCCCTGTGACCACACGAGTCACTTGATCGCCAGATGGTGGAAATGATCGCGAGAGAGGCGAGTGTCCGCATTGTGGCAAATGGAATTGGGAGCTGTTGGTTCCGTGATCGCTCCTGCTATAAGTGTGGATCGGCCGACCACTTTATGAAGGATTGCCCGAGGATGCTTGAATGAATGTAAGTCGAGTGGAAACCCGGGGCTACCATCGCCGAGGTAGGCCACCTAGAAATGTGGGCAATGTTAGTGGCGGTTAGAGAGGATCTAGAGATGCTACCATCGATCCGAGGCTCAGCTCTGCTAGGACTTATGCCATACGCCGCACGCCAAGATGCCGCCTCTCGGATGTCATTACCGGTACTTTCACTCTTTTCAATACTAATGTGATTGCTTTGATTGACCCCGGTTCTACTCATTCTTATATATGTGAAACCTTAGCATCCAAAGAAGACTTTGCCTATTGAGTCTCTTGAGTTTGTAATTCGGTGTCAAACCCTTGGGTCATTACGTGCTTGTCAACAAAGTGTGCAAGAAAAGTCCCCTAGTGTTCCGAGGTTCTTGTTTCCGGCGGACTTGATGCTTTTGCCGTTCGATGAATTGACGTTATTCTTGGTTTAGATTGGTTGACCATGCACGATGCGGTTGTAAATTGCAAAAGCAAGACTATCGATTTGAGGTGCGCGAATAACGAGATAATTCGGGTTGAGTCTACGGACTTAAAGGGGTTGCCACCGTAATATCGCAATGTTGGCCCGGAAATATGTAAGAAAAGGGTGCGGCGTACCTTGCGTATGTGCTCGATGACAAGGAATCGAAAAGAAACCCGAATCGTGCCGTGGTTTGTGAATACCGGATGTTTTCCTCAAGAATTGTCGGGTTTACCACTTGCTCGGAAATAGAATTTGGCATCAAATTGGTACCGGTACCACTCAATTTCGATAGCTCCGTGATCGTATGGCACCAACGAATTAAAGGAGTTGAAGGCTCGATTGCAAGAATTGGTGGATAGAGGTTTTGCTCGCTTGAGTTTTTCGCCTTGGGTGCGCCAGTGTTGTTTGTGAAAAGAAGGATGGAACCATGCGGTTGTGCAGATCGACTATCGTCGACTTAATAAAGCGACGATAAAGAACAAATATCCGTTACCACGTATCAATGACTTGTTCGATCAACTCAAGGGAGCCTCGGTGTTCTCGAAAATAGATTTGAGATCGGGCTATTATCAATTGCGAATCCGAGATTCGGACGTACCCAAGACCGCCTTGAATCGAGATATGGTCACTATGAGTTCCTAGTGATGCCGTTTGGGCTCACTAATGCCCTATGGTATTTATGGATTTAATGAATCGGATCTTGGACCATATTTGGATCGATTCGTAGTCGTGTTCATTGATGACATCTTGGTCTATTCAAGAAATGAGACCGAACATGCTGAACACCTGAGGTTAGTGCTGCAGATTTTACGGGATAAGCAATTATATGCTAAGTTTAGCAAGTGTGAGTTCTGGTTAAGAGAGGTTAGCTTCTTGGGTCATGTGGTATCTGCATCGGGTATTCGAGTCGACCCGAATAAAATTTCAGCCATACTTAATTGGAAGCCTCCGAGAAATATTACTGAGGTTCGAGCTTTTTGGGGCTTGCTTAGGTTATTACCGACGATTTGTAAAGGCTTCTCAACAATAGCCACGCCGATGACGGCTTACTCCAAAAGGATGTTAAGTTCGAATGGACGGAGAAATGTCGAAAAAGTTTCGATCAACTGAAAACTTATTTGATGAAGCCCCAATTCTAGTGCAACCCGAGTCCCAAGAAAGAGTTTGTCATCTATAGCGACGCCTCCCTACTTGGGTTAGGTTGTGTATTGATGCAAGAAGGTCGAGTTGTGGCCTATCGTCGAGGCAATTAAAGCCACATGAGAAAAATTATCCGACCCATGATCTCGAATTGGCCGCCATCGTATTCACCTTAAAGATTTGGCGACATTACTTATTTGGTGAAAGGTGCCATGTGTACTCGGATCACAAAAGTCTCAAATATTTGATGACCCAAAGAGACTTAAATCTGCGACAAAGACGTTGGCTCGAGTATTAAAGGATTATGAGTGGTCATTGACTATCACCCGGAAAGGCGAATGTGGTTGCAGATGCCTTAAGTCGTAAATCATTATTCGCTTACGAGCGATGAACGTGCACTTGTCTGCTTCGATCCGATAGTGTGTTAGTAGCTGAATTGAAAGCCAAACCACTATTGATACATCAAATTCGAGAAGCTCGAAAAGTCGACGACGAGTTGGCGCAAAAGCGGCCGAGTGTGTTCGAACAAGGACTCGAATTTCAAATTGATGATGACGATTGTTTGAGTTTCAAAAGTCGTCTGTGTGTTCCAAAGAATTGAACTCATTTCGATAATTCGAATGAAGCCCATTGTAGCCGAATGGCAATCCACCCGGGGTGTACGAAGATGTACAATGATTTGAAACGTCGGTTTGGTGGCATGGTATGAAACGAGACATCTCCGACTTTGTTTCGAGATGTTTAATATGTCAACAAGTGAAAGCGGAACATCAAGTGCCTTCGTGATTACTTCACCAATCACGATACTCGAGTGGAAATGGGATCGAGTCACAATGGACTTTGTATCCGGACTGCCATTGTCAGCAAGTAAGAAGGATGTGGTTTGGGTCGTGGTAGATAGATTGACTAAGTCGGCTCACTTTGTCCCCGTACGTACGGATTTTTCAATGGACAAATTAGCCGAATTGTACGCTTCTCGATTGTGAGATTACACGGGTGCCTATTTCCATCGTGTCGGATAGAGATCCGAGATTTACCTCGCGATTTTGGAAAAAGTTGCAAGAAGCTTTGGGTACCAAGTTGCATTTCAGACCGCCTTTCACCCCAAACCGATGGTCAATCCGAGCGGATAATTCGGATACTTGAGGATATGTTGAGATGTTGCGTCCTCGAGTTTAGTGGTTCATGGGAACGGTATTTGCCGTTGATTGAATTCGCACAACAACAGCTTTCAATCAAGTATTAAGATGGCACCCTACGAGGCTTTGTACGATCGTAAATGCCGTGCACCATTGTTTTGGACTGAGCTCGGTGAAAGCAAAATTTTCTGGGTGGATTTGATTAGAGATGCTGAACAGAAAGTGAAAGTAATCCGTGAAAGTCTGAAGATAGCCTCCGATCGTCAGAAGTCGTACGCGGATCTGAAGCGTAAGGACATCGAGTATCAAGTGGGAGATAAAGTGTTTCTCAAGGTTTCGCCTTGGAAAAAAATACTCAGATTCGGCCGTAAGGGCAAGTTGAGTCCGAGGTTCATTGGGCCATATGAGATATCCGAGCGAGTCAGTCCAGTGGCATATCGTTTGATTTTGCCCCCTGAACTCGAAAGGGTTCACGATGTCTTTCATGTTTCGATGCTTCGACGCTATAGATCCGATCCATCGCACGTGATTAGTCCATCAGAAATTGAAATTCAAGCTAATTTGAGTTATGAGGAAGAACCGATTCGTATCCTATCACGGGAAGTGAAAGAGTTGTGAAACAAGCGGGTTCCGCTAGTGAAAGTGTTATGGCTCAAGCACGGGATAGAAGAAGCTACTTGGGAGACCGAGAACTCTATGAAAGAGCGATATCCAAACCTATTTACCGGTAAGATTTTCAGGGACGAAAATTTCTTAAGTGGGGGAGAGTTGTGACGTTCCTAATTTGACCCTAGTCGGGAAGTGGTGTCGGGACCATTAAACCGAGTCTTATAAGTAATTAGAAGTTATATTCTATGTTTATGATGTTAGCAAATGCATGTGTGAAAGTTGCATGCATTAATTTGATCATTTCTATGTGAATTTATTTAGATGGACTTATATGAAACATTGTTGAAAGGTGATAGGCCAATCTTCAAAGGTCTAATAGTACATGCATGCAAAAGAATGGTTTTGCATGTCAATTTACCCAAAGAGAAGGAAGTGGCCGGCCATGGTGATGAATATGGGCAAAAGAAAACATGTCTTAAACATGTTTTGCTAGTGGTGGATGTTAGAAATAATAAAATAAGAGTATGGAAAAAAAAAATTAATGTTAGTAGGATGAGAAACAAAAAAAAAAAGTGTTCATCTTTCTCCATAGCTCTTGGCCGAATGTCCTAAAGAAAGAAAAGAAAAAAATTTGTTCATCTATTTTCACTCTCTTTTTGGCCGAAAACACTAAGGATAAGGAAGGAGTTTTGCTTCATACTTGGTTTGGAAGAGGATTAGGAAGAGGTTGGCTATACTTGCATCAAGAGTAAGGTATGTTTGAGGTTGTGCCATGAGATTCATGCATGTTTTTGGTTGCTAGATTGATGTTCTTGTTAGCCCATGGTTCAAATCTTTGTTATGTCATGGGAATGAAATTCGGCCAAAGTGAATATGGTGATAAAGCCATTGCATGCTAAGTGTGAAGCTTGATGATGATGCATGCAATGATGGATTGTCTACTCTTGAGATTTCTTTGTAGCCATCTTGAGTAAGACTTTGAGTTTTCTTTTGTTTAACCATGATTGAAGTTGAAAGGGGCATGATTGTGATGTATTCGCCATGATGCATTCATGAGCATGGTTCATGCTTCTTGCATGTTAGTTAAAATTTGTGTTTTGGATGGCTATGGACACCTTGAAATTCGCCATGCTCATATATGTATATATATGTTTGCACATGATGTTTTGGTTATGAAGTAAGTGATGAATATGTTTGTTTAAAGAAGAAGATGTTGAAGAATGTTTGTGAAATTGCAAGCACATTCGCCTAGCACACATATGAGTGCTTGATGCTATATTATAAGTTTTGAGCTACAATATGCAAAGCATTAACTAGTAAAATGCATGCTGTTTTTGTGTGGTATTAAGTGCATAATTGGCCTCAACATGGACATGTATATTCGGCCTTAGGTAGCCTATTGATGGCCTTAGCTTTTCCTTGATGCTCGAATGAATTGTATTGAATTGCTTGATGTAGTATAAAATGTGCATGACAATTGTGTATTCAAGCTAAAGGGTGGCCATATGACCATTTAAACTCCTTGTCATATTCGCCATAAGCTAGCACAATGAGGTTTTAATAAATTGAATTTGTTTGAATTAGCTCAAGAGCTTAGAGGGCCACAATTGGACAAGGGAAGGAAAAGTGATCGAATAGCCGTAAAAGCCGTTCGACAACATCCAAGGTAAGTCCTCAAGAAGTGACCCTACTTGAATTATGTGAAATGAAATATGGATGTGTAATGATTATTGATTTATGTGTGTATGAGTATTTGAATGATACCCGGGCTAAGTCCCAAGGCGATTATGCTAGTGATTACATTTGTGTTTGAGCCTTAGTAACGAAAATGAAACATGAATGTCTAATGATTATTGATGTATGTGTGCATGAGCAATTGAATGATATCCGGCTAAATCAAGACGTTTATGCTGGAAATTATATCCGGTTAAGACCAAGGCAATTGTGCTAGTGGCTACATCCGGCTAAGACCAAGGCATTCGTGCGAGTCATTCTATCCGGTTAAGACCCAAAGGCATTCGTGCACGTGGTTATATCCGGTTGTATTCAAGAAGCTTGGGCTGGAGGTGAGTGTTGGTTGCTGTAATAAATTGATTAGTACGCTCGAAAAGCCCAAAGAATAAGGTACGTTTATATGTGCATTGGAAAGTCGACATGTTTGAGCAACATTCGCTCAATCGACTAACAATTTCAGCTATTGAATTGGTTGATACTTTGTGAAAGTATATAATGATGAAGTGTGAAGTAAGAATGATTATGTGAATGTGTATTAATGAAATGATGCATTTGGCTATGTGAATGTATTGCTTTAATTAGAGCTGATTATATTCCTTGAGACTTACTAAGCATAAAAATGCTTACCCGCTGCTTTGGCTCTCTGTTTTATAGATTTTGCTCGATAGCAATTGGATTCGGGATCATTAAAGTCAAGTCATCCACACTATCAACGCCTCTATTTTGGTATAATTTTTGGTTGAACTTTGAAATGGCATGTATAGGACTACCCCTTGTTGGTTTAAATATGCTGTGATGTATATGTGTACTGCCATGCTAAAATGGCTCGTAAAAGTGAAGTACTAACTTAGACTATTTGCGGTTTGTATATATATATATGGTGTCATGATGTGATTATGGATTGGAAATGGGAATGTTGGTCACATGATCAGCCATTGGTATGGTTAAAATGATCATATGTGAACCTATGTATGGCAAGACTAGTTGGTTCATGGAGACTACAAAATAGGTAAGACCTACCTTAAAAACAGATGCTGCCAGCTGCAGTGACGTGAATGTGAAAATCACCAAAATTTGTAGGAATGGTATTAAATAGTGAATAAGCTATGTAAATGAACCTTGATGAGTCTATTTTCATATGGAAGAAACGAAATGGTCATAGGAGTTACATGTTAAGAGATATTAAAGCTATTGTGAGACAGGGCTAGAACGGTTTCTGGGTCCCCTGTCGCAACTTTAAAAATTTACTATAAATTATCCAGAAAGAATTAGGAGTCATGCCTTATATGTACAGATTCCATTTTGAGTCTAGTTTCATTAGAAACAAACGGCACCAGTATTAAAGCCCTGTACAGAGAGATATTCAAGTTGTAACGTGCGAAGGTCAAAGCAGTCGATCCCTGTAACATGGGTGACTTTAACTAATAAACTGTACCAATTGGCCCGACCAAAAATTCTAGAAATAAATCCATGGATGGATATATGAGTCTAAATTCAGGGAAAATTTATGAAACCAGTTTCCGAGTTTTGAAACTCGAGATATGATTTTTAAGGCGACGGTGATGCAGTTTTCCAGCCTGACTGGAAATGTCAAATTGGTGGGCAAAATATGTGGACTTGGCTTGTTAACCCCTCGTGTCCGACACCGGCGATGGTCTCGGGGTCGGGGTGTTACATTTTATACCAGTGCATACTGACTACTCCCTTGAGAAATTGGCCAACTTGTACGTTTCCCAGAGTGTGAGGCTTCATGGAGTGCCATTTTTTGATTATTTCAGATAGAGACCCGAGATTTACCTCGAGGTTTTGGAAGAAGTTACAAGAGGCATTGGGAACTAAACTAAATTTTAGCACAATATTTCACCCACAAATCGATGGTTAGTTAGAGAGAGTAATTCAGATTTTAGAAGACATGTTGCGATGTTGTGTTCTCGAGTTTCAAGGTAGTTGGTAAAGGTATTTTCCATTGGTTGAATTTGCTTACAACAATAGTTATCAGTTAAGTGCGAAGATGGCGCCTTATGAGGCTTTATATGGGTGAAATTGTCGAATGCCTTTATATTGGACAGAGCTCAGAGAAAGTCAGATTCACGGGGTCGATTTAGTCAAAGAGACTGAAGGGAAAGTTCAAGTGATTCTTGACTGTTTGAAGGCCGCCTTGGATAGACAGAAATCCTAAGCAGATTTGAAACTGAAAAAGATCAAATTTCAAGTCGATGATCGACTATTTTTGAAAGTATCCCTGTGGAGGAAAGTCCTCAGATTTGGTAGAAGAGGCAAGTTGAGTCCTCGTTTCATAGGACCTTATGAGGTTACCGAGGGAGTAAGGCCTGTGTCCTATCGATTGGATTTGCCATCAGAATTAGAAAAGATTCACAACGTGTTTCATGTGTCCATGTTATATCAATATAGATCGGACCATTTGCATGTGATTGCGCCAACAGAGGTAGAAATTCATCCGGACATGACTTATGACGAAGAGCCGGTCAGGGATTTGGCTCGAGAAGTCAAACAGTTGAGGAATAGAAGTATCGCACTCGTGAAAGTTTTGTGGCATAGACATGGAGTCGAGGAAGCCACATGGGAACTTGAGAAGACCATGAGAGATGAATACTTGAACTTGTTCAACGGAAAGATTTTCGGGGACGAAAATCCCTAAGGGGGAGAATTGTAACAGCCTGATTTTGGGCCTAGTCAAAACAATGGTTTTGAGATCATTAATCTGAGGTTGGAGAAAGCATTTTATTATTATTTTAAGATTATAACATGTTTATATTAGTGCAAGAAAAATTTGGTGAAGTAATTTTAGCGTTTATGAGCTTAATTACGAAAAAGGACTAAATCACATAAAGTGCAAAAGTCCTATTTTGATAGCTAAGGGTTTAAAATTGCTAGAGAACCTAAATTGGAGGTCTTTAAAGGGCAATTAGACCCTTTAGAATAGCCTGTCAAAAGTCAAAATTTTGGTGAAATTAAGTGTTGAAATTGAATAAAACAAAACAAATAGTAAAAGTTGTCATTTTTTTCATCTCTCTCTTTCTTCTCCATCGATTTTTCTCTAAGAAAGTGGCCATGGAAGCTTGAAAAATTTTCAGCAACTAAAAGCCTTGGCAAGTAAGTGATTTGAGGGTTTTTCTTGAATATTTTTGTACTTTTAAGGTCCTTGTAGCATGAGCTTTCTAACAAAGGGACTATTTTGCAAAATGGTTTGAAAGTCTAGGGTTTTGCCATGTTAGTAGACATGTTATTTTCTAAAATTTTATCGAAGAAAATGAACCATGGTTGTGAAATAAATAACTTTTGTGAAGAGATTTCTCATGAAAACCCTAAAAAGAGCCATTTTGCATAAGTTGTAAAATAGGAGATAAAGGTCTAAAATATTGAGAATTTTGGACTGTTTCTAGTGTACAAAGTAATCGACTAGGCTTAGGATATGAAGAAATTCGATAAAAAATTATTTTTGGACCTAGGGGTAAAATGGACATTTTACAAAAGTCTAGGGGCAAAATGATCATTTTGCCCAAATTTAAGTTGTTGAGTATCTAGATTAATAAAATGATTAAATTCGTAAATTTTTATCATTCTAGATCAAGAATTACAAAATTCGGGCCTAGACCGGGAAAAAGCGAAGCAAGTGGACTAAGCCGAACTAGCCGTCTACATCTTGCAATCCGAGGTAAGTTGTATGTAAATAATACAACTACATTGTTACTATATGTTCTTGAATTGAGATAGCATGAATTACTTGTTTGTGGAAATAATCGTGTATGATGAATATTGAGATAGTAGGACTCCCATTTGAACCTTAAGAAATAAATCGGATATTCAGGCCATGACATTTGGAATGTTTGTGTGCTAGTGTAAGACATGTATGGGACATGCATCGGCCACATTATGAGAGCCAGTGTAAGACCATGTCTGGGACATGACATCGGCATTGAGACGAGAGTTAGTGTAAGACATGTTTGGGACATGCATTGGCCTCTTGATGTAAGCCAGTGTAAGACATGTTTGGGACATGCATCGGCTACATGATGTGTCAGTATAAGACCATGTCTGGGATATGGCGTTGGCACGGATACGTGGGAGTCAGTGTAAGACCATGTTTGGGACATGGTATCGACTTAACGTAAGAGTCAATGTAAGACCATGTCTGGGACATGGCATCGGCGTTATACCCTATGTTTGAGGCGTAGTGAATATCTGATAGCATTCTAAATGTTTCAATGGTGAGAGCTACAGTTTAAGTAAAACGAGAAATGTATAACCATGTTTTTAGTGATATAGGTACCTAAATGAAATGTATGAGATGTGAGCTTAGTATATGCTATGTGAATTGTGTTGGATAGTGATGCGTAAGTTGTGCTTATGCCTATTTTAGTGTTATGAGCATGATGATGAATGGTAGAGGTGTCATTATATTTATTTTCTTGCAACTTATGAATGGTAAAGATGTCATTATATTTATTTTCATGCAACTTACTAAGCTTCATGTTTACCCTATTTCTTTCCATTTTCTTATAGTGCCGCCATTGTAGTTCGAGGATCATCTTTACATCGAAGAAACCAGTCACACTTTCAACCTAAGCACTTGGTATAGTTAGATCTTTTATTTTGATTATGGCATGCATAGGACCCTGACTTCTGAGTTTTGTGTCATTTTTAATTGGCCAAATGTGTTGGCTTACTTTAGCTTTTGATTCATTTTGTATAAGTCCATGGGAAGATGGCTAATATTGAAAGTTTTTATGTGAATGTAAGTTAATCTTTCATGAATGTGAAATTGTTGGCATGGTTGAATATATGTAATGTATATAGGTCTTGATTATGGTTGTTTGGTTGTGAAAATCATATTAAGTTAAACCTTGATATGTTAGTTGTTGTCATGTTGTGTTTCAGGGTGACAAAAGGGCTTGGTAGATAGCCCTATATTGTCCACACGGGTAGACACACGGGCGTGAGTCTAGGCCGTGTGTGACACATGGTCAGCCCTACGAGCGTGATGTTTGGCCTTGTGTCCTCTGTAGGTAAAATTTGCAAGTCCGTATGCATGGTAGTAAACACACAGGTAGAGACACGACCGTGTGTCTTAGCCATGTAAAGGACATGGCCTAGCACGTGGTTGTGTGCCTTGGCCGTGTGACCCTTAAGAATTGCTGACATCAGAAATAGAATGTCCAGGTTTTTACACATGCTAAGACACGGGCGTGTCATGGCTGTCTGGGGGACACGGGCCATGGACACAGACGTTTGCCAGGCCGTGTGCAAACCTTTGTAGGTTTGAATTTGAAATTAATTCCACACGGGTAAAAGACACGGGCATGCCTCTGTATGCTTAGGCCATGTGAGCCACACGGGCCAACAGCACGACTATGTTCAATTGGTCACACGGGCGTGTTGCCCCTCCCACACAGGCGTGTGCCCCTATGTCTAGCGTTATTTTTCAGAGTTCGTTAGAAGACCTGAATTGGTCCCTATTGGTTTTTATATGCATGTTTGGAGACTCATAGGCCATATTGAAGAAGTTTAGACAAAGTTTTAAATTTGACCAGGTCTTGATGATTCAGAAATGTAGGAATGCATGTGTTCAAGGTAAGTAACGCCTCGTATTCCATCCCGACGTAGGGTACAGGTGTGGGGTGTTACAAAATAGATGTTGTATGTCGACCCCGAGATCTTATCTTGCAGCTTGCCAGAAATGTTGGACAATTGAAAGATGTGGGACGTAAAGGTGTCGTTGGTAGTGTTTGCGACGGTAGAAATGCATTGTCACTATCAGTTCGGGTATAGGCAGTGAATTCCACCGCCACTACGAGACATGAAGGAACTACACAAGGTGGACATGTGAGGGAAGAATGATGAAGACTGGACGGAGAAGCACAAGTAGCACATCCGAGCTTAGGATCATAGGATGAAATCTATTCCCGCCCGCGAACCATTTTTCTCTATAAACAAGACATAGCTGATGATTACTTAACATGATTCAGAGCCATCGGCAAGCCGTATTTGCTACCACTGGAGGTGAGGTGTAGGAAAATTCTGTTCAAGAGTACTTAACATGGTTCACAAGCACCACCGCACTACGAACCACAGCCGCACGTGGCCGATTCTTTTGTTCTAGTAGGTTCATATTTTGGGGCACCGACATCCTACGCAAACTACCCCATGCCAATGATTATGATGAGCCTCGTATCTAGATATATGTCGACGTATACATCGCCACTGATGACAACATCAATGCAGACGCCCATGCATTGATCGATGCTAATGTCGATCCAGGGGGTTGATGTTAATGCTCAAGTCGATGTCGATGTACCCAAGATTTGGGGCACCTTATGATTACACACTTATAGTGACCCAAACGCCACACGCATCATTATTTTACTAGGATAGATCATCGTTTCAACCACCAGATGCGGATGTGAAGGATATACAATAGGCAGCGAGGATGATGCAGTAATTGACCATGGAGGAAAATGATGACGCTGTTGATCTGAAAGATATAGCTGTCCAAGGAGCTATGCAAGGTTCACATCCAGATGATAATAACGAGGAGCAAGATGTCTACAGGCCCGCACTTCCGGATACAGCTCCGGTGTCACCTTTAGAGGCACATTCGGTTGTACACCCGGTTCCATGGAGGAATCTTGCACGTGATTATCGTCCATCGCCTTGCAGCACACATTCTCCCCGATGATGAGTGCAATGTAACAACCCATTTTCAATGAAATCGGAACAGTGGTTTCGAGACCACAAATTCGATTCAGAAAGAAAATTTGTTTTAATATTATTACATGGTTTGCATTATGTTAGGAATGCCATATGAAAATTTTGATGAGAAAATTTTATAGATTAGGTATGGAAAGGACCAAAATGCATAAAATGCAAAAGTTGGATTCTAGTAGCTAGAAGGATCAAATAGCTATGGAATTCAAAACTTGAGGCCCTTATATGGTAATTAGACCATTAAAGAAAAGTTAGTAGATATTTTTGATGAATCATCCATGGAAATTTAGAAAAAAAAAGGCAAGGACTAAATTAGAAATCAAAATAATTAAAAGATGATAAATTAATAAATAAGAAAATATCATCTTATTTTATGTCATCTTCCTCCCCAAAATACATGGAAACCCTAGGAAAGAGAAAGCAAGCTTTCTTGGCTTAATTGGGTAAGTAATCTTGTCTCGTTTTTAGTAATTTTTATATTTTAGATCGGGATAGTCTAATCTATCTATTGGGGGGATTAATTTGAAAAGTCATCAAAGTATAGAAGTTATGCCATGGATGAGTATGCTGATATTTTGAAATTTATTGTAGAATATGAAAGGTTGTTGATAGGTAAACAATTTTTACAAAGTGAATTTTGATGAAAACATGATTTAAGGACTAAATTGTAAAGTTGTAAAAATTGAAGAAAAATTCTAAATTTTATAGAATACATGTGCTGTAAATTTTATATTGAAATTTCGGTTAAGCTTGGAATAAGGAGTAAATTGCATGAATTTCATATTCCGAGTCTAGGGACGAAATTGGAATTTATGAAAAGTTTAGGGGCAAAATGGTAATTTTGCCTAGGGTATAAATTGAATTAAATAGAATATGAAATGTGAGAAATTGATGATTAAATTCATTTATATAGATCTAGATAATAGAAATTCAAAGCTAGATCGAGGAAAAGAGAAAGTTTCGGATTAGTAGATTTTCTGGTATGAATTATTATCGAGGTAAGTTCGTGTAACTTATTTATGCATATTAACATGTTAAATTGATGGTTGAATATGATATATGTTTATGTGATTTATGGAATGCTATAAATACATGAAATGATTTCATGATTGGAAATGTATTTAAAATGTTAAGTTCCGTTGGAACAATAAAAATCGATGGATATGTATGATTTCTTATATATAAATGTGAATCTGCATATGTTGTAGATGAGATTTTGTAACAGCTCAATTTTGGGCCTAATCAAAATAGTGGTTTCAGGACCACAAATCCGAGTCAGAGAAATCATTTTATTATTATTTTGGTGTTATAGCATGATTATATGAGTGCATGAAAATTTTGGTGAATTAATTTTAGCGATTGTGAGCTCAATTACAAAAAAGGACTAAATCACATAAAGAGCAAAGGCTTTGTTTTACTAGCTAGATGTGTTAAATAGCTAAAGAACCATAATTTGGGGTCTTTAAAGTGCAATTAGACCCTTTTAAAAGAGGTGGCCGGCCATAGGGGACAAAGAGAGTCAGGTTGACTAGGTTAGGTGGACATTTGGTGACTTATTTGACTAAAATAAAAATAAAGAAAAGAGAGGCTATAGTGTCATCTTCTCCAACGATGTTCTCAGCAACTAAGGGGGTTTAGAGAGCAAAAATATCATCCATTTGTATCTCTTGCAAGTAAGTCATTTAGAAGGTTATTCTTGATAATTTTTGTATTTTTGGACCCCTTGTAGCATGAGCTTTCTAATAAGGGGACTATTTTGCAAAATGGATGAAGGATTAAGGTTTTGCCATGAAAGCATTTATGTTTTTAGCTGAAATTTTATGGAAGAAAATGAATCTTGGTTGTTAAATAAACAACTCTTGTGAAAGGGGTTTCATGAAAACATCTAAATAGGTTATTTTGTAAAGTTTGTAAAATAGGTGGTAATTGTGTGAAATCTTTGAAATTGTGAGTTGCTATAGGTGTAAAAATAGTTTGACTAGGCTTGTTTTATGAGGAAACTTGATGAAAATTGTTTTACGAGCCTTAGAAAAAAATCGTAATTTTTATAAAGTCTAAGGGCAAAACGGTCATTTTGTCGAATTGTGAATTGTAGAATGTTTTTATTAATGTGATTATTAAGTGAGTGAAATTTTATTATTATAGATAAAAAAATACGCAATCCGAACTTAGACCAAGGAAAAGCCAAGCAAGCGGATTAAATATAATTAGTCGCCTACATTTTGTGCACCAATGTAAGTTGTACGTAAATAATGTAACTTATTTGTATTTATGTATGGTATAATTAATATGGCATAAATTTTGGACTATTGCTATGAATGTGCATGACGAGAATTGATGTAGTTGAGACTCCTGGTTGAACCTTAGGAATAATTTGGATATCCACGCCATGACATTTGGGTGATGTGTGTGCTAGTGTAAGACCTCTCTGGGACATGGTATCGGCACCGATAGATGAGAGCTAGTGTAAGGCCTGTCTGGGACATGGCATTGAAATGGCCCTCGAGCAACACGGCTGAGACACACGCCCATTTGGGCAAAAATAGGCCATTTACAAGGCCAACTTGCCACCCATTTTGGGTTATACCTACAAGCATAAAACCAATCACATTTGCACTATAATTTCAGCTAATTTCAAACCCAAATCATGCATCTTCCATGCCAATTCATTATCAACAATTTCCACACTTGTAACACATATCAAAATATATCATTCTATAAGCCAAATACATACCAAAACATATGATTTATATCCTTGATATTCACATTCAATCTCACACCACATTCTTACCAATTCCACAATTAAGCACATACCAAACTTACCATTTCTTTTAGCTATTCATGAACACATCAAACATACCACAACTGCATCACTTATCATATACCAAAATCAAACCATAAGTTCAAACACAAACTAGCCATATCACATGGCTAAATATATATTCATTACAAAACATATCCAAATACTTCTAGCCTATACATGTGATACTATTATATTCACAATGTCAAAAGGTACCAAAACAAGGTTCGATAGTGTAGTGACGATCCTCGATGATCCCCGAGATTTCGATAGCTACGATATCTATAAAACAATGTAAACACACAAAAACTAAGCTTTCAAAAGTTTAATAAGCCATATACAAATAAACTTATCAATTAAAGCATATAAGCATCATATAATTACATATAATCCATAGTCAAATACTATCACAAACCACATAATTCATATACATTTCTCATTTACTCAATTCATTTGCACATATGGCATACTTTCTCATACTTATATCACATATCATCATTAATACTTATACTTACCTTTTAATTCTCAAAAATAGTATACATTTCAAACGTACCTGAATCTAATACACATCTCATATATTAATTCTTTTCTCTTAATGCCCGTTGAACCATTTGGAATCTTAAGGATATGCGGATAGGTCAGAAAGATCGTACAATGTCAACGTCTCAGACGTGGTTTTACATGTAATCAAATATCGATGCCACTGTCCCAGATCAGGTCTTATACGAAATCAGATACGATGCCAACGTCCCAGACATGGTCTTACACGTAAATCATAAGTCGATGCCAACATCCCAGACATGGTCTTACACGATATCACATATCGGATCCTATGTCATGACATATGTATCCTAACTATTCCTAAGGTTCTTACAGTGCTTTTCGGACGTCGGAACTTTGTCAATACTTTTGTAACACCCCTAACTAGTATCAGTCGCTGGACTAGGGTTATGAGGCATTACCAATTAAAAGCACAAATCTGAACATTAATAAATTTTCACCCAAGTCAAACTTATTTACAAATAAAATATAGTTAACTAACATTTCAGAACATATTCTGTTTTACTCATTGTAAACACAGATCATGTCAAATTTCAACTTAAAACTCACTGCATATAATGCATATATATATATACACATATATACGACATTAATCATTGAGTACATGATTTAACATATTATTAAGTCACTTATGAAATTATGCTTAAATCACTAAATATCACACACATGTTCTTATAATTTAATAAGCCATAATACACATAAATAAAAATTACTTACATATGCAACTTGGGTTAAGGTCAATTTTGAATTTGCATGCTTTGCACTCAAATAAAAAAGCTAAACATCCATTCGACATTAACCAAGTACTACCATTTACTTCTTTTAAAAATATTAATCATGAAACACTATACGTATTTACTCTAGGTCATTAAAACATGCTCAATTAACCTTAGTAAATTTAATCATTCTATGAATACACATACCATCCAAAAGTACACTAATTATTTATGCCAACCAATATGTTTGAGATTACAAACTCAAAAGTCAAATAACTGTTAACACTCGGTCAACTTAAGCTTTGGTTTACTCATTGACAATTAAGACTCAACTTTAATAGCATAATCATGATAACCAAGTCTAAACATGCAACCATAATCTAATATGTTTGACTGAAAATACTTATCAAGCAAGAGTAATTATTTCTATCATTATAAAACGCAATCCATATATATATAAACATACCCAAAACTTAAATCATACATATCATATACAAACAAATCAAGTCACCTTATCATGCGCATAAATATTTGTAATGCATTATCATATTATTATCAAACCAACTTATATTACAATTTATACCTTTCAAGAATAAGACATTAACTACAAATAGACATATAATCAAATCAAAAAATTTACCTGCCAGTAATGACCATATTAAATTAATTTAAGCTATGTTTGGACTTAGTCAAGTCTATGATGCCGAATCACATTTAAAACAATGGCCAAATATACTCACCACAATCACATATATTTTACTCTTTTATACTTAGTTGTATCAATCTTATGTTCAACCAAAATCATTAATCATTACTAAAACATTAAACACTTCTCATAAACATCATTTCCTTCATAACAATATTACTAAAACAAACTCAAGCCAGAACCAAGCATAACCGAATTTAAAAATGGGAATTAAGCCATTTTCACATGGCCTTTATACATAACTAAAGTTCAATATTTCCAAACGTAATCCAGCCTATACATGCCATAGTTTCAAAATGCAACTTATAAAATACTGAAAGCAGTCGATAGTGTGATAGACTTTGCTGACGATCCCTGAGCTTGTAACTTGAATCCAGAATCTATAAAACAGAGACAAACATATATACACAGTAAGCTATTTAAGCTTAGTAAGTCATAAGCAAACAAACAAACCAATGATGTAATCAACTTATTTTATCTAACCAAATTACATTATCAATATCAAGCTTATTCTCAACTTATAAATTTCATAAATAATATACCTGTACACATAACCATTACCTTGGCCGAATATTCACAAGGTTAAGCCATCAAATCATTGTTCAATTTTCAAAATCCAAATTGTCATTATAAAACCTAATGCACATGTATTTGTATACGTAAGCTCTTAAATCAAGATAAAATTTTATATACATACATTAACTAAATAGCCAATTATGCAAGATCATATATATATGCATAATAAAAATCATTTCAACAAGAATCATACTTCTTGCTCACAAGGCCGAATACACGCCATATTCACATATACATTTCATTCATGTTACACCTGCTTGTAACTAATATCATAATACTCACTTACCTTATTTCAAATAAGTACCAGGCTAATACATACCTGATCACTTAGCTAATTTTACATATTTGTTCACCACTTATCGATGCCCGATGAACCATTCGAAATTGGATAGGACACTCGGACAATCACACACGTCGTACAATGCCAACGTCCCAGACGTGGTCTTACATGTAATCACATATCGATGCCATTGTCCCAGACAAGGTCTTACTCGCACACATATGTCGGAATCACATATCAATGCCATGGTCTTACTCGCACACATATTTTGGAATCCTATGTCATGACATATGTATCCTAACTATTCCTAAGGTTCATATGAGGCTTTTGGACGTCGTAACTTTGTCGAAACGAATGCTTGAACATGGTTACCAAGCCTATACACATTCGACAATAGCATGTATAAATTCATACATTACATACTAGCATATATATTTAGCATTTAATTACAATTAGGCACATCTATTTGCTTATAAACTTACCTTGGACGATACAAAACGGAATAGGGCAGCTAGTCGACAATTTTCGCTTTCCCCCGATTCAAATCCGATTTCTTTGGTTCTTGATCTAAACATATTCAAATTAAGCTCATTCAAACATATGTTCATTCAATTTAGTCCAAAAACACATAAATGAGAAAATTATCATTTTACCCTTGACATTTACAATTTTTACAATTTAGTCCCTATTGCACAAAACACAAAATAAACAAAATCTCAAGATACTCATGTTAGGCCGAATGTTCCTAGTGTTCATAAAAGTCCATATATTTCATTTATTTCACATTTTAGTCCCTCAAATTATTATTTTTGCAATTTAGTCTTAATTACTCAAAATCATCAAAAACTCCAATACAAAACATGTTAATCTAAAACATATCTTTCATATTTCATCATCAAACAACAAAAATCACAAGCTCTCAACAATGACACAACTCAAAATATTCATCAAAATAAAAAATTCAAGCATGGGTTTTGTAGTACTCGAAGCAACGATCTCAAAAACGTAGAAATTATCAAAAACCGAAAAAAAAATGAACCTTGATTGAGCTAAGTAGATGGCCGAACCCTAACTTCTTGTTCTTTCCTTTTGTTTCGGCAATTAGAAAATAAAAATGATGAACATGGCTTTCTTAATTATGTTATAATATGATATATTATAACATTTTATTTCATTTACAATTTTAACCTTATTTATTAAACTATAAAACCATTATAACTATGGCCATTACCGTCCACTTTAGCTAACAATGGGCTAATTGCAACATAAAGGCTTCCATTTAAAAAGCCAAATGCAATTTGGCCCCCTTTTAAAAATAACCACCAAATTTTCATTTTACGCAATTAAGTCCTTTTATTTAATCGGACGCTCAAACGATAAATTTAAATCACGAAAATTTCACAGATATAAATTCACACAAAATAAACACAGAAAATAATTTTAAAATATTTTTCTGACTCAGATTTGTGGTCCCGAAACTACTGTTCCGGTTAGGGTCCAAATTAGGCTGTTACAACTTTCTCGGATATCTCATATTCAGCTCTCATATTATCATTCGTCACAATAAAATGACATATATACATGAATAAATCAATTCAAACACATTTATTTGTATATCGACTTACCTCGTAAGGATTCGAATAAACAGAATATACTATTTAACGACTTTTGACTTTCCCCGATCTAATTTCGCTTTCTTTGGTTCTTGATCTATATCAATTCAAATTTAACTTATTCACTTTCACATTCATTCAAAACAATCAAACATATATTTAGGGCACTTTACAAACTAGCCCTCACATTTTCACATTTTGACACTTTAGTCCCTATTTCACAAAATCACAAAATACACATGTTTTCTTTATACACATGTCTAGTCAAATTTTCATATAGCTCATACAAGCCCACATATTTCATTTATTTCACATTTTAGTCCCTCAAAATCTCCTTTTTACAATTTAGTCCAAATTATTCAAATTCATCAAAAATTCAAAGACAAAACATGTTAACCCAAAACATATCTTCCATTTATCAACAAATAACTTCACAAAGCTCATAGCTTCATCAATAGCATAACTTAAAATCATCAACAAAATCAGAAATTAGGGTATGGGCTTGATAGTATACAAAGCAACGATTACAAAAATGTAGAAATTATCAAAAACGAAACAAAACTCATACCTTAATCAAGGAAATCAATGGTCGAACCATAGAGTTCTTATTCTTTCTTTTCTTTGTGTAATTTCGGCAAGACAAGTGAAAATAAAGCTTTAATTTTGATTATGTTTTATTATAAACATTATAATAACCATTTTACCAATTTAACCTTACTATAATAAATATTTAAGCTTATAATGGATGTCTAAAAATGTCCATTTAATATATCAATGGTCTAATTGCATCTTAAAGACCTCACATTTAACAAGACAAATCAATTAGCCGCTTAATCAATTAGAAGACAACTTTTGTATTTTCTGCGATTAAGTCCTTTTATCAAATTAAACACACAAATGATCAAATTTTTATATGAAACTTTTACACATGCTTAAACATACTATAAGCACGAAAAATAATAGTAAAATATTTTTGACTAAGATTTGTGGTCCCAAAACCACTATTTTGACTAGGGTCTAAACTGGACTGTTACAATTCTCCCCCCTTAGGGATTTTTGTCCCCGAAAATCTTACCGTCGAATAGGTTCGAATATTGTTGCCTCATTGCATCTTTAGGCTCCCATGTAGCCTCTTCAACACCGTGACGATGCCACATTATTATTACTAATAGAATTTTCTTATTTCTCAATTCTTTAATCTCACGAGCTATGATACGGATAGGTTCTCCATCGTAGGTCATATCAGACTGAATCTCAATATCAGATGGAGAAATTACATACGAAGGATCAGATCTATATCGTCGAAGCATCGATACATGAAACACATTGTGAATCTTTTCTAGCTCAGGTGGCAATAATAATGTAATATCCTGAATTAGGGCTTAATCGGAATAGTGGTTTTGTGACCACAAATCCAAGATAGAAATAATTATTTTACAATGATTTTGATGTTTATGATATGATTGCATGATTGTGTGAAAATTTCGTGATGAAATTCTATGCCTAAAGTGCTTAAATTGAAAGTAGGGACTAAATCGAATAAGTTGTAAAACTTGCATTCTAGAAAGTTTTTAGTATGAAATTGTTTTAGAATATTAATGAGGAGGTCTTAAATAGCAATTTGACCAATTTTAAGTTCATGGACAAAATTAGGACATGGAAGGAATTTTTGGAAAGTTTAGTAGTAAGGGTATTTTGGTCATTTAGTTATTAGAATGAATTAAAAACAAAATTAAAAGCCAATTTTTGTCCATCTTCTTCATTAGGCCGAAATTTCAAGGGTTCTCCATAGCTAGGGTTTGTTTCAAGCTTCCAAGCTCCATAGTAAGTGATTCCAAGCCCGCTTTTAATGTTCTTTACGTTTTTGGAATCCGTTAGCTCGATTAAGCTTATGTTAGCAATAATTCAACCTAGGGTTTATATTTGGAAAAATACCCATAGGTGAAATTTGTGTATTTTGATGTTTTATGATAGAATATGGGGTTTTAAATTATGTTAGACAACTTGTGCTACTCGGTTTTAGTGAAAACGAGTAAAAGGGCTTAATCGGCAAAAATACCTAATAGTCACAAGTATATGTTAGAGAGAGAATTTGATGTTGCCATAGAAGGAAAAGTGATCAGCATGTTATAAAACATAAGAATAAGGAATAAAGTTTAATTCCGAGCCTAGGAGCAAAAGTGTAATTATGCAAAAGTTTAGGGCAAAAGTGTAATTTTTCCAAAGTTCAGTATTAAATGTTGTTTTGATGAATGTATGTATTAAATAAGATTAATTTGGCATCATAGATCAAGAGAAACGAGATTCAAGTCGCGATCGAGGAAAAGAAAAGATTGTGGACTAAATTGCAAAATCTTTATATTTTGGTACCAAGGTAAGTTCATGTGTAAATAATGTAGCATAATTGTTATTTTTAAGTTATTGATGTTAATTATATGATACGCTGATTTTTAAACGTGAAATATTATGCTTTGTGGTTAATGTTGAGTAATATGCAAATTATGTTTACTACTTGATAAATATGAATTGCTACCGAGTCTCGGTTCCGATATTCCATGGAAGACGACAAATGTGAGATCGAGGGAAAAAGCCCGTTTGAACCTTAGGAATAGATTAGGATACAAGTGACATGTCACTAGGATGGTTGAGCATCCGAACTCGTTGAATTGAGTCCGAGTTCACCTATGGATGCGAATGTCCGAACTTGTTGAGTTGAGTCCGAGTTCATGAGATGTAACTAGGCATCCGAACTCGTTGAGTTGAGTCCGAGTTCACTTAGGGGCGGGTTACATGATTTCTTGATTACATATGAGGCACTTATGTGCAAATTATCCGTGTATCCGAGTTGTATTCCGATGTGTTCAACGGGTGAAATTTCTAGTGAAATGGAAGAACACTTAAGATGCAAGTGACGTTTTGGTAAGTGTTGTGAAATGGACACTTTGGACAGGTATGTTCTTAACCCTCGGGTTGAAAATAGATACAACAATGATAAGGTGGTAAGATGATGAATGATGTTTAGAAATATGACATATGTTTTGGTGATACCATGCTAAAGTTGTTTGGTATATTTGTATTGTTATGTTACTTGTTATTTACATATGAACTTACTAAGCATTTATGCTTACTCCTTCCTTTTCATTCACTGTAGTTTTGAACAAGCCAGCTCGAGAACCGGGACGGGTCGAAGGTTCGATCACACTATCCAAAGGACTTTTATCTTGGTAAATGGCTTGTACAACTACTTAAGTATGGCATGTATAGCAATATACCTATTTTGTGTAAATAATTTATGATATGGCCATGTTTGGTTGAGAAAATGTTTGATATTGATAAGTCATGGTGATGGCTAATTTAGATCATGTTTGATATCATGGAAGTTTAATAGGTTATCTAGTTCATAAAAATTCATGGAAAGATGAAACTTGCCTTAAAACAGAATATTGCTGCAGCAATGACATGAATTTGAAAAATCACTAAAAATAGTATAAATGGAACTAAATGATGAGTAAGTTATGAAATTGAATCTTAATGAGTCTATTTTCATATGGATTGAACAAAAAAGGAATATAGATTATATTTTATGAGATATTTAAACTTTTACGAAACAGGGCCAGAGTGATTTCTGGATCCCCTGTTCTGACTTTAAAAATTTATAATAAATTTTACTAAAATAATTAAAAGTTTTTATTTATATATACAGATTCCTTATTGAGTCTAGTTTTAATAGAAACAAACCTCATAGTCATTGAAAGTTTTTATAGAGATATATCTGATTCGTAATACACAGAGGTCAGAGCAGTCAAACCCTGAAATAGGGGATACTTTAATTAATAAAATGTACTAATTGGCCCAATAAAAAATTCTAGAAAAAAATTAGTAAATATATATATGAGTCTAGATTCAGGTAAAATTTACAGATCTTGATTTTGAGTTTCGTAACTAGAGATATGATTTTTCTTGTAACTGTGATGCGAGTAGCTAGAAAGCTGTGAATGTAGAAACAAATGATTTGAAGTTCTTAAATTGATAAATTATGTTCGGTAACCCCTCAAGCTCGACTCCGGTGATGGTCTCGGGCATGGGGGCATTACAAATAATCTACATGCAACCGGTCCAATACGCTCGGTAATCTCATACGGCCTGATGAACCTCGGACTCAATTTGCCTTTTCTGCCAAATCGGAGCACTTTCTTCCACAAAGATACTTTCAAAAACACTTTTTCACCGATCTCAAATTCAATATCTTTTCATTTCAAATCTGCATAAGATTTCTATCGATCGGTAGCTGCTTTCAAACTATCTCAGATCACTTTTACTTTCTGTTCAATTTTTTTATCAAATCAACCCCGTGTATCTTATTCTCACTGAGCTCAGTCCAATTCAAAGGTGTACGACATTTGCAAACATATAAGGCTTCGTATAGTGCCATTTTAATGCTCGATTGAAAACTGTTATTATAAGCGAGTTTAATTAAAGGCAAATATTGTTCCCACGTACCTTCAAACTTAAGAATACAACATCTTAACATATCCTCGAGAACCTGAATAATCCACTCGGATTAACCATCCGTCTGAAGGTGAAAAGAAGTACTGAAGTGTAATTTCATACCTAAATCCTCTTGTAATTTCTTCCAAAATCGTGATGTGGATCTCGGATCTCTATCTGACACAATAGATAATGACACATCATGTAATCTCACAATATCGAAAATATATAATTCAGCTAACTTATCAAGTGAGTAATCAGATCGTACTGGAATAAAATGGGTTAATTTCGTCAATTGATCAAATACAACATAGATTGCATCTTTCTTTCTTAGGGATAGGGGAAAATCCGAAACAAAGTCCATTGTCACTCTATCCCAATTCCATTCTGGAATCATATTCGGCTGTAACAACCTAGATGGCATCTGATGTTCAGCTTTAACTTGCTGACAAACAAAACATTTAGAAACAAATTCAGAGATATCTCTTTTCATTCTAGACCACCAGTAATGCTATTTCAGATCATTATAAATCTTCGTACTACCTAGATGAACACATAAATGACTGTTACGAGCTTAATTCAAAATCATCTGAATCAACTCTAGATTTTTTGGAACACGAATCCGATCTCTAAATCTCAAACAATCATCTTTATCAATTCTAAATTCTGAATCATAATCTAAATCACACTGAGCTCGTTTTGCTATTATCTCATTATCAACTTTCTGAGCATCAGTAATCTGTTGAATGAATAATGGTTTTGTTTTTAATTTGGCTAAAACCGAACATCATCAGACAGAACCAAATGAGCATTCATCGCACGTAGAGCAAATAGTGATTTTTGGCTCAAAGCATTAGCAACAGTATTTGCTTTTCTCAGATGATAATCAATTACAAGATCGTAGTCTTTTAACAGTTCTAACCATTTCTCTGTCAAAGATTCAGATCTTTCTAAGTCATCAAATATTTCAAACTCTTATGATCAGAATATACATGACATTTCTCACTGAACAGATAGTGACGTCATATTTTCAAAGCAAACACAATTGTAGCTAGCTCAAGGTCGTGCGTTGGATAGTTCTTTTCATGCAGCTTTAACTGTCTCGAAGCATAAGCAATGACTTAGCCTTCCTGCATCAAAACACATCCCAGACCGTTCAACGAAGCATCACTATAGATCACAAATTCTTTACCTGATTCGGGCTGTACTAATAGTGGAGCTTCAGTCAATAGGGCTTTCAACTGATCAAAACTTTTCTGACACTTTTTAGACCAATCAAAATTCTCATCTTTCTGAAGCAATTTTGTTAACAGAGTTGCAATCATAGAGAATCCTTTTACGAACTGTCTATAATAACCAGAAAGTCCCAGAAAACTGCGAACTTCGGAGACATTTCTCAGAGGCTTCCAATCCAAAATAGCTAAAATTTTGCTCGGGTTAACTCGGATACCTGATGCTGACACTATATGTTCCAGAAAACTGACTTCTCGTAACCAAAATTCACATTTTCTGAACTTCATATATAGTTGCTTATCTCACAAAGTTTGTAGCACTATTCTCAGATGTTCTGCATGCTCGGTGAATAAATCAATATGTCATTAATGAATACGGCAACAAATCAATCTAAATATGATCTAAAAATTCTATTCATCATATCCATAAAGATATCAGGTGTATTAGTTAATCCGAAAGGCATAACTAAAAACTCATAGTGGCCGTACCTCGTTTTGAATGCATTTTTCAGAATGTCTGAGTCTTTTACTCGCTACTGATAACAATCCAATCTCAAATCTATCCTTGAAAACATAGTATCTCCCTTCAACTGATTAAACAAATCATTAATTCGAGGTAGAGGATACTTGTTCTTGATAGTCGCTTTGTTCAACTGACTCTCATCGTACCGTCTTTCTTGTTCACAAACAGAACAGGAGCACCCCAAGGTGAGAAACTTGGTCTAGCAAACCCTCTATCGGTCAATTCTTGCAACTGAGACTTTAATTCTTTTAATCTAGTCGGAGCCATTCTATACGGAGCTATTGAAATTGGAGTAGTTCACGGTATTAAATCAATTCCAAATTCAACTTCTCGATTGGAGGTATTCCTGAAAGTTCTTCAGGAAATACATCAGGGAATTCACAAACAACAGGTACTGATTTAATTTTCCTTTCTGACACTTTCGAATCAATCACATAGGCAAAGTAAGCTTCACAACCTTTTCTCACAGTACTCAAAGTTTCATCGAAGATATCACAGCAGGCAATCCATTCAAATAACTAAATTCAATTTAAACTATTTCATCATTCTTGTATCTTAAATAAATAGTTTTTCGTTTGCAATTCACAACAACATCATGCAAAGTTAACCAATCCATACCCAGAATTATATCAAACTCATCAAAGGGTAATAACATCAAATCGGCCGGAAAACAAATGTCTCAAAACATTAACGGGCATTTCTTGTAGACTTTGTCAACCAAAACACATCTGCCTAGGGGGTTCAATACTCTAATCACAAATTCAGTAGACTCTACAGGCAAAGTCTTACTATTCACTAAATTCATGCATATATAAGAATGCGTTGATTCAGGATCTATTAAAACAATAATAAAAGTATCATAAAGTGTGAAAGTACCCGTAATCACATCTGGAGATGAAGCCTCCTCATGAGCTCGAATGGCATAGGCTCTGATAGGTGCACGAGCCTCGGATCTAACAGCAGTGTCTTTTCTTCCCCTCTGACTACCATTCATATTATCGGGATTTCTGAGAGGTCTACTACGAGATACATTGCCACTTAGCCTCAAATTTTGTACAATTTCTTGCTCGATATATTTAGGGCAAGCACGAATGAAATAGTCTAATGATCCACATTTGAAACAAGCCCGATCATACAGTCTACAATTTTTGGGATGTCTTTTACCATAATGTTTACACTCGGGTCGATCAGATCGAACATTTCCAACACTGGCAATAGATGTAGTTGGAGCTTTAAACTCAAATGCGATCTAGCATGATCTCTACTCGAATCTCTCACATTAGCCTTTGAACGGCTATAATCATCTCAAAATTTCTTTGACATAGACTGAAATGGCTTGCTCGATGATCTCTTTCGCACTTCTCTAGCTTCTGAATCAGTTTTTATTTTCTCTTTCCCGAGCTCTTCAGCTTTACATGCTCGTTCAACAAGTACTACAAATTTTTTGATCTCAAGAATCCCAAGTAACAAATGCATATCCTTGTTCAAGCCATCCTCGAATCTCTTGCACATTATAGCTTCAGTCGAAACATATTCTCGTGCATATTAACTCCGCCTTACAAATTCTCACTCGAATTCTGTAACAAACATACGGCCTTGTTTCAGTTCAAGAAACTCTTTACGTTTCTTGTTGATAAATCTCTGGCCGATGTATTTCATTCAGAATTGAGCTTGAAAGAAATCCTAGGTGACTCGCTCTGTAACAGCCCCGAGGTCAGAGAAATTATTTTTAATATTATTTTATGTGTGATGGCATGTTTATAAAGATGCATGAAAATTTTGGTGAATTAATTTTAGTGATTTCATGCTTAATTATGAAAAAGGACTAAATCGCATAAAGTCCAAAAGTCCTATTTTTATAGGTAAGGGTGTCAAATAGCTTGGGAACTTAAATTTGGGGTCTTTAAAGAGCAATTAGACCCTTTAGAGAGGCATGTCGGCCATAGGAGACAAAGGGATAGAAAAGTCAATGTTAGGTGAAAATTTTGGTGGCTAAATTGACTAAAAAGAAATAAAATAGAAAAAGAATGATATCATCCCTTTCACCCTTTCTTCTTCACCAAAATTCTCAGTAAAATAAGGGTTCTTAGAGCTTTAAAATTTCAGCCAAGCTATCCTCTTGCAAGTAAGTCAATTTCATGGTTATTTTTTTATAATTTTTGTACTTTTGGAACCCTTGTAGCATGAGCTAGCAAATGAGGGGACCATTTTGTAAAATGGTTAATAGTTTAGGGTTTTTCCATGAAAGGATTTATGATGTTTGCTGAGTTTTTCTGGAAGAAAATGAATTTTAGTGGTGTAGTGAACAACTTTTGTGAAAGAATTTCTCATAAAAACCCTAAAAGAGACCATTTCATAAGTAAAATGGATAGTAATGTTGTGAAAAAATGGGAATTTTGGGTTACTATAAGAGTAAAAAGGGTTCGGCTAGGCTTGAGATTTGAAGAAATTTGATAAAAATCAATTTTTGAGCCTAAGGGTAAAATGGTCATTTTGTGAAAGTCTAAGGGCAAAATGGTCATTTTGCTGAAAATGTGAACTTTTGATTGCTTAAATTTATTTAGAGGTTAAATGAGTGAATTTTTATTATTTTAGATCAAGAAACACGAAAATCGGACTTGGACCGGGGGAAGGCCAAGCAAGTTGAGTAAATTGTCTAGCCGCCTACATTTTGTAATCCTAGGTAAGTTGTATGTTAATAATACAACTATATCTTTATGATGTGTAATTGAGTTGATATGACATAAATTGTCTTGATTTTGAATATGAGAATACATGTAGAGAAATTTACGTAGTAAAGACTTTCGTTGAACATTTGGAATAGACTTGGATATTTGTACCGTGATAATGGGTGATATGTGTGCTAGTGTAAGACATGTCTGGGACATGCATTAGCCACAGTATGAGAGCCATTGTAAGATGTGTCTAGGACATGCATCGGCCTTGAGATATTTAAGCCAGTGTAAGACATGTCTGGCACATGTATCGGCCTCGCGATATACAAACTAGTGTAAGACCTATCTGGGACATGGTGCCAACTTGTTGTGTGTCAGTGTAATACATGTCTAGGACATGGTATCGACATCGATAGATGAGAGCCAGTGTAAGACCTGTCTGGGACATGGCATTGACCTCACTATATGAAAGCCAGTGTAATACCATGTCTGGGACATGGTGTCGGCATCTTAACCCATGTTAAGGCTATTGAGTATCTGGTAGAATTCCAAATGGTTCAATGAAAGATTTATGATTTTATATCGAGATGAGAAAAGTTATGATCATGTGATGAGTGGTACAGGTACCTATTTTAAATGTATGAGATGTGGGCTCAATTTATGAAATATGAAATGTAATGGCTGACGATGAGTAAGTTGTACCTTCGTCTATTTATGGTATTCATGAATAATCTATGAAAGGTTATGAGTATATTGCTTTATGATAAGTAGTTGTTGTTTATTTTCATGCAACTTACTAAGCTCTATGCTTACCCTAGCTCCCTTTCCATTTCCTTATAGTGCCACCATAGTAGCTCGAGGATCATCTCTACGTCGGAGAAGCCAGTCACATTATCATCCGAAGCACTTGGTATAGTTAGATCTTTAATTTTGATTATGGCATGTATAGGACCTTGACTTTTGAGTTTTGTGTCATTGTTAATTGGCCAGATATGTTGGCTTACTTTAACATTTGATTTATTTTCTATAAGGCCATGGAAAATGGCTAATATTGAAAGTTATTATGTGAATGCAAGCTAGCCTTTAATGAATGTGAAATTGTTGGCATGGTCGATTATATGTAATGTATATGGGCTTTAGCTATGATTGTTTGGTTGAGAAATCATATTAAGTTAATCTTTGATGTGTTGGTTGATGTCAGATTATGTTTCAGAGTGGCAAAGGCTTGGTAGATAGCCTTATATTGTCCACACGGGTAGACACACGGGCGTGTGACTAGGCCGTGTGTGACACACAGTCAGCCCCACAGGTGTGCTGTTCGGCCTTGTGTCCCCTGCACATAAATTTACAAGTCAAAATGCATGGTAGTAAACACACAGGCAGAGACATGGCCATGTCTCTCAGCCGTGTGAAGGACATGGCCTCTGGCCATGGGCGTGTACCTAGTCGTGTGCCTTAAATTGGATGCTGACATCAGAAACAAAATGTCAAGGTTTTTAGACACGAGCTAGGACACAGGCATGCCATGGCCGTGTGAGTGACATGGGCCATAGACACGGGTGTGTGCCAGGCCGTGTGAAAACCCCTGTAGGTTCAATGTTGGAATTAAATTCACACGAGTTTGAGACACAGGCATGTCCCTAGGTGCTTAGGCCGTGTGTGTCATACGACCCATCAGCACGGCCATGTTATAATGAACACACGGGCTTGTTGCCCTTCCACACGGGCGTGTGCCCTGTTTCAAGAGTTATTTTTATTTAGTCGGTTTAAGGACCCGAGTTGGTTCCAAATGGTTTCTAATGAAAGTTGAGGCTTTATAGGCCCACATTTAAAGAGTTTAAACAAAGTTCGAAAGAGCTTTGAATTTGATTAAGTTTTGGTGACTTAGAAACGATTGTATGCATGTGATTAAGTATGGTAATGCCTTATGCCCAGTGCCGGCCTTAGACTTGGGTAAGTGGTGTTACACGCTCTGTCGAAACTACTGATATCAAAGTCTTCCACCAGTGATACGCCATATCTCTCAGAAGTGAAATAACACATTTTATGCATTCATCTGAATTCAATGACAATTCATCAAATACTCTTATCGTATTCTCTAGCTAGAACTCGGCTCTTTCAGCATCATTGTTCATTGTAGCTCGAAAATCTTCAGCCCCATATTTTCTAATCTTATCAACCGGAGGCTTAATCAACTAATTTGGATTAGCTTGTGACATAGCAGGGACTTGTGGAGGATTGGCTGGGGTTGGGGGTTGTTGTACAGCCGGATTAGTTCTAATGTATTGGGTGAACCAATCATTCATCATTTGAGAGAAGGCTTGTCTAGCCTCTCCATCATGGCTACTCGTAGCTGGTTTAGAATCAGATGGCACTATCCCTTGCGTGGGAGCAAGCATATTACTTATGAAAGCGTCAACTACGACTCATTCGGGATCCATTTGCTATATAAAAACACATTTTCATTGTCAGGATTCATCACACTATCGCAATTCATAAATATGGCATATATAGCTAGACTCACATATGCTACGTTAGTCCTAAAATCGACAAAATCGTGGCTCTGATACCAACCAAATGTAACACTTCTAACCCATATCCATCGTCGGACTAGGGTTAAAGGCGTTACCGGACAATCAGAAACATTTTACAAATAATTACATACATTATCTACCATCATAATCAAACCTGATCATAATGTCCCTTATATAGGTCATCAGGACCTTAAATATGCATTAGAAAGGGGTCGGGATTAAACTGAGCTCATACAATTTTTTTCAAAATTTAATCATTTTTTCAAAGTTGTACAGGTCATACGCCTGTGTGAATAGGCCGTGTGCCTTGGACGGCTTTAGACACACCTGTGTGTCTAGACCGTGTCAAAATAGGGCTACTTACTGACTTGTCCACATGGCCACAAGACACTCCCGTGTGCCAGGCCGTGTAAAAATTAGGGAGGCTACAGATTTGGGTCACACGACCAGCCACAGCCCGTGTGTCTAGCCCGTGGTCGAAACTGACTTGGCCACATGGCCTAGCACACGCCCGTGTGTGTGACCGTGTGGTCTGCCCAAGCTCATTTCGAAATGGCCCTCAACCAACACGGCTGAGACACACGCCCGTGTCCCTGCTCGTGTGGGCAAAAATAGGCCATTTACAAGGCCAACTTGCCATCCATTCTGGGTCATACTTACAAGCATAAAACCAATCATATTTGCACTATAATTTCAGCCAATTTCAAACCAAATCATGCATCTTCCATGCCAATTCATTATCAATAATTTCCACACTTGTAACACATATCAAAATTTATCATTCTACAAGCCAAATACATACCAAAACATTTGATTTATATCTTTGATATTCATATTCAATCTCACACCACATTCTTACCAATTCCACAATTAAGCACATACCAAACTTACCATTTCTCTTAGCTATTCATGAACACATCAAACATACCACAACTGCATCACATATCATATACCAAAATCAAACCATAAGTTCAAACACAAACTAGCCATATCACATGGCTAAATATATATTCATTACAAAACATATCCAAATACTTCAAGCCTATACATGCCATACTATAGTGTGGTTCGATAGTGTGGTGACGATCCTCGATGATCCTCGAGCTTTCGATAGCTACGATATCTATAAAACAATTCAAACACACACAAAGTAAGATTTCAAAAGCTTAGTAAGCCATATACAAATAAACTTATCAATTAAAGCATATAAGCATCATATAATTACATATAATCCATAGTCAAATACTATCACAAACCACATAATTCATATACATTTCTCATTCACTCAATTCATTTGCACATATGGCATACTTTCTCATACTTATATCACATATCATCATTAATACATATACTTACCTTTTAATTCTCAAAAATAGTATACATTTTAAACGTACTTGAATCGGATACACATCTCATACATTAATTCTTTTTCTTGAAATGCCTGTTGAATCATTCAGAATCTTAAGGATACGCGGATAGCTCAGAAAGATCGTACAATGCCAACGTCCCAGGCGTGGTCTTACATGCAATCAAATATCGATGCCATTGTCCCAGACAGGGTCTTACATGAAACCAGATACGATTCCAACGTCCCAGACGGGGCCTTACATGTAAATCATAAGTTGATGCCAACATATCAGATGTGGTCTTACACGATATCATATATCAGATCCTATGTCATGACATATGTATCCTAACTATTCTTAAGGTTCTTACGGGGCTTTTTGGATGACGAAACTTTGTCAATACTTTCTCAGATATCTCATATTCAACTCTCATATTATCATTCATCACAATACAATGACATATATACATGAATAAATCAATTCAAACACATTTATTTGTATATCGACTTACCTCGTACGGATTCAAATAAACAGAACCGGCTACTCGACGACTTTCGACTTTCCTCGATCTAATTTCGTTTTCTTTGGTTCTTAATCTATATCAATTCAATTTTAACTTATTCACTTTCACATTCATTCAAAACAATCCAAAAGCATATATTTAGGGGACTTTACAAACTAGCCCTCGCATTTTCTCATTTTGACACTTTAGTCCCTATTTCACAAAATTACAAAATACACATAATTTCTTTATACACATGTCTAGCCGAATTTTCATATAGCTCATACAAGCCCACATATTTCATTTATTTCACATTTTAGTCCCTCAAAATCTCCTTTTTACAATTTAGTCCAAATTATTCAAATTCATCAAAAATTCAAAGACAAGACATGTTAACCCAAAACATATCTTCCATTTATCAACAACTAACTTCACAAAACTCATAGCTTCATCAATGGAATAATTAAAATCATCAACAAAATCAGAAATTAGGGTATGGGCTTGATTGTCTACAACGATTACAAAAACGTAGAAATTATAAAAAAAAGGTAACAAAACTCATATCTTAATCAAGGAAATCAATGGCCGAACCCTAGAGTTCTTATTCTTTCTTTTCCTTTGTGTAATTTCGGCAAGACAAGTGAAAATAAAGCTTTAATTTTGATTATGTTTTATTATAAACATTATAATAACCATTTTACAAATTTAACCTTACTATAATAAATATTTAAGCTTATAATAGATGTCCGAAAATGTCCACTGAATATGTCAATTGCATCTTAAAGACCTCACATTTAACAAGACAAATCAATTAGGCGCTTAATCAAATAGAAGGCCACTTTTGCATTTTCTGCGATTGAGTCCTTTTATCAAATTAAACACACAAACAATCAAATTTTTATACGAAACTTTTACACATTCTTAACCACAGATATAAGCACAAAAAATAATAGTAAAATATTTTTCTAACTCTGATTTGTGGTCCCGAAACCACTATTTCGACTAGGGTCTAAACCGGACTGTTACATCTCTTCCACACGGGCGTGTGCCCCTATTTCAAGAGTCATTTTTTGGAGTTCCTTAAAGGACCCAGCTTGGTTCCGAATCATCCTTAAAGCTTGTTTTGGGCCTCGTAGGCCCATAATAGGAAATTCTAGACAAGGTTTGAAAAGTTTTAAATTTTGATCAAGTTTTTATGATTTATAAATGTTGGAATTCATGTGTTCAAGTTTAGTAATGTCTCGTACACAGTCTCGGCTTCGAACTCGGGTAAGGGATGTTACATTTAGGGGTATCAAAGCTATGGTTTAGTCGATTCTAGGACTAACCTAGCGTGAGTACTTGTCTAGCTATACATGCCATAGTTGTATAGTGATAGTGTAATGACTCTTGACGAATATAAATCATGTTTTTTTATAGTAAATGGATCCCAAGGAGCTATGGCGGACGATGTGGAAAGTAATGCGTTGGCTCTCGCTAAAGGGATCGCGCTAGTTGAAAGTGAGCCCGTGACGATGAATCAGGGCGGTGGGGCTAGAGAAGCCTACCTCCATATGATTGGTACTTGGTACTCGGAGTTCAATTATGTGAATCCGAACACTCCACCTCCCCCACCTCCTCTGGTCCCACAGCATGCACCTATAGCTCCTCATGGAGTAGAAATGGTTAGGAAAGAGAAACCTCTAGTGGACAGAATCTGAAAGCATGGGGTTGAGGAATTTCGGGCTAGTGTTGATGATGAACCAAAGAGAGCAGAGTTCTAGTTAGAAAATACCATCAAAGTATTTGATGAGCTATCGTGCACGCTGGAGGAGTGCATGAAGTGTGTCATATCACTCCTACGAGACTCAGCCTACTAATGGTGGAATACTCTTGTGTCAGTAGTACCGAGAGAGAGAGTAACTTGGGAATTATTCCAAGAAGAGTTCCATAAAAAGTATATTAGCCAAAGGTTTATTGATCAAAAGAGGAAATAATTCCTTGAACTAAAGCAAGGCCGTATGCTAGTGACGGAGTACGAGCGCGAGTTTGTGAGGCTCAGCAAATATTCACGGGAGTGCGTATCTATAAAAGCCACAATGTGCAAGAGGTTTAAAGATGGTCTGAATGAAGACATCTGTCTATTAGTTGGCATCTTAGAGTTGAGGGAGTTTGTGGTGTAACACCCCTTACCTATACTCAAGACCGAGACAAGGTATGAGGTGTTACCAGACATATACTTGAACACTCAGAAAATACGGGTTATAAAATTTTATTTTAATTGAAAACCAATCAAGCAACATCATAGTGTCCTTATTATAGGCCTACGAGGCCCAAAACATACATTAAAAGTGATTCGAGACTAAATAGAGAACTATAGAAAATTTTAGTAAAATTACTAGGGTTATGCCTCACATGCTCGTGTCCTTGGCATGTGTGCCTCACACGGCCTAGACATGCCAGTGTCTTCGCCCATGTCCAAAAACCCAGACATTCTGTTTATGATGTCATCATTCATTTTGAGGCACACGGCTAAGTCACGCACCCATGTGCTAGGCCGTGCTAGGCCGTGTCCTCCACATGGTTGAGACACACGAAAGTGTCTTTGCCCGTGTGTTTACTACTATGCAAACTAACCTAAAATTTTAGGTGCAGGGGACACACGGCCAAGCAACACACCCATGGGGGCTGATCGTGTGTCACACATGGCCTAGACACATGCCCGTGTGTTTACCCATGTGGACCTTTTCAGGGCTATTTTCCAAGCCTTTGGTCACCCTCTATCATCCGTACACACTTAGAGATTTCAATGGTATGTAACATGGCCTAATTATACTCTTGAACAACCTTGACATAACTCATTGCATGCTAACCTCATCTCATCGGTTTAGTACCTGCTAAATTATCCTTTTCGCATTAGGGATTAACATAGCACATTTTATACTTAGGCCATATTATAACCATATACCATGGTATACTATGTCCACTCTTAAATTATTAGGTTCCATTTCAAGCATCCATTCATGATAAACCTCATTATCATATCTCATGAAACATTTAAACATAAACATGCATCATTAGTAGGTTTACAACCTATATCAATATGAGCCATATCTCATGGCCATATACAAAAGAATAAGTATACCATTGAGGCCCTTACATTGGCTAGCCAAATGACACATATAACAAAATAACCAAAAACCCTATACATGCCATTAAACAAAATGAAAGTATCTATATACCAAAGCAGGACCAGTCGACAGTGTGTTGATTCTCCAACCGTCTTCCAATCTTCACGAGTCCACGAGCTCTATAAGATAGGGAAAGGAGAAAAGAGGGTAAGCATTTATATGCTTAGTAAGTCTGGATAACTGGAAAGTAAACTTACCGGTTAATTAGCATACAACAATATTGAGTGATAATTCCAACAATCATGAAATAGTTTCCCTATCATATTCACTCAATCATCAAGTTAGTCTCATAAAAATACATCATGCCATTAGTCTTAGATGAGCTCATCAATTCAATATTCCCATTCTTTATTTTAGCATGTTAATCCTATTGAATTTCTCAAAAAATCTCGATAGATAGCCATTTACCGTCAAGTCATACAAGTGATCATCTCGAGTACGCACTCTCATGAGCCTTATATCTTACGGCGGGATTACCAATCCAAGCTAAATCCTCCGTAGTAGTAACTCATAGAGCAATGTAGGGATTACCAGTCCAGGCTAAATCCCTTTTTAATGACAATTGCTCTCATAAGCTCGGATCTGAATTGCCAGTCTAGGCTAAATTTAGTCCTCAATCGGATTACCTGTTGGCGCTAAATCCCTAATGCACCATATTCTTCGGGAAGCTCGATCACTCAAGGAACACCCGTCCGGGCTAGATACTTTCTATTTGAGATCATTGGATTACCCGTCTAGGCTAAATCCTTTTCTGCAACACATACAAATCTCATGTCATGTAAGCCATAGTTTACCTATCGGATTTCCCTTTTCTATTTCAACCGAGACATTTATCATCTTTCTTTTACATAAGCACATTTCATGAATTATCATGTAATGAATATCTAAATTTTCATACATTGCAGAACATGCATGTTTCAGTATATTAAGAGTTTACTTCGGGTTATAAGAACTTACCTGGTAATTACTTCGGTTTCGTGTCTCGATTATTCCGAAACCTTTCGTTTTCCACAGTTGACCTCTGGAATTGGTTCCTCGGGGTCTATCTCAATAAAATTAGATTATTAATACATCACATTATTCATTTTAGGCCTAAAACTCACCCTGGGAAAAATGACCTTTTTGCCCCTAACCTTTCACAATATTTACAATTTAGTCCTAAGGCTTGTATAATGAAATGCATGAAATTCCTTGGCTACCCAAGCCTAGACGAATTCTATTTACACTCATAGCAGTCCATGTTTTCCCTTCATTCTATATTTTCCTACCCATTTTCACAACTTTTACAATTTAGTCCTTTAAGCCATTTCCATGAAAAACCA
Source organism: Gossypium arboreum (assembly GCF_025698485.1). NCBI lineage: Eukaryota > Viridiplantae > Streptophyta > Magnoliopsida > Malvales > Malvaceae > Gossypium > Gossypium arboreum. The sequence goes on from NC_069077.1 coordinate 91,024,104, forward strand.
CTTAGTAAAAGTTGTTTACAATCCTTTAAACTCTCATATCCCTCCATAAATCATCAAAACACAAACATCTCATATATGGTTAAATTTTTGAACAAGAACCCTAGCTTGAAATTTGGGTAGAAATAGAGAGAGAGCATGTTACAAGGATCTCAAAAATACAAAGAACGTTAAAAACGGGGCTAGGGAGCACTTACTATTGAACTTGAAAATATTGAAAACCCTAGCTATGGACACCCTTAGAATTTTGGAAGCATGGAGAAGAAAATGAGCTGATTTTAGCTTGATTTTTCCCTTTTTTATTTAGTTTATTACCAAATGACCAAAATACCCTTCCTTACTAAACTTCCAAAATTTTTCATGCATGCCCATTTTTGTCCAAAAAACTTAAAAATTGGGAAAATTACTCTTTAAGGACCTCTAATTAACATTCCAAAGCAATTTCATACAAATTGCTTCTAAAACCCAAGTTTTGGAATTTATTCAATTTGGTCCCTAATTTCCAATTGGACACCTTACCCATAGAATTTCTTCATGAAATTTTAACACATGCTCATTTTCATATCCTAGACCTCATAATGATCATGAGATAATTATTTTAACATCGAATTTGTGGTCCCAAAACCACTATTCTGACTAGGTCCTAATTCGGGATGTTACATGTGGTACTTGTTGAGAGAGCTTGCAAGGCCGAAGAATTGGCCAAAGAGAAGAGAAGAGCTGACATTAAGTCTCGTGACTCAAATAAAAGATAGATGGGGAAATCACACCAGACCTCATCTAAGAGATCGAGAGAGTTTCCTACTCGATCAAATGCGTTAGTAGGATTCTCAAGCAGAAACAAGAACAAACAGCATGCAGTGTCTAAAGCTCAAACCACTTCTATCACGAGTGTTGGTAGTGCTCGGCCAAATAGACTAGAATGTTCACAGTGCCATAGATTTCATTTCAGTGAGTGCTGAGGTAATGAATGAGGCTGTTTCAAATGTGGGTCGCTGGACCATTTTATTCGTAGTTGTCCCGAGATGGTCGAGAAAGCTATGCATCAAGGTATGAGATCGGACAACTTTCCTTCGAGGGGTAGACCACATAAGAACCCAGGAAGTGGGGCTAGCAGTAGAGGTGCGCCTAGAGATGCTGCTGTAAGGTCCGACGGCAGAGCGCCTGCAATGACTTACACCAGTCACGCCCGTGAGGAGGTTACGTCTCCCGATGTGATTACGGGTTCCTTTTCTATCCATGATATACCTGTTGTTGCCTTGATTAATCCAGGGCCTACCCATTCCTATATTTGTATGAAATTGATACTCAGTATGAACATTTTAGTCGAGTCCACTGAAGTGGTTGTAAAAGTGTCTAACTTGTTAGGCAAACATGTGTTAGTAGACCAAGTATGTAGAAATTGTCCCTGAAAATTAGAGGTTATTTTTTTCGGCCAACCTTATGTTATTTTCATTTGATGAATTCGATGTAATCCTCGGTATGAACTGGTTGACTTTTCATGGTGTTGTAGTGGATTGCGGACGAAAAGTTATCGAGTTGAAATGTGAAAGCGGGGATGTTCTTCAGGTTGAATCAGGTGAAGTGGATAGCCTACCTGTAGTAATATCGTGTTTGACTACGGAAAGATATTTGACAAAATGGTGCGAAGCTTATCTCGCTTTTGTGTTAAATACTCAAGCATCTGAAGTTAAAATCGAGTCAGTGCCAGTGGCATGTGAGTACCTGGATGTGTTTCCGGAAGAATTTAGTCTCTGGTGCGGCACCTATCTCGATTGCTCCATATAGGATGGCTCCAACAGAGTTAAAGGAGTTGAAAGTACAGATACAAGAGTTAATGGATAAGGGTTTTGCGAGACCAAGCTATTCTCTGTGGGGTGCTCCGGTACTTTTTGTGAAAAAGAAAGACAAGTCGATGAGGTTATGTCTAGACTATAGACAGCTCAACAAGGTGACTGTGAACAACAAGTATCCTTTGCCAAGAATCGATGATCTATTTGACCAATTGAAAGGAGCCACTGTGTTTTTAAAGATTGACCTGAGGTCCGGTTATTACCAGCTCAGAGTAA